>NC_086451.1:489555262-490155262 GCF_028390025.1 Pseudophryne corroboree
CCTCTTTAGCCAGGGTATCAAATTTGTAGAATTTTACAAACGTGTTCTCCCCCGACCACGTAGCTGCTCGGCAGAGTTGTAATGCCGAGACCCCTCGGGCAGCCGCCCAGGATGAGCCCACCTTCCTTGTGGAATGGGCCTTGACAGATTTAGGCTGTGGCAGGCCTGCCACAGAATGTGCAAGTTGAATTGTGCTACAAATCCAACGAGCAATCGTCTGCTTAGAAGCAGGAGCACCCAGCTTGTTGGGTGCATACAGTATAAACAGCGAGTCAGATTTTCTGACTCCAGCCGTCCTTGAATATATATTTTCAATGCCCTGACAACGTCCAGCAACTTGGAATCCTCCAAATCGCTAGTAGCCGCAGGCACCACAATAGGCTGGTTCAGGTGAAACGCTGACACCACCTTAGGCAGAAAATGAGGACGCGTCCGCAGTTCTGCCCTGTCCGAATGGAAAATCAGATATGGGCTTTTATACGATAAAGCCGCCAATTCTGACACTCTCCTGGCTGAAGCCAGGGCCAGTAGCATGGTTACTTTCCATGTAAGATATTTCAAATCCGCCGATTTGAGTGGCTCAAACCAATGGGATTTGAGAAAATCCAAAACTACATTAAGGTCCCACGGAGCCACTGGGGGCACAACCGGGGGCTGTATATGTAGTACTCCTTTTACAAAAGTCTGGACTTCAGGAACTGAAGCCAATTCTTTCTGGAAGAAAATCGACAGGGCCGAAATTTGAACCTTAATGGACCCCAACTTGAGGCCCATAGACAATCCTGTTTGCAGGAAATGTAGGAATCGACCCAATTGAAATTCCTCCGTGGGGGCCTTCCTGGCCTCACACCACGCAACATATTTTCTCCAAATGCGGTGATAATGTTGTGCAGTCACCTCCTTCCTGGCTTTAACCAGTGTAGGAATGACCTCTTCTGGAATGCCTTTTTCCCTTAGAATTCGGCGTTCAACCGCCATGCCGTCAAACGCAGCCGCGGTAAGTCTTGGAATAGACACGGTCCCTGCTGAATCAGGTCCCGTCTTAGAGGTTGAGGCCACGGATTTTCCGTGATCATCTCCTGAAGTTCCGGGTACCAAGTTCTTCTTGGCCAATCCGGAGCCACAAGTATCGTTCTTACTCCCCTTTGCCGTATAATTCTCAGTACTTTGGGTATGAGAGGCAGAGGAGGAAACACATACACTGACTGGAACACCCACGGTGTTACCAGAGCGTCCACAGCTATTGCCTGAGGGTCTCTTGACCTGGCGCAATACCTGTCCAGTTTTTTGTTGAGGCGAGACGCCATCATATCCACCTTTCGTTTTTCCCAACGGTTCACAATCATGTGGAAGACTTCTGGATGAAGTCCCCCCTCTCCCGGGTGTAGATCGTGTCTGCTGAGGAAGTCTGCTTCCCAGTTGTCCAGTCCCGGAATGAACACTGCTGACAGTGCTATCACATGATCTTCCGCCCAGCGAAGAATCCTTGCAGCTTCTGCCATTGCTCTCCTGCTTCTTGTGCCGCCCTGTCTGTTTACGTGGGCGACTGCCGTGATGTTGTCCGACTGGATCAACACCGGCTGACCCTGAAGCAGGGGTTTTGCCAGGCTAAGAGCATTGTAAATCGCTCTTAGCTCCAGTATATTTATGTGAAGAGACATCTCCAGGCTTGACCATACTCCCTGGAAGTTTCTTCCCTGTGTGACCGCTCCCCAGCCTCTCAGACTGGCATCCGTGGTCACCAGCACCCAGTCCTGTATGCCGAATCTGCGGCCTTCTAACAGATGAGCACTCTGCAACCACCACAGAAGAGACACCCTTGTCCGTGGCGATAGGGTTATCCGCTGATGCATCTGCAGATGCGATCCGGACCCTTTGTCCAGCAGATCCCACTGAAAAGTTCGTGCGTGGAATCTGCCGAATGGGATTGCTTCGTAAGAAGCCACCATCTTTCCCAGGACTCTTGTGCATTGATGCACAGACACTTTTCCTGGTTTTAGGAGGTTCCTGACAAGTTCGGATAACTCCTTGGCTTTCTCCTCCGGAAGAAACACCTTTTTCTGAACCGTGTCCAGAATCATTCCCAGGAACAGCAGACGTGTTGTCGGGGTCAACTGAGATTTTGGAAAATTCAGAATCCACCCGTGTTGTTGCAGCACTACTTGGGTTAGTGCTACTCCGTCCTCCAGCTGTTCTCTGGACCTTGCCCTTATCAGGAGATCGTCCAAGTAAGGGATAATTAATACGCCTCTTCTTCGCAGAAGAATCATCATTTCGGCCATTACCTTGGTAAAGACCCGAGGTGCCGTGGACAATCCAAACGGCAGCGTCTGAAACTGATAATGACAGTTTTGCACCACGAACCTGAGGTACCCTTGATGTGAAGGGCAAATTGGGACATGCAGGTAAGCATCTTTTATGTCCAGGGACACCATAAAGTCCCCTTCTTCCAGATTCGCTATCACTGCTCTGAGTGATTCCATCTTGAACTTGAATTTTTGTATGTACAGGTTCAAAGATTTCAGATTTAGAATAGGTCTTACCGAGCCGTCCGGCTTCGGTACCACAAATAGCGTGGAGTAATACCCCTTTTCCTGTTGTAGGAGGGGTACCTTGACTATCACCTGCTGAGAAAACAGCTTGTGAATGGCTTCCAATACCGTCGCCCTGTCTGAGGGAGACGTTGGCAAAGCAGACTTTAGGAACCGGCGAGGGGGAGACTTCTCGAATTCCAACCTGTAACCCTGAGATACTACCTGCAGGATCCAGGGGTCCACCTGTGAGCAAGCCCACTGCGCGCTGAAATTCTTGAGTCGACCCCCCACCGTTCCTGAGTCCGCTTGTAAAGCCCCAGCGTCATGCTGAGGGCTTTGCAGAACCCGCGGAGGGCTTCTGTTCCTGGGAAGGAGCTGTTTGCTGCCCTCTCTTACCCTTTCCTCTGCCTCGGGGCAGATATGACTGTCCTTTTGCCCGCTTCTTATAGGACCGAAAGGACTGCGGCTGAAAAGACGGTGTCTTTTTCTGTTGGGAGGGGGTCTGAGGTAAAAAGGTGGATTTCCCGGCAGTTGCCGTGGCCACCAAATCCGATAGACCGACGCCAAATAATTCCTCCCCTTTATACGGCAATACTTCCATATGCCGTTTGGAATCCGCATCACCTGACCACTGTCGTGTCCATAAACTTCTTCTGGCAGATATGGACATCGCACTTACTCTCGATGCCAGAGTGCAAATATCCCTCTGAGCATCTCGCATATAAAGAAAAGCATCCTTTAATTGCTCTTAAGTCAATAAAATACTGTCCCTATCCAGGGTATCAATATTTTCAGTCAGGGAATCCGACCAGACCACCCCAGCACTGCACATCCAGGCTGAGGCGATGGCTGGTCGCAGTATAACACCAGTATGTGTGTGTGTTTATACTTTTTAGGGTAGTTTCCAGCCTCCTATCAGCTGGATCCTTGAGGGCGGCCGTATCAGGAGACGGTAACGCCACTTGTTTTGATAAGGGTGTGAGCGCCTTATCCACCTTAGGGGGTGTTTCCCAGCGCGCCCTAACCTCTGGCGGGAAAGGGTATAATGCCAATAACTTTTTTGAAATTAGCACTTTTCTATCTGGGTTAACCCACGCTTCATCACATACATCATTCAATTCCTCTGATTCAGGAAAAACTACAGGTAGTTTTTTCACCCCCCACATAATACCCCTTTTTGTGGTACTTGTAGTATCAGAGATATGCAAAGCCTCCTTCATTGCCGTGATCATATAACGTACCGACACACAGCACACACACCGGGAATGCTCTGACAGAGGACAGGACCCACTAGCCCTTTGGGGAGACAGAGGGAGAGTCTGCCAGCACACACCAAAAACGCTATAATTATATAGGGACAACCTTATATAAGTGTTTCTCCCTTATAGCATCTTTTATATATATACAATATCGCCAAAATCAGTGCCCCCCCTCTCTGTTTTAACCCTGTTTCTGTAGTGCAGTGCAGGGGAGAGCCTGGGAGCCTTCTCTCCAGCTTTTCTGTGAGAGAAAATGGCGCTGTGTGCTGAGGAGATAGGCCCCGCCCCTTTTTCGGCGGGCTCGTCTCCCGCTATTTTTGAAGTTAGGCAGGGGTTAAATATCTCCATATAGCCTCTGTGGGCTATATGTGAGGTATTTTTTGCCTCTAATAAGGTTTTTATTTGCCTCTCAGAGCGCCCCCCCCAGCGCTCTGCACCCTCAGTGACTGTTGTGTGAAGTGTGCTGAGAGGAAAATGGCGCACAGCTGCAGTGCTGTGCGCTACCTTTATGAAGACTCAGGAGTCTTCAGCCGCCGATTTTGGACCTCTTCTCTCTTCAGCGTCTGCAAGGGGGCCGGCGGCGCGGCTCCGGTGACCATCCAGGCTGTACCTGTGATCGTCCCTCTGGAGCTAGTGTCCAGTAGCCAAGCAGCAAATCCACTCTGCACGCAGGTGAGTTCACTACTTCTCCCCTAAGTCCCTCGTTGCAGTGATCCTGTTGCCAGCAGGACTCACTGTAAAGTAAAAAACCTAAGCTAAACTTTCTCTAAGCAGCTCTTTAGGAGAGCCACCTAGATTGCACCCTTCTCGTTCGGGCACAAAATCTAACTGGAGTCTGGAGGAGGGTCATAGGGGGAGGAGCCAGTGCACACCACCTGATCTGGTAAAAGCTTTACTTTTTTGTGCCCTGTCTCCTGCGGAGCCGCTATTCCCCATGGTCCTTTCAGGAACCCCAGCATCCACTTAGGACGATAGAGAAAATACGTTTGTTTCTTCACCGTCGACACTAGATTCAGTGTCCGTGTCTGTGTCGACCGACTGAGGTAAAGGGCGTTTTACAGCCCCTGACGGTGTCTGAGACGCCCGGGCAGGTACTAACTGGTTTTCCGGCCGTCTCATGTCGTCAACTGATTATTGTAATGTGCTGACATTATCACGTAATTCCATAAACAAAGCCATCCATTCCGGTGTCGACTCCCTGGGGGGTGACATCACCATTACCGGCAATTGCTCTGCCTCCACACCAACATCGTCCTCATACATGTCGACACACACGTACCGACACACAGCAGACACACAGGGAATGCTCTATTGAAGACAGGACCCCACTAGCCCTTTGGGGAGACAGAGGGAGAGTTTGCCAGCACACACCCAAGCGCTATAATATATATGGGAACAACCCTATATAAGTGTTGTATCCTTATAGCAGCTTAAATATAGTAATATCGCCAAAATAAGTGCCCCCCCTCTCTGTTTTACCCTGTTTCTGTAGTGCAGTGCAGGGGAGAGTCCTGGGAGCCTTCCTCACAGCGGAGCGGAGCAGGAAAATGGCGCTGTGTGCTGAGGAGAATAAGCCCCGCCCCCTATTTCGGCGGGCTCTTCTCCGGAGTTTGTGAGATCTGGCAGGGGTTAAATACATCCATATAGCCTCAAGGGCTATATGTGATGTATTTTTTAGCCATAAAAAGGTATTATACATTGCTGCCCAGGGCGCCCCCCCAGCGCCCTGCACCCTCCGTGACCGCTGTGTGAAGTGTGCTGACAACAATGGCGCACAGCTGCAGTGCTGTGCGCTACCTCAGGAAGACTGAAAAGTCTTCTGCCGCCTGCTTCTGGACCTCTTCCATCTTCGGCATCTGCAAGGGGGTCGGCGGCGCGGCTCCGGGACCGGACTCCATGGCTGGGCCTGTGTTCGATCCCTCTGGAGCTAATGGTGTCCAGTAGCCTAAGAAGCCAATCCATCCTGCACGCAGGTGAGTTGACTTCTCTCCCCTAAGTCCCTCGATGCAGTGAGCCTGTTGCCAGCAGGACTCACTGAAAATAAAAAACCTAACAAAACTTTTTCTAAGCAGCTCTTTAGGAGAGCCACCTAGATTGCACCCTTCTCGGCCGGGCACAAAAATCTAACTGGCTTGGAGGAGGGTCATAGGGGGAGGAGCCAGTACACACCATGTGATCCTAAAAGCTTACTTTTTGTGCCCTGTCTCCTGCGGAGCCGCTATTCCCCATGGTCCTTTCAGGAACCCCAGCATCCACTAGGACGATAGAGAAATATATATATACACACACACACACACAATATAACACCACACCAGCACACACACAGACCGCACTATAAGACCCCTATGCCCGGTGACACCCTGCACACACCACACATGCAGCACAGGCGCCGCCATCTTACCAGCACCCGCCATCGCGTGGTTTTAGTGTCACTAGAGGAACGCATGTTGGCTTCTTTCGCTGGAAATTGTCCATAGTGCAGCGCTCCGGCGGGCGGCCATGTTGTTGAAGCCAGACAGCCGGAAGGGCGCTACGTGTGCGGTATCCCGCGCTCCCGCCTCCTCACAAGGACAGGAGTAAGGCCCGGATGTGACGTCAGCTGAGGGCGGTATTTCTGCTCCGCCCTCTCCGTGTGCACGTGACTGTGTTCTCCTGTCTCTGTGCTGTAGGGGGCAGTGTTCATGCTGCATTGTATACATTGTATGCATTGTATAGTGTTATACATCCCTCTGTGTACTGCGAGCCCCACTGACAGAGATGCCGGCATCCCGACCACAGCTATAGCTGCAAGGTTACGGTTAGGATCAGGTAGGAGGGTTAGGGTTAGGATCAGGCCGGGGGGGAGGGGTTAGGATCAGCTGGGGGTTTAGGATCAGGCGGGGGGTTAGGGTTAGGATCAGGGGGGTGGGGTGGGTGGTGGTTGTTGGGGTTAGGATCAGGTGGGGGCATACTTGCCTACCTGCCCCTCTCCATGAGTGTTAGGGGTTAGGATCAGGCAGGGAGGTTAGGATCAGGTGGGGGGTTAGGATCAGGCGGGGGGTTAGGATCAGGCGGGGGGGTTAGGATCAGGCGGGGGAGGGTTATGATCAGGCGGGGGGGTTAGGGTTAGGATCAAGTGGGGGGGGGGGGTAGGGTTAGGATCAGGCGGGGGGTTAAGATCAGGCAGAGGGTTAGGACCAGGCGGGGGGTTAGGGTTTGGATCAGGCAGGGGGGTTAAGATCAGGCGGGGGGTTAAGATCAGGCAGAGGGTTAGGACCAGGCGGGGGGTTAGGGTTTGGATCAGGCAGGGAGGTTAAGATCAGGCGGGGGGTTAGGGTTCGGATCAGGCGGGGGGTTAGGGTTCGGATCAGGCGGGGGGGTTAGGGTTAGGATCAGGTGGGGGAGGGTTAGAATTAGGATCAGGTGGGGGGGTTAGGATCAGGCGGGGGGTAGGATCAGGCGGGGGGTTAGGAACAGGCGGGGGGGTTGGGTTAGGATCAGGCGGGGGGTTAGGATCAGGCAGGGGGTTAGGGTTAGGATCAAGCGGGGGGGTTGGGATCGGTGGGGGGGTTAGGATCAGGCGGGGGGGTTAGGATCAGGCAGGGGGTTAGGATTAGGCGGGGGGGTTAGGGTTAGGATCAGGCGGGGGGGTTAGGTTACGGGGGTGGGGGAAGGTTAGGGTCAAGTTGCGGGGGAAGAAGGGTTAGGCAGCTGGGGGGTTTAAGTACCTTGGGTTAGGTTGAGGGTAGGGAGGGTCGGGTGGGGAGAGGGTAGAACACCCTTTACTCACCACTGTCAGTGTTTTTTCGCGATTCTAGTGTTGGTATTTCGTGCGCCAGGATCCCATGCGCCGGTATAACATACTGAATCTTTACTGGAGGCTGCAGCTATGTATGGCTGATGGTGAGGATGATTGTGACCGGACTCCTTCCCGCCATCACTGGAGGCTGCAGCTATGTCTGGCTGGCTGTGAGGATGATTGTGACCGGACGCCTTCCCGCCATCACTGGAGGCTGCAGCTATGTCTGGCTGATGGTGAGGATGATTGTGATCGGACGCCTTCCCGCCATCACTGGAGGCTGCAGCTATGTCTGGCTGATGGTGAGGATGATTGTGACCGGACGCCTTCCCGCCATCACTGGAGGCTGCAGCTATGTCTGGCTGATGGTGAGGATGATTGTGACCAGACACCTTCCCGCCATCACTGGAGGCTGCAGCTATGTCTGGCTGATGGTGAGGATGATTGTGATCGGACGCCTTCCCGCCATCACTGGAGGCTGCAGCTATGTCTGGCTGATGGTGAGGATGATTGTGATCGGACGCCTTCCCGCAATCACTGGAGGCTGCAGCTGTGTCTGGCTGGCGGTGAGGATGATTGTGACCGGACACCTTCCCGCCATCACTGGAGGCTGCAGCTATGTCTGTGGCGGTGAGGATGATTGTGACCGGACACCTTCCCGCCCTCACTGGAGGCTGCAGCTATGTCTGGCTGGCGGTAAGGATGATTGTGACCGGACACCTTCCTGCCATCACTGGAGGCTGCAGCTGTGTCTGGCTGGTGGTGAGGATGATTGTGACCGGACGCCTTCCCGCCATCACTGGAGGCTGCAGCTATGTCTGGCTGGTGGTGAGGATGATTGTGATCGGACGCCTTCCCACCATCACTGGAGGCTGCAGCTATGTCTGTGGCGGTGAGGATGATTGTGACCGGACACCTTCCCGCCATCACTGGAGGCTGCAGCTATGTCTGGCTGGCGGTGAGGATGATTGTGACCGGACGCCTTCCTGCCATCACTGGAGGCTGCAGCTGTGTCTGGCTGGCGGTGAGGATGATTGTGACCGGACGCCTTCCTGCCATCACTGGAGGCTGCAGCTATGTCTGGCTGGCTGTGAGGATGATTGTGACCGGACGCCTTCCCTCCATCACTGGAGGCTGCAGCTATGTCTGTGGCGGTGAGGATGATTGTGACCGAACTCCTTCCCGCCATCACTGGAGGCTGCAGCTATGTCTGGCTGGTGGTGAGGATGATTGTGATCGGACGCCTTCCCACCATCACTGGAGGCTGCAGCTATATCTGGCTGATGGTGAGGATGATTGTGACCGGACGCCTTCCCTCCATCACTGGAGGCTGCAGCTATGTCTGGCTGATGGTGAGGATGATTGTGACCGGACGCCTTTATGCCCTCGCTGGAGGCTGCGGCTATGTCTGGCTGGCGGTGAGGATGATTGTGACTGGACGCCTTCCCGGCATTACTGGAGGCTGCAGCTATGTCTGGCTGGCGGTGAGGATGATTGTGATCGGACGCCTTCCCGCCATCACTGGAGGCTGCAGCTATGTCTGGCTGATGGTGAGGATGATTGTGACCGGACGCCTTCCCGCCATCACTGGAGGCTGCAGCTATGTCTGGCTGGCGGTGAGGATGATTGTGACCGGACGCCTTCCCGCCATCACTGGAGGCTGCAGCTATGTTTGGCTGGTGGTGAGGATGATTGTGACCGGATGCCTTCCCGCCATCACTGGAGGCTGCAGCTATGTCTGGCTGGTGGTGAGGATGATTGTGATCGGACGCCTTCCCACCATCACTGGGGGCTGCAGCTATGTCTGGCTGGCGGTGAGGATGATTGTGACCGGACACCTTCCCGCCATCACTGGAGGCTGCAGCTATGTCTGGCTGGTGGTGAGGATGATGGTGATCGGACGCCTTCCCACCATCACTGGAGGCTGCAGCTATGTCTGTGGCGGTGAGGATGATTGTGATCGGACGCCTTCCCGCCATCACTGGAGGCTGCAGCTATGTCTGTGGCGGTGAGGATGATTGTGACCGGACGCCTTCCCGCCATCACTGGAGGCTGCAGCTATGTCTTGCTGGTGGTGAGGATGATTGTGACCGGACTCCTTCCCGCCATCACTGGAGGCTGCAGCTATGTCTGGCTGATGGTGAGGATGATTGTGATCGGACGCCTTCCCGCCATCACTGGAGGCTGCAGCTATGTCTGGCTGATGGTGAGGATGATTGTGATCGGACGCCTTCCCGCCATCACTGGAGGCTGCAGCTGTGTCTGGCTGGCGGTGAGGATGATTGTGACCGGACACCTTCCCGCCCTCACTGGAGGCTGCAGCTATGTCTGGCTGGCGGTGAGGATGATGGTGACCGGACGCCTTCCCGCCATCACTGGGGGCTGCAGCTATGTCTGGCTGGCGGTGAGGATGATTGTGACCGGACACCTTCCCGCCATCACTGGAGGCTGCAGCTATGTCTGGCTGGTGGTGAGGATGATGGTGATCGGACGCCTTCCCACCATCACTGGAGGCTGCAGCTATGTCTGTGGCGGTGAGGATGATTGTGATCGGACGCCTTCCCGCCATCACTGGAGGCTGCAGCTATGTCTGTGGCGGTGAGGATGATTGTGACCGGACGCCTTCCCGCCATCACTGGAGGCTGCAGCTATGTCTGGCTGGTGGTGAGGATGATTGTGACCGGACTCCTTCCCGCCATCACTGGAGGCTGCAGCTATGTCTGGCTGATGGTGAGGATGATTGTGATCGGACGCCTTCCCGCCATCACTGGAGGCTGCAGCTATGTCTGGCTGATGGTGAGGATGATTGTGATCGGACGCCTTCCCGCCATCACTGGAGGCTGCAGCTGTGTCTGGCTGGCGGTGAGGATGATTGTGACCGGACACCTTCCCGCCCTCACTGGAGGCTCCAGCTATGTCTGGCTGGCGGTGAGGATGATTGTGACCGGACGCCTTCCCGCCATCACTGGAGGCTGCAGCTATGTCTGGCTGGCGGTGAGGATGATTGTGACCGGACGCCTTCCCACCATCACTGGAGGCTGCAGCTATGTCTGGCTGGTGGTGAGGATGATTGTGATCGGACGCCTTCCCACCATCACTGGAGGCTGCAGCTATGTCTGTGGCGGTGAGGATGATTGTGACCGGACGCCTTCCCACCATCACTGGAGGCTGCAGCTATATCTGGCTGATGGTGAGAATGATTGTGACCGGACTCCTTCCCGCCATCACTGGAGGCTGAAGCTATGTCTGGCTGGCTGTGAGGATGATTGTGACCGGACGCCTTCCCGCCATCACTGGAGGCTGCAGCTATGTCTGGCTGGTGGTGAGGATGATTGTGACCGGACGCCTTCCCTCCATCACTGGAGGCTGCAGCTATGTCTGGCTGATGGTGAGGATGATTGGGATCGGACGCCTTCACGCCATCACTGGAGGCTGCAGCTGTGTCTGGCTGGCGGTGAGGATGATTGTGACCGGACACCTTCCCACCCTCACTGGAGGCTGCAGCTATGTCTGGCTGGCGGTGAGGATGATTGTGACCGGACACCTTCCCGCCATCACTGGAGGCTGCAGCTATGTCTGGCTGGCGGTGAGGATGATTGTGACCGGACGCCTTCCCGCCATCACTGGAGGCTGCAGCTATGTCTGGCTGGCGGTGAGGATGATTGTGACCAGACGCCTTCCCACCATCACTGGAGGCTGCAGCTAT
Organism: Pseudophryne corroboree; assembly: GCF_028390025.1. Classification (NCBI taxonomy): domain Eukaryota; kingdom Metazoa; phylum Chordata; class Amphibia; order Anura; family Myobatrachidae; genus Pseudophryne; species Pseudophryne corroboree. The sequence continues at coordinate 489,566,540 of NC_086451.1, forward strand.
GTCTGGCTGGTGGTGAGGATGATTGTGATCGGACACCTTCCCACCATCACTGGAGGCTGCAGCTATGTCTGTGGCGGTGAGGATGATTGTGACCGGACGCCTTCCCACCATCACTGGAGGCTGCAGCTATGTCTGGCTGGCGGTGAGGATGATTGTGACCGGACGCCTTCCCGCCATCACTGGAGGCTGCAGCTATGTCTGGCTGGTGGTGAGGATGATTGTGATCGGACGCCTTCCCACCATCACTGGAGGCTGCAGCTATGTCTGTGGCGGTGAGGATGATTGTGACCGGACGCCTTCCCACCATCACTGGAGGCTGCAGCTATGTCTGTGGCGGTGAGGATGATTGTGACCGGACGCCTTCCCGCCATCACTGGAGGCTGCATCTATATCTGGCTGATGGTGAGAATGATTGTGACCGGACTCCTTCCCGCCATCACTGGAGGCTGAAGCTATGTCTGGCTGGTGGTGAGGATGATTGGGATCGGACGCCTTCCCGCCATCACTGGAGGCTGCAGCTATGTCTGGCTGGTGGTGAGGATGATTGGGATCGGACGCCTTCACGCCATCACTGGAGGCTGCAGTTATGTCTGGCTGGTGGTGAGGATGATTGTGATCGGACGCCTTCCCACCATCACTGGAGGCTGCAGCTATGTCTGTGGCGGTGAGGATGATTGTGACTGGACACCTTCCCGCCATCACTGGAGGCTGCAGCTATGTCTGGCTGGCGGTGAGGATGATTGTGACCGGACGCCTTCCTGCCATCACTGGAGGCTGCAGCTATGTCTGTGGCGGTGAGGATGATTGTGACCGGACGCCTTCCCGCCATCACTGGAGGCTGCAGCTATGTCTGGCTGGTGGTGAGGATGATTGTGACCGGACGCCTTCCCTCCATCACTGGAGGCTGCAGCTATGTCTGGCTGGTGGTGAGGATGATTGGGATCGGACGCCTTCACGCCATCACTGGAGGCTGCAGCTATGTCTGGCTGATGGTGAGGATGATTGTGACCGGACGCCTTTCCGCCATCACTGGAGGCTGCAGCTATGTCTGGCTGGTGGTGAGGATGATTGTGACCGGACGCCTTCCCTCCATCACTGGAGGCTGCAGCTATGTCTGGCTGGTGGTGAGGATGATTGGGATCGGACGCCTTCACGCCATCACTGGAGGCTGCAGCTATGTCTGGCTGATGGTGAGGATGATTGTGACCGGACGCCTTTCCGCCATCACTGGAGGCTGCAGCTATGTCTGGCTGATGGTGAGGATGATTGTGATCGGACGCCTTCCCACCATCACTGGGGGCTGCAGCTATGTCTGGCTGGCGGTGAGGATGATTGTGACCGGACGCCTTCCCGCCATCACTGGAGGCTGCAGCTATGTCTGGCTGATGGTGAGGATGATTGTGACCGGACGCCTTCCCGCTATCACTGGAGGCTGCAGCTGTGTCTGGCTGGTGGTGAAGATGATTGGGATCGGACGCCTTCCCGCCATCACTGGAGGCTGCAGCTATGTCTGGCTGGCGGTGAGGATGATTGTGACCGGACTCCTTCCCGCCATCACTGGAGCCTGCAGCTATATCTGGCTGGTGGTGAGGATGATTGTGATCGGACGCCTTCCCACCATCACTGGAGGCTGCAGCTATGTCTGTGGCGGTGAGGATGATTGTGACCGGACGCCTTCCCGCCATCACTGGAGGCTGCAGCTATGTCTGGCTGGCGGTGAGGATGATTTTGACCGGACGCCTTCCTGCCATCACTGGAGGCTGCAGCTGTGTCTGGCTGGTGGTGAGGATGATTGTGATCGGGCGCCTTCCCACCATCACTGGAGGCTGCAGCTATGTCTGTGGCGGTGAGGATGATTGTGACCGGACGCCTTCCCGCCATCACTGGAGGCTGCAGCTATATCTGGCTGATGGTGAGGATGATTGTGACCGGACTCCTTCCCGCCATCACTGGAGGCTGCAGCTATGTCTGGCTGGCTGTGAGGATGATTGTGACCGGACGCCTTCCCATCATCACTGGAGGCTGCAGCTATGTATGGCTGATGGTGAGGATGATTGTGACTGGACGCCTTCCCATCATCACTGGAGGCTGCAGCTATGTCTGGCTGGTGGTGAGGATGATTGTGACCGGACTCCTTCCCGCCATCACTGGAGGCTGCAGCTATGTCTGGCTGATGGTGAGGATGATTGTGATCGGACGCCTTCCCGCCATCACTGGAGGCTGCAGCTATGTCTGGCTGATGGTGAGGATGATTGTGATCGGACGCCTTCCCGCAATCACTGGAGGCTGCAGCTATGTCTGGCTGATGGTGAGGATGATTGTGACCGGACACCTTCCCGCCCTCACTGGAGGCTGCAGCTATGTCTGGCTGGCGGTGAGGATGATTGTGACTGGACACCTTCCCGCCATCACTGGAGGCTGCAGCTATGTCTGGCTGGCGGTGAGGATGATTGTGACCGGACGCCTTCCCGCCATCACTGGAGGCTGCAGCTATGTCTGGCTGGCGGTGAGGATGATTGTGACCGGACGCCTTCCCACCATCACTGGAGGCTGCAGCTATGTCTGGCTGGTGGTGAGGATGATTGTGATCGGACACCTTCCCACCATCACTGGAGGCTGCAGCTATGTCTGTGGCGGTGAGGATGATTGTGACCGGACGCCTTCCCACCATCACTGGAGGCTGCAGCTATGTCTGTGGCGGTGAGGATGATTGTGACCGGACGCCTTCCCGCCATCACTGGAGGCTGCAGCTATATCTGGCTGATGGTGAGAATGATTGTGACCGGACTCCTTCCCGCCATCACTGGAGGCTGAAGCTATGTCTGGCTGGTGGTGAGGATGATTGTGACCGGACGCCTTTATGCCCTCGCTGGAGGCTGCGGCTATGTCTGGCTGATGGTGAGGATGATTGTGACCGGACACCTTCCTGCCATCACTGGAGGCTGCAGCTATGTCTGGCTGATGGTGAGGATAATTGTGACCGGACGCCTTTCTGCCCTCACTGGAGGCTGCAGCTATGTCTGGCTGATGGTGAGGATGATTGTGACCTGACGCCTTCCCGCCATCACTGGAGGCTGCAGCTATGTCTGGCTGATGGTGAGGATGATTGTGACTGGACGCCTTCCCGGCATTACTGGAGGCTGCAGCTATGTCTGGCTGGCGGTGAGGATGATTGTGACCGGACGCCTTCCCGCCATCACTGGAGGCTGCAGCTATGTCTGGCTGGCGGTGAGGATGATTGTGACCGGACGCCTTCCCGCCATCACTGGAGGCTGCAGCTATGTTTGGCTGGTGGTGAGGATGATTGTGACCGGATGCCTTCCCGCCATCACTGGAGGCTGCAGCTATGTCTGGCTGATGGTGAGGATGATTGTGATCGGACGCCTTCCCACCATCACTGGGGGCTGCAGCTATGTCTGGCTGGCGGTGAGGATGATTGTGACCGGACACCTTCCCGCCATCACTGGAGGCTGCAGCTATGTCTGGCTGGTGGTGAGGATGATGGTGATCGGACGCCTTCCCACCATCACTGGAGGCTGCAGCTATGTCTGTGGCGGTGAGGATGATTGTGATCGGACGCCTTCCCGCCATCACTGGAGGCTGCAGCTATGTCTGTGGCGGTGAGGATGATTGTGACCGGACGCCTTCCCGCCATCACTGGAGGCTTCAGCTATGTCTGGCTGATGGTGAGGATGATTGTGATCGGACGCCTTCCCGCCATCACTGGAGGCTGCAGCTATGTCTGGCTGATGGTGAGGATGATTGTGACCGGACGCCTTCCCGCCATCACTGGAGGCTGCAGCTATGTCTGGCTGATGGTGAGGATGATTGTGATCGGACGCCTTCCCGCCATCACTGGAGGCTGCAGCTATGTCTGGCTGATGGTGAGGATGATTGTGATCGGACGCCTTCCCGCAATCACTGGAGGCTGCAGCTGTGTCTGGCTGGCGGTGAGGATGATTGTGACCGGACACCTTCCCGCCCTCACTGGAGGCTGCAGCTATGTCTGGCTGGCGGTAAGGATGATTGTGACCGGACACCTTCCCGCCATCACTGGAGGCTGCAGCTATGTCTGGCTGGCGGTGAGGATGATTGTGACCGGACGCCTTCCCGCTATCACTGGAGGCTGCAGCTATGTCTGGCTGGCGGTGAGGATGATTGTGACCGGACGCCTTCCCACCATCAGTGGAGGCTGCAGCTATGTCTGGCTGGTGGTGATGATGATTGTGATCGGACACCTTCCCACCATCACTGGAGGCTGCAGCTATGTCTGTGGCGGTGAGGATGATTGTGACCGGACGCCTTCCCACCATCACTGGAGGCTGCAGCTATGTCTGTGGCGGTGAGGATGATTGTGACCGGACGCCTTCCCGCCATCACTGGAGGCTGCAGCTATATCTGGCTGATGGTAAGAATGATTGTGACCGGACTCCTTCCCGCCATCACTGGAGGCTGAAGCTATGTCTGGCTGGTGGTGAGGATGATTGGGATCGGACGCCTTCACGCCATCACTGGAGGCTGCAGCTATGTCTGGCTGGTGGTGAGGATGATTGTGATCGGACGCCTTCCCACCATCACTGGAGGCTGCAGCTATGTCTGTGGCGGTGAGGATGATTGTGACCGGACACCTTCCCGCCCTCACTGGAGGCTGAAGCTATGTCTGGCTGGTGGTGAGGATGATTGGGATCGGACGCCTTCACGCCATCACTGGAGGCTGCAGCTATGTCTGGCTGGCGGTGAGGATGATTGTGACCGGACGCCTTCCTGCCATCACTGGAGGCTGCAGCTGTGTCTGGCTGGTGGTGAGGATGATTGTGACCGGACGCCTTCCCGCCATCACTGGAGGCTGCAGCTATGTCTGGCTGGTGGTGAGGATGATTGGGATCGGACGCCTTCACGCCATCACTGGAGGCTGCAGCTATGTCTGGCTGGTGGTGAGGATGATTGTGATCGGACGCCTTCCCACCATCACTTGAGGCTGCAGCTATGTCTGTGGCGGTGAGGATGATTGTGACCGGACACCTTCCCGCCATCACTGGAGGCTGCAGCTATGTCTGGCTGGCGGTGAGGATGATTGTGACCGAACTCCTTCCCGCCATCACTGGAGGCTGCAGCTATGTCTGGCTGGCTGTGAGGATGATTGTGACCGGACGCCTTCCCGCCATCACTGGAGGCTGCAGCTATGTCTGGCTGGTGGTGAGGATGATTGTGACCGGACGCCTTCCCTCCATCACTGGAGGCTGCAGCTATGTCTGGCTGGTGGTGAGGATGATTGGGATCGGACGCCTTCACGCCATCACTGGAGGCTGCAGCTATGTTTGGTTGATGGTGAGGATGATTGTGACCGGACGCCTTTATGCCCTCGCTGGAGGCTGCGGCTATGTCTGGCTGGCGGTGAGGATGATTGTGACTGGACGCCTTCCCGGCATTACTGGAGGCTGCAGCTATGTCTGGCTGGCGGTGAGGATGATTGTGATCGGACGCCTTCCCGCCATCACTGGAGGCTGCAGCTATGTCTGGCTGATGGTGAGGATGATTGTGACCGGACGCCTTCCCGCCATCACTGGAGGCTGCAGCTATGTCTGGCTGGCGGTGAGGATGATTGTGACCGGACGCCTTCCCGCCATCACTGGAGGCTGCAGCTATGTTTGGCTGGTGGTGAGGATGATTGTGACCGGATGCCTTCCCGCCATCACTGGAGGCTGCAGCTATGTCTGGCTGGTGGTGAGGATGATTGTGATCGGACGCCTTCCCACCATCACTGGGGGCTGCAGCTATGTCTGGCTGGCGGTGAGGATGATTGTGACCGGACACCTTCCCGCCATCACTGGAGGCTGCAGCTATGTCTGGCTGGTGGTGAGGATGATTGTGATCGGACGCCTTCCCGCCATCACTGGAGGCTGCAGCTATGTCTGTGGCGGTGAGGATGATTGTGACCGGACGCCTTCCCGCCATCACTGGAGGCTGCAGCTATGTCTGGCTGGTGGTGAGGATGATTGTGACCGGACTCCTTCCCGCCATCACTGGAGGCTGCAGCTATGTCTGGCTGATGGTGAGGATGATTGTGATCGGACGCCTTCCCGCCATCACTGGAGGCTGCAGCTATGTCTGGCTGATGGTGAGGATGATTGTGATCGGACGCCTTCCCGCCATCACTGGAGGCTGCAGCTGTGTCTGGCTGGCGGTGAGGATGATTGTGACCGGACACCTTCCCGCCCTCACTGGAGGCTGCAGCTATGTCTGGCTGGCGGTGAGGATGATTGTGACCGGACGCCTTCCCGCCATCACTGGAGGCTGCAGCTATGTCTGGCTGATGGTGAGGATGATTGTGATCGGACGCCTTCCCACCATCACTGGGGGCTGCAGCTATGTCTGGCTGGCGGTGAGGATGATTGTGACCGGACACCTTCCCGCCATCACTGGAGGCTGCAGCTATGTCTGGCTGGTGGTGAGGATGATGGTGATCGGACGCCTTCCCACCATCACTGGAGGCTGCAGCTATGTCTGTGGCGGTGAGGATGATTGTAATCGGACGCCTTCTTGCCATCACTGGAGGCTGCAGCTATGTCTGTGGCGGTGAGGATGATTGTGACCGGACGCCTTCCCGCCATCACTGGAGGCTGCAGCTATGTCTGGCTGGTGGTGAGCATGATTGTGACCGGACTCCTTCCCGCCATCACTGGAGGCTGCAGCTATGTCTGGCTGATGGTGAGGATGATTGTGATCGGACGCCTTCCCGCCATCACTGGAGGCTGCAGCTATGTCTGGCTGATGGTGAGGATGATTGTGATCGGACGCCTTCCCGCCATCACTGGAGGCTGCAGCTGTGTCTGGCTGGCGGTGAGGATGATTGTGACCGGACACCTTCCCGCCCTCACTGGAGGCTGCAGCTATGTCTGGCTGGCGGTGAGGATGATTGTGACCGGACGCCTTCCCGCCATCACTGGAGGCTGCAGCTATGTCTGGCTGATGGTGAGGATGATTGTGATCGGACGCCTTCCCACCATCACTGGGGGCTGCAGCTATGTCTGGCTGGCGGTGAGGATGATTGTGACCGGACACCTTCCCGCCATCACTGGAGGCTGCAGCTATGTCTGGCTGGTGGTGAGGATGATGGTGATCGGACGCCTTCCCACCATCACTGGAGGCTGCAGCTATGTCTGTGGCGGTGAGGATGATTGTGATCGGACGCCTTCCCGCCATCACTGGAGGCTGCAGCTATGTCTGTGGCGGTGAGGATGATTGTGACCGGACGCCTTCCCGCCATCACTGGAGGCTGCAGCTATGTCTGGCTGGTGGTGAGGATGATTGTGACCGGACTCCTTCCCGCCATCACTGGAGGCTGCAGCTATGTCTGGCTGATGGTGAGGATGATTGTGATCGGACGCCTTCCCGCCATCACTGGAGGCTGCAGCTATGTCTGGCTGATGGTGAGGATGATTGTGATCGGACGCCTTCCCGCCATCACTGGAGGCTGCAGCTGTGTCTGGCTGGCGGTGAGGATGATTGTGACCGGACACCTTCCCGCCCTCACTGGAGGCTGCAGCTATGTCTGGCTGGCGGTGAGGATGATTGTGACCGGACGCCTTCCCGCCATCACTGGAGGCTGCAGCTATGTCTGGCTGGCGGTGAGGATGATTGTGACCGGACGCCTTCCCACCATCACTGGAGGCTGCAGCTATGTCTGGCTGGTGGTGAGGATGATTGTGATCGGACGCCTTCCCACCATCACTGGAGGCTGCAGCTATGTCTGTGGCGGTGAGGATGATTGTGACCGGACGCCTTCCCACCATCACTGGAGGCTGCAGCTATGTCTGTGGCGGTGAGGATGATTGTGACCGGACGCCTTCCCGCCATCACTGGAGGCTGCAGCTATATCTGGCTGATGGTGAGAATGATTGTGACCGGACTCCTTCCCGCCATCACTGGAGGCTGAAGCTATGTCTGGCTGGTGGTGAGGATGATTGGGATCAGACGCCTTCCCGCCATCACTGGAGGCTGCAGCTATGTCTGGCTGGTGGTGAGGATGATTGGGATCGGACGCTTTCACGCCATCACTGGAGGCTGCAGCTATGTCTGTGGCGGTGAGGATGATTGTGACCGGACACCTTCCCGCCATCACTGGAGGCTGCAGCTATGTCTGGCTGGCGGTGAGGATGATTGTGACCAGACGCCTTCCCACCATCACTGGAGGCTGCAGCTATGTCTGGCTGGTGGTGAGGATGATTGTGATCGGACACCTTCCCACCATCACTGGAGGCTGCAGCTATGTCTGTGGCGGTGAGGATGATTGTGACCGGACGCCTTCCCACCATCACTGGAGGCTGCAGCTATGTCTGGCTGGCGGTGAGGATGATTGTGACCGGACGCCTTCCCGCCATCACTGGAGGCTGCAGCTATGTCTGGCTGGTGGTGAGGATGATTGTGATCGGACGCCTTCCCACCATCACTGGAGGCTGCAGCTATGTCTGTGGCGGTGAGGATGATTGTGACCGGACGCCTTCCCACCATCACTGGAGGCTGCAGCTATGTCTGTGGCGGTGAGGATGATTGTGACCGGACGCCTTCCCGCCATCACTGGAGGCTGCAGCTATATCTGGCTGATGGTGAGAATGATTGTGACCGGACTCCTTCCCGCCATCACTGGAGGCTGAAGCTATGTCTGGCTGGTAGTGAGGATGATTGGGATCGGACGCCTTCCCGCCATCACTGGAGGCTGCAGCTATGTCTGGCTGGTGGTGAGGATGATTGGGATCGGACGCCTTCACGCCATCACTGGAGGCTGCAGTTATGTCTGGCTGGTGGTGAGGATGATTGTGATCGGACGCCTTCCCACCATCACTGGAGGCTGCAGCTATGTCTGTGGCGGTGAGGATGATTGTGACCGGACACCTTCCCGCCATCACTGGAGGCTGCAGCTATGTCTGGCTGGCGGTGAGGATGATTGTGACCGGACGCCTTCCTGCCATCACTGGAGGCTGCAGCTATGTCTGTGGCGGTGAGGATGATTGTGACCGAACTCCTTCCCGCCATCACTGGAGGCTGCAGCTATGTCTGGCTGGCTGTGAGGATGATTGTGACCGGACGCCTTCCCGCCATCACTGGAGGCTGCAGCTATGTCTGGCTGGTGGTGAGGATGATTGTGACCGGACGCCTTCCCTCCATCACTGGAGGCTGCAGCTATGTCTGGCTGGTGGTGAGGATGATTGGGATCGGACGCCTTCACGCCATCACTGGAGGCTGCAGCTATGTTTGGCTGATGGTGAGGATGATTGTGACCGGACACCTTCCTGCCATCACTGGAGGCTGCAGCTATGTCTGGCTGATGGTGAGGATGATTGTGACCGGACGCCTTTCCGCCATCACTGGAGGCTGCAGCTATGTCTGGCTGATGGTGAGGATGATTGTGATCGGACGCCTTCCCACCATCACTGGGGGCTGCAGCTATGTCTGGCTGGCGGTGAGGATGATTGTGACCGGACGCCTTCCCGCCATCACTGGAGGCTGCAGCTATGTCTGGCTGATGGTGAGGATGATTGTGATCGGACACCTTCCCACCATCAATGGAGGCTGCAGCTATGTCTGTGGCGGTGAAGATGATTGTGACCGGACGCCTTCCCGCTATCACTGGAGGCTGCAGCTGTGTCTGGCTGGTGGTGAAGATGATTGGGATCGGACGCCTTCCCGCCATCACTGGAGGCTGCAGCTATGTCTGGCTGGCGGTGAGGATGATTGTGACCGGACTCCTTCCCGCCATCACTGGAGCCTGCAGCTATGTCTGGCTGGTGGTGAGGATGATTGTGATCGGACGCCTTCCCACCATCACTGGAGGCTGCAGCTATGTCTGTGGCGGTGAGGATGATTGTGACCGGACGCCTTCCCGCCATCACTGGAGGCTGCAGCTATGTCTGGCTGGCGGTGAGGATGATTTTGACCGGACGCCTTCCTGCCATCACTGGAGGCTGCAGCTGTGTCTGGCTGGTGGTGAGGATGATTGTGATTGGGCGCCTTCCCACCATCACTGGAGGCTGCAGCTATGTCTGTGGCGGTGAGGATGATTGTGACCGGACGCCTTCCCGCCATCACTGGAGGCTGCAGCTATATCTGGCTGATGGTGAGGATGATTGTGACCGGACTCCTTCCCGCCATCACTGGAGGCTGCAGCTATGTCTGGCTGGTGGTGAAGATGATTGTGACCGGACGCCTTCCCGCCATCACTGGAGGCTGCAGCTATATCTGGCTGATGGTGAGGATGATTGTGACCGGACTCCTTCCCGCCATCACTGGAGGCTGCAGCTATGTCTGGCTGATGGTGAGGATGATTGTGACTGGACGCCTTCCTGCCATCACTGGAGGCTGCAGCTATGTATGGCTGGTGGTGAGGATGATTGTAACCGGACACCTTCCCGCCCTCACTTGAGGCTGCAGCTATGCCTGTGGCGGTGAGGATGATTGTGATCGGACGCCTTCCCGCCATCACTGGAGGCTGCAGCTATGTCTGGCTGATGGTGAGGATGATTGTGACCGGACGCCTTCCCGCCATCACTGGAGGCTGCAGCTATGTCTGGCTGATGGTGAGGATGATTGTGATCGGACGCCTTCCTGCCATCACTGGAGGCTGCAGCTATGTCTGGCTGATGGTGAGGATGATTGTGATCGGACGTCTTCCCGCAATCACTGGAGGCTGCAGCTATGTCTGGCTGATGGTGAGGATGATTGTGACCGGACGCCTTCCCGCCATCACTGGAGGCTGCAGCTATGTCTGGCTGATGGTGAGGATGATTGTGATCGGACGTCTTCCCGCAATCACTGGAGGCTGCAGCTATGTCTGGCTGATGGTGAGGATGATTGTGACCGGACACCTTCCCGCCCTCACTGGAGGCTGCAGCTATGTCTGGCTGGCGGTGAGGATGATTGTGACCGGACACCTTCCCGCCATCACTGGAGGCTGCAGCTATGTCTGGCTGGCGGTGAGGATGATTGTGACCGGACGCCTTCCCGCCATCACTGGAGGCTGCAGCTATGTCTGGCTGGCGGTGAGGATGATTGTGACCGGACGCCTTCCCACCATCACTGGAGGCTGCAGCTATGTCTGGCTGGTGGTGAGGATGATTGTGACCGGACTCCTTCCCGCCATCACTGGAGGCTGCAGCTATGTCTGGCTGATGGTGAGGATGATTGTGACCGGACACCTTCCTGCCATCACTGGAGGCTGCAGCTATGTCTGGCTGATGGTGAGGATGATTGTGACCGGACGCCTTTCTGCCCTCACTGGAGGCTGCAGCTATGTCTGGCTGATGGTGAGGATGATTGTGACCGGACGCCTTCCCGCCATCACTGGAGGCTGCAGCTATGTCTGGCTGATGGTGAGGATGATTGTGACTGGACGCCTTCCCGGCATTACTGGAGGCTGCAGCTATGTCTGGCTGGCGGTGAGGATGATTGTGACCGGACGCCTTCCCGCCATCACTGGAGGCTGCAGCTATGTCTGGCTGGCGGTGAGGATGATTGTGACCGGACGCCTTCCCGCCATCACTGGAGGCTGCAGCTATGTTTGGCTGGTGGTGAGGATGATTGTGACCGGATGCCTTCCCGCCATTACTGGAGGCTGCAGCTATGTCTGGCTGATGGTGAGGATGATTGTGATCGGACGCCTTCCCACCATCACTGGGGGCTGCAGCTATGTCTGGCTGGCGGTGAGGATGATTGTGACCGGACACCTTCCCGCCATCACTGGAGGCTGCAGCTATGTCTGGCTGGTGGTGAGGATGATGGTGATCGGACGCCTTCCCACCATCACTGGAGGCTGCAGCTATGTCTGTGGCGGTGAGGATGATTGTGATCGGACGCCTTCCCGCCATCACTGGAGGCTGCAGCTATGTCTGTGGCGGTGAGGATGATTGTGACCGGACGCCTTCCCGCCATCACTGGAGGCTGCAGCTATGTCTGGCTGGTGGTGAGGATGATTGTGACCGGACTCCTTCCCGCCATCACTGGAGGCTGCAGCTATGTCTGGCTGATGGTGAGGATGATTGTGATCGGACGCCTTCCCGCCATCACTGGAGGCTGCAGCTATGTCTGGCTGGCGGTGAGGATGATTGTGACCGGACGCCTTCCCGCCATCACTGGAGGCTGCAGCTATGTTTGGCTGGTGGTGAGGATGATTGTGACCGGATGCCTTCCCGCCATCACTGGAGGCTGCAGCTATGTCTGGCTGGTGGTGAGGATGATTGTGATCGGACGCCTTCCCACCATCACTGGGGGCTGCAGCTATGTCTGGCTGGCGGTGAGGATGATTGTGACCGGACACCTTCCCGCCATCACTGGAGGCTGCAGCTATGTCTGGCTGGTGGTGAGGATGATTGTGATCGGACGCCTTCCCGCCATCACTGGAGGCTGCAGCTATGTCTGTGGCGGTGAGGATGATTGTGACCGGACGCCTTCCCACCATCACTGGAGGCTGCAGCTATGTCTGGCTGGTGGTGAGGATGATTGTGACCGGACTCCTTCCCGCCATCACTGGAGGCTGCAGCTATGTCTGGCTGATGGTGAGGATGATTGTGATCGGACGCCTTCCCGCCATCACTGGAGGCTGCAGCTATGTCTGGCTGATGCAATAGAGGGATAGTGCTGCGCTCAGTCCTGATTAATGTAGGAAAAATGTGTTGTTATGTGGACCTCTCTACACATGCATATAACGAATATCGTTTCTTGTAATCGTAAAGTAATAAATAACTATAAATCGTATGTCTAAATGATAAGGTAGTAATGTATAGATGTTAAAATATACTTTTCTCTATCGTCCTAAGTGGATGCTGGGGTTCCTGAAAGGACCATGGGGAATAGCGGCTCCGCAGGAGACAGGGCACAAAAGTAAAGCTTTTACAGGTCAGGTGGTGTGTACTGGCTCCTCCCCCTATGACCCTCCTCCAGACTCCAGTTAGATTTTTGTGCCCGGCCGAGAAGGGTGCAATTCTAGGTGGCTCTCATAAAGAGCTGCTTAGAGAGTTTAGCTTAGGTTTTTTATTTTACAGTGATTCCTGCTGGCAACAGGATCACTGCAACGAGGGACAGAGGGGAGAAGAAGTGAACTCACCTGCGTGCAGGATGGATTGGCTTCTTGGCTACTGGACATGAAGCTCCAGAGGGACGATCACAGGTACAGCCTGGATGGTCACCGGAGCCACGCCGCCGGCCCCCTCACAGATGCTGAAGCAAGAAGAGGTCCAGAATCGGCGGCTGAAGACTCCTGCAGTCTTCTTAAGGTAGCGCACAGCACTGCAGCTGTGCGCCATTTTCCTCTCAGCACACTTCACACGGCAGTCACTGAGGGTGCAGGGCGCTGGGGGGGGGGGCGCCCTGGGAGGCAAATGAAAACCTTTAAAAAGGCTAAAAATACCTCACATATAGCCCCAGAGGCTATATGGAGATATTTACCCCTGCCTAAATGTACTAAATAGCGGGAGACGAGCCCGCCGAAAAAGGGGCGGGGCCTATCTCCTCAGCACACGGCGCCATTTTCTGTCACAGCTCCGCTGGTCAGGAAGGCTCCCAGGTCTCTCCCCTGCACTGCACTACAGAAACAGGGTATAACAGAGAGGGGGGGCAAAATAAATGGCAATATATTAATATAAAAGCAGCTATAAGGGAGCACTTAATCATAAGGCTATCCCTGTCATATATAGCGCTTTTTGGTGTGTGCTGGCAGACTCTCCCTCTGTCTCCCCAAAGGGCTAGTGGGTCCTGTCTTCGTATAGAGCATTCCCTGTGTGTCTGCTGTGTGTCGGTACGTGTGTGTCGACATGTATGAGGACGTTATTGGTGTGGAGGCGGAGCAATTGCCAAATATGAGGATGTCACCTCCTAGGGGGTCGACACCAGAATGGATGCCTTTATTTGTGGAATTACGGGATAGCGTCAACTCGCTTAAGCAGTCGTTTGCCGACATGAGGCGGCCGGACACTCAATTAGTGCCTGTCCAGGCGCCTCAAACACCGTCAGGGGCTGTAAAACGCCCCTTGCCTCAGTCGGTCGACACAGACCCAGACACAGGCACTGATTCCGGTGGTGAAGGTGACGAATCAACCGTATTTTCCAGTAGGGCCACACGTTATATGATTTTGGCAATAAAGGAGATGTTACATTTAGCTGATACTACAGGTACCACTAAACAGGGTATTATGTGGGGTGTGAAAAAACTACCAGTAGTTTTTACCGAATCAGAAGAATTAAATGACGTGTGTGATGAAGCGTGGTTTGCCCCGATAAAAAACTGCTAATTTCAAAGAAGTTATTGGCTTTATACCCTTTCCCGCCAGAGGTTAGGGAGCGCTGGGAAACACCTCCTAGGGTGGACAAAGCGCTAACACGCTTATCAAAACAAGTGGCGTTACCCTCTCCTGAGACGGCCGCACTTAAAGATCCATCAGATAGGAGGATGGAAAATATCCAAAAAGGTATATACACACATGCAGGTGTTATACTACGACCAGCTATTGCGACTGCCTGGATGTGCAGTGCTGGGGTAGTTTGGTCAGAGTCCCTGATCGAAAATATTGATACCCTGGACAGGGACAATATTTTACTGTCGTTAGAACAAATAAAGGATGCATTTCTTTATATGCGTGATGCACAGAGAGATATCTGCACACTGGCATCACGGGTAAGTGCTATGTCCATTTCGGCCAGAAGAGCTTTATGGACACGACAGTGGACAGGCGATGCGTAGAGGAGTTATTTGGGGTCGGTCTATCGGATTTGGTGGCCACGGCTACGGCCGGGAAATCCACCTTTCTACCTCAAGTCACTCCCCAACAGAAAAAGGCACCGACTTTTCAACCGCAGCCCTTTCGTTCCTTTAAAAATAAGAGAGCAAAGGGCTATTCATATCTGCCACGAGGCAGAGGACGAGGGAAGAGACAGCAACAGGCAGCTCCTTCCCAGGAACAGAAGCCCTCCCCGGCTTCTACAAAAGCCTCAGCATGACGCTGGGGCTTCGCAAGCGGACTCGGGGGCGGTAGGCGGTCGTCTCAAGAATTACAGCGCGCAGTGGGCTCACTCGCAGGTAAATCCCTGGATCCTGCAGATAATATCTCAGGGGTACAGGTTGAAATTAGAGACAGAGCCACCTCGCCGTTTCCTGAAGTCTGCTTTACCAACGTCCCCCTCAGGAAGGGAGACGGTTTTGGAAGCCATTCACAAGCTGTATTCTCAGCAGGTGATAGTCAAGGTACCTCTTCTACAACAAGGGAAGGGGTATTATTCCACTCTTTTTGTGGTACCGAAGCCGGATGGCTCGGTAAGGCCTATTCTAAATCTGAAGTCCTTGAACCTGTACATAAAGAAGTTCAAGTTCAAGATGGAGTCACTCAGAGCAGTGATAGCGAACCTGGAAGAAGGGGACTTTATGGTATCCTTGGACATCAAGGATGCGTATCTCCACGTTCCAATTACCCCTCACACAGGGGTACCTCAGGTTCGTTGTACAAAACTGTCACTATCAGTTTCAGACGCTGCCGTTTGGTTTGTCCACGGCACCTCGGGTCTTTACAAAGGTAATGGCCGAGATAATATTTCTTCTTCGAAGAAAAGGCGTATTAATTATCCCATACTTGGACGATCTCCTAATAAGGGCAAGGTCCAGAGAACAGCTAGAGATGGGTTTAGCACTATCTCAAGAGGTGCTAAAGCAGCACGGATGGATTCTGAATATTCCAAAATCCCAATTAATGCCGACAACTCGTCTGCTGTTCCTGGGGATGATTCTGGACACAGTTCAGAAAAAGGTTTTTCTTTCCGAAGAAAAAGCCAAGGAGTTATCTGACCTGGTCAGGAACCTCCTAAAACCAGGAAAGGTGTCTGTACATCAATGCACAAGAGTCCTGGGAAAAAATGGTAGCTTCTTACGAAGCAATCCCTTTCGGCAGATTCCATGCAAAGGGATCTGTTGGACAAATGGTCAGGGTCGCATCTTCAGATGCACCTGCGGATAACCCTGTCGCCGAGGACAAGGGTATCCCTTCTGTGGTGGTTGCAGGAGGCTCATCTATTGGAGGGCCGCAGATTCGGCATGCAGGATTGGATCCTGGTGACCACGGATGCCAGCCTGAGAGGCTGGGGAGCAGTCACACAGGGAAGAAATTTCCAGGGAGTGTGGTCGAGCCTGAAAAAGTCTCTTCACATAAGCATTCTGGAACTAAGAGCAATCTACAATGCTCTAAGCCAGGCGGAACCTCTGCTTCAAGGAAGACCGGTGTTGATCCAGTCGGACAACATCACGGCAGTCGCCCATGTAAACAGACAGGGCGGCACAAGAAGCAGGAGGGCAATGGCAGAAGCTGCCAGGATCCTTCGCTGGGCGGAGAATCACGTGATAGCACTGTCAGCAGTATTCATCCCGGGCGTGGACAACTGGGAAGCAGACTTCCTCAGCAGACACGACTTTCACCCGGGAGAGTGGGGACTTCATCCAGAAGTTTTCCACATGCTATTAAACCGTTGGGTAAAACCAATGGTGGACATGATGGCGTCTCGCCTCAACAAAACACTGGACAGGTATTGCGCCAGGTCAAGAGATCCGCAGGCAATAGCTGTGGACGCGCTGGTAACACCTTGGGTGTACCAGTCGGTATATGTGTTTCCTCCTCTGCCTCTCATACCAAAGGTATTGAGGATTATACGGCAAAGAGGAGTAAGACTAGTGGCTCCGGATTGGCCAAGAAGGACTTGGTACCCGGAACTTCAAGAGATGGTCACGGACGATCCGTGGCCTCTACTTCTGAGAAGGGACCTGCTTCAGCAGGGTCCTTGTCTTTTTTAAGACTTACCGCGGCTGCGTTTGACGGCATGGCGTTTGAATGCCAGATCCTAAAAGGAAAAGGCATTCCAGAAGAAGTCATTCCTACCTTGATAAAGGCAAGGAAGGAAGTCACCGCGAAGCATTATCGCCGTATTTGGCGAAAATATGTTGCGTGGTGCGAGCAGCGGAGTGCTCCGATGGAGGAATTTCAACTGGGTCGTTTTCCTACATTTCCTGCAATCAGGATTGTCTATGGGTCTCAAATTGGGATCTATTAAGGTTCAAATTTCGGCCCTATCAATATTCTTCCAAAAAGAATTGGCCTCAGTCCCTGAGGTCCAGATTTTATCAAAGGAGTACTGCATATACAGCCTCCTGTGGTGCCTAAGGTGGCACCGTGGGATCTAAATGTAGTTTTAGATTTCCTCAAATCCAATTGGTTTGAACCACTAAAGAATGTGGATTTGAAATATCTCACATGGAAAGTGACTATGTTACTGGCCCTGGCTTCGGCCGGGAGAGTATCTGAACTGGCGGCTTTGTTTTATAAAAGCCCTTATTTAATTTTCCATTCGACATAGGGCAGAGCTGCGGACGCGTCCGCATTTTCTCCCTAAGGTGGTATCAGCGTTTCACCTGAACCAGCCTATTGTAGTGCCTGCGGCTACAGACGACTTGAAGGACTCCAAGTTGTTGGACGTTGTCAGAGCCTTAAAAATATACATTTAAAGGACGGCTGGAGTCAGAAAATCTGACTCGCTGTTTATACTGTATGCACCCAACAAGTTGGGTGCACCTGCTTCTAAGCAGTCGATTGCTCGTTGGATTTGTAACAAAATTCAACTTGCACATTCTGTGGCAGGCCTGCCACAGCCTAAATCTGTTAAGGCCCATTCCGCAAGGAAGGTGGGCTCATCTTGGGCGGCTGCCCGAGGGGTCTCGGCATTACAACTCTGCCGAGCAGCTACGTGGTCAGGGGAGAACACGTTTGTAAATTTTTACAAAATTGATACCCTGGCAAAGGAGGACCTGGAGTTCTCTCATTCGGTGCTGCAGAGTCATCCGCACTCTCCCGCCCGTTTGGGAGCTTTGGTATAATCCCCATGGTCCTTTCAGGAACCCCAGCATCCACTTAGGACGATAGAGAAAATAAGAATTTACTTACCGATAATTCTATTTCTCGGAGTCCGTAGTGGATGCTGGGCGCCCATCCCAAGTGCGGATTATCTGCAATACTTGTACATAGTTATTGTTAACTAATTCGGGTTATTGTTTAGGAAGCCATCTTTCAGAGGCTCCTCTGTTATCATACTGTTAACTGGGTTTAGATCACAAGTTGTACGGTGTGATTGGTGTGGCTGGTATGAGTCTTACCCGGGATTCAAAATCCTCCCTTATTGTGTACGCTCGTCCGGGCACAGTACCTAACTGGAGTCTGGAGGAGGGTCATAGGGGGAGGAGCCAGTACACACCACCTGACCTGTAAAAGCTTTACTTTTGTGCCCTGTCTCCTGCGGAGCCGCTATTCCCCATGGTCCTTTCAGGAACCCCAGCATCCACTACGGACTCCGAGAAATAGAATTATCGGTAAGTAAATTCTTATTATTTATTGGTTATAAATAGCTTTTATGTGCCAGATGGTGTAGCAGCATAAAGTTTTTCTCAGTCACTTGTAGCTTAATGAGGGATGCGGCGTCCCGCCCCTCTGTTTGTATATGTCCTTTTTATAGTGCACTTATAGTGGCTTAAACTTGAACAAAACACTAATCGTGTTTGGTGGTGATAGATAGTGTCCTTTCTTTCTTCACGGTGTCTAGAGCATTCAGCTTTTGGCATAAGATTAGATAAGGAGGACTCTGGACAGGTCCTTGTCCCGGACCATGGGAACCCGCGGTGCGTCCTGGTGCAGACGCCCTCGGGAACCCGTGAGCCGGAGTGTCGGTCCCGTCTTGGGTTGCGGGGAAATCCCAGATAGTGCTCTGCAGAGCTAACCTATCGGATGTCCCCCCACCGCTCACAGAGCCTCACCTCTTACCTTCTCCCGCTGTCCGCCGCGCTCTGTCACCGGCTTATCCTTCACTCGTCTTCTGTTGCCAGGTGATCTCCTCTGCTTCCGGGTTTCCCCGATCACGTGATCGGGACTTGTCTGTGCTGCGGACGCTCGCTCTGGTCCTTTTGTTAAGTCGGGGGAATTCCAGTGTGTGGATGATCGTGGCTCCAACGCGTTTCAGCCTCTAAAGGGCCTTCCTCTGGGAGAAATGGTGAGGATGATTGTGATCGGACGCCTTCCCGCCATCACTGGAGGCTGCAGCTGTGTCTGGCTGGCGGTGAGGATGATTGTGACCGGACACCTTCCCGCCATCACTGGAGGCTGCAGCTATGTCTGGCTGGTGGTGAGGATGATGGTGATCGGACGCCTTCCCACCATCACTGGAGGCTGCAGCTATGTCTGTGGCGGTGAGGATGATTGTAATCGGACGCCTTCTTGCCATCACTGGAGGCTGCAGCTATGTCTGTGGCGGTGAGGATGATTGTGACCGGACGCCTTCCCGCCATCACTGGAGGCTGCAGCTATGTCTGGCTGGTGGTGAGGATGATTGTGACCGGACTCCTTCCCGCCATCACTGGAGGCTGCAGCTATGTCTGGCTGATGGTGAGGATGATTGTGATCGGACGCCTTCCCGCCATCACTGGAGGCTGCAGCTATGTCTGGCTGATGGTGAGGATGATTGTGATCGGACGCCTTCCCGCCATCACTGGAGGCTGCAGCTGTGTCTGGCTGGCGGTGAGGATGATTGTGACCGGACACCTTCCCGCCCTCACTGGAGGCTGCAGCTATGTCTGGCTGGCGGTGAGGATGATTGTGACCGGACGCCTTCCCGCCATCACTGGAGGCTGCAGCTATGTTTGGCTGGTGGTGAGGATGATTGTGACCGGATGCCTTCCCGCCATCACTGGAGGCTGCAGCTATGTCTGGCTGGTGGTGAGGATGATTGTGATCGGACGCCTTCCCACCATCACTGGGGGCTGCAGCTATGTCTGGCTGGCGGTGAGGATGATTGTGACCGGACACCTTCCCGCCATCACTGGAGGCTGCAGCTATGTCTGGCTGGTGGTGAGGATGATGGTGATCGGACGCCTTCCCACCATCACTGGAGGCTGCAGCTATGTCTGTGGCGGTGAGGATGATTGTGATCGGACGCCTTCCCGCCATCACTGGAGGCTGCAGCTATGTCTGTGGCGGTGAGGATGATTGTGACCGGACGCCTTCCCGCCATCACTGGAGGCTGCAGCTATGTCTGGCTGGTGGTGAGGATGATTGTGACCGGACTCCTTCCCGCCATCACTGGAGGCTGCAGCTATGTCTGGCTGATGGTGAGGATGATTGTGATCGGACGCCTTCCCGCCATCACTGGAGGCTGCAGCTGTGTCTGGCTGGCGGTGAGGATGATTGTGACCGGACACCTTCCCGCCCTCACTGGAGGCTGCAGCTATGTCTGGCTGGCGGTGAGGATGATTGTGACCGGACGCCTTCCCGCCATCACTGGAGGCTGCAGCTATGTCTGGCTGATGGTGAGGATGATTGTGATCGGACGCCTTCCCACCATCACTGGGGGCTGCAGCTATGTCTGGCTGGCGGTGAGGATGATTGTGACCGGACACCTTCCCGCCATCACTGGAGGCTGCAGCTATGTCTGGCTGGTGGTGAGGATGATGGTGATCGGACGCCTTCCCACCATCACTGGAGGCTGCAGCTATGTCTGTGGCGGTGAGGATGATTGTGATCGGACGCCTTCCCGCCATCACTGGAGGCTGCAGCTATGTCTGTGGCGGTGAGGATGATTGTGACCGGACGCCTTCCCGCCATCACTGGAGGCTGCAGCTATGTCTGGCTGGTGGTGAGGATGATTGTGACCGGACTCCTTCCCGCCATCACTGGAGGCTGCAGCTATGTCTGGCTGATGGTGAGGATGATTGTGATCGGACGCCTTCCCGCCATCACTGGAGGCTGCAGCTATGTCTGGCTGATGGTGAGGATGATTGTGATCGGACGCCTTCCCGCCATCACTGGAGGCTGCAGCTGTGTCTGGCTGGCGGTGAGGATGATTGTGACCGGACACCTTCCCGCCCTCACTGGAGGCTGCAGCTGTGTCTGGCTGGCGGTGAGGATGATTGTGACCGGACGCCTTCCCGCCATCACTGGAGGCTGCAGCTATGTCTGGCTGGCGGTGAGGATGATTGTGACCGGACGCCTTCCCACCATCACTGGAGGCTGCAGCTATGTCTGGCTGGTGGTGAGGATGATTGTGATCGGACGCCTTCCCACCATCACTGGAGGCTGCAGCTATGTCTGTGGCGGTGAGGATGATTGTGACCGGACGCCTTCCCACCATCACTGGAGGCTGCAGCTATGTCTGTGGCGGTGAGGATGATTGTGACCGGACGCCTTCCCGCCATCACTGGAGGCTGCAGCTATGTCTGTGGCGGTGAGGATGATTGTGACCGGACGCCTTCCCGCCATCACTGGAGGCTGCAGCTATATCTGGCTGATGGTGAGAATGATTGTGACCGGACTCCTTCCCGCCATCACTGGAGGCTGAAGCTATGTCTGGCTGGTGGTGAGGATGATTGGGATCGGACGCCTTCACGCCATCACTGGAGGCTGCAGCTATGTCTGTGGCGGTGAGGATGATTGTGACCGGACACCTTCCCGCCATCACTGGAGGCTGCAGCTATGTCTGTGGCGGTGAGGATGATTGTGACCGGACACCTTCCCGCCATCACTGGAGGCTGCAGCTATGTCTGTGGCGGTGAGGATGATTGTGACCGGACGCCTTCCCACCATCACTGGAGGCTGCAGCTATGTCTGTGGCGGTGAGGATGATTGTGACCGGACACCTTCCCGCCATCACTGGAGGCTGCAGCTATGTCTGGCTGGCGGTGAGGATGATTGTGACCGGACGCCTTCCTGCCATCACTGGAGGCTGCAGCTGTGTCTAGCTGGTGGTGAGGATGATTGTGATCGGACGCCTTCCCACCATCACTGGAGGCTGCAGCTATGTCTGTGGCGGTGAGGATGATTGTGACCGAACTCCTTCCCGCCATCACTGGAGGCTGCAGCTATGTCTGGCTGGCGGTGAGGATGATTGTGACCAGACGCCTTCCCACCATCACTGGAGGCTGCAGCTATGTCTGGCTGGTGGTGAGGATGATTGTGACCGGACACCTTCCCACCATCACTGGAGGCTGCAGCTATGTCTGGCTGATGGTGAGGATGATTGTGATCGGACACCTTCCCACCATCACTGGAGGCTGCAGCTATGTCTGTGGCGGTGAGGATGATTGTGACCGGACGCCTTCCCACCATCACTGGAGGCTGCAGCTATGTCTGGCTGGCGGTGAGGATGATTGTGACCGGACGCCTTCCCGCCATCACTGGAGGCTGCAGCTATGTCTGGCTGGTGGTGAGGATGATTGTGATCGGACGCCTTCCCACCATCACTGGAGGCTGCAGCTATGTCTGTGGCGGTAAGGATGATTGTGACCGGACGCCTTCCCACCATCACTGGAGGCTGCAGCTATGTCTGTGGCGGTGAGGATGATTGTGACCGGACGCCTTCCCGCCATCACTGGAGGCTGCAGCTATATCTGGCTGATGGTGAGAATGATTGTGACCGGACTCCTTCCCGCCATCACTGGAGGCTGAAGCTATGTCTGGCTGGTAGTGAGGATGATTGGGATCGGACGCCTTCCCGCCATCACTGGAGGCTGCAGCTATGTCTGGCTGGTGGTGAGGATGATTGGGATCGGACGCCTTCACGCCATCACTGGAGGCTGCAGTTATGTCTGGCTGTTGGTGAGGATGATTGTGATCGGACGCCTTCCCACCATCACTGGAGGCTGCAGCTATGTCTGTGGCGGTGAGGATGATTGTGACCGGACACCTTCCCGCCATCACTGGAGGCTGCAGCTATGTCTGGCTGGCGGTGAGGATGATTGTGACCGGACGCCTTCCTGCCATCACTGGAGGCTGCAGCTATGTCTGTGGCGGTGAGGATGATTGTGACCGAACTCCTTCCCGCCATCACTGGAGGCTGCAGCTATGTCTGGCTGGCTGTGAGGATGATTGTGACCGGACACCTTCCTGCCATCACTGGAGGCTGCAGCTATGTCTGGCTGATGGTGAGGATGATTGTGACCGGACGCCTTTCCGCCATCACTGGAGGCTGCAGCTATGTCTGGCTGATGGTGAGGATGATTGTGATCGGACGCCTTCCCACCATCACTGGGGGCTGCAGCTATGTCTGGCTGGCGGTGAGGATGATTGTGACCGGACGCCTTCCCGCCATCACTGGAGGCTGCAGCTATGTCTGGCTGATGGTGAGGATGATTGTGATCGGACACCTTCCCACCATCAATGGAGGCTGCAGCTATGTCTGTGGCGGTGAAGATGATTGTGACCGGACGCCTTCCCGCCATCACTGGAGGCTGCAGCTATGTCTGGCTGGCGGTGAGGATGATTGTGACCGGACTCCTTCCCGCCATCACTGGAGCCTGCAGCTATGTCTGGCTGGTGGTGAGGATGATTGTAACCGGACACCTTCCCGCCCTCACTTGAGGCTGCAGCTATGCCTGTGGCGGTGAGGATGATTGTGATCGGACGCCTTCCCGCCATCACTGGAGGCTGCAGCTATGTCTGGCTGATGGTGAGGATGATTGTGACCGGACGCCTTCCCGCCATCACTGGAGGCTGCAGCTATGTCTGGCTGATGGTGAGGATGATTGTGATCGGACGCCTTCCCGCCATCACTGGAGGCTGCAGCTATGTCTGGCTGATGGTGAGGATGATTGTGATCGGACGCCTTCCCGCCATCACTGGAGGCTGCAGCTATGTCTGGCTGATGGTGAGGATGATTGTGACCGGACACCTTCCCGCCCTCACTGGAGGCTGCAGCTATGTCTGGCTGGCGGTGAGGATGATTGTGACCGGACACCTTCCCGCCATCACTGGAGGCTGCAGCTATGTCTGGCTGGCGGTGAGGATGATTGTGACCGGACGCCTTCCCGCCATCACTGGAGGCTGCAGCTATGTCTGGCTGGCGGTGAGGATGATTGTGACCGGACGCCTTCCCACCATCACTGGAGGCTGCAGCTATGTCTGTGGCGGTGAGGATGATTGTGACCGGACGCCTTCCCACCATCACTGGAGGCTGCAGCTATGTCTGTGGCGGTGAGGATGATTGTGACCGGACGCCTTCCCGCCATCACTGGAGGCTGCAGCTATATCTGGCTGATGGTGAGAATGATTGTGACCGGACTCCTTCCCGCCATCACTGGAGGCTGAAGCTATGTCTGGCTGGTGGTGAGGATGATTGTGACCGGACGCCTTTATGCCCTCGCTGGAGGCTGCGGCTATGTCTGGCTGATGGTGAGGATGATTGTGACCGGACACCTTCCTGCCATCACTGGAGGCTGCAGCTATGTCTGGCTGATGGTGAGGATGATTGTGACCGGACGCCTTTCTGCCCTCACTGGAGGCTGCAGCTATGTCTGGCTGATGGTGAGGATGATTGTGACCGGACGCCTTCCCGCCATCACTGGAGGCTGCAGCTATGTCTGGCTGATGGTGAGGATGATTGTGACTGGACGCCTTCCCGGCATTACTGGAGGCTGCAGCTATGTCTGGCTGGCGGTGAGGATGATTGTGACCGGACGCCTTCCCGCCATCACTGGAGGCTGCAGCTATGTCTGGCTGGCGGTGAGGATGATTGTGACCGGACGCCTTCCCGCCATCACTGGAGGCTGCAGCTATGTTTGGCTGGTGGTGAGGATGATTGTGACCGGATGCCTTCCCGCCATTACTGGAGGCTGCAGCTATGTCTGGCTGATGGTGAGGATGATTGTGATCGGACGCCTTCCCACCATCACTGGGGGCTGCAGCTATGTCTGGCTGGCGGTGAGGATGATTGTGACCGGACACCTTCCCGCCATCACTGGAGGCTGCAGCTATGTCTGGCTGGTGGTGAGGATGATGGTGATCGGACGCCTTCCCACCATCACTGGAGGCTGCAGCTATGTCTGTGGCGGTGAGGATGATTGTGATCGGACGCCTTCCCGCCATCACTGGAGGCTGCAGCTATGTCTGTGGCGGTGAGGATGATTGTGACCGGACGCCTTCCCGCCATCACTGGAGGCTGCAGCTATGTCTGGCTGGTGGTGAGGATGATTGTGACCGGACTCCTTCCCGCCATCACTGGAGGCTGCAGCTGTGTCTGGCTGGCGGTGAGGATGATTGTGACCGGACACCTTCCCACCATCACTGGAGGCTGCAGCTGTGTCTGGCTGGCGGTGAGGATGATTGTGACCGGACACCTTCCCGCCCTCACTGGAGGCTGCAGCTATGTCTGGCTGGCGGTGAGGATGATTGTGACCGGACGCCTTCCCGCCATCACTGGAGGCTGCAGCTATGTCTGGCTGGCGGTGAGGATGATTGTGACCGGACGCCTTCCCACCATCACTGGAGGCTGCAGCTATGTCTGGCTGGTGGTGAGGATGATTGTGATCGGACGCCTTCCCACCATCACTGGAGGCTGCAGCTATGTCTGTGGCGGTGAGGATGATTGTGACCGGACGCCTTCCCACCATCACTGGAGGCTGCAGCTATGTCTGTGGCGGTGAGGATGATTGTGACCGGACGCCTTCCCGCCATCACTGGAGGCTGCAGCTATATCTGGCTGATGGTGAGAATGATTGTGACCGGACTCCTTCCCACCATCACTGGAGGCTGAAGCTATGTCTGGCTGGTGGTGAGGATGATTGGGATCAGACGCCTTCCCGCCATCACTGGAGGCTGCAGCTATGTCTGGCTGGTGGTGAGGATGATTGGGATCGGATGCCTTCACGCCATCACTGGAGGCTGCAGCTATGTCTGGCTGGTGGTGAGGATGATTGTGATCGGACGCCTTCCCACCATCACTGGAGGCTGCAGCTATGTCTGTGGCGGTGAGGATGATTGTGACCGGACACCTTCCCGCCATCACTGGAGGCTGCAGCTATGTCTGGCTGGCGGTGAGGATGATTGTGACCGGACGCCTTCCTGCCATCACTGGAGGCTGCAGCTGTGTCTAGCTGGTGGTGAGGATGATTGTGATCGGACGCCTTCCCACCATCACTGGAGGCTGCAGCTATGTCTGTGGCGGTGAGGATGATTGTGACCGAACTCCTTCCCGCCATCACTGGAGGCTGCAGCTATGTCTGGCTGGCTGTGAGGATGATTGTGACCGGACGCCTTCCCGCCATCACTGGAGGCTGCAGCTATGTCTGGCTGGCTGTGAGGATGATTGTGACCGGACGCCTTCCCGCCATCACTGGAGGCTGCAGCTATGTCTGGCTGGTGGTGAGGATGATTGTGACCGGACGCCTTCCCTCCATCACTGGAGGCTGCAGCTATGTCTGGCTGGTGGTGAGGATGATTGGGATCGGACGCCTTCACGCCATCACTGGAGGCTGCGGCTATGTCTGGCTGATGGTGAGGATGATTGTGACCGGACGCCTTTCCGCCATCACTGGAGGCTGCAGCTATGTCTGGCTGATGGTGAGGATGATTGTGATCGGACGCCTTCCCACCATCACTGGGGGCTGCAGCTATGTCTGGCTGGCGGTGAGGATGATTGTGACCGGACGCCTTCCCGCCATCACTGGAGGCTGCAGCTATGTCTGGCTGATGGTGAGGATGATTGTGATCGGACACCTTCCCACCATCAATGGAGGCTGCAGCTATGTCTGTGGCGGTGAAGATGATTGTGACCGGACGCCTTCCCGCTATCACTGGAGGCTGCAGCTGTGTCTGGCTGGTGGTGAAGATGATTGGGATCGGACGCCTTCCCGCCATCACTGGAGGCTGCAGCTATGTCTGGCTGGTGGTGAGGATGATTGTGATCGGACACCTTCCCACCATCACTGGAGGCTACAGCTATGTCTGTGGCGGTGAGGATGATTGTGACCGGACGCCTTCCCGCCATCACTGGAGGCTGCAGCTATGTCTGGCTGGCGGTGAGGATGATTTTGACCGGACGCCTTCCTGCCATCACTGGAGGCTGCAGCTGTGTCTGGCTGGTGGTGAGGATGATTGTGATCGGGCGCCTTCCCGCCATCACTGGAGGCAGCAGCTATGTCTGTGGCGGTGAGGATGATTGTGACCGGACGCCTTCCCGCCATCACTGGAGGCTGCAGCTATGTCTGGCTGGCTGTGAGGATGATTGTGACCAGACGCCTTCCCGCCATCACTGGAGGCTGCAGCTATGTCTGGCTGGCGGTGAGGATTATTGTGACCGGACGCCTTCCCGCCATCACTGGAGGCTGCAGCTATGTCTGGCTGGCGGTGAGGATGATTGTGATCGGACACCTTCCTGCCATCACTGGAGGCTGCAGCTATGTCTGTGGCGGTGAGGATGATTGTGACCGGACGCCTTCCCGCCATCACTGGAGGCTGCAGCTATGTATGGCTGGTGGTGATGATGATTGTGACCGGACGCCTTCCCGCCATCACTGGAGGCTGCAGCTATGTCTGGCTGGCGGTGATGATGATTGTGACCGGACTCCTTCCTGCCATCACTGGAGGCTGCAGCTATGTCTGGCTAATGGTGAGGATGATTGTGACCGGACGCCTTCCCGCCATCACTGGAGGCAGCAGCTATGTCTGGCTGGCTGTGAGGATGATTGTGACCAGACGCCTTCCCGCCATCACTGGAGGCTGCAGCTATGTCTGGCTGGCGGTGATGATGATTGTGACCGGACTCCTTCCTGCCATCACTGGAGGCTGCAGCTATGTCTGGCTAATGGTGAGGATGATTGTGACCGGACGCCTTCCCGCCATCACTGGAGGCTGCAGCTGTGTCTGGCTGGCGGTGAGGATGATTGTGAATGGACATCTTCCCGCCATCACTGGAGGCTGCAGCTATGTCTGTGGCGGTGAGGATGATTGTGACCGGACGCCTTCCCGCCATCACTGGAGGCTGCAGCTATGTCTGGCTGGCGGTGAGGATGATTGTGACCGGACGCCTTCCTGCAATCACTGGAGGCTGCAGCTGTGTCTGGCTGGTGGTGAGGATGATTGTGATCGGACGCCTTCCCACCATCACTGGAGGCTGCAGCTATGTCTGTGGCGGTGAGGATGATTGTGACCGGACACCTTCCCACCATCACTGGAGGCTGCAGCTATGTATGGCTGATGGTGAGGATGATTGTGACCGGACTCCTTCCCGCCATCACTGGAGGCTGCAGCTATGTCTGGCTGGCTGTGAGGATGATTGTGACCGGACGCCTTCCCGCCATCACTGGAGGCTGCAGCTATGTCTGGCTGGTGGTGAGGATGATTGGGATCGGACGCCTTCACGCCATCACTGGAGGCTGCAGCTATGTCTGGCTGGTGGTGAGGATGATTGTGACCGGACGCCTTCCCACCATCACTGGAGGCTGCAGCTATGTATGGCTGATGGTGAGGATGATTGTGACTGGACGCCTTCCTGCCATCACTGGAGGCTGCAGCTATGACTGGCTGGTGGTGAGGATGATTGTGACCGGACGCCTTTATGCCCTCGCTGGAGGCTGCGGCTATGTCTGGCTGATGGTGAGGATGATTGTGACCGGACACCTTCCTGCCATCACTGGAGGCTGCAGCTATGTCTGGCTGGCGGTGAGGATGATTGTGACCGGACGCCTTCGCGCCATCACTGGAGGCTGCAGCTATGTCTGGCTGGCGGTGAGGATGATTGTAACCGGACGCCTTCCCGCCATCACTGGAGGCTGCAGCTATGTTTGGCTGATGGTGAGGATGATTGTGACCGGACGCCTTCCCGCCATCACTGGAGGCTGTAGCTATGTCTGGCTGGTGGTGAGGATGATTGGGATCGGACGCCTTCCCACCATCACTGGAGGCTGCAGCTATGTCTGGCTGGTGGTGAGGATGATTGTGGCCGGACGCCTTTATGCACTCGCTGGAGGCTGCAGCTATGTCTGGCTGGCGGTGATGATGATTGTGACCGGACGCCTTCCCGCCATCACTGGAGGCTGCAGCTATGTCTGGCTGATGGTGAGGATGATTGTGACCGGACGCCTTTCCGCCATCACTGGAGGCTGCAGCTATGTCTGGCTGATGGTGCGGATGATTGTGACCGGACGCCTTTCCGCCATCACTGGAGGCTGCAGCTATGTCTGGCTGATGGTGAGGATGATTGTGATCGGACGCCTTCCCACCATCACTGGGGGCTGCAGCTATGTCTGGCTGGCGGTGAGGATGATTGTGACTGGACGCCTTCCCGCCATCACTGGAGGCTGCAGCTATGTCTGGCTGATGGTGAGGATGATTGTGATCGGACACCTTCCCACCATCAATGGAGGCTGCAGCTATGTCTGTGGCGGTGAAGATGATTGTGACCGGACGCCTTCCCGCTATCTCTGGAGGCTGCAGCTGTGTCTGGCTGGTGGTGAAGATGATTGGGATCGGACGCCTTCCCGCCATCACTGGAGGCTGCAGCTATGTCTGGCTGGCGGTGGGGATGATTGTGACCCGACTCCTTCCCGCCATCACTGGAGCCTGCAGCTATGTCTGGCTGGTGGTGAGGATGATTGTGATCGGACGCCTTCCCACCATCACTGGAGGCTGCAGCTATGTCTGTGGCGGTGAGGATGATTGTGACCGGACGCCTTCCCGCCATCACTGGAGGCTGCAGCTATGTCTGGCTGGCGGTGAGGATGATTTTGACCGGACGCCTTCCTGCCATCACTGGAGGCTGCAGCTGTGTCTGGCTGGTGGTGAGGATGATTGTGATCGGGCGCCTTCCCACCATCACTGGAGGCTGCAGCTATGTCTGTGGCGGTGAGGATGATTGTGACCGGACGCCTTCCCGCCATCACTGGAGGCTGCAGCTATATCTGGCTGATGGTGAGGATGATTGTGACCGGACTCCTTCCCGCCATCACTGGAGGCTGCAGCTATGTCTGGCTGGCTGTGAGGATGATTGTGACCGGACGCCTTCCCATCATCACTGGAGGCTGCAGCTATGTCTGGCTGATGGTGAGGATGATTGTGACTGGACGCCTTCCTGCCATCACTGGAGGCTGCAGCTATGTCTGGCTGATGGTGAGGATGATGGTGATCGGACGCCTTCCTGCCATCACTGGAGGCTGCAGCTGTGTCTGGCTGGTGGTGAGGATGATTGTAACCGGACACCTTCCCGCCCTCACTTGAGGCTGCAGCTATGCCTGTGGCGGTGAGGATGATTGTGACCGGACGCCTTCCCACCATCACTGGAGGCTGCAGCTATGTCTGGCTGGCGGTGAGGATTATTGTGACCGGACGCCTTCCCGCCATCACTGGAGGCTGCAGCTATGTCTGGCTGGCGGTGAGGATGATTGTGATCGGACACCTTCCTGCCATCACTGGAGGCTGCAGCTCTGTCTGGCTGGTGGTGAGGATGATTGTAATCGGACACCTTCCCACCATCACTGGAGGCTGCAGCTATGTCTGTGGCGGTGAGGATGATTGTGACCGGACGCCTTCCCGCCATCACTGGAGGCTGCAGCTATGTATGGCTGGTGGTGATGATGATTGTGACCGGACGCCTTCCCGCCATCACTGGAGGCTGCAGCTATGTCTGGCTGGCGGTGATGATGATTGTGACCGGACGCCTTCCCGCCATCACTGGAGGCTGCAGCTATGTATGGCTGGTGGTGAGGATGATTGTGACCGGACGCCTTCCCGCCATCACTGGAGGCAGCAGCTATGTCTGGCTGGCTGTGAGGATGATTGTGACCAGACGCCTTCCCGCCATCACTGGAGGCTGCAGCTGTGTCTGGCTGGCGGTGAGGATGATTGTGAATGGACATCTTCCCGCCATCACTGGAGGCTGCAGCTATGTCTGGCTGGCGGTGAGGATGATTGTGACCGGACACCTTCCCGCCATCACTGGAGGCTGCAGCTATGTCTGGCTGGTGGTGAGGATGATTGTGATCGGACGCCTTCCCACCATCACTGGAGGCTGCAGCTATGTCTGTGGCGGTGAGGATGATTGTGACCGGACGCCTTCCCGCCATCACTGGAGGCTGCAGCTATGTCTGGCTGGCGGTGAGGATGATTGTGACCGGACGCCTTCCTGCAATCACTGGAGGCTGCAGCTGTGTCTGGCTGGTGGTGAGGATGATTGTGATCGGACGCCTTCCCACCATCACTGGAGGCTGCAGCTATGTCTGTGGCGGTGAGGATGATTGTGACCGGACACCTTCCCACCATCACTGGAGGCTGCAGCTATGTATGGCTGATGGTGAGGATGATTGTGACTGGACGCCTTCCTGCCATCACTGGAGGCTGCAGCTATGTATGGCTGGTGGTGAGGATGATTGTGACCGGACACCTTCGCGCCATCACTGGAGGCTGCAGCTATGTCTGGCTGGCGGTGAGGATGATTGTGACCGGACGCCTTCGCGCCATCACTGGAGGCTGCAGCTATGTCTGGCTGGCGGTGAGGATGATTGTGACCGGACGCCTTCCCGCCATCACTGGAGGCTGCAGCTATGTTTGGCTGATGGTGAGGATGATTGTGACCGGACGCCTTCCCGCCATCACTGGAGGCTGTAGCTATGTCTGGCTGGTGGTGAGGATGATTGGGATCGGACGCCTTCCCACCATCACTGGAGGCTGCAGCTATGTCTGGCTGGTGGTGAGGATGATTGTGGCCGGACGCCTTTATGCACTCGCTGGAGGCTGCAGCTATGTCTGGCTGGCGGTGATGATGATTGTGACCGGACGCCTTCCCGCCATCACTGGAGGCTGCAGCTATGTCTGGCTGATGGTGAGAATGATTGTGACCGGACGCCTTCCCGCCATCACTGGAGGCAGCAGCTATGTCTGGCTGGCTGTGAGGATGATTGTGACCGGACGCCTTCCCGCCATCACTGGAGGCTGCAGCTGTGTCTGGCTGGCGGTGAGGATTATTGTGACCGGATGCCTTCCCGCCATCACTGGAGGCTGCAGCTATGTCTGGCTGGCGGTGAGGATGATTGTGACCGGACGCCTTCCTGCCATCACTGGAGGCTGCAGCTCTGTCTGGCTGGTGGTGAGGATGATTGTGATCGGACGCCTTCCCACCATCACTGGAGGCTGCAGCTATGTCTGTGGCGGTGAGGATGATTGTGACCGGACGCCTTCCCGCCATCACTGGAGGCTGCAGCTATGTCTGGCTGATGGTGAGGATGATTGTGACCGGACTCCTTCCCGCCATCACTGGAGGCTGCAGCTATGTCTGGCTGATGGTGAGGATGATTGTGACTGGACGCCTTCCTGCCATCACTGGAGGCTGCAGCTATGTCTGGCTGGTGGTGAGGATGATTGTGACCGGATGCCTTTATGCCCTCGCTGGAGGCTGCGGCTATGTCTGGCTGATGGTGAGGATGATTGTGACCGGACACCTTCCTGCCATCACTGGAGGCTGCAGCTATGTCTGGCTGGCGGTGAGGATGATTGTGACCGGACGCCTTCGCGCCATCACTGGAGGCTGCAGCTATGTCTGGCTGGCGGTGAGGATGATTGTGACCGGACGCCTTCCCGCCATCACTGGAGGCTGCAGCTATGTTTGGCTGATGGTGAGGATGATTGTGACCGGACGCCTTCCCGCCATCACTGGAGGCTGTAGCTATGTCTGGCTGGTGGTGAGGATGATTGGGATCGGACGCCTTCACGCCATAACTGGAGGCTGCAGCTATGTCTGGCTGATGGTGAGGATGATTGTGACCGGACGCCTTCCCACCATCACTGGAGGCTGCAGCTATGTCTGGCTGGTGGTGAGGATGATTGTGGCCGGACGCCTTTATGCACTCGCTGGAGGCTGCAGCTATGTCTGGCTGGCGGTGATGATGATTGTGACCGGACGCCTTCCCGCCATCACTGGAGGCTGCAGCTATGTCTGGCTGATGGTGAGGATGATTGTGACCGGACGCCTTTCCGCCATCACTGGAGGCTGCAGCTATGTCTGGCTGATGGTGAGGATGATTGTGACCGGACGCCTTTCCGCCATCACTGGAGGCTGCAGCTATGTCTGGCTGATGGTGAGGATGATTGTGATCGGACGCCTTCCCACCATCACTGGGGGCTGCAGCTATGTCTGGCTGGCGGTGAGGATGATTGTGACCGGACGCCTTCCCGCCATCACTGGAGGCTGCAGCTATGTCTGGCTGAGGGTGAGGATGATTGTGATCGGACACCTTCCCACCATCAATAAAGGCTGCAGCTATGTCTGGCTGGCGGTGAGGATGATTGTGACCGGACGCCTTCCCGCCATCACTGGAGGCTGCAGCTATGTCTGGCTGATGGTGAGGATGATTGTGATCGGACGCCTTCCCACCATCACTGGGGGCTGCAGCTATGTCTGGCTGGTGGTGAGGATGATTGTGACCGGACGCCTTCCCGCCATCACTGGAGGCTGCAGCTATGTCTGGCTGGCGGTGAGGATGATTGTGACCGGACGCCTTCCTGCAATCACTGGAGGCTGCAGCTGTGTCTGTGGCGGTGAGGATGATTGTGACCGGACGCCTTCCTGCCATCACTGGAGGCTGCAGCTATGTCTGTGGCGGTGAGGATGATTGTGACCGGACGCCTTCCCGCCATCACTGGAGGCTGCAGCTATGTCTGGCTGGCGGCGAGGATGATTGTGACCGGACGCCTTCCTGCAATCACTGGAGGCTGCAGCTGTGTCTGTGGCGGTGAGGATGATTGTGACCGGACGCCTTCCCGCCATCACTGGAGGCAGCAGCTATGTCTGGCTGGCTGTGAGGATGATTGTGACCAGACGCCTTCCCGCCATCACTGGAGGCTGCAGCTATGTCTGTGGCGGTGAGGATGATTGTGACCGGACGCCTTCCCGCCATCACTGGAGGCAGCAGCTATGTCTGGCTGGCTGTGAGGATGATTGTGACCAGACGCCTTCCCGCCATCACTGGAGGCTGCAGCTATGTATGGCTGATGGTGAGGATGATTGTGACTGGACGCCTTCCTGCCATCACTGGAGGCTGCAGCTATGTATGGCTGGTGGTGAGGATGATTGTGACCGGACTCCTTCCCGCCATCACTGGAGGCTGCAGCTATGTCTGGCTGGCTGTGAGGATGATTGGGATCGGACGCCTTCACGCCATCACTGGAGGCTGCAGCTATGTCTGGCTGGTGGTGAGGATGATTGTGACCGGACGCCTTCCCACCATCACTGGAGGCTGCAGCTATGTATGGCTGATGGTGAGGATGATTGTGACTGGACGCCTTCCTGCCATCACTGGAGGCTGCAGCTATGACTGGCTGGTGGTGAGGATGATTGTGACCGGACGCCTTTATGCCCTCGCTGGAGGCTGCGGCTATGTCTGGCTGATGGTGAGGATGATTGTGACCGGACACCTTCCTGCCATCACTGGAGGCTGCAGCTATGTCTGGCTGGCGGTGAGGATGATTGTGACCGGACGCCTTCGCGCCATCACTGGAGGCTGCAGCTATGTCTGGCTGGCGGTGAGGATGATTGTGACCGGACGCCTTCCCGCCATCACTGGAGGCTGCAGCTATGTTTGGCTGATGGTGAGGATGATTGTGACCGGACGCCTTCCCGCCATCACTGGAGGCTGTAGCTATGTCTGGCTGGTGGTGAGGATGATTGGGATCGGACGCCTTCACGCCATAACTGGAGGCTGCAGCTATGTCTGGCTGATGGTGAGGATGATTGTGACCGGACGCCTTCCCACCATCACTGGAGGCTGCAGCTATGTCTGGCTGGTGGTGAGGATGATTGTGGCCGGACGCCTTTATGCACTCGCTGGAGGCTGCAGCTATGTCTGGCTGGCGGTGATGATGATTGTGACCGGACGCCTTCCCGCCATCACTGGAGGCTGCAGCTATGTCTGGCTGATGGTGAGGATGATTGTGACCGGACGCCTTTCCGCCATCACTGGAGGCTGCAGCTATGTCTGGCTGATGGTGAGGATGATTGTGACCGGACGCCTTTCCGCCATCACTGGAGGCTGCAGCTATGTCTGGCTGATGGTGAGGATGATTGTGATCGGACGCCTTCCCACCATCACTGGGGGCTGCAGCTATGTCTGGCTGGCGGTGAGGATGATTGTGACCGGACGCCTTCCCGCCATCACTGGAGGCTGCAGCTATGTCTGGCTGATGGTGAGGATGATTGTGATCGGACACCTTCCCACCATCAATGGAGGCTGCAGCTATGTCTGTGGCGGTGAAGATGATTGTGACCGGACGCCTTCCCGCTATCTCTGGAGGCTGCAGCTGTGTCTGGCTGGTGGTGAAGATGATTGGGATCGGACGCCTTCCCGCCATCACTGGAGGCTGCAGCTATGTCTGGCTGGCGGTGAGGATGATTGTGACCGGACTCCTTCCCGCCATCACTGGAGCCTGCAGCTATGTCTGGCTGGTGGTGAGGATGATTGTGATCGGACGCCTTCCCACCATCACTGGAGGCTGCAGCTATGTCTGTGGCGGTGAGGATGATTGTGACCGGACGCCTTCCCGCCATCACTGGAGGCTGCAGCTATGTCTGGCTGGCGGTGAGGATGATTTTGACCGGACGCCTTCCTGCCATCACTGGAGGCTGCAGCTGTGTCTGGCTGGTGGTGAGGATGATTGTGATCGGGCGCCTTCCCACCATCACTGGAGGCTGCAGCTATGTCTGTGGCGGTGAGGATGATTGTGACCGGACGCCTTCCCGCCATCACTGGAGGCTGCAGCTATATCTGGCTGATGGTGAGGATGATTGTGACCGGACTCCTTCCCGCCATCACTGGAGGCTGCAGCTATGTCTGGCTGGCTGTGAGGATGATTGTGACCGGACGCCTTCCCATCATCACTGGAGGCTGCAGCTATGTCTGGCTGATGGTGAGGATGATTGTGACCGGACGCCTTCCCATCATCACTGGAGGCTGCAGCTATATCTGGCTGATGGTGAGGATGATTGTGACCGGACTCCTTCCCGCCATCACTGGAGGCTGCAGCTATGTCTGGCTGGCTGTGAGGATGATTGTGACCGGACGCCTTCCCACCATCACTGGAGGCTGCAGCTATGTATGGCTGGTGGTGAGGATGATTGTAACCGGACACCTTCCCGCCCTCACTTGAGGCTGCAGCTATGCCTGTGGCGGTGAGGATGATTGTGACCGGACGCCTTCCCACCATCACTGGAGGCTGCAGCTATGTCTGGCTGGTGGTGAGGATGATTGTGACCGGACGCCTTCCCGCCATCACTGGAGGCTGCAGCTATGTCTGGCTGGCGGTGAGGATGATTGTGACCGGACGCCTTCCTGCAATCACTGGAGGCTGCAGCTGTGTCTGTGGCGGTGAGGGTGATTGTGACCGGACGCCTTCCTGCCATCACTGGAGGCTGCAGCTATGTCTGTGGCGGTGAGGATGATTGTGACCGGACGCCTTCCCGCCATCACTGGAGGCTGCAGCTATGTCTGGCTGGCGGTGAGGATGATTGTGACCGGACGCCTTCCTGCAATCACTGGAGGCTGCAGCTGTGTCTGTGGCGGTGAGGATGATTGTGACCGGACGCCTTCCCGCCATCACTGGAGGCAGCAGCTATGTCTGGCTGGCTGTGAGGATGATTGTGACCGGACGCCTTCCTGCAATCACTGGAGGCTGCAGCTGTGTCTGTGGCGGTGAGGATGATTGTGACCGGACGCCTTCCCGCCATCACTGGAGGCTGCAGCTATGTCTGTGGCGGTGAGGATGATTGTGACCGGACGCCTTCCCGCCATCACTGGAGGCAGCAGCTATGTCTGGCTGGCGGTGAGGATTATTGTGACCGGACGCCTTCCCGCCATCACTGGAGGCTGCAGCTACGTCTGGCTGGCGGTGAGGATGATTGTGATCGGACACCTTCCTGCCATCACTGGAGGCTGCAGCTCTGTCTGGCTGGTGGTGAGGATGATTGTGACCGGACTCCTTCCCGCCATCACTGGAGGCTGCAGCTATGTCTGTGGCGGTGAGGATGATTGTGATCGGACACCTTCCCACCATCACTGGAGGCTGCAGCTATGTCTGTGGCGGTGAGGATGATTGTGACCGGACGCCTTCCCGCCATCACTGGAGGCTGCAGCTATGTATGGCTGGTGGTGATGATGATTGTGACCGGACTCCTTCCCGCCATCACTGGAGGCTGCAGCTATGTCTGGCTGGCGGTGATGATGATTGTGACCGGACGCCTTCCCGCCATCACTGGAGGCTGCAGCTATGTCTGGCTAATGGTGAGGATGATTGTGACCGGACGCCTTCCCGCCATCACTGGAGGCAGCAGCTATGTCTGGCTGGCTGTGAGGATGATTGTGACCAGACGCCTTCCCGCCATCACTGGAGGCTGCAGCTGTGTCTGGCTGGCGGTGAGGATGATTGTGAATGGACATCTTCCCGCCATCACTGGAGGCTGCAGCTATGTCTGGCTGGCGGTGAGGATGATTGTGACCGGACACCTTCCCGCCATCACTGGAGGCTGCAGCTATGTCTGGCTGGTGGTGAGGATGATTGTGATCGGACGCCTTCCCACCATCACTGGAGGCTGCAGCTATGTCTGTGGCGGTGAGGATGATTGTGACCGGACGCCTTCCCGCCATCACTGGAGGCTGCAGCTATGTCTGGCTGGCGGTGAGGATGATTGTGACCGGACGCCTTCCTGCAATCACTGGAGGCTGCAGCTGTGTCTGGCTGGTGGTGAGGATGATTGTGATCGGACGCCTTCCCACCATCACTGGAGGCTGCAGCTATGTCTGTGGCGGTGAGGATGATTGTGACCGGACACCTTCCCACCATCACTGGAGGCTGCAGCTATGTATGGCTGATGGTGAGGATGATTGTGACTGGACGCCTTCCTGCCATCACTGGAGGCTGCAGCTATGTATGGCTGGTGGTGAGGATGATTGTGACCGGACACCTTCGCGCCATCACTGGAGGCTGCAGCTATGTCTGGCTGGCGGTGAGGATGATTGTGACCGGACGCCTTCGCGCCATCACTGGAGGCTGCAGCTATGTCTGGCTGGCGGTGAGGATGATTGTGACCGGACGCCTTCCCGCCATCACTGGAGGCTGCAGCTATGTTTGGCTGATGGTGAGGATGATTGTGACCGGACGCCTTCCCGCCATCACTGGAGGCTGTAGCTATGTCTGGCTGGTGGTGAGGATGATTGGGATCGGACGCCTTCACGCCATAACTGGAGGCTGCAGCTATGTCTGGCTGATGGTGAGGATGATTGTGACCGGACGCCTTCCCACCATCACTGGAGGCTGCAGCTATGTCTGGCTGGTGGTGAGGATGATTGTGGCCGGACGCCTTTATGCACTCGCTGGAGGCTGCAGCTATGTCTGGCTGGCGGTGATGATGATTGTGACCGGACGCCTTCCCGCCATCACTGGAGGCTGCAGCTATGTCTGTCTGATGGTGAGAATGATTGTGACCGGACGCCTTCCCGCCATCACTGGAGGCAGCAGCTATGTCTGGCTGGCTGTGAGGATGATTGTGACCGGACGCCTTCCCGCCATCACTGGAGGCTGCAGCTGTGTCTGGCTGGCGGTGAGGATTATTGTGACCGGATGCCTTCCCGCCATCACTGGAGGCTGCAGCTATGTCTGGCTGGCGGTGAGGATGATTGTGACCGGACGCCTTCCTGCCATCACTGGAGGCTGCAGCTCTGTCTGGCTGGTGGTGAGGATGATTGTGATCGGACGCCTTCCCACCATCACTGGAGGCTGCAGCTATGTCTGTGGCGGTGAGGATGATTGTGACCGGACGCCTTCCCGCCATCACTGGAGGCTGCAGCTATGTCTGGCTGATGGTGAGGATGATTGTGACCGGACTCCTTCCCGCCATCACTGGAGGCTGCAGCTATGTCTGGCTGGCTGTGAGGATGATTGTGACCGGACGCCTTCCCGCCATCACTGGAGGCTGCAGCTATGTATGGCTGGTGGTGATGATGATTGTGACCGGACGCCTTCCCGCCATCACTGGAGGCTGCAGCTATGTCTGGCTGATGGTGAGGATGATTGTGACCGGACGCCTTCCCGCCATCACTGGAGGCAGCAGCTATGTCTGGCTGGCTGTGAGGATGATTGTGACCAGACGCCTTCCCGCCATCACTGGAGGCTGCAGCTGTGTCTGGCTGGCGGTGAGGATGATTGTGAATGGACGCCTTCCCGCCATCACTGGAGGCTGCAGCTTTGTCTGGCTGATTGTGAGGATTATTGTGACCGGACGCCTTCCCGCCATCACTGGAGGCTGCAGCTATGTCTGGCTGGCGGTGAGGATGATTGTGACCGGACGCCTTCCCGCCATCACTGGAGGCTGCAGCTATGTATGGCTGGTGGTGATGGTGATTGTGACCGGACACCTTCCCGCAATCACTGGAGGCTGCAGCTATGTCTGGCTGGCGGTGATGATGATTGTGACCGGACGCCTTCCCGCCATCACTGGAGGCTGCAGCTATGTCTGGCTGATGGTGAGGATGATTGTGACCGGACGCCTTCCCGCCATCACTGGAGGCAGCAGCTATGTCTGGCTGGCTGTGAGGATGATTGTGACCAGACGCCTTCCCGCCATCACTGGAGGCTGCAGCTGTGTCTGGCTGGCGGTGAGGATGATTGTGAATGGACGCCTTCCCGCCATCACTGGAGGCTGCAGCTTTGTCTGGCTGATTGTGAGGATTATTGTGACCGGACGCCTTCCAGCCATCACTGGAGGCTGCAGCTATGTCTGGCTGGCGGTGAGGATGATTGTGACCGGACGCCTTCCTGCCATCACTGGAGGCTGCAGCTCTGTCTGGCTGGTGGTGAGGATGATTGTGATCGGACGCCTTCCCACCATCACTGGAGGCTGCAGCTATGTCTGTGGCGGTGAGGATGATTGTGACCGGACGCCTTCCCACCATCACTGGAAGCTGCAGCTATGTCTGGCTGATTGTGTGGATGATTGTGAATGGACATCTTCCCGCCATCACTGGAGGCTGCAGCTATGTCTGGCTGGTGGTGAGGATGATTGTGATCGGACGCCTTCCCACCATCACTGGAGGCTGCAGCTATGCCTGTGGCGGTGAGGATGATTGTGACCGGACGCCTTCCCGCCATCACTGGAGGCTGCAGCTATGTCTGGCTGGTGGTGAGGATGATTGTGATCGGACGCCTTCCTGCAATCACTGGAGGCTGCAGCTATGTCTGTGGCGGTGAGGATGATTGTGACCGGACGCCTTCACGCCATCACTGGAGGCTGCAGCTATATCTGGCTGATGGTGAGGATGATTGGGATCGGACGCCTTCATGCCATCACTGGAGGCTGCAGCTATGTCTGGCTGGTGGTGAGGATGATTGTGACCGGACGCCTTCCCACCATCACTGGAGGCTGCAGCTATGTATGGCTGATGGTGAGGATGATTGTGACTGAACGCCTTCCTGCCATCACTAGAGGCTGCAGCTATGTATGGCTGGTGGTGAGGATGATTATGACCGGACACCTTCCCGCCCTCACTGGAGGCTGCAGCTATGTCTGGCTGGTGGTGAGGATGATTGTGAACGGACAGCTTCCCGCCATCACTGGAGGCTGCAGCTGTGTCTGGCTGGTGGTGAGGATGATTGTGATCGGACGCCTTCCCACCATCACTGGAGGCTGCAGCTATGCCTGTGGCGGTGAGGATGATTGTGACCGGACGCCTTCCCGCCATCACTGGAGGCTGCAGCTATGTCTGGTTGGTGGTGAGGATGATTGTGATCGGACGCCTTCCTGCAATCACTGGAGGCTGCAGCTATGTCTGTGGCGG
The DNA here is from genome assembly GCF_028390025.1 of Pseudophryne corroboree. Classification (NCBI taxonomy): domain Eukaryota; kingdom Metazoa; phylum Chordata; class Amphibia; order Anura; family Myobatrachidae; genus Pseudophryne; species Pseudophryne corroboree. The sequence continues at coordinate 489,607,182 of NC_086451.1, forward strand.
TGAGGATGATTGTGACCGGACACCTTCCCGCCCTCACTGGAGGCTGCAGCTATGTCTGGTTGGTGGTGAGGATGATTGTGACCGGACAGCTTCCCGCCATCACTGGGGGCTGCAGCTATGTCTGGCTGGTAGTGAGGATGATTGTGAACGGACAGCTTCCCGCCATCACTGGGGCCTGCAGCTATGTCTGGTTGGTGGTGAGGATGATTGTGACCGGACGCCTTCCCGCCATCACTGGAGGCTGCAGCTATGTCTGGCTGGTGGTGAGGATGATTGTGATCGGACGCCTTCCCACCATCACTGGAGGCTGCAGCTGTTAGGCGCCGCGGTCTGGGACTTCCTCCCGGCCCTGCGCCTTGCATCTAGGGACGCCAAGCGCGCTGAGCCGCCGGTCCCTAGCAACGCTAGGACGCCGTGCACGCTGAGCCGCCGGCTCCCTAGCAACGCTAGGACGCCGGGCGAGCCGAGCCGCCGGGACCCTAGCAACGGGGACGCCACGAGCGGACCGCGTTCCCCATTGCAGGGTTGATTAATTAACTGTGCACACGTTTTCTGGTCGTGCAGCAGGGCAGCTGCACGACATTCATTATAATCAGGCTCTGGACTCTGATTGGAGGATTCCCTGCTAAATGCCTACTCAGTGCCTCACACAGACGCCGGTGATAGTTTCCTGCATGCTGCTCATGTTGGTGAACGTCTGTTCCTGGTCTGCTGTGCCCGGTCATTCTAGTCCTCTGAGTTCCTGAGTCTTGGTGTTTGTCATCTCATCCCAAGGAGTTCTTCTGGTCCTCATTTACCTGTGACAGTCTTTAGAGGATCACGTTTGGTTTCGTGAGTGGCGGCTCTGCCGCGTGCTGCGGCCTAGGCCGCTTAATATTGTGTTCTGGTTTTGGAGCATTTGCGGAGGTATCCGCTTCCACAGTCCTATCCGGAACTCGGCGGTGCCGTGTAGGAGAGTGGACAAGTGGAGTATTTTTGTTGTTCTTTTCCCTGGCGGTAATCCGCGCATACTTTAGTTTTAGGTTTGTTAGTAGCCCCTGGCCTTGTTGTTTAGTTAGAGGGCCCCTTGTTATCACCCTGTTTCGGTTCACTCTTTGTTTCTCATTAAGACCTGAGGGGGCATCGGAGTTGGGCAGACGTAATCCGCCCTTCAAACGTGGCTGCCATGGGCCCAAGCAACCATAGTCTCGCAAGAGTGTACTGACAGCTCGGGCGAGACAACGGAGATAGGGCGCCAGGGGCTATTCCCATTCCTTTCCCCTTTCCCAGCATTACGTTCTGGTATTCAGGTCCTTTCATATAAGATCACCCCAGACCTGAGTATAAGAATCATAACAGCAGCTATGTCTGTGGCGGTGAGGATGATTGTGACCGGACGCCTTCCCGCCATCACTGGAGGCTGCAGCTATGTCTGGCTGGTGGTGAGGATGATTGTGACCGGACGCCTTCCCTCCATCACTGGAGGCTGCAGCTATATCTGGCTGATGTTGAGGATGATTGTGACCGGACTCCTTCCCGCCATCACTGGAGGCTGCAGCTATGTCTGGCTGGCTGTGAGGATGATTGTGACCGGACGCCTTCCCGCCATCACTGGAGGCTGCAGCTATGTCTGGCTGGTGGTGAGGATGATTGGGATCGGACACCTTCATGCCATCACTGGAGGCTGCAGCTATGTCTGGCTGGTGGTGAGGATGATTGTGACCGGACGCCTTCCCACCATCACTGGAGGCTGCAGCTATGTATGGCTGATGGTGAGGATGATTGGGATCGGACGCCTTCACGCCATCACTGGAGGCTGCAGCTATGTCTAGCTGGTGGTGAGGATGATTGTGATCGGACGCCTTCCCACCATCACTGGAGGCTGCAGCTATGTCTGTGGCGGTGAGGATGATTGTGACCGGACTCCTTTCCGCCATCACTGGAGGCTGCAGCTATGTCTGGCTGGCTGTGAGGATGATTGTGACCGGACGCCTTCCCGCCATCACTGGAGGCTGCAGCTATGTCTGGCTGGTGGTGAGGATGATTGTGACCGGACGCCTTCCCTCCATCACTGGAGGCTGCAGCTATGTCTGGCTGATGGTGAGGATGATTGGGATCGGACGCCTTCACGCCATCACTGGAGGCTGCAGCTATGTCTGGCTGGTGGTGAGGATGATTGTGACCGGACGCCTTCCCACCATCACTGGAGGCTGCAGCTATGTCTGGCTGATGGTGAGGATGATTGTGACCGGACGCTTTTATGCCCTCGCTGGAGGCTGCAGCTATGTCTGGCTGATGGTGAGGATGATTGTGACCGGACGCTTTTATGCCCTCGCTGGAGGCTGCAGCTATGTCTGGCTGATGGTGAGGATGATTGTGACCGGACACCTTCCTGCCATCACTGGAGGCTGCAGCTATGTCTGGCTGATGGTGAGGATGATTGTGACCGGACGCCTTCCCGCCATCACTGGAGGCTGCAGCTATGTCTGGCTGATGGTGAGGATGATTGTGACCGGACGCTTTTATGCCCTCGCTGGAGGCTGCAGCTATGTCTGGCTGATGGTGAGGATGATTGTGACCGGACACCTTCCCGCCATCACTGGAGGCTGCAGCTATGTCTGGCTGATGGTGAGGATGATTGTGATCGGACGCCTTCCCACGATCACTGGAGGCTGCAGCTATATCTGGCTGATGGTGAGGATGATTGTGACCGGACTCCTTCCCGCCATCACTGGAGGCTGCAGCTATGTCTGGCTGGCTGTGAGGATGATTGTGACCGGACGCCTTCCCGCCATCACTGGAGGCTGCAGCTATATCTGGCTGATGGTGAGGATGATTGTGACCGGACTCCTTCCCGCCATCACTGGAGGCTGCAGCTATGTCTGGCTGGCTGTGAGGATGATTGTGACCGGACGCCTTCCCGCCATCACTGGAGGCTGCAGCTATGTCTGGCTGGTGGTGAGGATGATTGGGATCGGACGCCTTCACGCCATCACTGGAGGCTGCAGCTATGTCTGGCTGGTGGTGAGTATGATTGTGACCGGACGCCTTCCCACCATCACTGGAGGCTGCAGCTATGTATGGCTGATGGTGAGGATGATCGTGACCGGACACCTTCCCACCCTCACTGGAGGCTGCAGCTATGTCTGGTTGGTGGTGAGGATGATTGTGACCGGACGCCTCCCCGCCATCACTGGAGGCTGCAGCTATGTCTGGCTGGTGGTGAGGATGATTGTGATCGGACGCCTTCCCACCATCACTGGAGGCTGCAGCTATGTCTGGCTGATGGTGAGGATGATTGTGACCGGACGCCTGCCCGCCATCACTGGAGGCTCCAGCTATATCTGGCTGATGGTGAGGATGATTGTGACTGGACGCCTTCCCGCCATCACTGGAGGCTGCAGCTATGTCTGGCTGGCGGTGAGGATGATTGTGACCGGACGCCTTCCCGCCATCACTGGAGGCTGCAGCTATGTCTGGCTGGTGGTGAGGATGATTGTGACCGGATGCCTTCCCGCCATCACTGGAGGCTGCAGCTATGTCTGGCTGGCTGTGAGGATGATTGTGACCGGACGCCTTCCCGCCATCACTGGAGGCTGCAGCTATGTCTGGCTGGTGGTGAGGATGATCGTGACCGGACACCTTCCCGCCCTCACTGGAGGCTGCAGCTATGTCTGGTTGGTGGTGAGGATGATTGTGACCGGACACCTCCCCGCCATCACTGGAGGCTGCAGCTATGTCTGGCTGGTGGTGAGGATGATTGTGATCGGACGCCTTCCCACCATCACTGGAGGCTGCAGCTATGTCTGGCTGATGGTGAGGATGATTGTGACCGGACGCCTTCCCGCCATCACTGGAGGCTGCAGCTATATCTGGCTGATGGTGAGGATGATTGTGACTGGACGCCTTCCCGCCATCACTGGAGGCTGCAGCTATGTCTGGCTGGCGGTGAGGATGATTGTGACCGGACGCCTTCCCGCCATCACTGGAGGCTGCAGCTATGTCTGGCTGGTGGTGAGGATGATTGTGACCGGATGCCTTCCCGCCATCACTGGAGGCTGCAGCTATGTCTGGCTGGTGGTGAGGATGATTGTGACCGGACGCCTTCCCGCCATCACTGGAGGCTGCAGCTATGTCTGGCTGGTGGTGAGGATGATTGGGATCGGACGCCTTCACGCCATCACTGTAGGCTGCAGCTATGTCTGGCTGGTGGTGAGGATGATTGGGATCGGACGCCTTCACGCCATCACTGGAGGCTGCAGCTATGTCTGGCTGATGGTGAGGATGATTGTGACCGGACGCCTTCCCGCCATCACTGGAGGCTGCAGCTGTGTCTGGGTGGCGGTGAGGATGATTGTGAATGGATGCCTTCCCGCCATCACTGGAGGCTGCAGCTTTGTCTGGCTGATTGTGAGGATGATTGTGAATGGACATCTTCCCGCCATCACTGGAGGCTGCAGCTATGTCTGGCTGATGGTGAGGATGATTGTGACCGGACGGCTTCCCGCCATCACTGGGGCCTGCAGCTATGTCTGGCTGATGGTGAGGATGATTGTGACCGGACGGCTTCCCGCCATCACTGGGGCCTGCAGCTATGTCTGGCTGGTGGTGAGGATGATTGTGAACGGACGTCTTCCTGCCATCACTGGGGGCTGCAGCTATGTCTGGCTGATGGTGAGGATGATTGTGACCGGACACCTTCCCGCCATCACTGAAGGCTGCAACTATGTGTTAAGTTCGATTAACTTTCAGGATAATGAGCAATACCTTAAATGCACAAATGTTCAGGCCGCTGCGACCGCTAAGCTTGTGTGTGTGAAACCCCTATGAAATGCGTACACATTGCGTAAGCACAAAGTAGCTACCCGTGCGGCGGAATACACTTTATAACCCCTAACAGGAAAGGAAATGCGACACTGTGGCCGGAGAGATCCCCAGCCCACGTGGACAATGGCGGCGCGGCACTGAAGGGGTTAACCCTCAGTGACCGGCGCCATATTCAAGGACAATGGGCGCCTGGCGCCACTTTTAAACTGTGCACTGGTGCTAAGCGCCATCTTTAAATGTAGTGTGGGTGTTAGGCACCGGGTATTTCAAAATATATTTACTACTGTGTTTTCACCAATGTTATATTTAATGCAATAGGCACAGTTGTAGGATTGCACATTTACATTGCATGCAAATGCCAGCACTTAGAAGGAATGTGTAACCTGTGTTGGTTTTAAAATGCATTTACGTTTGTGGACAAATGGCCCTGTCCTAGCAGACGGGGTCTATGGGCTTGGAACCTGTTTCATGTACCTGATTTAATTGATATACGAACCCTGAATGGCAGATGCAGGAAGGAAGACTGTTTGTTTGTATTATAGCCTTTCCTGTTGTAATCTCAAATACTGGGTTTGCCTGGAGATGTGACTGAGACAGAAACATTTGTATTTTGAAGCTATGTGATAAATTTATCAATAGTGAATGTTAATCTGATACCAAACGTCTGTGTCACAGGAAGGATGATATTGTTTTATTGCACTTATCTCCTTTTGAAATGTAATTTATTTACTTGTATTTTCTAAGTTATCCTGATTGGTTGGAGAAGACAGGGAGGGCTTACCCCCCTGTGGTACTGTGTGGAAATTTGACATAAAAAGGAGGCCTGCGTGCCTCCAGATTTGTAGTTGTACCATCTTATTCTGCTGGAACAACTTGCTGTATGCTGTTGCCTCTAGCAATAGGGAAGCGTTCTCTTTAGAACTATTGCAAATAAATACCATTTGCCTCAAGAAGACCGCGTCATCTTGTGACCTACAGGGTTATGCCAAACATAGCCCCGTCCTCCGGCTGTCCAGGGAAGCACCTAACGTTTCCAAGTTCCGCCTTTCGCCAGCTACCGGTAGAGGCTTAGCAAGTGGCTAGTGGGGATTCGTCAACACCACACAGGTGTGGTAAGGCAGTGCGTCGGCACATACAGAGCAGAACCGTGGTTCCAAACGCCATGGCAGGTTAGGAGTTTGGTGGTGGCAGCATAAACCCGCCCACAGCGCAGTAGGTGGAGTCAGTAACAGGCGGTTACTGACGGTAAGCGGGAATCCCCTATGTGGTCAGGCCTCGTGTGACCTAACCTTCCAATCTGTGCGCAGGAGACGGGACGCGAAAGCGGCGAGTGCTTTCGTACGGGACCGTCCTGTCACAGACACCAATTGTATATGTAATGTTGAGGTCCAACCCAGCAACAAATATTTACTCAAAAGGGGGTACAACAGGAATACAATCACAAGAGAAAAGGCTACAATCAATGGATACATACGTTTGTTCGCCTGCGCCACCTGGTTTTCGGTCCTCAGTCAATCTGGGTAGATGACCTTCAGAGAATGTGTCTGACCGGCCAGGTGGCTTGGCTTTTATACATTAGTCCAAATCATGAAACAATGGAAACTGTAATCTCTTCACCCATAGGTCAAAGGGCTGGTCATGTACAGTACAGAAGGGTCATAGGTCGGTTTAAATAGGTGGGTGATGCCTTGTCCAGGCGCACTTGCAGATGTTCTCCACTGGGTTCCCGCCGAAGTACAGTAAATACAGTGTAATATTAATATTCTGTATGCGCAGGAGCGTGCTACATTCTGCAAACTGCCATCGGAATATTGCCCTTAAAATACTGTACAGCTGGATACCAAACATCACCTCCTAACCTAATTCTGTCCCCTCATATCCTGTAAAGTTGAATCCCTCTGTTGTTATACCTTTGAAGCAAATGTAACTCGCTGGTGTGGTGCGTGTAGGATATGTGTAATTTATGCACTATGTGAATTAAATATCAGATATGTCTTTGTGGCTTTTCCATGCAAATGCGTATGCTACCGTATTTACTCATACCACGCGCTAATACGCAGGACCTCATGAGCCAATATACGCAACGTGCGAGTATGCGCACGCGAGGCAGAACAAGCACCCGCACGGAGGCCACTCTGTGTGGTGTTTGCACGTGATGCGTGTGACTATAATATTTTCGACTTCGACAGTCCTCCCTTTGGCAGGCAACAATAACGGCCACACATAACTAATAAAAGTGAAAATATTACGTATACATTATATACAAAGTTCGGGTGTCCGGGGGAGAGTTGTAGGTGGGAAATGTATAGCCTAGTGGGATAGGAAAAAGCATGTATGTATGAATTAATGTCTGAGGGGCATGTATCATCGTGCCGTATATGTTCTAAGTAAGTGAGGTATTGTGAAGTATACATTAAATCCTTCTCATTCCGTATTAACGGTCTGTACATGGGCCAACATTACCGAGCTCTTTTCGGGCAAGGGCTTTTAGCCCTCACCTTTCCGGCTACTTATACCAACAAATGGGGAGCACATTTATCTGATGATACATGGAGGGGAAATATATGTGTATGCTTTTATATGTGGATAACATTTATCGACTATGTGTGGCATTAACTGAAGATTGCAGAGATGAGGGTAAGACACACAAAAATACATTCACAAATTTTGGGTATGGTTGATGTCTTTTCCGGTTGGATGTTTCTGGGTAGAGGGGGAAAACAGAGAAAGATGGTGAAAGAAACAGTCCATGAAATTCATTTGCAATCTTTATCATAACACTGTTTCTACTTATGGGTCATAAATCGAATCTGCTGCTGTAACAACGCCCTCGTGCCTTAGACTCATCAAATTTGTCCTGTGTTTGCGCCGCGTCAAAATTTGAACACATCTGAATATCAGACCAATAATTATGATGACACCCAGGATACAAAGGAGAAACTTTCCCACACTCGCAATTACATTTTGCGCCCACTCTCCTAACCCAGAGAACCATTTGAGTGGGTTCAACCATGAGGCCCAGCCGGTCAGTTCATTACCCACAGCCGTCAAGCTAAGGTTGTGTTTCCTTCTGAACTAACAAGCAAGATCTCGTCCATCTTTTGATCGATGATCTCCGTGGGGTCGTCAGTGCTATTCGTAATATACGTGCAGCACTTCACCCCATATTGAGTTGCCAGAGTAACACAGTACCCACCTGTCACAGCCGTAACATAATTCAGGACCATCCTGTGCTGGACCAACTCCTTGTAGGCTTGTAGCTCCCTATCCGTATACCTGAAGGTGTCATCATACATCTCAGTGATATTATCTATCAAGTTCACCAGCGCATGGATGTACTTATAATTTATAGTTCCTCTGGCAGTACGGGTGATACCTAATGCGAGAAGAAACTGAATCCCGGTGGATTTATGGATCAAATCAGAGGCTGCGTGCTCTGCCCTATCTATGAGGTGTCTCTTGATGAGGTGTTCATAATGGGTATGAGTATAAGGAGTCTGAGCACTGCGGTGAATGTCTTTCATTTTGTCGTGTGCTATGGTCATAACCTCTGGTAGTACTCTCCCAATATAACACAACCCTTCAGAGCTCGGAGTAAGCCACTTGTACGCTTTCCTCCCACATATGAAGTAGGCATCATCTGGAAGAACATAAGGGACAAATTGTAACAGAACCATATCACATATCTTCCTTATAAAGAAAACGGTCCCTAATTCTCTCATTTGCTCAGTACAAATATCGGGCTGGATGATGTGGGCACAATACCCCTGCAAAACTTTTCCATACCACATGGTTTTAATCCCACGTGTATACCTTTCGGAGTCAATAGGTATTCTATCAGCTCTGTGTGAAAAAGTCATTGTCTGGTTATTCCATGTCACTTCCCAATTTCCTGGTTTCCGGAAATTGGATACATCTCCTATATAATAGCCCAGATCTGTGACTTTGTGCTTCATTTGCTAACGCTGGGCAGAGTCACAACACTGGGCGGAGTTAGTCAAATGAGTCACAGATCTGGGCAAATCTATAGGAGACTAGGAGCAGAAGCAGATGGTATGGGCAAGTCACAGGCAGGGGTGCATACCTCCCAGCTTTCTTCAGGCAGAAGGAGGGACACACGCACAGTGAAAAGGGGGTGTGGCCAATGAAAAGGGGCGTGGCTTCACAGGAGCACCCACAATCGCGAGCCACGCACCGTTTTCTCTGACGTCCTAGTGGATGCTGGGAACTCCGTAAGGACCATGGGGAATAGCGGGCTCCGAAGGAGGCTGGGCACTCTAGAAAGATTTGACTACCTGGTGTGCACTGGCTCCTCCCACTATGACCCTCCTCCAAGCCTCAGTTAGATCTTGTGCCCGGCCGAGGTTGGATGCACACTAGGGGCTCTCCTGAGCCTCTAGAAAGAAAGTATAGAATTAGGTTTTTTATTTTCAGTGAGACCTGCTGGCAACAGGCTCACTGCAGCGAGGGACTAAGGGGAGAAGAAGCGAACTCGCCTGCTTGCAGCCGGATTGGGCTTCTTAGGCTACTGGACACCATTAGCTCCAGAGGGATCGACCGCAGGCCCAGTCCTTGGTGTTCGGTCCCGGAGCCGCGCCGCCGTCCCCCTTACAGAGCCAGAAGCAAGAAGAGGTCCGGAAAATCAGCGGCAGAAGACATCAGTCTTCACCAAGGTAGCGCACAGCACTGCAGCTGTGCGCCATTGCTCCTCATGCACACTTCACACTCCGGTCACTGAGGGTGCAGGGCGCTAGGGGGGGGCGCCCTGAGCAGCAATAGAAACACCTTGGCTGGCAAAAATACCACAATATATAGCCCCAGAGGCTATATATGTTGTAAATACCCCTGCCAGAATCCAGAAAAAAGCGGGAGAATAGGCCGCGGAAAAGGGGCGGAGCTATCTCCCTCAGACACACTGGCGCCATTTTCTCTTCACAGTGCAACTGGAAGAAAGCTCCCCAGGCTCTCCCCTGTAGTTTTCAGGCTCAAAGGGTTAAAAAGAGAGGGGGGGCACTAAATTTAGGCGCAATATTGTATATACAAGCAGCTATGGGGGAAAATTCACTCAGTTATAGTGTTAATCCCCACATTACATAGCGCTCTGGTGTGTGCTGGCATACTCTCTCTCTGTCTCCCCAAAGGGCTTTGTGGGTCCTGTCCTCAGTCAGAGCATTCCCTGTGTGTGTGCGGTGTGTCGGTACAGCTGTGTCGACATGTTTGAGGAGGAGGCTTATATAGTGACGGAGCAGATGCCGATAAATGTGATGTCGCCCCCTGTGGGGCCGACACCAGAGTGGATGGTTAGGTAAAAGGTATTAACCGACAGTGTCAACTCCTTACATAAAAGGGTGGATGACGTAACAGCTGTGGGACAGCCGGCTTCTCAGCCCGTGCCTGCCCAGGCGTCTCAAAGGCCATCAGGGGCTCAAAAACGCCCGCTTATTCAGATGGCAGACACAGATGTCGACACGGAGTCTGACTCCAGTGTCGACAAGGTTGAGACATATACACAATCCACTAGGAACATCCGTGACTTGATCCCGGCAATAAAAAATGTGTTACACATTTCTGACATTAACCTCTAAAAATGGGTTTTTATGTTTGGGGAGAAAAAGCAGGCAGTGTTTTGTTCCCCCATCAGATGAATGAATGAAGTGTGTGAAAAGTGTGGGTTCCCCCTGATAAGAAACTGGTAATTTCTAAAAAAGTTACTGATGGCGTACCTTTTCCCGCCAGAGGATAAGTTACGCTGGGAGATATCCCCTAGGGTGGATAAGGCGCTCACATGGTTGTCAAAATAGGTTTGGCACTGCCGTTTGAGGAACGGCCACTTTGAAGGTACCTGTTGATAAAAAGCAGGAGGCTATCCTGAAGTCTGTATTTACACACTCAGGTACTAGACTGAAACCTGCAGAGCGTGCTGCTGCAGCGTGGTCGGTGACCCTGTCAAACATACTAGTTTGCTAACATGAGAACATATTAAAGACGTCGTCTTATATATGAGGGATGCACAGAGGGATATTTTGCCGGCTGGCATCCAAAATGAATGTAATGTCTATTCTGTCAGGAGGGTATTAGAGACCTGTCACTGGACAGGTGATGCTGACCTTAAAAGGCGCATAGAGATTCTGCCTTATAAGGGTGAGGAATTATTTGGGGATGGTCTCTGGGACCTCGTATCCGCAGCAACAGCTGGGAAGACATATTTTTACCTCAATTTTCCTCACAGACTAAGAAAGCACTGTATTATCAGGTACAGTCCTTTCGGCTTTAGAAAAGCAAGCGGGTCAAAGGCGCTTCCTTTCTGTACAGAGACAAGGGAAGAGGGAAAAAGCTGCACCAGTCAGCCTGTTCCCAGAATCATAATTCTTCTCTCGCTTCCTCTGAGTCCACAGCATGACGCGGGGGCTCCACAGGTGTAGCCAGGTACGGTGGGGGGCCGTCTCAAAAATTTCAGCGATCAGTGGGCTCGCTCACAGGTGATCCCTGTTTCATTCAAGTAGTATTTCAGGGGTACAAGCTGGAATTCGATATGTCTTCCCCCCGCCGTTTCCTCAAATATGCCTTGCCGACAACTCCCTCAGGCAGGGAGGCTGTGCTAGAGGCAATTAATAAGCTGTATTCCCAGCAGGTAATACTTAAGGTGCCCCTACTCCAACACGGACGGGGTTACTATTCCACACGGTTTGGGGTACCGAAACCGCATGGTTCGGTGTGACCCTTTTTTATATTTAAAATCCTTGAACACATACATAAAAAATTCAAGTTCAAGATGGAATCGCTCAGGGCGGTTATTGCAAGCCTGGACGAGGGGGATTACATGGTATCCCGGGACATCAAGGATGCTTACCTGCATGTCCCTATTTACTATCCTCGCCAGGAGTACCTCAGATTGTGGTACAGGATTACCATTACCAAGTCCAGACTCTGCCGTTTGGACTGTACATGGCACCGAGGGTGTTACCATGGTAATGGCCGGAATGATGATACTCCTTCGAAAAGGGGAGTTTTTTAATTATCCCGTACTTGGACAATCTCCTTATAAGGGCGAGGTCCAAGGAGCAGTTGCTAGTCGGGGTAGCACTATTTTGGAAAGTGCTACAACAGCACGGTTGGATTCTAAACAGTCCAGAGTCACAGCTGGTTCCTACGACACGTCTACTGTTCCTGGGGATGGTTCTGGACACAGACCAGAAATAAGTGTTTCTCCAGGAGGAGAAAGCCAAGGAGCTGTCATCTCTAGTCAGAGATCTCCTGAAGCCAAAACAGTTATCGGTGCATCATTGCACGCGAGTCCTGGGAAAAATGATAGCTTCCTACGAAGCAATCCCATTCGGCAGGTTCCATGCAAGAACTTTTCAGGGGGACCTGTTAGACAAGTGGTCCGGGTCGCATCTTCAGATGCATTAGGCTGATAACCCTGTCTCCAAGGACCAGGGTATCTCTACTGTAGTGGCTGCAGAGTGCCCATCTTCAAGAGGGCCGCAGGTTCGACATACAGGACTAGGTCCTAGTGACCATGGATGCCAGCCTTTGAGGCTGGGGGGCAGTCACACAGGGAAGAACCTTCCAGGGACTTTGGTCAAGTCAGGTGACTTCCCTACATAAATATTCTGGAACAGAGGGCCATTTACAATGCCCTGAGTCAGGCAAGGCCTCTGCTTCAAAACCAGCCGGTCCTGATCCAATCAGGAAATATCACGGCAGTCGCCCATGTAAACCAACAGGGTGGCACAAGAAGCAGGATGGCGATGGCAGAAGCCACAAGGATTCTCCGATGGGCGGAAAATCATGTGTTAGCACTGTCAGCAGTGTTCATTCCCGGAGTGGACAACTGGGAAGCAGATCTTCTCAGCAGACACGACTTCCACCCGAGAGTGTGGGGACTTCATCCAGAAGTCTTCCAAAGGATTGTACACCATTGGGAAAGGCCACAGGTGGACATGAAGGCGTCCCGCCTCAACAAAAAGCTATAAAAGATATTGCGCCAGGTCAAGGGACCTTCAGGCGATAGCTGTGGACGCTCTGGTAACACCGTGGGTGTACCAGTCGGTTTATGTGTTCCCCCCTCTGCCTCTCATACCAAAGGTACTGAGAATAATAAGAAGGCGAGGAGTAAGAACGATACTCGTGGTTCCGGATTGGCCAAGAAGAGCCTGGTACCCAGAACTTCAAGAAACTATATATCAGAGGACCCATGGCCTCTGCCGCTCAGACAGGACCTGCTGCAGCAGAGGCCCTGTCTGTTCCAAGACTTACCGCGGCTACGTTTTGATGGCATGGCGGTTGAACGCCGGATCCTAAAGGAAAAGGGCATTCCGGAGGAAGTCATTCCTACGCTGATTCAAGCCAGGAAAGATGTTACTGCAAACATTATCACCGCATATGGCGGAAATATGTTGCTTGGTGTGAGGCCAAAAAAGGCCCCAACAGAGGAATTTCAACTAGGTCGATTTCTGCATTTCCTACAAGCAGGAGTGTCTATGGGCCTAAAATTAGGCTCCATTAAGATACAGATCTCGGCTCTGTCGATTTTCTTCCAGAAAAAATTAGCTTCAGTACCTGAAGTTCAGACATTGTAAAAGGAGTGCTGCATATTCAGCCCCCAGTTGTGCCTCCAGTGGCACCTTGGGATCTCAACGTGGTGTTGAGTTTCTTAAAATCACATTGGTTTGAACCACTAAAAACCGTGGATCTAAAATATCTCACGTTGAAAGTGGTCATGTTATTGGCCTTGGTTTCGGCCAGGCGTGTATCAGAATTGGCGGCTTTGTCATATAAAAGTCCTTATCTGATTTTCCATATGGATAGGGCAGAATTGAGGACTCGTCCCCAGTTTCTCCTTAAGGTGGTATCAGTTTTTCACTTGAACCAACCTATTGTGGTGCCTGCGGCTGCTAGGGACTTGGAGGATTCCAAGTTACTGGACGTAGTCAGGGCCTTGAAAAATTATGTTTCCAGGACGGCTAGAGTCAGGAAAATTGACTCGCTATTTATCCTGTATGCACCCAACAGGCTGGGTGCTCCTGCTTCTAAGCAGACTATCGCTCGCTGGATCTGTGACACGATTCAGCAGGCGCATTCTGCGGCTGGACTGCCGCATCCTAAATCAGTGAAAGCCCATTCCACAGGGAAGGTGGGCTCATCTTGGGCGGCTGCCCGAGGGGTCTCGGCTTTACAACTTTGCCGAGCTGTTACTTGGTCAGGGGCAAACACGTTTGCTAAATTCTACAAGTTTGATACCCTGGCTGAGGAGGACCTTGAGTTCTCTCATTCGGTGCTGCAGAGTCATCCGCACTCTCCCGCCCGTTTGGGAGCTTTGGTATAATCCCCATGGTCCTTACGGAGTTCCCAGCATCCACTAGGACGTCAGAGAAAATAAGATTTTACTCACCGGTAAATCAATTTCTCGTAGTCCGTAGTGGATGCTGGGCGCCCATCCCAAGTGCGGATTGTCTGCAATACTTGTAAATAGTTATGGTTAACTAAAGGGTTATTGTTGAGCCATCTGTTGAGAGGCTCAGTTGTTTTCATACTGTCAAACTGGAGATAGTATCACGAGTTGTACGGTGTGATTGGTGTGGCTGGTATGAGTCTTACCCGGGATTCTAAATCCTTCCTTATTGTGTACGCTCGTCCGGGCACAGTATCCTGAGGCTTGGAGGAGGGTCATAGTGGGAGGAGCCAGTGCACACCAGGTAGTCATAAATCTTTCTAGAGTGCCCAGCCTCCTTCGGAGCCCGCTATTCCCCATGGTCCTTACGGAGTTCCCAGCATCCACTACGGACTACGAGAAATAGATTTACCGGTGAGTAAAATCTTATTTTCGTCAGTGAGGGGGCATGCCCAGCGCTCTGTGAGCTGCTGGCATGCCCCCAGGGGTGGATTATGAGTCCGGGGGGCCCAGGGCACTTGAGACAGGAGGGCCTACCTCATTGCTGTGCCTGCTGTGGGGTTGGGGGCGTGGCCTAATCGCGGATACGTGGCCACGCACCCTTATGCAAATTCCGGGATTTTTTTTTTTTTTTTAATGGGACTTTGGCCCCTCAGCTAGGGGTAAATCCAGAGGGGGTGGTCGCTCCCCCCTACACACCCGCACAGGCAGAAGAAAGCAGGGAGACTGCTGCCTCCCTGCAACACCACAGACCTGCCAATACGCAGCAGCGTGTGCTGACTGTAACACAATGCTGTTGCTTGCAGGACGGGGGAGCTTCAGAGCTGGGACAGAGCTACTCCAGCCGGGGGCCCCCTAAAACTGTGGGGCCTGCAGTACGTACCCCCTGGGCCCCCCCCCCCCCTTAATCCGGCTCTGCTGCCGGACCCCCCCTTAATCCGTACCCCCTGATGCCCCCTCTCCCTCTGTCTCCACTATATAGACCCTGCTCTGCTAAGCAGAACAGCGAGAACAGGAGCTTCCCAACTGCCCCTCCCCCCCCCACCACCACCGCGGGACACTGCGGCCCGCTGGTGGGACAGCAGGACAGACCCCCAAAAATGGGACTGTCCCGCGAAAATCGGGATAGTTGGGAGGTATGGGGGTGTGTGAGGGGGTATGCCGTACAGACAGACGGGCACCGGCTCACTGTGTGCTTGACCCCCCACATCAGTATACTCAGCAGGGTCTCTCTGGTGCGGAGGAGCGTCACTTTCTGGCACACTCCACGCTTCTTAGCTGCAGTTTTGTGGGGCACCTGCCGCTGTGCAGCTTCCGTACTACCTTTGTTATCTCCAGCCCCTGCAACCCCACCGCTAGCTGCAGCGCTGCCGCCCGCAGTGAGGTGCGCCCAGCTCCTTCTCACACTTTAGCCGGCGGGTAGCGCTGCAGAAGTCCGCACTGCTTGCAGGCTCCGACCCCTTCCTCCCTCCAGCAGCAGCGTCTCCTGGGGGCTAACCAGTCACTCCCAGTCTCCACTTACCACAGTGCCCGGCAGCAGCGAGGTCCACGGTGTGTGACTGAGGAGTGGGAAGGGGGGATGCGGATGGGCAGAGGAAGCAGGTCTCCAGTCTGAGAGAGTCAGCCATGTCAAGTCTCCACCAGCAGCAGATCCCAATAGGCTGGAGTGGAACAGCAGCAGCCAGCAGCAGTGACTCCGGTAAGACACATCTGTCTGTCCCTAATACCAATCTCTCCCGTGCCCTGTGTTCTGTCATGTCCCTGTCACCCCTGCCCTTGCCCGGTTACCCTTATCCTGGCCCTGTCACCCCTGTGCTTGCCCTGTCAACCCTATCCTGGCCCTGTTACCTCTGTCCTGGTCCTGCCGCCCCTACCCTGGCCCTGTCACCCCTATCCTGTCCCTGTCATTTCTGTCCTGGCCCTGTCGCCCCTGTCCTGGCCCACCCCTCCACCCGCAGCATCTACAGACACCATCCCCCATCCGCAGTCCCCCCCGCACCCGCTACATTCTGTACATCGTGCCCTGCATGTGCTCTTCACGCCGTTGCAAGGGGCTGCGCCTCCTTCACCATCACACGCCCTTTCATTGTGCAATATTTAACCCATGGGTCTTCAACCTGCGGCCCTCCAGATGCTGTGGAACTACACATCCCAGCATGCCCTGCCTCAGTTTTAGCATACCTTAATATCAAAGCTGTGGCAGGGCATGCTGGGATGTGTAGTTTCACAGCAGCTGGAGGGCCACAGGTTGAAGACCCATGATTTAACCACTAACAAAGGAATGCATGTAATGCTCCATATAATACAAATATTGAACCCCAGATAGGCATGTAAGGGTTAAGGGGGCGTAGCCCCTTGCGACGGTGTGAAGAGCGCCCGTAGGGCGCGATGAAGCACCTAGTTAAAGCATAATAGTGACCTATCTACGTGGTACTGGTGGAGCTTCAAGCTAGGGGGCCTAGATATATTGAATTTCTTGTCCACCGGTTTCCCATCCCGTAATTAGAGTACCTCATCGATCGTTAAAGGGTACGGTACTAATCCCGACTTACTCTGTCCTTGAGGTACTTGTGAGCACACCCAGCATTCTGTTTGGTTTAAGACCGTACCCACTAATGAGTGGTAATCACTCAAAGGATGTCTGCCAATGTCAATATTACTGTGTGACTGACATCTCTGGATGCACTCATCTTCGACTATGTTTTCGCAATGCTTATATATACAATATTCATCAGACAATAACCCTTCACATTGCCTCCGAGCTCCGTGACTACCAGATCTCTTACTGATACCAGCCTTGACCAAAGTGATGCGCTGATCCTGGGGTCCTACGAATCCATACTCTCTATCAGAACCCATTCCAGATCCATGCTCGACGTCTCGGGGGCCTTCACAAAAACAGATTGTCCTGATCAAAAACAGAGTCACAAGAAAAAGCCGGAACACAGTCTCTTGGTGTAGATCTATTTCGTTAAGGAACAAAAATAGGAAGAGACAAAAAGAAAAATGCAGTGGGGGGGGGGGGGGGGGGGGTTTGTGAAAAAAAGAAAAATGGTACGACAACCGTCCTTGATTTTGTTGTTCTCGCTCGGGTGCCGTTCAGCAGTCCTGCCTCTTAGCTTTCCCGGAACAGATTCTCTAGTGATACAAGGTTCTCATCCCCTTTCTCTTTGTCACGAGTTTTCTCTGGGTCAGCGACCTTTTTGCAGTGGGACGAGTGGACCCAAGTCTGTCTTTTGGCGACCTTTAGTGCTGTCGTTCTGGTCAACAAAACTTGATACGGTCCTTCCCACCTGTCTATGAGGCAACCTCAGCGTAGAAAATTTGAATCATCACATAATCCCCAGGTTCAATGACATGACAATTACTGTCTGGCAGGTCAGGAATCACCAGTTTTAGATTCCTTTGCTAGGTTCTCAGTTGCTTGCTCATCCTAACCAAATATTGCACAGTTATCTCGTTATTGCACTTCAAATCATCCTGGGGTTCTATCATTACATTGGGGGTGGCGTCCAAAAAGAACTTTGAAGGGTGATAAGTTAAGCAGTGACCTGGGAGTGGTTCTGATGCTGTACAACACTAGTGGCAAAGCTTCTGGCCACAACAATCCAGTTTCAGCCATCTCTTTGCTCAGCTTGTTCTTAATAGTGCTGTTCATTCTCTCCACTTTCGCACTCGCCTGTGGTCGGTACGGAGTATGCAGCTTACTATTAATACCCATCAGTTTGCACATGACCTGAAAGACTTCACCTGTAAAATGGGTACCCCTGTCACTTTCATTCATTCATTCTAGGTATACCATATCTGCACACAAATTCCTGCACAATTTTCTTTCCAGTGAACACAGCAGTATTTGTGGCAGCGGGGAATGCTTCTACCCAATTTGAAAAGACATCGGTACAGACTAACACGTTTAAATTCCTACAGGGTGGTAACTGTATGAAGTCGATTTGTATTACCTAAAAAGGTCCGTCTGTAGGAGGGATATGGGATGGCTCCGTTGGTATTGTCTTACCAATATTCTCCCTCAAGCAAGTAAGACATGTCATTGCTTTCTTACATGCATGAGAAGAGAACCCTGGTGCACTCCAGTAGCCTTTTACCAATTTGCACATACCTTCCTTGCCCAGGTGAGTCAGACATTGTGCCGCCTCAGCTAGGCCTGGGAGATATGCCCTGGGGGCCACTGGATTACCGTGTCCATCTGTCCAAAGTCCTGGGGACTCCTGACCATACCCCTTCGCCTTCCAGACCGCCTTCTCCTGTAGGGAACACAAATTTTGCATTACGATTAACTGTTGTGTATTTGTTGTGTGGGGTAAAACATCTCTAGAGGAGAGAAAGGAAAAATAAGATTTTACTTACCGGTAAATCTATTTCTCGTAGTCCGTAGTGGATGCTGGGGACTCCGTAAGGACCATGGGGAATAGACGGGCTCCGCAGGAGACAGGGCACTTTAAGAAAGAATTAGGAATACTGGTGTGCACTGGCTCCTCCCTCTATGTCCCTCCTCCAGACCTCAGTTAGAGAAACTGTGCCCGGAAGAGCTGACAGTACAAGGAAAGGATTTTGGAATCCAGGGTAAGACTCATACCAGCCACACCAATCACACCGTATAACTTGTGATAAACTTACCCAGTTAACAGTATGAACAACAACAGAGCACCAGATAAACCTGATGCAACCATAACATAACCCTTATGTAAGCAATAACTATATACAAGTATTGCAGAAGAAGTCCGCACTTGGGACGGGCGCCCAGCATCCACTACGGACTACGAGAAATAGATTTACCGGTAAGTAAAATCTTATTTTCTCTAACGTCCTAGTGGATGCTGGGGACTCCGTAAGGACCATGGGGATTATACCAAAGCTCCAAAACGGACGGGAGAGTGCGGATGACTCTGCAGCACCGAATGAGCAAACACAAGGTCCTCCTCAGCCAGGGTATCAAACTTGTAGAACTTTGCAAAAGTGTTTGAACCCGACCAAGTAGCTGCTCGGCAAAGCTGTAATGCCGAGACCCCTCGGGCAGCCGCCCAAGAAGAGCCCACCTTCCTAGTGGAATGGGCTTTTACTGATTTTGGAAGCGGCAATCCAGCCGCAGAATGAGCCTGCTGAATCGTGTTACAGATCCAGCGAGCAATAGTTTGCTTTGAAGCAGGAGCACCCAGCTTGTTGGATGCATACAGGATAAACAGCGACTCAGTTTTCCTGACTCCAGCCGTTCTGGCTACATAAACCTTCAAAGCCCTGACTACATCTAGTAACTTGGAATCCTCCAAGTCACGAGTAGCCGCAGGCACCACAATAGGTTGGTTCAAATGAAAAGAGGACACCACTTTTGGCAGAAATTGCGGACGAGTCCGTAATTCTGCCCTGACCATATGGAAAACCAGATAGGGGCTTTTATGTGACAAAACCGCCAATTCTGACACACGCCTAGCCGAAGCTAAGGCCAATAGCATGACCACCTTCCACGTGAGATATTTTAACTCCACGGTTTTAAGTGGCTCAAACCAGTGTGATTTCAGGAAACTCAACACCACGTTAAGATCCCAAGGTGCCACTGGTGGCACAAACGGGGGCTGAATATGCAGCACTCACTTTACAAACGTCTGAACTTCAGGAAGAGAAGCCAGTTCCTTTTGAAAGAAAATGGATAGGGCTGAAATCTGGACCTTAATGGACCCCAATTTTAAGCCCAAAGTCACTCCCGACTGTAGGAAGTGAAGGAAACGGGCCAGCTGGAATTCCTCTGTAGGGGCATAGCTGGCCTCACACCAAGCAACATATTTTCGCCATATACGGTGATAATGTTTAGCCGTCACGTCCTTCCTAGCCTTTATTAGCGTAGGAATAACCTCATCCGGAATGCCTTTTTCTGCTAGGATCCAGCGTTCAACCGCCATGCCGTCAAACGCAGCCGCGGTAAGTCTTGGAACAGACAGGGCCCCTGTTGCAACAGATCCTGTCTGAGAGGCAGAGGCCATGGGTCCTCTGTGAGCATTTCTTGCAGTTCCGGGTACCAAGTCCTTCTTGGCCAATCCGGAACAATGAGTATTGTTCTCACTCCTCTTTTTCTTACGATTCTCAGCACCTTGGGTATGAGAGGAAGAGGAGGAAACACATAAACGGACTGGAACACCCACGGTGTCACTAGTGCGTCCACAGCTATCGCCTGAGGGTCTCTTGACCTGGCGCAATACATTTGTAGCTTTTTGTTGAGAAGCAGAGGTTCCGCTTGACTTAGGGCGTTGTATATGGCCCTTAGTTCCAGGATATTGATGTGCAGACAAGTCTCCTGACTTGACCACAGACCCTGGAAATTTCTTCCCTGTGTGACTGCCCCCCACCCTCGGAGGCTTGCATCCGTGGTCACCAGGACCCAGTCCTGAATGCCGAACCTGCGACCCTCGAGAAGGTGAGCACTCTGCAGCCACCACAGAAGAGACACCCTGGCCCTGGGGGATAGGGTGATCAGCCGATGCATCTGAAAATGCGATCCGGACCACTTGTCCAACAGATTCCACTGAAAGGTCCTTGCATGGAACCTGCCGAATGGAATGGCCTCGTATGACGCCACCATCTTTCCCAGGACTCGCGTGCAGTGATGCACCGACACCTGTTTTGGTTTTAAGAGGTCTCTGACCAGAGTCACGAGCTCCTGAGCCTTCTCCGTCGGGAGAAAAACCTTCTTCTGGTCTGTGTCCAGAATCATGCCCAGGAAGGGCAGACGCGTCGTAGGAATCAGCTGCAACTTTGGAATATTCAGAATCCAGCCGTGCTGTTGCAACACTTCCCGAGAGTGTGCTACGCTGATCAGCAACTGCTCTCTGGACCTCGCCTTTATGAGGAGATCGTCCAAGTATGGGATAATTGTGACTCCTTGCTTTCGCAGGAGCACCATCATTTCTGCCATTACCTTGGTAAATATTCTCGGTGCCGTGAACAGACCAAACGGCAACGTCTGGAATTGGTAATGACAGTCCTGTACCACAAATCTGAGGTACTCCTGATGAGGCGGATAAAAGGGGACATGCAGGTAAGCATCCTTTATGTCCAGAGACACCATAAAATACCCCTCTTCCAGGCTTGCAATTCCATCTTGAACTTGAACCGTTTCAGGTAACTGTTCAGGGATTTTAAATTCAATATGGGTCTGACCGAACCGTCCGGTTTCGGTACCACAAACATTGTCGAATAGTAACCCCTTCCCTGTTGAAGGAGGGGAACCTTTACCACCACCTGCTGAAGATATAATTTGTGAATTGCCGCTAACACTATTTCCCTCTCTATGGGGGAAGCTGGCAGGGCCGATTTGAGGTAACGGTGAGGGGGCATCACTTCGAATTCCAGCTTGTATCCCTGAGATACAATCTGTATAGCCCAGGGATCCACCCGTGAGCGAACCCACTGGTGGCTGAAATTTCGGAGACGCGCCCCCACCGATCCTGGCTCCACCTGTGGAGCCTCAGCGTCATGCGGTGGATTTAGTGGAAGCCGGGGAGGACTTCTGTTCCTGGGAACTAGCTGTATTGTGCAGCTTCTTCCCTCTACCCCTGCCTCTGGCAAGAAAGGACGCACCTCGGACTCTCTTGCCTCTTTGTGATCGAAAGGACTGCATTTGGTAATAAGGTGCTTTCTTAGGTTGTGAGGGAATATATGGCAAAAAATTTGACTTCCCCGCCGTAGCTGTGGAAACTAGGTCCGAGAGACCGTCCCCAAACAATTCCTCACCCTTGTAAGGTAAAACCTCCATGTGCCTTTTTGAGTCGGCATCACCTGTCCATTGCCGAGTCCACAGGACCCTTCTGGCAGAAATCGACATTGCATTTATTCTAGAGCCCAGTAGGCTAATGTCTCTCTGGGCATCTCTCATATATAGGACAGCGTCTTTTATATGCCCCAGGGTCAGTAATATAGTATCCTTGTCCAAGGTATCAAGTTCCTCAGATAAAGTATCTGTCCATGCTGCTACAGCACTACACATCCAGGCCGACGCAATTGCCGGCCTTAGTAGGGTACCTGAATGTGTATAAATGGACTTCAGGATACCTTCCTGCTTTCTATCCGCAGGATCTTTTAGGGTGGCCGTATCCTGTGACGGCAGGGCTACCTTCTTAGATAAGTGTGTCAAAGCTTTGTCTACCCTAGGGGAGGATTCCCAGCGTAACCTGTCCGTTGGCGGGAAAGGATACGCCATAAGCAACCGTTTGGAAATCTGCATTTTTCTATCTGGAGATTCCCAAGCTTTTTCACATAACTCATATGAAGGGGGAAAGGTCACCTCATGCCTTTTTCCCCCAAACATATAAACCCTCTTGTCAGGGACTGGGTTTTCCTCTGAGATGTGCAATACATCCTTCATTGCTATAATCATGTAGCGGATGGCTTTAGCCATTTTAGGCTGTAACTTTGCATCATCGCCATCGACACTGGAGTCAGAATCCGTGTCGATATCTGTGTCAACAATTTGGGATAGTGGGCGCTTCTGAGACCCTGACGGCCTCTGCGCTGTAGGAGCAGGCATGGGTTGAGACCCTGACTGTCCCAAGGCTTCAGCTTTATCCAACCTTTTATGCAAGGAATTAACATCATTTAAAACCTTCCACATATCCATCCAATCGGGCGTCGGCGGCGATCCCACATTCATTTGTACCTGCTCTGCTTCCACATAGCCTTCCTCGTCAAACATGCCGACACAAGCGTACCGACACACCACACACACAGGGGATGCTCTATTTGAGGACAGAACCCCCACAAGGCCCTTTGGAGAGACAGAGAGAGAGAGTATGCCAGCACACACCCCAGCGCTATATGACCCAGGAATTACACAGTAACTTAGTGTTTACCCAGTAGCTGCTGTATATACTGATTTTGCGCTAAATTTATGTGCCCCCCCCCCTCTCTTTTTACCCTCTTTCTACCGTGATTCTGCAGGGGAGAGCCTGGGGAGCTTCCTCTCAGCGGAGCTGTGGAGAGAAAATGGCGCTGGTGAGTGCTGAGGAAGAAGCCCCGCCCCCTCAGCGGCGGGCTTCTGTCCCGCGTTTCTGTGTAAAAATATGGCGGGGGCCCATGCATATTACAGTGCCCAACTGTATATATGCCCACTTTTGCCAAGAGGTCTCTAATTGCTGCCCAGGGCGCCCCCCCCTGCGCCTTGCACCCTACAGTGACCGGAGTATGTGGGTTTAGTGTGGGAGCAATGGTGCACAGCTGCAGTGCTGTGCGCTACCTCATATGAAGACAGGAGTCTTGTGCCGCCGATTTCTAAGTCTTCTTGCTTCTCACGCCGGCTTCTGGCTCTGCGAGGGGGACGGCGGCGCGGCTCTGGGATCGGACGACCAAGGGTGCGTTCCTTTGTTCGATCCCTCTGGAGCTAATGGTGTCCAGTAGCCTAAGAAGCGCAACCTATCCACAGTGAGTAGGTCTGCTTCTCTCCCCTCAGTCCCACGTAGCAGAGAGTCTGTTGCCAGCAGAGCTCCCTGAAAATAAAAAAATCCTAACAAAATACTTTCTTATAGCAAGCTCAGGAGAGCTCACTAAACAGCACCCAGCTCGTCCGGGCACAGATTCAAACTGAGGTCTGGAGGAGGGACATAGAGGGAGGAGCCAGTGCACACCAGTATTCCTAATTCTTTCTTAAAGTGCCCTGTCTTCTGCGGAGCCCGTCTATTCCCCATGGTCCTTACGGAGTCCCCAGCATCCACTAGGACGTTAGAGAAAAAAAGAAAATGTCAGGTTTGCGTTCACTAACGGGCTGCCCACCATCATGCATATCAGTGTCCGTACACAGTCTCCCTTCACCAGTATTCCCATTCTCCACCCTTTGTGCATAACAAGGCACACTACAGTAATACTGGTGTCATCGTGCTGGTGAGATATACCAGGTCCGGGCAGCACTCTGAAAGACCGATAAGGCATGTGGTGTATGAACTGTAATCGGGTCCATGTATTGTACCCTCCTGTAGGTGTACGTAAGAGAGGAAGAGGAAACCGTGAAGACCAACCACATAGAGGTTGGTGACAGATAAGTTTGTAGAGGTAAAAAGGATTTTATTAAAATGACAATTGGATCGGGCACTACAGGGAAGTGATTATCTACTTGGTCTACTCTCCTTTAAAGTTTGTGCATGTTGTATCACTACTGGGACTATCCCAGCCATCAATCCAGTGTCCTGTCCATCCTAAGTTCATAGGGAACCCGGTATTTTGCGAGATAATTTCCTCTACCTGTGATGGACATGAATTTAGAACAGTGGAATGCAGCATTCGTCTTTGTGGGTGTCTAACATACTTTGTACTTTCTGAGTGGGAGCACACTATATGTATATCATATTTAACAAAGTCTCTGTTAAGTTAGGGGCCACTGCTGCTAGGGAAAAAAATAAAGGTTTAGCATCATAGAGGCACCATCTTAACTCCAGAAGGTTTTGTCAAAGAGTAATGTTGCATTTATCTCGTTCTTCCCATTTGCCGAATTTGTGTTTTCTATGTGGTTTTGATTCCTTACTATATGTCCCTTGGTCCCGTCTATGTGTTTAATAATGTGGCTCATGTTCTTTGTCTAGGGGGTCTATATTTACTATGTGTCCCACTACTTCTACAATCCCTGGCAAAATGCCCTTCCTTCCTGTAAAGGAAACATGTTATTGACCGTTTCTTACCATCAGGGGTCTGGGGTTTTGGTCGATTGGACATCCCTGTAAGAGCCTGTATACTTACCGTCCTCAACCTCTCCTTTTACTGTTCTTTATGTTTGGAGATACTCTTGTGATGTTCAATAGCGCACTCTCTGAGATTATCTACTGTGATCTCTCTCCAATTAGGCAAAGCTGTTTGCACCCTGACCCTCAATGCCTTATTGAGCCCGTCCATTAGCACAGAGACAGCCACCTCCCTGTAATTCGCATTGTTCCCTATATCCGATACCCCAGTGTATCTAGCCATAGTTTGTAACGCTCTATGGAAATATTCAGATGTCATTTCATTTTCTCTCTGTTTTATGGAGAAAATTTTGTTCCACTTAACAGCAGTGGGGAAATACAATCCTAGTTGTATATTAATTCATACCACGTTCTTCTGATTGTGTTTGTCAGTCAGAGGATTGTCTGACTCTATTTTACAATCCTTGATAAATTTTTGGGTGTCAATATTAGGGGGTAGGCACGCTTTCAAAAGTGTCCGCCAATCTTTGTTTGCAGGTTCATGGGCATTACCCAGATCCTTAATATACTTCTGACATCTGGCTAAATGTCTCCGGGGATCGGGAAATTCTGAAATGATTGACCGCAGTTCTGATCTGGTCCACGGGCAATACATTGCATTATTCCTGGTGAGGGTTACTCCCTGGCTACCGGTTCTCTCATTGGGAGTTGTTATTTCAAGACAGGATGTAACCCAACCATTCCATTCCTAATCGGCTCACTGTGGGGTGTTACTGTCTCTGGGTAATGAACAGTCTCACACCGGTGGCTGAGATCTCACCCGTCCCTTCAGTGGGAGACACCGTCATTGTTCTTACTGGTTGTGCCGTGCCCACCTGAGTTTCCTGCAAGGTGGCTGCCTGGATGAGGGCTGAGATTAGGCTGGATCCATCATCTTCCTCCGACCTATGACCTTTAAGAGAACTTAAGACAGGGTACAATATGTATGGGTTAGGGTTAATACAATTTACATGAATGTTCCTATCGTTTGTCGATGTACCATTGGTTGTAGCTGTTTTCTCCCTATCGACATGTGTCGGTGATGGTGTGCTCACAATCACGTTCCTGTCAGGTTTGGAACTTGCTGTGCGAGCTAGCTCCCTTTGCACCTCCTCCTCTTGTTGCCACAGATTTAAACAGTCGTTATGTCTGATCCTCAGTTTCCCAGACTTGATCAGACATATTCTAATCCTTATGCTCTGCAGTACCTCTGGTTCAAAACTACCCATCCTAGGAAATGATGCTTTATCATCAGCAGTCATACATGCCCATTCGTCACAAAAAGCCTCTGAGTGTGGACCATACTTCCCACACATTATCAACCTTGCTGACCCCCTGGGCAGCAGCTCTCCAGCCTGAACCCTGGCTGCCGAACGCCTTCCGCTTGTGCAATTGGATGCCATTGCGGACTTTTTAAACACAATACTCAAGTGTACAATCGAAAAAACTGTGAAAGTTAACCTAGCGCTTTCACTCGCTCCTGCCCACGCTGGCCTATACTCCGACCCACTCCACCAGTGTAAAACCCGGTGTACCCAACTACGGACTCCTATCAGACCCTTCAGCACCGTCATTTCTTTCGGTGTAGGTTCTGTTGGAATATTTTCCTGAGAGAGAAACAGCGAAAAATTCCTTTTCGGTATCCTTCCGCTGTAATTTTTATAGGGAGAGAAACATGCTATTGATCCCCCTTTCCAGTGGAAGCCCACCAGGGAGATTTCCTGTAAAGCGAAAAACCCCTTATTTACACAATCACGTCTGCATATGCTTTCCACAGCGCATATGACACAATAGTATCACGTTGTGCTGTGTAGAACACACGGATGTACGGTTCAATCGCACGGCCTATAGATACTTGTTATTTATATGCCCTACAATCGCAGGAGTCGAATTCACAAGCTGCGCTCCTCAGCCAGAGCGTAACACAAAAACCTTAAACTTCAATTCACAATCTATACTCTATCACGCTCCTGTGCAAGTTTCCTCACGACTTGCGTACTTCTCTATTATTAACGTAAGGTAGCGGACCTCACGCCACCGAGCCTCTGCTAACTCAGTATTTCCACGGGACCCGAATTTCCGGGGTTCAATCCTCTCACTCTTACTTTCAGCTCACACAAATACACAGTGTTTTTCTGTACAGAAAAATATCACTCCCTTTGACCGATAGTTTTACCCCAGTACAGTACAGTTAAACAAAGTCTTACAATAATCTGCTTTTGAAATCGGATAGTTATGTGCTATAGCAGAGGTTCCCAAACTGTGTGCCGTGGCTCCCTGGGGTGCCTCGGGACACTTGCAGGGGTGCCCTGGGTTGGTGGTCCAGGACGAATTCAAATTATCCATGGTCAATATAATAGGCAAAACCAGTGCTGGTGGCTGCCAGTCATAAAATATGTGGCCAAACAGAAGCAAATCCTGTCCCTCACCACACAACTGACCCTAAGGATGACATATAAACGCAATCTACATAATGTAATATTTCTTTCTAAATTTCTCAATAAGAAATTTTTGGCCTAGGGGTGCCGTGAAAAAAATAAGAATTTACTTACCGATAATTCTATTTCTCGGAGTCCGTAGTGGATGCTGGGGTTCCTGAAAGGACCATGGGGAATAGCGGCTCCGCAGGAGACAGGGCACAAAAGTAAAGCTTTCCGATCAGGTGGTGTGCACTGGCTCCTCCCCCTATGACCCTCCTCCAGACTCCAGTTAGATGCTGTGCCCGGACGAGCGTACACAATAAGGGAGGAATTTTGAATCCCGGGTAAGACTCATACCAGCCACACCAATCACACTGTACAACCTGTGATCTGAACCCAGTTAACAGTATGATAACAGGGGAGCCTCTGAAAAGATGGCTCACAATAACACTAACCCGATTTAGTTAGCAATAACTATGTACAAGTATTGCAGATAATCCGCACTTGGGATGGGCGCCCAGCATCCACTACGGACTCCGAGAAATAGAATTATCGGTAAGTAAATTCTTATTTTCTCTATCGTCCTAGTGGATGCTGGGGTTCCTGAAAGGACCATGGGGATTATACCAAAGCTCCCAAACGGGCGGGAGAGTGCGGATGACTCTGCAGCACCGAATGAGAGAACTCCAGGTCCTCTTTTGCCAGGGTATCAAATTTGTAGAATTTTACAAACGTGTTCTCCCCTGACCACGTAGCTGCTCGGCAGAGTTGTAATGCCGAGACCCCTCGGGCAGCCGCCCAAGATGAGCCCACCTTCCTTGTGGAATGGGCATTTACATATTTTTTGCTGTGGCAAGCCTGCCACAGAATGTGCAAGCTGAATTGTACTACAAATCCAACGAGCAATAGTCTGCTTGGAAGCAGGAGCACCCAGCTTGTTGGGTGCACACAGGATAAACAGCAAGTCAGATTTCCTGACTCCAGCCGACCTGGAAACTATATTTTCAGGGCCCTGACAACATCCAGCAACTTGGAGTCCTCCAAGTCCCTAGTAGCCGCAGGTACCACAATAAGCTGGTTCAGGTGAAACGCTGACACCACCTTAGGGAGAAACTGGGGACGAGTCCACAGCTTTGCTCTGTCCGAATGGACAATCAGATATGGCTTTATGAGATAAAGCCGCCAATTCTGACACTCGCCTGGCCGAGGCCAGGACCAACAACATGGTCACTTTCCATGTGAGATATATCAAATCCACAGATTTGAGTTGTTTAAACCAATGTGATTTTAGGAATCCCAAACTACGTTGAGATCGCCCAGTGCCACTGGAGACATCAAAAGGGGGTTGTATATGCAGTACTCCCTTAACAACTTCTGGACTTCAGGAACTGAAGCCAATTTCTTTCTGGAAGAAAATCGACCGGTCGAAATTTGAACCTTAATGGACCCCAATTTGAGACCCATATACACTCCTGTTTGCAGGAAATGTAGGAATTAACCTAGTTGAAATTCTTCCGTGGAGCCTTCCTGGCCTCACACCATGGAACATATTTTCACCTAAACGGTGATAATGTTGTGCGGTCACCTCCTTCCTGGCTCTGACCAGGGTAGGGATGACCTCTTCCGGAATGCCTTTTTCCCTTAGGATCCGGCGTTCACCCGCCCTGGCGTCAACGCAGCTGCGGTAAGTCATGGAACAGACATGATTCTTGCTGAATCAAGATCCTTTCTAGTATCTCTTGAAGTTCCGGGTACCAAGTTCTTCTTGGCCAAACCGGAGCCACGAGTATAGTTCTTACTCCTCTCCTTCCTATCATTCTCCATACACTGGGTATGAAAGGCAGAGGAGGGAACACATACACCGACTGGTACACCCACGGTGTTACCAGAGCGTCCCAGCTATTGCCTGAGGGTCTCTAGACCTGGCGCTTCATGTGAGACGCCATCATAACCACCTTTGGTCTTTCCCAACGGTTTACAAACATGTGGAAACTTCCAGATGAAGTTCCCACTTTTCCGGGTGGAATTCATTCATGCTGAGGAAATCTTCCTAGTTGTCCACTCCCGGAATGAACACTGCTGACAGTGTTATCACATGATCTTTCGCCCAGCGAAGAATCCTTGCTGTCATTGCCCTCCTGCTTCTTGTGCCGCCCCGTCTGTTTACGTGGGCGACTGCCATGATGATGTCCTACTGGATCAGCACCGGTTGACTTTGAAGCAGAGTTCTTCCTAGGCTCAGAGCATCGTAAATTGCCCTTAGCTCCAGTATATTCATGTGGAGAGAAATCTCCAGACTTGACCACACTTCCTTGGAAATTTCTTCCCTGTGTGACTGTTCCCCAGCCTCTCAGGCTGGCATCCGTGGTCACCAGAACACAGTCCTGAATGCTGAATGTGCTGCCCTCTAGAAGATGAGCACTCTGCAGCCCCCACAGAAGAGACACCCTTGTCCTTGGAGACAGGGTTATCCGCTGATGCATCTGAAGATGCGATCCGGACCATTCGTCCAGCAAATCCCCCTGAAAAGTTTTTGCGTGAGATCTGCCGAATGGAATCGCTTCGTAAGAAGCCACCATTTTTCCCAGGACTCCTGTGCATTGATGCACTGATACTTGGCCTGGTTTTAGGAGGTTTCTGACTAGGTCGGATAACTCCCTGGCTTTCCCCTCTAGGAGAAATACCTCTTTCTGGACTATGCCCAGAATCATTCCTAGGAACAGCAGACGTATCATCGGAAAACAGCTGCGATTTTTGGAATATTTAGAATCCACTCGTGCTGTCGTAGAACTACTTTAGATAGTTATTTTCCGACCTCGAACTGTTCTCTGGAAACTTGCCCCTTTCAGGATATCGTCCAAGTAAGGGATAATTAAGATGCCTTTCTTCTTTTAAGAATCATCTTTTCGGCCATTACCTTGGTAAAGGCCCGGGGTGCCGTGGATAATTCAACGGCAGCGTCTGAAACTGATATTGACAGTTCTGTATCACGAACCAGAGGTACCCTTGTTGAGAAGGGCAAATTTGGACATGGAGGTAATCCTTGATGTCCAGGGACATCATATAGTCCCCTTTTTTCCGGTTCTCTATCACTGCTTTGAGTGACTCCATCTTGATTTGAACCTTTTTATGTAAGTGTTCAAAGATTTCAGATTTAGACTATGTCTCACCAAGCCTTCTGGCTTCAGTACCACAATATAGTGTGGAAGACTAATACCCTTTTCCTTGTTGTAGGAGGGGTACTTTGAT
This sequence comes from Pseudophryne corroboree, assembly GCF_028390025.1. Taxonomy (NCBI): domain Eukaryota; kingdom Metazoa; phylum Chordata; class Amphibia; order Anura; family Myobatrachidae; genus Pseudophryne; species Pseudophryne corroboree. The sequence continues at coordinate 489,637,760 of NC_086451.1, forward strand.
TATCACCTGCTGGAAATACAGCTTGTGAATTTTTTTCCAATACTGCCTCCCTGTCGGAGGGAGCCGTTGGTAAAGCAGGCTTCAGGAACCTGAGAGGAAAAATTGTCTCGACTCTCCAATCTGTACCCCTGGGATAATACTTGTACGATCTAGGGGTCAACTTGCGAGTGATCCCACTGCGCGCTGAGACTCTTGAGACTACCCCCCCACTGGTGGAGGGCTTCTTTTCCTGGGAAGGGGCTGCCTGCTGCAGTCTACTTCCCTTTCCTCTATGTCTGGGCAGATATGACTGGCCTTTTGCCCGCTTGCCCACATGGGAACGGAAGGATTGAGGCTGAAAAGACAGTGTCTTTTTCTGCTGAGATGTAACTTGGGGTAAAAAGGTTGGATTTCCCAGCTGTAGCCGTGGCCCCCAGGTCCGATGGACCGACCCCAAATAACTCCTTCCCTTTATACGGCAATACTTCCATGTGCCGTATGGGATCTGTATCACCTGACCACTGTCGTGTCCATGACATCTTCTGGGAGATATGGACAACGCACTTATCTTGATGCCAGAGTGCAAATATCCCTCTGTGCATCTCGCATACATATATATATAGAATGCATCCTATTAAATGCTCTATATCACTAAAATATTTTTAGTCAGGGAATTCGACCAAGCCAACCCAGCACTGCATCTCCAGGCTGATGGCGATCGCTGGTCGCAGTATAACCACCGTATGTGTGTATATACTTTTTAGGATATTTTTCCAGCTGCCTATCAGCTGGCTCCTTGAGGGCGGCCGTATCTGGAGACGGTAACGCCACTTGATAAGCGTGTGAGCGCCTTATCCACCCTAAGGGGTGTTTCCCAACGCGCCCTAACTTCTGGCGGGAAAGGGTATAACGCCAATATTTGCTATCGGGGTAAACCCACGCATCATCACACACTTCATCTTATTTTATCTGATTCAGGAAAAACTACAGGTAGTTTTTTTTTTTTTTTACTTCCACATAATACCCATCTTTTGTGGTACTTGTAGTATCAGAAATATGTAACACCTCCTTCATTGCCCTTAACGTGTGGCCCTAATGAGGAATACGTTTGTTTATTCACCGTCGACACTGGATTCAGTGTCCGTGTCTGTGTCGACCGACTGAGGTAAATGGGCGTTTTTTTTTTTTTTTTAAAAACCCCTGACGGTGATTCTGAGACGCCTGGACCGGTACTAATTGTTTGTCGGCCGTCTCATGTCGTCAACCGACCTTGCAGCGTGTTGACATTCTCACGTAATTCCCTAAATAAGCCATCCATTCCGGTGTCGACTCCCTAGAGAGTGACATCACCCTTACAGGCAATTTCTCCGCCTCCTCCAACATCGTCCTCATACATGTCGACACACACGTACCGACACACAGCACACTGGAATGCTCTGACAGAGGACAGGACCCACTAGCCCTTTGGAGAGACAGAGGGAGAGTTTGCCAGCACACACCAAAAAAACGCTATAATTACATAGGGACAACCTTATATAAGTGTTTCTCCCTAATAGCATCTTTATATATATATTTATCATCGCCAATTAGTGCCCCCCCTCTCTGTTTAAACCCTGTTTCTGTAGTGCAGTGCAGGGGAGAGCCTGGGAGCCTTCTCTCCAGCCTTTCTGTGAGAGAAAATGGCGCTGTGTGCTGAGGAGATAGGCCCCGCCCCTTTTCCGGCGGGCTCGTCTCCCGCTCTTTAGTGAAGTTTGGCAGGGGTTAAATATCTCCATATAGCCTCTGGGGGCTATATGTGAGGTATTTTTAGCCAGTATATAGGTTTACATTTGCCTCCTAGGGCGCCCCCCCCCAGCGCCCTGCACCCTCAGTGACTGCCGTGTGAAGTGTGCTGAGAGGAAAATGGCGCACAGCTGCAGTGCTGTGCGCTACCTTTAGAAGACTGAGGAGTCTTCTGCCGCCGATTCTGGACCTCTTCTTACTTCAGCATCTGCAAGGGGGCCGGCGGCGAGGCTCCGGTGACCATCCAGGCTGTACCTGTGATCGTCCCTCTGGAGCTAATGTCCAGTAGCCAAGAAGCCAATCCATCCTGCACGCAGGTGAGTTCACTTCTTCTCCCCTAAGTCCCTCGATGCAGTGATCCTGTTGCCAGCAGGACTCACTGTAAAATAAAAAACCTAAGCTAAACTCTCTAAGCAGCTCTTTAGGAGAGCCACCTAGATTGCACCCTTCTCGGCCGGGCACAAAAATCTAACTGAGGCTTGGAGGAGGGTCATAGGGGGAGGAGCCAGTGCACACCACCTGATCCTAAAGCTTTACTTTTTGTGCCCTGTCTCCTGCGGAGCCGCTATTCCCCATGGTCCTTTCAGGAACCCCAGCATCCACTAGGACGATAGAGAAAAATCTGATATTCTAGGGCGCCGTGATTCAAAAAAGTTTGGAAACCACTGTGCTATAGTATTAAATGTATACTATCCTGCCTTAAATTGAACAGCTATCGTGTGGTTATACTTTGCGCACGCAAGTCTACGCAACCTTGCGTAAACACGCGACCGTGCATGTCTCTATGCCACGGGTGCGACCCTGCGCCTTGTGCGCGCTTCTGTATGCTGTCCTCACGTACCATGCCACGTGAACAAACGTGCGTTCGCAACACAATAAACCACACTATCTCGATAAATGTGAGCAATAAAACTACTATTGCTCACTAACACAACACACAATTGTTCTGTACGCTCGCCGGAAGTCACCCACACGGTCAATTCTCTTTTGAGTGTAAACCTAAACGTTTAGGCCGGAACTGCATTTCGTGTTTTACAATTACACCCTTAACACACTATTTCAAATATATATATAGCAAACAAATGTATCCGATTTCACACTGATCTATAATGACTGTAATAACCTATGGCAACAATATGTGAGAATGCATGCAAAGTATCGGTACGCTTTGTTTACGCTTTCGCACCAAAAATTACACACAGATAATAAACAGCTTTTTCCCTGTGTCCTACGGGTTACACCAGCACCTCTAAGACTACAGAACAGACGTGGCCTAACAACACAAAAGAGAGTTTCAAACACAATGCGTCTCCACCCTTTGTTGGTAGGCTAAAGTCTGTTATGAGCTGTAAGTCTATAAGTATGTGGTGAACCGGACAGAGCCCCCAATTGTTAAGTTCGATTAACTTTCAGGAAAAAGAGCAATACCTTAAATGCACAAATGTTCAGGCTGCTGCGACCGCAAAGCTTGTGTGTGTGAAACCCCTATCAAATGCGTACACATTGCGTAAGCACACCGTCACGCTGTAATCACAAAGTAGCTACACGTGCGGCGGAATACACTTTATAACCCCTAACAGGAAAGGAAATGCGACACCAATTGTATATGTAATGCTGAGGTCCAACCCAGCAACAAATATTTACTCAAAAGGGAGTACAACAGAAATACAATCACATAAGAGAAAAGGCTACAATTAATGGATGCATACATTTGTTCACCTGCGCCACCCGGTTCCGGTCCTCAGTCAATCTGGGTAGATGACCTTCAGAGAATGTGTCTGACCGGCCAGGTGGCTTGGCTTTTATACATTAGTCCAAATCATGAAACAATGGAAACTGTAATCTGTATAACTTGCTGGTGTGGTGCGTATGGGCTATGTGTAAATTATGCACTATGTGAATTCAATATCAGATATGTCTTTGGCTTTTCCATGCGAATGCATATGCTACCGTATTTACTCATACCATGCGCTAATACGCAGGACCTCGTGAGCCAATATATGCAACGTGCGGGTATGCGCACGCATGGCAGAACAAGCACCCGCACGGAGGCCACTCTGTGTGGTGTTTGCACGTGATGCGTGTGACTATAATATTTTCGACTTCGACATATGTCTGGCTGGCTGTGAGGATGATTGTGACCGGACGCCTTCCCGCCATCACTGGAGGCTGCAGCTATGTCTGGCTGATGGTGAGGATGATTGTGAGCGGACGCCTTCCTGCCATCACTGGAGGCTGCAGCTGTGTCTGGCTGGTGGTGAGGATGATTGTGACCGGACGCCTTCCCGCCATCACTGGAGGCTGTAGCTATGTCTGGCTGGTGGTGAGGATGATTGTGACCGGACGCCTTCCCGCCATCACTGGAGGCTGCAGCTATGTCTGGCTGGTGGTGAGGATGATTGTGACCGGACGCCTTCCCTTCATCACTGGAGGCTGCAGCTATGTCTGGCTGGTGGTGAGGATGATTGGGATCGGAGGCCTTCACACCATCACTGGAGGCTGCAGCTATGTCTGGCTGGTGGTGAGGATGATTGTGACCGGACGTTTTCCCACCATCACTGGAGGCTGCAGCTATGTCTGGCTGATGGTGAGGATGATTGTGACCGGATGCCTTTCTGCCCTCACTGGAGGCTGCAGCTATGTCTGGCTGATGGTGAGGATGATTGTGACCGGATGCCTTCCCGCCATCACTGGAGGCTGCAGCTATGTCTGGCTGATGGTGAGGATGATTGTGACCGGACGCCTTTCTGCCCTCACTGGAGGCTGCAGCTATGTCTGGCTGATGGTGAGGATGATTGTGATAGGAAGCCTTCCCGCCATCACTGGAGGCTGCAGCTATGTCTGGCTGATGGTGAGGATGATTGTGATAGGAAGCCTTCCCGCCATCACTGGAGGCTGCAGCTATGTCTGGCTGGCGGTGAGGATGATTGTGACCGGACGCCTTCCCGCCATCACTGGAGGCTGCAGCTATGTCTAGCTGACGGTGAGGATGATTGTGACCGGACTCCTTCCCGCCATCACTGGAGGCTGCAGCTATGTCTGGCTGGCGGTGAGGATGATTATGACCGGACTCCTTCCCGCCATCACTGGAGGCTGCAGCTATGTCTGGCTGGCGGTGAGGATGATTGTGACCGGACTCCTTCCCGCCATCACTGGAGGCTGCAGCTATGTCTGGCTGGCGGTGAGGATGATTGTGACTGGACGCCTTCCCGCCATTACTGGAGGCTGCAGCTATGTCTGGCTGGCGGTGAGGATTGTGACCAGACTCCTTCCCACCATCACTGGAGGCTGCAGCTATGTCTGGCTGGTGGTGAGGATGATTGTGACCGGACTCCTTCCCGCCATCACTGGAGGCTGCAGCTATGTCTGGCTGGCGGTGAGGATGATTGTGACTGGACGCCTTCCCGCCATTACTGGAGGCTGCAGCTATGTCTGGCTGGCGGTGAGGATGATTGTGGCCGGACGCCTTCCCGCCATTACTGGAGGCTGCAGCTATGTCTGGCTGGTGGTGAGGATGATTGTGACCGGACGCCTTCCCGCCATCACTGGAGGCTGCAGCTATGTCTGGCTGATGGTGAGGATGATTGTGACCGGACTCCTTCCCGCCATCACTGGAGGCTGCAGCTATGTCTGGCTGATGGTGATGATGATTGTGACCGGACTCCTTCCCGCCATCACTGGAGGCTGCAGCTATGTCTGGCTGATGGTGAGGATGATTGTGACTGGACGCCTTCCCGCCATCACTGGAGGCTGCAGCTATGTCTGGCTGGCGGTGAGGATGATTGTGACTGGACGCCTTCACGCCATCACTGGAGGCTGCAGCTATGTCTGGCTGGCGGTGAGGATTGTGACCAGACTCCTTCCCGCCATCACTGGAGGCTGCAGCTATGTCTGGCTGGCGGTGAGGATGATTGTGACCGGACTCCTTCCCGCCATCACTGGAGGCTGCAGCTATGTCTGGCTGGCGGTGAGGATGATTGTGACTGGACGCCTTCCCGCCATTACTGGAGGCTGCAGCTATGTCTGGCTGGCGGTGAGGATGATTGTGGCCGGACGCCTTCCCGCCATTACTGGAGGCTGCAGCTATGTCTGGCTGGTGGTGAGGATGATTGTGACCGGACGCCTTCCCGCCATCACTGGAGGCTGCAGCTATGTCTGGCTGATGGTGAGGATGATTGTGACCGGACTCCTTCCCGCCATCACTGGAGGCTGCAGCTATGTCTGGCTGATGGTGATGATGATTGTGACCGGACTCCTTCCCGCCATCACTGGAGGCTGCAGCTATGTCTGGCTGATGGTGAGGATGATTGTGACCGGACGCCTTCCCGCCATCACTGGAGGCTGCAGCTATGTCTGGCTGGCGGTGAGGATGATTGTGGCCGGACGCCTTCCCGCCCTCAATTGCTGCCTATTGAGATCACAGAATGGGTTTAGGTTACACGGGACCTGGGCAATAGGGGATTCCCGCTTACTCTAGTAACCACCTGTTACTGACTCCACCTACTATGCCATGGGCGGGTACTGCGCTGCCACCACCAGGCTCCTTATTCCTGTGGCTTCTGTAACCACGGTTCTGCTTAGGCTCCTACCGCCGGCACCTTAATAACCGCTTACTGCTGGGTATGCGTTGACACACTTTTGTCACACCTCCTGTCTGGCGTCGGTTGACCCCTCACTGGTTGTAGACTTAGACCATATCCAGCACAGTAGCCTGTCGGAGGCCTGAATTTGGAGTGCTGGGTTTACCCTGCACATCCAGAGATCAGGACTGCTGTAGGGCATTCCTGGGTGTCGCAAGATGGAAGGCAATCGTCGTCTTGAGGCAAGGATGTTTATTGCTCACATCAAGCCCTGATAAGGAACCTACCTGTTGCCAGGGGAAACAGCATACAATAAGATGTTCACAGCAGAATAAAGTAAGATGGAATACACTTCTGAGGCTCGCAGGCCCCCTCTTTTATCTCTACACACCATACCACAGGGGGTAAGACCTCCCTGTTCTCCCCAACCTATCACTGGACGTGCGTGTGCCTTGCATGCCCAAGGCATGCTCACCTTTAACATTGTCCTCTATGGGCAGTGGCGAGTGTCCACTCTTCTGGGGACTCAGTCCTCCTGCCGAGTTAGACACTCCCTGGTGCTGTACAGTCTGGGAGGGAAAAAATTTCCCTCCAGAAACTCTCTTGAGATATGCAGGGAATGGGGGGAAGGGGATATGTTCTGCACCAGCTATTGAATTCTAAATATTTGTAAGAAGAGGCCCCAATAAATGTCCATCAGTTACATTACGTATTAATTGTAGGACGTTCGGGGGTGCTACCAGAGACAAGTAATGTTATGCGGGAAAACGAGAAGAGAAAAGAATGTCTCTTTTGCTGGCGCACAAATGATGATTTTAAAAATTAACTTTTAATAAATTCATTAAAATTGTCTAAACACGAAATAAAGTACAATAAGTTTGTGTAATGTAATTACCATATATAGTAAATGGAAATAATCTTATTAATATCAAGGTTCACTACCTGTGTCGTGTCTTTATTGATCCAAATTGACTATATCAATTAGTCTGATATTGAATTACTGGACACTATATAATATTAATTGAATGTATATTAGTAATTCACTTGACAAATGTCAGAACCTGGCAATAGTTCTACATATTATACACTTGCAGCATTCTTTTCACAATATTTTCCCTTATTCCAGATCAAATAGTATCCCCTACAGTAATTATTCCTGTTATAGTTATATGCTATCAATTCCCTCCTCTATTGAGCCATGTAAACAAAGTACCTAGCCATTACTTAACATAAGCATATTTACAAGTGGGACATTGTTTTCCCTATCTTTAACATGCGGGTCAGACCATTGGCCGCAAGGTACCATGTGACGATCCTCCTATGTTTAACATAGGAGGATCGTCATTGGTCGAGCAAGTCACGTGATGTACGTGACGCAAGTGTGAGGGAACTGTGGGCAGGAAGACGTTTACGCATCTCCAGGAGGATCATATGATCCATTAGCGAGTAGCCGATTGGACACTGGTTGCCAATATAGGGTAACCAGGGTAAACAATCGGGTCAGCCCTGAAAAAGTCTTAATTGCACGAAACACGTGTTGGCGGCGTCATGGCCGCTACCTGGTCACAAAAAGAATGTATTTAGATTTGTAACAGAGATATCTAATGGCATAGTTTTTACTGCAGAGAAGGAATAGGGAACTAGGGTAATTACATTACACAAACTTATTGTACTTTATTTCGTGTTTAGACAATTTTAATGAATTTATTAAAAGTTAATTTTAAAAAATAAGAATTTACTTACCGATAATTCTATTTCTCATAGTCCGTAGTGGATGCTGGGGACTCCGTAAGGACCATGGTGAACAGCGGCTCCGCAGGAGACTGGGCACATCTAAAGAAAGCTTTAGGACTAACTGGTGTGCACTGGCTCCTCCCCCCACGACCCTCCTCCAAGCCTCAGCCAGGATACTGTGCCCGGACGAGCGTACACAATAAGGAAGGATTTTGAATCCCGGGTAAGACTCATACCAGCCACACCAATCACACCGTATAACTTGTGATCTGAACCCAGTTAACAGTATGATAACAGAGGAGCCTCTGAAAAGATGGCTCCCAACAATAATAACCCGATTTTTGTAACAATAACTATGTACAAGTATTGCAGACAATCCGCACTTGGGATGGGCGCCCAGCATCCACTACGGACTATGAGAAATAGAATTATCGGTAAGTAAATTCTTATTTTCTCTAACGTCCTAAGTGGATGCTGGGAACTCCGTAAGGACCATGGGGATTATACCAAAGCTCCCAAACGGGCGGGAGAGTGCGGATGACTCTGCAGCACCGAATGAGAGAACTCCTCAGCCAGGGTATCAAATTTGTAGAATTTAGCAAACGTGTTTGCCCCTGACCAAGTAGCTGCTCGGCAAAGTTGTAAAGCCGAGACCCCTCGGGCAGCCGCCCAAGATGAGCCACTTTCCTTGTGGAACGGGCTTTTACAGATTTTAGCTGTGGCAGGCCTGCCACAGAATGTGCAAGCTGAATTGTACTACAAATCCAACGAGCAATAGTCTGCTTAGAAGCAGGAGCACCCAGCTTGTTGGGTGCATACAGGATAAACAGCGAGTCAGATTTTCTGACTCCAGCCGTCCTGGAAACATATATTTTCAGGGCCCTGACAACATCCAGCAACTTGGATTCCTCCAAGTCCCTAGTAGCCGCAGGCACCACAATAGGTTGGTTCAGGTGAAAACGCTGGAACCACCTTAGGGAGAAACTGAGGACGAGTCCTCAATTCCGCCCTGTCCGAATGGAAAATCAGATAAGGGCTTTTACAGGATAAAACCGCCAATTCTGACACGCGCCTGGCCCAGGCCAGGGCCAACAGCATGACCACTTTCCATGTGAGATATTTTAACTCCACAGATTTAAGTGGTTCAAACCAATGTGACTTTTGGAACCCAAACTACATTGAGATCCCAAATTGCCACTGGAGGCACAAAAGGAGGCTGTATATGCAGTACCCCTTTTACAAACGTCTAAACTTCAGGGACTGAAGCTAGTTCTTTTTTGGAAGAAAATTGACAGGGCCGAAATCTGAACCTTAATGGACCCCAATTTCAGGCCCATAGACACTCCTGTTTGCAGGAAATGTAGGAATCGACCCAGTTGAATTTCCTCCGTCGGGCCTTACTGGCCTCGCACTACGCAACATATTTTCGCCAATTGCGGTGATAATGTTTTTGCGGTTACATCCTTCCTGGCTTTAGATCAGGATATGGATGACTTCATCCGGAATGCCTTTTTTCCTTCAGGATCCGGTGTTCAACCGGCATGCCGTCAAACGCAGCCGCGGTAAGTCTTGGAACAGACAGGGTCCTTGCTGGAGCAGGTCCCTTCTTAGAGGTAGAGGCCACGGATCCTCCGTGAGCATCTCTTGAAGTTCCGGTTACCAAGTCCTTCTTGGCCAATCCGGAGCCACGAATATAGTGCTTTCTCCTCTCCATCTTATCAATCTCAGTACCTTGGGTATGAGAGGCAGAGGAGGGAACACATACACTGACTGGTACACCCACGGTGTTACCAGAGCGTCTACAACTATTGCCTGAGGGTCTCTTGACCTGGCGCAATACCTGTCGAGTTTTTTAATCATGTGAACGACTTCTGGGTGAAGTCCCCACTCTCCCGGGTGGAGGTCGTGCTGAGGAAGTCTGCTTCCCAGTTGTCCACTCCCGGAATGAATACTGTTGACAGTGCTATCACATGATTTTCCGCCCAGCGAAGAATCCCTGCAGCTTCTGCCATTGCCCTCCTGCTTCTTGTGCCACCCTGTCTGTTTACGTGGGTGACTGCCATGATGTTGTCCGACTGGATCAACACCGGCTGACCTTGAAGCAGAGGTCTTGCTAAGCTTAGAGCATTGTAAATGGCCCTTAGCTTCAGGATATTTATGTGAAGTGATGTATCCAGGCTTGACCCTAAGCCCTGGATATTCCTTCCCTGTGTGACTGCTCCCCAGCCTCGCAGGCTGGCATCCGTGGTCACCAGGACCCAGTCCTGAAAGCCGAATCTGCGGCCCTCTAGAAGATGAGCACTCTGCAACCACCACAGGATGGATACCCTTGTCCTTGGTGACAGGGTTATCCGCTGATGCATCTGAAAATGCGACCCGGACCATTTGTCCAGTAGGTTCCACTGGAAAGTTCTTGCGTGGAATCTAGCGAATGGGATTGCTTCGTAGGAAGCCACCATTTTTACCCAGAACCCTTGTGCATTGATGCACTGAGCCTTGGTTCGGTTTTAGGAGGTTCCTGACTAGCTCGGATAACTCCCTGGCTTTCTCTTCCGGGAGAAACACCTTTTTTCTGGACTGTATCCAGGAACATCCCTAGGAAACAGAAGACAAGTCGTCGGAACCAGCTGCGATTTTGGAATATTGAGAATCCAATCGTGCTGCCGCAACACTACCTGAGATAGTGCTACACCGACTTCCAACTGTTCCCTGGATCTTACCCTTATCAGGGAATCGTCCAAGTAAGGGATAACTAAAATTTCCTTCCTTCGAAGGGATATCATTTCGGCCATGACCTTGGTAAAGACCCGGGGTGCCGTGGACCATCCCTACGGCAGCGTCTGAACTGATAGTGACAGTTCTGTACCATAACCTGAGGTACCCTTGGTGAGAAGGGTAAATTTTGACATGAAGGTAAGCATCCTTGATGTCCCGAGACATCATGTAGTCCCCTTCTTCCAGGTTCGCAATCACTGCTCTGAGTGACTCAATCTTGAATTTGAACCTCTGTATGTAAGTGTTCAAAGATTTTAGATTTAGAATCGGTCTCACCGAGCCGTCTGGCTTCGGTACCACAATAGTGTGGAATAATACCCCGTTCCCTGTTGCAGGAGGGGTACCTTGATTATCACCTGCTGGGAATACAGCTTGTGAATGGCTTCCAAAACTGCCTCCCTGTCAGAGGGAGACGTCGGTAAAGCCGACTTTTGGAAACGGCGAGGGGGAGACGTCTCGAATTCCAATATGTACCCTTGAGATATTACCTGAAGGATCCAGGGGTCTACTTGCGAGTGAGCCCACTGCGCACTGAAATTCATTGAGAACGGGCCCCCATCGTGCCTGAGCTTGTAAGGCCCTAGCGTCATACTGAGGGCTTGGCAGAGGCGGTAAAGGGTTTCTGTTCCTGGGAACTGGCTAATCTCTTCAGCCTTTTTCCTCTCCCTCTGTCACGAGCAGAAAAGAGGAACCTTTTGTCCGCTTGCCAACAAAGGACTGCGCCTGATAATACGGCGTCTTATTTTAAGAGGCGACCTGGGGTACAAACGTGGATTTCCCAGTTGTTGCCGTGGCCACCAGGTCTAAAAGACCGACCCCAAATGTCCCTTTTCAAAGGCAGTACTTCCAAATGCCGTTTGGAATCCGCATCACCTGACCATTTTACTGGTAGAATTGGACAACGCACTTATACTTGATGCCAGTCGGCAAATATTCCGCTGTGCATCATGCATATATAGAAATGCATCTTTTAAATGCTCTATAGGCAATAATATACTATCCTTATCTAGGATATCAATATTTCCAGTCAGGGAATCCGACCATGCCAACCCAGCACTGCACCTCCAGGCTGAGGCGATTGCTGGTCGCAGTATAACACCAGTATGTGTGTAAATACCTTTTTGGATACCCTCCTGCTTTCTATCAGCAGGATCCTTAAGGGCGGCCATCTCATGAGAGGGTAGAGCCCTTGTTCTTACAAGCGTGTGAGCGCCTTATCCCCCCTAGGGGGTGTTTCCCAACGCACCCTAACCTCTGGCGGGAAAGGGTATGCAGCCAATACTTTTTAAGAAATTATCAATTGTTATCGGGGGGAAACCCACGCATCATCACACAACTCATTTTATTTCTCAGATTCAGGAAAACTACAGGTAGTTTTTCCCTCACCGGACATAATACCCCTTTTTGGTGGTACTCGTATTATCAGAAATGTATAAAAACATTTGCCATTGTCTCAATCATGTAACGTGTGGCCCTACTGGAAATCACGGTTGTCTCTTCACCGTCGACACAGGAGTCAGTATCCGTGTCGGCGTCTGTATCTGCCATCTGAGGTAACGGCCGCTTTAGAGCCCCTGACGGCCTATGAGACGTCTGGACAGGCACAAGCTGAGTAGCCGGCTGTCTCATGTCAACCACTGTTTTTTTTATATAGAGCTGACACTGTCACGTAATTTTCAACAGTACATCCACTCAGGTGTCGACCCCCTAGGGGGTGACATCACTGTTACAGACACTCTGCTCCGTCTCCACATCATTTTTCTCCTCATACATGTCGACACAAACGTACCGACACACAGCACACACACAGGGAATGCTCTGATAGAGGACAGGACCCCACTAGCCCTTTGGGGAGACAGAGGGAGAGTATGCCAGCACACACCAGAGCGCTATATATATACAGGGATAACCTTATATAAGTGTTTTTCCCCTTATAGCTGCTGTATGTTTTAATACTGCGCCTAAATAGTGCCCCCCTCTCTTTTTTTAACCCTTTCTGTAGTGCAGGGAAGAGTCAGGGAGCTTCCCTCCAACTGAGCTGTGAGGGAAAATGGCGCCAGTGTGCTGAGGAGATAGGCTCCGCCCCCTTTTCGGCGGCCTTATCTCCCGGTTTTTTGTATATTCTGGCAGGGGTTAAATGCATCCATATAGCCCAGGAGCTATATGTGATGCATTTTTTTTGCCATGTAAGGTATTTCTGTCATGTATTATTGCGTCTCAGGGCGCCCCCCCCAGCGCCCTGCACCCTCAGTGACCGGAGTATGAAGTGTGCTGAGAGCAATGGCGCACAGCTGCAGTGCTGTGCGCTACCTTATTTGAAGACAGGAACGTCTTCTGCCGCCGCTTTCTCCGGACCTCTTCGCTCTTCTGGCTCTGTAAGGGGGGCCGGCGGCGCGGCTCCGGGACCCATCCAGGCTGAACCTGTGATCGTCCCTCTGGAGCTAATGTCCAGTAGCCAAGAAGCCCAATCCACTCTGCACGCAGGTGAGTTCGCTTCTTCTCCCCTTAGTCCCTCGATGCAGTGAGCCTGTTGCCAGCAGGTCTCACTGAAAATAACAAACCTAAACTAAAACTTTCACTAAGAAGCTCAGGAGAGCCCCTAGTGTGCACCCTTCTCGTCGGGCACAGAAATCTAACTGAGGCTTGGAGGAGGGTCGTGGGGGGAGGAGCCAGTGCACACCAGTTAGTCCTAAAGCTTTCTTTAGATGTGCTCAGTCTCCTGCGGAGCCGCTGTTCCCCATGGTCCTTACGGAGTCCCCAGCATCCACTTAGGACGTTAGAGAAATCATCATTTGTGCGCCAGCAAAAGAGACATTCTCTTCTCCTTTTCCCCCCAAAAACTCTCTCCAGGAATCTGCCAAGGGATTCGAGATGTCATCGGTGGGTTACCCATCGATGGTCACCATCAATAGTACCATTGATGGATAACCTTGATGGTGTAAAACCATCTGGAAGGGATCCACCGATGGTTTTACCTATCAATGGTCATCCCTGCATTACTGTATAATGAAATGCGGGCCCATCAGAGCCCAGGGGCATGGCTTCATGGGTGTCAGGGGGCAGGGCTAAGCTCCGTTCCCCACTTTGAGAAAAAAAAATAAGATTTTACTCACCGGTAAATCTATTTCTCGTAGTCCGTAGTGGATGCTGGGGACTCCGTAAGGACCATGGGGAATAGACGGGCTCCGCAGGAGACTGGGCACTCTAAGAAAGATTTAGTACTACTGGTGTGCACTGGCTCCTCCCTCTATGCCCCTCCTCCAGACCTCAGTTAAGGAAACTGTGCCCGGAAGAGCTGACAGTACAAGGAAAGGATTTTGGAATCCAGGGTAAGACTCATACCAGTCACACCAATCACACCGTATAACTTGTGATACACTTATCCAGTCAACAGTATGAACAACAACAGAGCATCAGACAAACCTGATGCAACCATAACATAACCCTTATTGCAGCAATAACTATATACATGTATTGCAGAAGAAGTCCGCACTTGGGACGGGCGCCCAGCATCCACTACGGACTACGAGAAATAGATTTACGGGTGAGTAAAATCTTATTTTCTCTAACGTCCTAGTGGATGCTGGGGACTCCGTAAGGACCATGGGGATTATACCAAAGCTCCCAAATGGGCGGGAGAGTGCGGATGACTCTGCAGCACCGAATGAGCAAACACAAGGTCCTTCTCAGCTAGGGTATCAAACTTGTAAAACTTTGCAAAAGTGTTTGAACCCGACCAAGTAGCTGCCCGGCAAAGCTGTAATGCCGAGACCCCTCGGGCAGCCGCCCAAGAAGAGCCCACCTTCCTTGTGGAATGGGCTTTTACTGATTTTGGAGGCGGCAAGCCAGCCGATATTTTAACTCCACGGTCTTAAGCGGCTCAAACCAGTGAGATTTCAGGAAACTCAACACCACGTTAAGATCCCAAGGTGCCACTGGTGGCACAAAAAAGGGGCTGAATATGCAGCACTCCCTTTACAAACGTCTGAACTTCAGGTAGAGAAGCTAGTTTTTGTATGAAAGAAAATGGATCGGGCCGAAATCTGGACCCTAATGGACCCCAATTCTAGGCCCAAAGTCACTCCCGACTGTAGGAAGTGAAGGAAACGGCCCAGCTGGACTTCCACTGTAGAGGCATTCCTGGCCTCACACCCAGTAACATATTTTCGCCGTATACGGTGATAATGTTTAGCCGTCACGTCCTTCCTAGCCCTTATCAGCGTAGGAATAACCTCATCCGGAATCCCTCTTTTCTACTAGGATCCGGCGTCCAACCTCTATGCCGTCAAACGCAGCTGCGGTAAGTCTTGGAACATACAAGGTCCCTGCTGCAACAGATTCTGCCCTAGAGGCAGAGGCCATGGGTCCTCTGTGAGCATTTCTTGCAGCTCTGGATACCAAGTCCTTCTTGGCCAAACCGGAACAATGAGTATTGTTCTCACTCCTCTTTTCCTTATGATTCTCAGCACCTTGGGTAAGAGAGGAAAAGGAGGAAACACATAAACCGACTGGAACATCCACGGTGTCACCAGTGCGTCTACAGCTATCGCCTGAGAGTCTCTTGACCTGGCACAATACCTCTGTAGCTTTTTGTTGAGGCGGGATGCCATCATGTCCACCTGTGGCAGTTCCCACCAACCTACAAGCTGCGCAAAGACTTCTTGATGAAGTCCCCACTCTCCTGGGTGGAGGTCGTGCTTGCTGAGGAAGTCTGCTTCCCAGTTGTCCACTCCCGGAATGAACACTGCTGACAGTGCGCTTACGTGATTCTCCGCCCAGCGAAGAATTCTGGTGGCTTCCACCATCGCCACCCTGCTCCTTGTGCCGCCTAGGCGGTTTACATGAGCCACTGCGGTGATATTATCTGACTGAATCAGAACCGGTTGGTCGCGAAGCAGGGTCTCCACTTGACTTAGGGCGTTGTATATGGCCCTTAGTTCCAGGATATTGATGTGAAGGCAAGTTCCCTGCCTTGACCACAGCCCTTGGAAATTTCTTCCCCGTGTGACTGCCCCCCACCCTCGGAGGCTTGCATCCGTGGTCACCAGGACCCAGTCCTGAATGCCGAATCTGCGACCTTCGAGAAGGTGAGCACTCTGCAGCCACCACAGGAGAGACACCCTGGCTCTGTGGGATAGGGTGATTAACCGATGCATATGAAGATGTGATCCGGACCACTTGTCCAGTAAGTCCCATTGGAAGGTCCTCGTATGGAACCTGCCGAAGGGAATGGCCTCGTATGATGCCACCCTCCTTTCCAGGACTCGAGTGCAGTGATGCACTGGCACCTGTTTTGGTTTTAATAGATTCCTGACCAGTGTCACGAGCTCCTGAGCTCTCTCTATCGGGAGATAAACCCTTTTCTGGTCTTTGTCTAGGACCATGCCTAGGAGAGGCAGATGAGCTGTAAGAACCAACTGCGACTTTGGAATACATAGAATCCAGCCGTGTTGCCGTTACACTTCCAGAGAAAGTGATACGCTGTTCAGCAACTGCTCTCTTGATCTCGCTTTTATGAGGAGATCGTCCAAGTACGTGATAATAGTGACACCTTGCTTCCGCAGGAGCACCATCATTTCCGCCATTACCTTGGTGAATATTCTCAAGGCCGTGGAGAGACCAAACAGCAACGTCTGAAATTGGTAATGACTATCCCGTACCGCAATTCTGAGGTACGCCTGATGAGGTGGATAAATGGGGACATGAAGGTATGCATCCTTTATGTCCCGAGTCACCATAAAATCTCCCCCTTTCAGGCTTGCAATAACCGCTTGTGACAGGACGGAACCGCACGGAAGCACTCGCCGCTTGCCGCGTCCCGTTGACTGCGCACAGAATGGAAGGTCAAGCCGCACGAGGCCTGACCACATAGGGGATTCCCGCTTACCGTCAGTAACCGCCTGTTACTGACTCCACCCACTGCGCTGTGGGCGGGTTCTCGCTGCCACCACCAAACTCCTAACCTGCCGTGGCGTTTGGAACCACGGTTCTGCTCTGTATGTGCCGACGCACTGCTTTACCACACCTGTGTGGTGTCGACGAATCCCCACTAGCCACTTGCTAGGCCTCTACCGGTAGCTGGCGGAAGGCGGAGCTTGGAGACGTCAGGTGCTTCCCTGGACAGCCGGAGGACGGGGCTAGGTTTGGCCTAACCCTGTTGGTCACAAGATGAAGCAGTCTTCTTGAGGCAAAGGTGTTTTATTGCTCAAAAACCTTGAAAAAGGCTCCTCCCTATTGCTAGGGGCAACAGCATACAATTAAGATGTTTCAGCAGAAGAAGATGTTACAATACACAATCCTATGGGCCAACTGCCCTCCTTTTATCCCTCTCCAAGACCCTCTACCACAGGGGGTAAGCCCGCCCTGTGGTGTACAACCAATCAATGTTTACCCATGAGCTGTGCATGCTCTGGACTCATGCACACCTAACATTGTCCCCAATGGACAGTGGGGAGTGGCCGGTCTCCTTTGTCTCTCCCATCTGGGAGAGCAGGCTACTCCCACGGTGCCGTTCAGTCTGGCTGGGGGGGAAGTTTTCCCTCCTAAACTGACTTCCAGAAACCTGCCCGGGACCCCTTCTCACTGCCTGCAGCCTGGATTTGGGCTCCAGAGCTGGGCAGTCTGGCTCCCCGGTCCAGGTCTCTGGTCCACTACGGCTGATCTCCATGGAGCTCCAAGAAACCACTCAGCTTGTTTTATAGCTAAGCTGCTTCTCTTTCTCCCTGTCCCCATTGGAACTGTGAGGCTGGATGGGAATGCATTCCGTTTTTAGGGAAAAGGTCTGGGAGAATCCATCAGCCTGCACAGCTATGGATTCCCCCCTCCTGGGACACACAATCAAGTAAGTGCATTTTATCTTTAAATACATTACATTTTTAAATCACACTGTACATTTCCCTTTGTTAAATATACACTGAGCCTGTGCCCTGCACAGGCTCTACATACTCAGGCACTGCAGTGCCTTCCCTAGCCCTGCAGCCTGGCTGCGAGGGCTCTCTGTGTGCTGGAGGTATGGGGCTGGCTTCCCCCATCCTCCAGCCTGCTTTTCTGCCTCTGGGGTTCCAGGGAGCTGGCTCTCCCTGTCCCCCCAGGGAGGCACTAATCAGTGGCCTCGCCGCACGCAGCGGCGCACCCCCCTGTACCGAAGTCCGGCGGACCGGGACACTTGTCCCGGCCGCCGTGACCCTGGCTTGTTTCAGCGCTGAGGCGCCGGGAGCGTAGCTCCCGGACCCCAGCGCTCACCATCCTGCTGGCCCGCCTAATGTGCCCACGCCGCTAGGGAGCCGGCTAGCCCGGTCCCCCCTGAGCGGTGCCTGTCTTGTGGCCTCGCTGCAGCGTCCGGCGGGGAGCCGGGCTGCAGCGCACCCCCCTCGCCGGCTAGCAGCCCGGGACGTCCGTCCCGGCTGCTGCGGCTGGCCACCCGTGCTGTGCTGAGGCGCTGGGAGCAGAGCTCCCGGCCCCCAGCGGCGGCTCTCACATAGAGCACTGCAGCGGGAGCCGAGCTCCCAGCCGCAGCGCTCACCCTTCTCCCCGGCGCGCACACTCCAGTGCGCCCGGGGCTACACTGACCGCTGCCGGGAGCGGAGCTCCCGGACTCCGGCGGTCAGCGGCTGCCTCCTCTCCCCCGGCGTGCACACTCTGCTGAGCGCGCCGGGGGCTGTCCTCCCTGCCGTGGTCTCCGGAGAGGTCCGGGACCACGGCACAACCATAAAATACATTTTAAACATTTTTTATAAACACGGCGCCTAGCGCCCACAGCATGTTTCAAATTTGGCGCCAAGCGCCCCTTTGTCTCTAAAAATGGCGCCGGGCACTAGGGGTTAACCCCTTCAGTGCCGCAGGCGGCCATTTGCCTCGTGGCTGGGGCTCTCCGGCCACACTCCTCCCCCCCCATTCAAGCGGGTCAACCAGGGACCCATGTCCCAACGATTTGGGTCCTGGTCCCGCAGTCCGTTGGGGTGAAGGGGACGCTACCTGGGGGTTGTAGACTCTGGCCTAGACAGTTCATCCATAGTGTAGTGGGCCTCTCTTCGTGGGTGCACAATGTTCAAATAGTCCACCTGAAGTCCAAGTTCAAGGCTCCACCACAAAAGTCTGTCCAATTTCCCCAAGGTAGGTTGCAGCCACCTGACAGGTAGGTGGTAAGTCACCACGGTGGGGGGCCGGTTACAAACAAGTGCCACCCACGGTGTCCCAACTGTGGCATACCCCATCTCCCACAATAGCAGTTTTCTGCTCAAACAGGCCACAGGGTGCTCCTGCCCATATGGCTCTTTCTGGCTCGGTACAGCTCCCAGTCCGTGCAGTGGCGCAATAGTTCGTAACACACAGTCCTGGTCAAGAATGTGCGCCATCAGCACGGGAGCGGGTACCCGAGCCTCCTTCAATGACTGGAATGCCAACTCGCAAGCGGGTGCAAAGTCCACTGACTTGGGAATGCCCTTCCTAGCCATCTCTGTCAAGGGGTTCACTACAGGACTAAAGTCAATGACAACATGTCCGTAGGGCCTTACAGGTTCTAAGGTCAGTACCGGTCTGGGTGATGTGGGTCGGGGACAGCCTCTGGTTGCCTCCACCCCCTCTGGGTTGGGCCTACCCCTGTCTCCTCCCACATGGTGCCCCAGGCACTGCACCTCCGTCATACATATCTGGCAACTGTCTGCCCTTACTGTCAGACCTGCCCTCCAATCCTCCTCTGTCGACCTATGACTCGGGAAACCTACCCTGTCACCTAGGCCTACTCCTTCCTCCTCGTCCGCTACCTGTGCCACAGTGATGGCGGCCAGACCACCAGCCTCTGGATCCTGTGTGGCATCCACCACAGGGAGGCTGCGTGTCTTCCCCGATCTACGGTGCACAGGTAGGGGACCTGCTATGTCCACAGCAACTTGCTGCAAGGGTTCTCCTATGGGCAGAGTCCCAGAGACAACACAAACGCTGGAGTGCCCCGGCTGCCAACGCATGGCACCAGCCTTACAGTTGGTCTGGGCGTCATCCGACATTCCAGACCAGGGTAAGCTCTGTGTCAGGCACTTCAGGGTACGGGCTGTCTCCGGGTTACTGTCCAAAGGGGTTTCGCTGGCAACCGACACCGGTTGCACAGGAAAGTTCCCTGGGGGGACCAGTTGGACACATTCCCTATCTGGTCTATCCCCTCCCACTTTCCTGGCTACCCTGTACCTTAACCCTTCCCGCCAGGTCAAACTTCCTGCCCCAACCCTGTCAAGGCCGCTGCCAGAGTGGCGCCTCATGCCTTTCAGGGATGGGTCAGAGAGTTGAGCCTCCCTAAACTCCTGCCTGCGGCCCTCAATCTCTCCTAAATTGGGACACACTACAGGGGGATCTAGGTGGGGACTACTAGGGTCAGTCTGGTAGGGGTCAGTCATGGAAAAGTCAGTGTGGTTTCTCATACTCACCGCCGGAGTTGGCAAACCACTTGGGTCAGGAACATCATTGGGCACCCCCACAGGATCAAACGAGCTGGAACCGACATCCTCTGCGTTGCTAGGGGACGTGGGCATACCAGAGGCAAAAGGCATGCGGGGTCGATGTGCTGATCTAGCCGCTGTAATCTTTTCCTCTGGGCTGGTTGATGCTGTGGTTGGCTGTGCTGGCAGTTGTCTAGCAGCTGTAGTCTTTTCCTCTGGGCTGGGCTGTGCTGGAGTAGCTGATGTCAACGGTGGTTTTGGAACTTGACTCCGGGGAATGGCGCCAACAAACATAGTGACGATCCCACCACCCAGATCATTTCCTAGGACCACATCAGTTGGGAGACCATCCATGACGGCAACTTCTCGCAACTCTGGTCCAGCTCCCCAGTCCAGGTAGACTCTTGCCATGGGAACCGCTTTTTCTGTTCCTTCTGCCAGGGTGATCGTGGCAGTGCGACCCTGCAATACTGCAGCAGGATTTATAAGGTGGGGGCTCACCACAGTGATTGAGGCCCCAGAGTCTCTTAGGCCTTCTCCCTGCAGGGGTCCCACGTGGACTGGCTGCAGGTGCCTCCACATGTTGTGTAGGGGCTGTTTGGCCATGCAGGTGACTCTCTCCGCAGAGTGCACCTGTCTCTCGCCACACTCCATCGGACTGACTGGAGGGGGAACAGTCTCTGTAGGCTCATCTCCTCTCGTCAAACAAGCGATCCGGGCTCCAGCACTCGGATTTGGGGCACGAGTCTGGGGTGCTTGGGATGCAGGACAGTTCATCCTCAGATGTCCGATTTTCCCACAGCCGTAGCACTTCTTCTCCAGTCGTGGCACCGATGATCTCTGATCAGTTGCAGGGACGCTGCGGTGCGGTTGCTGGCCAAGAGCACCCGGGTTGGAAGATGCTTGTCTTTGGGGGTGATGAGCTGAAGAGGGTGGTCCGCTTGGTGGTACAGTCTGTTGGAGCTGGCTGCTGGCGGGGCGCTTCTGCCCCCGTGGCCGAATTGCCACATACTTGTCTGCTAATTGGGCAGCCATCTTTAAGCTGGGTGGCTCCCGATCTAGCACCCACTCCTTCACTTCCTGGGCGCACCGGCGGTAGAACTGCTCCCTGCAGATCAGGTCGATCAGTGCGTCCCATGTAGTTGCTTCTGAATCCTTCACCCACTTCACCACGTACTGCCGCAGCTGGGTGGCGAACTGCTCATGGGTGCTGCTAGGATTCTTAGGCAAGTCTCTGAATTTCTTCCTGTAAGACTCGGGAGTGATGAAGAATCGCTGGAGGAGGGCCTTCTCGACTTCGTCGTAGTTCCCACAGTCCTCCGTCGCCACTCCTCGATAGGCCTCCAAGGCCTCTCCATGCAGAGTGGGCACAAGGTGTCTCACCCACTCTGACTTGGGTAGATCGTGTAGTTTACAAGTCCTTTCAAAAACTTGCAAATGTCCATCAATGTCCCCATCACTGTCTGCAAACTTGGCAAACTGAATACGTCCCGATCTGTGTACAACAGCTGACAACGGCTCCCGGGGTACCACGGCCTGTGGTGCCCGCTCATCACGCCACATCTGGATGATGATCAAGCGCTCTTGCTCCGTTGCCCTTTCCCCCAATTCCGCTAGCCGATCTGCTAGGCTATCCGTACTGCCCCCGCTGGGACGTTGGGATCCTGGCCCTGCTAGGGATTGCTGGGAAACATTGCTGCTGTGAGAGAGGGCGGGGCTTGTGGTTCTCACCGGTTCCTTACGAAGGTCCACTGGTGGGCCGTCCTCTGCGATGCTGACGCCGTCAGTGCTTTCCACCTCCGCCCGATGAGACTCCTCCACGCTCCTGAGCGCTGCCTTCATGACGCTTCTGGACTCGTTGGAATGGATATCCACACCCTTCCCCTGGCATACGATCTCCAGATCCTCCTTGGACATTCCGCTGAATTCCGCCATCTTGTGCGTTCTCCTGCGCTGCAGTTACTCCTCTCCTGAGTAACTCGGCTTCTCCAATCAGGTGATGAAAAGCCGCCTGGGATTATCCCACCACTATGCCACCAATTTCTGTGACAGGACGGAACCGCACGGAAGCACTCGCCGCTTGCCGCGTCCCGTTGACTGCGCACAGAATGGAAGGTCAAGCCGCACGAGGCCTGACCACATAGGGGATTCCCGCTTACCGTCAGTAACCGCCTGTTACTGACTCCACCCACTGCGCTGTGGGCGGGTTCTCGCTGCCACCACCAAACTCCTAACCTGCCGTGGCGTTTGGAACCACGGTTCTGCTCTGTATGTGCCGACGCACTGCTTTACCACACCTGTGTGGTGTCGACGAATCCCCACTAGCCACTTGCTAGGCCTCTACCGGTAGCTGGCGGAAGGCGGAGCTTGGAGACGTCAGGTGCTTCCCTGGACAGCCGGAGGACGGGGCTAGGTTTGGCCTAACCCTGTTGGTCACAAGATGAAGCAGTCTTCTTGAGGCAAAGGTGTTTTATTGCTCAAAAACCTTGAAAAAGGCTCCTCCCTATTGCTAGGGGCAACAGCATACAATTAAGATGTTTCAGCAGAAGAAGATGTTACAATACACAATCCTATGGGCCAACTGCCCTCCTTTTATCCCTCTCCAAGACCCTCTACCACAGGGGGTAAGCCCGCCCTGTGGTGTACAACCAATCAATGTTTACCCATGAGCTGTGCATGCTCTGGACTCATGCACACCTAACATTGTCCCCAATGGACAGTGGGGAGTGGCCGGTCTCCTTTGTCTCTCCCATCTGGGAGAGCAGGCTACTCCCACGGTGCCGTTCAGTCTGGCTGGGGGGGAAGTTTTCCCTCCTAAACTGACTTCCAGAAACCTGCCCGGGACCCCTTCTCACTGCCTGCAGCCTGGATTTGGGCTCCAGAGCTGGGCAGTCTGGCTCCCCGGTCCAGGTCTCTGGTCCACTACGGCTGATCTCCATGGAGCTCCAAGAAACCACTCAGCTTGTTTTATAGCTAAGCTGCTTCTCTTTCTCCCTGTCCCCATTGGAACTGTGAGGCTGGATGGGAATGCATTCCGTTTTTAGGGAAAAGGTCTGGGAGAATCCATCAGCCTGCACAGCTATGGATTCCCCCCTCCTGGGACACACAATCAAGTAAGTGCATTTTATCTTTAAATACATTACATTTTTAAATCACACTGTACATTTCCCTTTGTTAAATATACACTGAGCCTGTGCCCTGCACAGGCTCTACATACTCAGGCACTGCAGTGCCTTCCCTAGCCCTGCAGCCTGGCTGCGAGGGCTCTCTGTGTGCTGGAGGTATGGGGCTGGCTTCCCCCATCCTCCAGCCTGCTTTTCTGCCTCTGGGGTTCCAGGGAGCTGGCTCTCCCTGTCCCCCCAGGGAGGCACTAATCAGTGGCCTCGCCGCACGCAGCGGCGCACCCCCCTGTACCGAAGTCCGGCGGACCGGGACACTTGTCCCGGCCGCCGTGACCCTGGCTTGTTTCAGCGCTGAGGCGCCGGGAGCGTAGCTCCCGGACCCCAGCGCTCACCATCCTGCTGGCCCGCCTAATGTGCCCACGCCGCTAGGGAGCCGGCTAGCCCGGTCCCCCCTGAGCGGTGCCTGTCTTGTGGCCTCGCTGCAGCGTCCGGCGGGGAGCCGGGCTGCAGCGCACCCCCCTCGCCGGCTAGCAGCCCGGGACGTCCGTCCCGGCTGCTGCGGCTGGCCACCCGTGCTGTGCTGAGGCGCTGGGAGCAGAGCTCCCGGCCCCCAGCGGCGGCTCTCACATAGAGCACTGCAGCGGGAGCCGAGCTCCCAGCCGCAGCGCTCACCCTTCTCCCCGGCGCGCACACTCCAGTGCGCCCGGGGCTACACTGACCGCTGCCGGGAGCGGAGCTCCCGGACTCCGGCGGTCAGCGGCTGCCTCCTCTCCCCCGGCGTGCACACTCTGCTGAGCGCGCCGGGGGCTGTCCTCCCTGCCGTGGTCTCCGGAGAGGTCCGGGACCACGGCACAACCATAAAATACATTTTAAACATTTTTTATAAACACGGCGCCTAGCGCCCACAGCATGTTTCAAATTTGGCGCCAAGCGCCCCTTTGTCTCTAAAAATGGCGCCGGGCACTAGGGGTTAACCCCTTCAGTGCCGCAGGCGGCCATTTGCCTCGTGGCTGGGGCTCTCCGGCCACACCGCTCTTAGCGATTCCATCTTGAACTTGAACCTTTTCAGGTATATGTTCAGGGATCTTAAATTCAATATGGGTCCGACTGAACCGTCTGGTTTCGGGACTACAACATGGTCGAATAATAACCCCCTCCTTGTTGAAGGAGGGGAACCTTGACCACCACCTGTTGAATATACAATTTGTGAATTGCAGTTAACACTGTTTCCCTCTCGTGGGGGGAAGCCGGCAGGGCCGTCGGTGAGGGGGCATCTTCTCAAAATCCAGCTTGTATCCCTGAGACACAATATCTATTGCCCAGGGATCTAACAGGGAGTGAACCCACTTGTGGCTGAACTCACGAAGGCGTGCCCCCACCGGGCCTAGCTCCGCCTGTGGAGCCCCAGCGACATGCGGTGGATTTTTGTAGAGGCCGTGGAGGACTTCTGTTCCTGGGAACTAGCTGTGTTGTGCAGCTTCTTTCCTCTGCCCCCGCCTCTGGCAAGAAAGGACGCACCTCGGACTTTCTTGTTTCTTTATTCGAAAGGCTGCATTTGATAATGTCGTGCTTTCCTAGGCTGTGCAGGAATATAAGGCAAAAGATCAGAATTACCAGCTATAGCTGTGGAGACCAGGTCCGAGAACCCTTCTCCACACAATCCTCAGCCTTCCATATTATGCCTCTTAAGTCGGCATCATCTGTCCATTGCATATTCTACAGGACACGTCAAGCAGAAATCGACATAGCTTTGACTCTGGGACCCAGTATACTCATGTCTCTTTGGGCATGTTTTATATATATACCTATCTCTTAAGACAGCATCTTTAATATATATATCTCTATATATACATATATATATATATATATATATATATATATATCTATATGCATACTAGGGTCTCAATCTCTGCTGATAAGGTACCTGTCCACGCTGCCCCAGCGCTATAAACCCATGCCGACACAATCGCCGGTCTGAGTAGTGTACTAGAATGTGCACGCTATCTGCAGGATCCCTGAGAATAGCTAGTGCTACCTTCTGTGCAAACGTGACACCCTAGGGGAAGATTCCCATCACATCCTGGCCCTAGTGGGGAAAGGATACTGCCTGAGAATTTTTTGTGGGAAGCTGCAGTCTCTTGTCTGGAGATTCCCGCTCTTTTTCCTCATGAGAGGAGGGAAATTTACCTCAGCTTTCTTCCCCTTAACATGTGTACCCTTGTGTCAGGGACAAATGAGTCATCAGTGATATGCAAATCATCTTTTATTACAATAATCCTATATTGAATACCATTCAGACATTTTGGCTGTAACTTTGCATTATCGTAGTCGACACTGGAGTCAAACTCCGTGTCGATATCAGTGTCTATTATTTTGGATAGTGATCATTGTGAGACTCTGAAGGTCTCTGCGACATAGGGACAGACATGGGTAGATTTCCTGTCTGTTCTCTAATCTTTTGTGCAATAAATTCACCTCAGCACTTACACATATCCAAACAGGTGTCGGCGTTGTCGACGGAGACACCCTCTCACACACATATTTGCTCTATCTCCTCCTTAGGGGAGCCTTTTACCTCAGACATGTCGACACACACGTACCGACACACCACACACACAGGGGATGCTCTATTTGAAGACAGTTCTCCCACAAGGCCCTTTGGAGAGACAGAGAGAGAGTATGCCAGCACACACCCCAGCGCTATATGACCCAGGAATCACACAGTAACTTAGTGTTAACCCAGTAGCTGCTGTATATATTGTTTTTACGCCAAATTTATGTGCCCCCCCCCCTCTCTTTTTCACCCTCTCTATCGTGCTTCTGCAGGGGAGAGCCTGGGGAGCTTCCTCTCAGCGGAGCTGTGGAGAGAAAATGGCGCTGGTGAGTGCTGAGGAAGAAGGCCCCGCCCCCTCAGCGGCGGGCTTCTCACGCGATTTTGTGTAAAATTAATGGCGGGGGCTCATGCATATAATAGTGTCCAACTGTATATATGCTGCTTTTTGCCAGGAGGTAATCAATTGCTGCCCAGGGCGCCCCCCCCTGCGCCCTACAGTGACCGGAGTGTGTGGGTTAGTGTGGGCGCAATGGCGCACAGCTGTAGTGCTGTGCGGTACCTCATATGAAGACAGGAGTCTTCTGCTGCCGATTTCGATGTCTTCTTGCTTCTCCGGCTTCTGACTTCTGGCTCTGCGAGGGGGACGGCGGCGCGGCTCCGAGAACGGACGACAAGGTCAGGTCCTGTGTTCGATCCCTCTGGAGCTAATGGTGTCCAGTAGCCTAAGAAGCACAACCTAGCCGCAGTTAGTAGGTTCGCTTCTCTCCCCTCAGTCCCACGTAGCAGTGAGTCTGTTGCCAGCAGATCTCTCTGAAAATAAAAAACCTAACTAAAATACTTTCTTATTAGCAAGCTCAGGAGAGCTCACTAAAATACACCCAGCTCTGTCCGGGCACAGATTCTAACTGAGGTCTGGAGGTGGGGCATAGAGGGAGGAGCCAGTGCACACCAGTAGTACTAAATCTTTCTTAGAGTGCCCAGTCTCCTGCGGAGCCCGCTATTCCCCATGGTCCTTACGGAGTCCCCAGCATCCACTAGGACGTTAGAGAAAAACAATTCAGTAGCACTGAACCATCGATGGTAAAAGTATACGACATCAGTCATAGACCATTAATGATTTTGAATCATCGATGGTCGATGGCCATCCCTACAAGTGACCGGCTCACCATCTCTAGCCTAAAACCAAGCTCCAGAGGTGGGCAGCCCAGATCCCCTGGCAGGGAAGAGCCCTATGGAGCTCCAGGAAACAGCTGATTGGGAAGCTCTTTCCTCTGCCTTCCCATGCAACTCCCAGCTTGGAGGCTGTTTGGGAAGGCATTCGGTTTTTGGGAAGTCCAGCAGCCCACACAGAGCCCTGGATTGCCCATAAGACACAAGGAAGCCCAAGTAAGTGCATTTTTCTCTTTACATACACGTTACACATGTTTACACTGAGCCTGTGACCGCACAGCACGCCCAGAGCTCAGCGCCCAGCATGCCACATAGGTAGCTGGCCAGCCTGGTCTCCTGATAAAGGCGAGGTCCAAGGAACGGTTGCTGAGAAGTGTAGAGTTGTCACTGTCGGTTCTGCGACAGCACGGTTGGGTGCTCAATTTGCCAAAATCCCAGTTGATTCCGACCACTCGGCTTCCTTTTCTGGGCATGATTCTGGACACGGAATTACAGAAGGTATTTCTTCCAGAAGAAAAGGCTCTGGAACTGCAGACGATGGTCAGGGAAATTCTGAGGCCGAAGAGTGTGTCGATCCATCAATGTACTCGGGTTCTGGGGAAGATGGTTGCGGCGTACGAAGCCATCCCATTCGGCAGGTTTCACGCCCGGGTGTTTCAGTGGGACTTGCTGAGCAAATGGTCCGGGTCTCACCTGCACATTCACCGGAAGATAAATTTATCTCCCAGAGCCAGAATTTCTCTCCTGTGGTGGCTACAAGGTCATCACCTCCTAGGGGGACGCCGATTCGGTATCCAGGATTGGGTACTTCTAACAACAGATGCAAGTCTCTGGGGCTGGGGCGCAGTCACCCAAGGAAGAAACTTCCAGGGGAAATGGTCGCTTCAGGAAGCCTGTCTCCACATAAATGTCCTCGAGTTAAGAGCCATTTACAACGGCCTGCTGCAAGCAAGAAGCCTTCTTCAGGGTCGACCTGTCCTGGTGCAGTCAGACAACATCACAGCGTGGCGCATATAAACCGTCAAGGCGGAACGAGGAGCAGAGCGGTGTTATGATTCCAGCACTCTGGTCTGAGGTGGTCCTATTGCAAGGACCGGAGCACTGGAACGGAATGCTGGGGAAGGGAGCGGGAATAGAAAGTAGCCCCTGGCGCCCTAACTCCGTTGTCTCGCCCGTGTTGTCAGAAATCCCCTGCGAGACTATGGTTGCTTGAGCCCATGGCAGCCGCGTTTGAAGGGCGGATTATGTCTGCCCAACTCCGATGCCCCCTCAGGTCTTAATGGGAGACAAAGGGAAATCCGAGACAGGGTGATAACAAGGGGCCCTCTGACTAAACAACCAGGCCAGGGGCTACAAGCTAACTGACTAAACCTGAGGTATGTGCGGTAACCCGCCAGGGAAAAGGACAACCAAAATCCACTAGTCCGTACTCCTACCCAGCACCGCTGGATACCAGAGTGGATCTGTGGGAGCGGAATCCTCCGCAAAAGCTCCGAAACACAAATAATAAATGACAAATAATAAAGCGGCCCAAGCCGCAACACACGGCTACGCCGTGACTCACGAACACCACTGGATGTTCAAAAGGTGCTCAGTCAGGACTCCAGGAACAGATGACGACTTCCGAGTTCAGGACAACTGAGAACAGGAACGACCGGATACAGCAGGACTGGAAACACTCACAGCAAACAGATTCAGCATGCAGGAAGCTATTACCGGCGTCTGTGAGAAGCCCAGGAAGTGTATTTAACAGGGAATCCTCCAATCAGCTGTTTGGAGGCTGATTGGATTAGATGCCATACAGCTGCCAAGCTGCATGGCCAGGAAAACAGATATCTATTAATTAAATTGAACCCAGCAACGGGGAAACGCAGTCCGTAAGTGGCGTCCCCGTTGCTAGGGTCCGTGCGGCTCCGTGCGCCCGGCGTCTAGCGTTGCCAGGGAGCCGGCGGCTGAACGCGCACGGCGTCCCTGGTTGCTAGGCGCCGGGCCGCACCGACGAGCGGACCCCGGCGCCTAACAAGCGGCAATGGAGGAGTCCACAAGAATCCTTCGCTGAGCAGAACAACACGTGTGCGCCCTATCAGCGGTCTTCCTACCAGGAGTGGACAACTGGGAAGCAGATTTCCTCAGCAGACACGATCTCCATCCGGGAGAGTGGGCTCTTCACCAAGAGGTATTTGCAGAGGTGACAGAACGCTGGGGAATTCCGTTGATCGACATGATGGCGTCTCGTCTCAACAAGAAGCTCCCGAGGTATTGTTCCAGGTCAAGGGACCCCCAAGCCACTGCAGTGGACGCCCTGGTGTCTCCGTGGGTGTTCCAGTCGGTTTATGTGTTCCCTCCATTTCCTCTCATTCCAAAGGTACTGGGGATCATTCGACGAGCAAGGGTTCAGGCGATTCTCGTCGTTCCAGACTGGCCAAGAAGGGCCTGGTACCCGGATCTTCAGGACTTACTGATGGAAGATCCTTGGCCACTTCCTCTAAGAGAGGATCTGTTGTTGCAGGGGCCATGCGTGTTTCCAGACTTACCGTGGTTGCGTTTGACGGCATGGAGGTTGAGCGCCAGATCTTAGCTCGTAAGGGTATTCCCAGGGAAGTCATTCCAACTCTCATTAAGGCTAGGCAGGAAGTTACGGCGAAACATTTTCACCGTATTTGGAGGAAGTATGTTTCCTGGTGTGAGTCTAAAATGGCTCCTGCGGAAGATTTTCACTTGGGTCGCTTTCTCCACTTTTTACAGGCAGGGGTAGATGCAGGCCTAAAATTGGGTTCCATCAAAGTGCAGATTTCGGCTTTGTCTATTTTCTTTCAAAAAGAGTTAGCTGCCCTCCCAGAGGTTCAGACTTTTGTGAAAGGAGTAATGCATATCAATCCTCCGTTTGTGCCTCCCGTAGCTCCATGGGACCTTGATGTGGTCTTACGGTTTCTCATGTCTTCCTGGTTTGAACCTTTGCGTAAGGTTGAGTTGAAGTTTCTGACTTGGAAGGTAGTTATGCTTTTGGCGCTGGCGTCTGCCAGGCGGGTGTCAGAGTTGGCGGCTTTATCTCATAAGAGCCCGTACTTGATTTTTCATTCTGATAGGGCGGAATTGAGGACTCGTCAACAATTTCTACCGAAGGTGGTTTCTTCATTTCACATTAACCAAACTATTGTGGTTCCGGTGGCTCCGGAAGCGGTGGCGATTCCAAAATCTCTGGATGTTGTAAGAGCGTTGAAGATCTACGTTACTAGGACAGCTGTTGCTAGGAAGACTGAGGCATTGTTTGTCTTGTATGCTGCCAACAAGATTGGTCATCCTGCTTCAAAACAGACTATTGCACGCTGGATTTGTAGTACGATCCAGCAGGCTCATTCTTCGGTCGGACTACCGGTACCGAAGTCGATGAAAGCCCATTCTACCAGGAAAGTGGGCTCATCTTGGGCGGCTGTCCGAGGCGTTTCGGCGTTACAACTTTGCCGAGCAGCTACTTGGTCGGGTTCTAACACGTTTGCTAAATTCTATAAGTTTGATACCCGGGCCGATGAGGACCTGGCGTTTGCTCAGTCGGTGCTGCAGAGTCGTCCGCACTCTCCCGCCCGTTCTGGAGCTTTGGTATAATCCCCATGGTCTTTTTGGTGTCCCCAGTATCCTCTGGGACGTAAGAGAAAATAGGATTTTGGTACTTACCGATAAATCCTTTTCTCCTAGTCCGTAGAGGATGCTGGGCGCCCGTCCCGGTGCGGACTATTACTTGCAGTGTTTTCTTGCTGGTTAAATTAGTTTATACACGGGTTGTGTATTGTTTTGTTTCAGCTTGTTGCTGGTGTTAATGCATACTGTTATCTGGTTTAAAGTTACTCCGGTGGTACGGTATGTTTGTGGTGTGGGCTGGTCGGTTTGTAGCCCTTAGTTTAAACAAAAATCTTTTCCTTGAAATGTCCGTCTCTCCTGGGCACAGTTCCTATAACTGAGGTCTGGAGGAGGGGCATAGAGGGAGGAGCCAGTTCACACCCAGATTAAGTCTTTTTAGTGTGCCCTAGCTCCTGCGGATCCCGTCTATACCCCATGGTCCTTTTGGTGTCCCCAGCATCCTCTACGGACTAGGAGAAAAGGATTTATCGGTAAGTACCAAAATCCTATTTTCTTTTTCATCCACTAGGGGTCACTGGAGTACTCTTGGAACGTACCAAAGTTTCCCCCGTGGGCGGGAGAGCTGTTTGGCACCTGTAACACTAGGCGGCCAAAGCTAGATGCTGATGCCGCAAACGTATCAAACTTGTAAAAGCGCACAAACGTGTGCACTGAAGACCATGTAGCCGCACGGCAAAGCTGTGTCGTAGAAGCTCCACGACTCGCTGCCCATGACGTTCCCACAGCACGTGTGGAATGAGCTGTTACTGATGTAGGCGGCTGTAACCTAGCATGAAGGTAAGCCTGACGTATGGTCAGTTTAATCCATCTTGATAAGGTCTGCTTAGAAGCTGGCCAACCCATCTTGGCAGCATCATAGAGAACAAACAACGTATCCATCTTACGAACTGTCGACTTTCGGGATACATAAACGCGTTATGCGCGTACCACATCCAACGATCCAGAATCTCCTGTTAACACAGGAACTACTATTGGTTGATTGATGTGAAAAGATGACACTACCTTTGGTAGGAAAGCGGGATTCATCCGAAGTTCCGCTCTGTCATCATGAAACACCAAGGCCCTCATTCCGAGTCGTTCGCTCGTTCTTTTTTTTCGCATCGCAGTGAAAATCAGCTTAGAGCGCATGCGCAATGTTCGCACTGCGACTGCGCTAAGTAATTCTGCTATGAAGAAAGGATTTTTACTCACGGCTTTTTGTTCGCACCGGCGAACGTAGTGTGATTGACAGGAAATGGGTGTTACTGGGCGGAAACACGGCGTTTTATGGGCGTGTGGCTGAAAACGCTACCGTTTCCGTAAAAAACGCAGGAGTGGCCGGAGAAACGGGGGAGTGTCTGGGCGAACGCTGGGAGTGTTTGTGACGTCAAACCAGGAACGACAAGCACTGAACTGATCGCACAGTCAGAGTAAGTCTGGAGCTACTCTAAAACTGATAAGTTTTTTTTGTTCGCAATATTGCGTAAACTTCGTTCGCACTTTTAAGATGCTAAGATACACTCCCAGTAGGCGTAGACTAAGCGTGTGTAACTCTGCTAAATTCGCCTTGCGACCGATCAACTCGGAATGAGGGCCCAAATACGGTGGCTTGCACGACAAGGCACCCAAATCTGAAACACGCCTTGCTGAAGCTAAGGCTAAGAGAAAAATTTTTTCCAAGTGAGAAATTTAATATCCACTTGTTGTAAGGGTTCAAAGTATAAGGACTGTAAGAAATCTAAAACCAGATTCAAGTCCCATGGCGCTGTAGGTGGAATGAATGGAGGCAGTACTCTGAGGACACCCTGCAGAAAAGTGTGTACCGACGGCAAAAGAGCCAATCGTCTTTGAAAGTAAATTGACAACGCAGATATCTGCACTTTTAGTGTGGATAGACGCAGTCCTCCATCTGACCCCATCTGTAGAAATAACAAAAGACGGAATAACTTGAAAGATGATGTCAGAAACTTTCGAGCTTCACACCAACCTATATAGGCACGCCAGATTCTGTAATAATGAGCTGCCGTAACCGGCTTCCTAGCTCGTAACATGGTTGGTATAACCGATTCTGGAATGCCCTCTCTTCTTAAGAGGGCGGTCTCAACAGCCACCCCGTCAAACGCAGCCTCGCTAAATCGGGGTAAAGGAACGGACCATGTTGTAACAGGTCCGGACATAGTGGGAGCGGCCAAGGATCGTCTGCGAGTAGTCCGCTGAGATCCGAGAACCAAGCTCTCCGAGACCAATGAGGCGCCACTAGTATGACTGTGACGGACTCTCTCTTGATCCGTTTTAGCAACAGAGGGAGCAGCGGAAACAGTGGAAACAGATACACGAGGCTGTACGGACACGCGATTGTGAGAGCATCCACCGCCACCGCCTTTGGATCTCTCGTTCTGGACACATACTGGGGCATTTGGTGATTGTGGCGAGATGCCATCAGATCCACCTGAGGGTAACCCCACCTCTGGACCAACATGTGAAACACTTCTGGATTTAATGCCCATTCTGAAAATCCCGACGGCTGAGATAATCCGCCTCCCAGTTGTCCACTCCCGGAATGAACACTGCCGACAATATCACTTGGTGATACTCGGCCCACCTGAGAATCCGAGCTACTTCCCGCATTGCCATGCGGCTTCTCGTTCCTCCTTGTTTGTTGATGTATGCGACCGCCGTCGCATTGTCTGACTGCACCTGAACAGTCTGAAACCGAAACATGTGCACTGCTTGTCGTAGCGCATTGTAAATTGCGCGGAGTTACAGGACATTTATAGACCGCAATCTTTCGTGATCCGCCCAGAGACCCTGGAGCTGACAATTTTGAACTACAGCTTCCCAGCCTCTGAGACTCGCGTCTGTCGATAGAATTAACCAATTCCAGGCGCCGAACCGTTTCCCTGCGTTAGATTGTGTACTTTGAGCCACCAGAGTAGAGACACTCTGGCCCGTGGCGACAACCTCACCCTGTGGTGAATCTGCAGATGCGAGCCCGACCACTGTGCGAGCACATCTAGTTGAAAAGGACGTGAGTGAAATCTTCCGAACTGAAGCGCTTCGAAAGCCGCCACCATTGTGCCTAAGAGGCGAATGCACAAATGTACCGAGACTGTGCGTGGCTTGAGCACTAATTGTACCAGATGACGAATGACCTGTACTTTCTGTTCTGGTAGGTAAATTCTTTGATTTACCGTATCGAGAATCATACCTAGGAATTGAAGTCGTTGAGACGGAATCAGATGTGATTTCTTGAAATTGACTATCCAACCGTGCTGAACTAGTACATTGTACGTTAGCAACGCCTGTTGGAGGAGCATCTGTTGAGACGGAGCCTTGATGAGCAGATCGTCTAAATACGGAACAATTATTACTCCCAGGGATCTGAGATGAGCTATCATCACCGACATCACCTTGGTGAATACCCGAGGCGCTGACGAAAGGCCAAACGGTAGAGCCTGAAACTGGTAATGGTCCTGCCATATTGCAAACCGCAAGAACCTCTGATGAGGTGGCCAAATCGGAATGTGTAAGTACGCATCTTTGAGATCCAGTGCAATCATGAATTCCTGTGGCTCTAAATCTGCAATTACTGACCGCAGAGATTCCATCTTGAATCTGTAGTAAGTGACGTACTGATTGAGACCTTTTAAGTTCAATATTGGCCTGACCGAGCCATCCGGCTTTGGTACCACAAACAGACTGGAATAATAACCCTGACCCTGTTGTTGTACAGGGACCGGAATCAAAACTGCTGCATTCAGCAGAGACTGAATGGCAATCTGCAGAACCACCTTCTTGTCGTCCGGCACAGGCAGACCTGTCTTGAAAAACCGCATTGGCGGAAGACAATCGAACTCTATTTTGTAACCTTTTAACACTAAATTGCGGATCCACCCATCTGTGGACGTCTGAAGCCACGCCCCCTGGAACGTCTGAAGGCATGCTCCCACAATTGGAGATCCGAGATGGGCTGGGAGCCCGTCATGCCACTGGCTTGTTGGCGACCTTAGCGTCCTGACGACTTGTGTTGGTTTGTTGGAAACCACGTCCCCGACCTCTTCTACCAGGTGTGGCCGCTCCTCTGCCGCACCCACGAAAGGACTGAGGTCTAAAGGATTTGAACGCCGGACCAGAGTATTTGCGTCTAGGTACCATTGGAGGCAATGGTAAGAAAACAGACTTTCCTCCCGTGGCCTCAGAAATCCATTTGTCCAATTCAGGACCGAACAGCTTCTCGCCACCGTAAGGTAACGCCTCTATACCTTTTTTGACCTCCGCCTCCGCTTGCCAAGAACGTAGCCAGAGTGCTCGTCGTGCTGTAACTAGCGATGATGAAAGGCGAGAAGTGAGCTGACAGACATCAGTAGAAGCTGTACATAGATAGTCAGCAGCTTCCCAGATTTGATCAGCGAGAAGTATAAGGTGATCGTCATGTAGGGCAGACTTGAGCTCTTTTATCCATACCATTAGCGCCTTAGTTACCCAAATGCCAACCAACCCAGGTCTAAGCAGCACTCCTGCTGCTATATACATGGACTTTAGCATAGCTTCTATTTTACGGTCTGAAGGGTCTTTAAGCGTAGTAGCAGTTGGTACTGGTATGGTTAATTTCTTTGTAAGTTTAGATACGGACGAATCCACCAATGGCGGATTCTCCAATGTAGCTGTCATGGACTCTGGAAACGGGTAACTTGACTTAAATCTGCGAGGTATAGAAAACCGTTTATCCGGATTCTTTCGTGTTTCTAGTAACATTTTATTAAGAGATTCCGAAACAGGAAAACACATCGGAGATCTCTGTCATTTAGTAAAGACTACTTCATCATTTGTCAGAGGCTCCTCAGTTTTTGTAAACTTCAGAGACTGACGCACCGCTCTGATGAGATTATCAATGCCCGGGCTGTCAAAATCGTCACTATCTGACTGCTGGTCTACTTCGCCCTCCTCACCCTCATCCGCAGTGAGGTCTAGCATAGCAGAAACTGGCAAATCATAAGACAAAAGAAACTTATCCTTTCCACCCAAGGTGGACTTGGACTTTTGGTAAGATTGAGACCCCTCCGGTAACTCTAGCGGTCTCACCTTAGACTCAGATCTTGCCGCTTCCCGCTCTTGACGAGTGGCGGCCAATTCTGATTGCAATCCAACCAGGACATTTGCAAGCATAGCCCATGGAGGGTCCGGAGATGAAACTGGCTTTAAAACCGGAGTGGAAATTGTATTTGTAGCTGAATTCACAAAACATACTGTACATGTGGTAGATCCATCAGGCAACACACTTTTACAGACATGGCAGGGAAATTGCTTTTTAGTCTTTGCTGGTGCCTTACTCATTATGCAGACAGACAATACAAACTACAAACACAGACAATTTGCACGACTCAGTAAATAGCACTAAGGTTCTTGTATATATATATATATCTGGCTAAGTGCAGTGCACGCCAGCAATATGAAAAACCTGATCCCAAATTCCTCCCTAACACCCCTGCGCCTTTAGTGAAGTAGAGATGTAGTATAGGAACTCTGGAAACAGACAGGAAAAAAAAAAAAAAAAACAGGAAGCATGGTTAAATATGCCAAGTTTCCAGTATAACACAAAATGCAGATTATCCCCACTAAACTGCATATATATCCTGATAGCCAAGGCTTAATAGCCTACTAAAAAACCCCTGCAGCGCTGCTGCTGCTAAGGGCATTCACTACTGCCTTCTTTCTATGTGCCTCCCCCCCCGTGCTCCGTGTACCGCTCTCTGTACACGGAGCCGGGCTTACATGCGGCTGAGAAGAGGACGGGAGGCGGCTAGCGGGAGCCTGGGAGCGCACAGCATAGAGCCGTGGAGCGGCCTATGCACGCGCGGCTCAGGGAGCGGTATCGGCAGGGACTTGTAAGCGGCGGCGGCGCTGGAAGTGGCGGCGGGCGGCTCTCCTAACACCCCCTCTAAGTCCAGCTCTTAGAAGGATTGCCCAATACAGTTGCCCACACAGCGGGGCGGCAGCATGAGCTGACCGCCCCAACCCAACATACCTGGACTCCCTGTAGTGAGGGCTATGACGGGGCTTCTTGTTCAAGCTCCGTCCAGCTTTCCTGCAGGCAGTCCTGCACGTGGTGTGAGGGAGCTCTTTTTAGAGAGGCCCGACACCCACAGCTGCTAGTAGCAGCTTCCACTATCCCGGACCCACGCCTATTGGAAGGGGGGAAGGGATGTGGAAATTGTTGGAAAAAAAATTAGAAAAAAAATAATTTCCAATGAATGTGGATAAACTCCACAAGCCTTCTTGCTGTGTCGAGCACAGAAAAAACACTAAGGTACTCTGGGATATGGAGGGGAGGAGTAGTTCCAAAATTAATTTATTCAGTGCCTTGTTCCTGTGGAAGCCGTCCATATCCCAAGAGTACTCCAGTGACCCCTAGTGGATGAAAAAGAAATGCGTATGCAGTGCCAGGGATATGCGTGTGCAGAGTGAAATGCGTGTGCAGTGCCAGGGATATGCGTGTGCAGAGTGAAATGCGTGTGCAATGCCAGGGATATGCGTGTGCAGAGTGAAAAGGTGTGTGCAGTGCCAGGGATATGAGTGTGCAGAGTGAAAAGGTGTGTGCAGTGCCAGGGATATGTGTACAGAGTGAAATGCGTATGCAGTGCCAAGGATATGAGTGTAGACAGTGAAATACGTATGTAGTGCCAGGAGTAGAAGTGTGCAGAGTGAAATGTGTGTGCAGTGCCAGGGATAAGAGTGTGCAGAGTGAAAAGGTGTGTGCAGTGCCAGGGATATGAGTGTACAGAGTGAAATGCGTATGCAGTGCCAAGGATATGTGTAGACAGTGAAATGCGTATGTAGTGCCAGGAATAGAAGTGTGCAGAGTGAAATGCGTGTGCAGTGCCAGGAATATGAGTGTGCAGAGTGAAAATGTGTGTGTAGTGCCAGGAATATGAGTGTACAGAGTGAAATGCGTATGCAGTGCCACGGATAGACGTGTGCAGACAGTGAAATGCGTATGTAGTGCCAGGGATAGACGTGTGCAGAGTAAAATGCATATGCCGTGCCAGGCATAGGAGTGTGCAGAGTGAAATGCATGTGCAGTGCCAGGGATAGGAGTGTGCAGAGTGAAATGCATGTGCAGTGCCAGGGATAGGAGTGTGCAGAGTGAAATTCGTGTGCAGTGCCATGGATAGGAGTGTGCAGAGTGAAAGGTGTGTGCAGTGCCTGGGATAGGAGTGTGCAGAGTGAAAGGCGTGTGCAGTGCCAGGGATAGGAGTGTGCAGTGTGAAAGGCGTGTGCAGTGCCAGGGATAGGAGTGTGCAGTGTAAAAGGCATGTGCAGTGCCAGGGATAGGAGTGTGCAGTGTGAAAGGCGTGTGCAGTGCCAGGGATAGGAGTGTGCAGAGTGAAAGGCGTGTGCAGTGCCAGGGATAGGAGTGTGCAGAGTGAAAGGCGTGTGCAGTGCCAGGGATAGGAATGTGCAGAGTGAAAGGCGTGTGCAGTGCCAGGGATAGTAGTGTGCAGAGTGAAATGCGTGTGCAGTGCCAGGGATAGGAGTGTGCAGAGTAAAATGCATATGCCGTGCCAGGCATAGGAGTGTGCAGAGTGAAATGCGTGTGCAGTGCCAGGGATAGGAATGTGTAGAGTGAAAGGCGTGTGCAGTGCCAGGGATATGAATGTGCAGAGTGAAAGGCGTGTGCAGTGCCAGGGATATGAATGTGTAGAGTGAAAGGCGTGTGCAGTGCCAGGGATATGAATGTGCAGAGTGAAAGGCGTGTGCAGTGCCAGGGATATGAATGTGTAGAGTGAAAGGCGTGTGCAGTGCCAGGGATATGAATGTGCAGAGTGAAAGGCGTGTGCAGTGCCAGGGATATGAATGTGTAGAGTGAAATGCGTGTGCAGTGCCAGGCATAGGAGTGTGCAGAGTGAAAGGCGTGTGCAGTGCCAGGGATATGAATGTGTAGAGTGAAAGGCGTGTGCAGTGCCAGGGATAGGAATGTGCAGAGTGAAATGCGTGTGCAGTGCCAGGGATAGGAATGTGTAGAGTGAAAGGCGTGTGCAGTGCCAGGGGTATGAATGTGCAGAGTGAAAGGTGTGTGCAGTGCCAGGGATATGAATGTGCAGAGTGAAAGGCGTGTGCAGTGCCAGGGATATGAATGTGTAGAGTGAATGGCGTGTGCAGTGCCAGGGATAGGAGTGTGCAGAGTGAAATGCGTGTGCAGTGCCAGGGATAGGAATGTGTAGAGTGAAAGGCGTGTGCAGTGCCAGGGATATGAATGTGCAGAGTGAAAGGCGTGTGCAGTGCCAGGGATATGAATGTGCAGAGTGAAAGGCGTGTGCAGTGCCAGGGATAGGAATGTGTAGAGTGAAAGGCGTGTGCAGTGCCAGGGATATGAATGTGTAGAGTGAAAGGCGTGTGCAGTGCCAGGGATAGGAGTGTGCAGAGTGATAAGGCGTGTGCAGTGCCAGGGATATGAATGTGTAGAGTGAAAGGCGTGTGCAGTGCCAGGGATAGGAGTGTGCAGAGTGAAAGGCGTGTGCAGTGCTAGGGATATGAATGTGTAGAGTGAAAGGCGTGTGCAGTGCCAGGGATATGAATGTGTAGAGTGAAAGGCGTGTGCAGTGCCAGGGATATGAATGTGTAGAGTGAAAGGCGTGTGCAGTGCCAGGGATAGGAGTGTGCAGAGTGATAAGGCGTGTGCAGTGCCAGGGATATGAATGTGTAGAGTGAAAGGCGTGTGCAGTGCCAGGGATAGGAGTGTGCAGAGTGAAAGGCGTGTGCAGTGCCAGGGATATGAATGTGTAGA
Source organism: Pseudophryne corroboree (assembly GCF_028390025.1). Classification (NCBI taxonomy): domain Eukaryota; kingdom Metazoa; phylum Chordata; class Amphibia; order Anura; family Myobatrachidae; genus Pseudophryne; species Pseudophryne corroboree. The sequence continues at coordinate 489,677,284 of NC_086451.1, forward strand.
GTGAAAGGCGTGTGCAGTGCCAGGGATATGAATGTGTAGAGTGAAAGGCGTGTGCAGTGCCATGGATATGAATGTGTAGAGTGAAAGGCGTGTGCAGTGCCAGGGATAGGAATGTGTAGAGTGAAAGGCGTGTGCAGTGCCAGGGATATGAATGTGCAGAGTGAAAGGCGTGTGCAGTGCCAGGGATATGAATGTGTAGAGTGAAAGGCGTGTGCAGTGCCAGGGATATGAATGTGTAGAGTGAAAGGCGTGTGCAGTGCCAGGGATAGGAGTGTGCAGAGTGATAAGGCGTGTGCAGTGCCAGGGATATGAATGTGTAGAGTGAAAGGCGTGTGCAGTGCCAGGGATAGGAGTGTGCAGAGTGAAAGGCGTGTGCAGTGCCAGGGATATGAATGTGTAGAGTGAAAGGCGTGTGCAGTGCCAGGGATATGAATGTGTAGAGTGAAAGGCGTGTGCAGTGCCAGGGATAGGAGTGTGCAGAGTGAAAGGCGTGTGCAGTGCCAGGGATATGAATGTGTAGAGTGAAAGGCGTGTGCAGTGCCAGGGATATGAATGTGTAGAGTGAAAGGCGTGTGCAGTGCCAGGGATAGGAGTGTGCAGAGTGATAAGGCGTGTGCAGTGCCAGGGATATGAATGTGTAGAGTGAAAGGCGTGTGCAGTGCCAGGGATAGGAATGTGTAGAGTGAAAGGCGTGTGCAGTGCCAGTGATAGGAGTGTGCAGTGTGATAAGGGTGCGTTATGTAAGTTATGAGTTTAGGGCAGGGGTGTGTTAACAGAGGTGGAGGCCCGTGTGCAACTTCCTCCGTCCGGACCCCTCCTCTGTAGCCGGTGCCTGGCAGCGCAATAGAGTCTGAGCACTAGAGGGGCTGTATACAGCGATAGCAGCAGTGTATATATAGGGGTGGCATTGTATATATAGGGGCAGCAGTGTACATACAGTGACAGAAGTGCACATAAAGGGGCCGCAGTGTACATACAGTGACAGCAGTGTATGTACAGGGGCAGCAGTGTATATTCAGGGGCAGCAGTGTATATTCAGGGGCAGCAGTGTATTTACAGGGAGCGCAGTGTATTTACAGGGAGAGCAGTGTATTTACAGGGACAGCAGTGTATGTACAGGGACAGCAGTGTATGTACAGGGAGAGCAGTGTATGTACAGGGACAGCAGTGTATGTACAGGGGCAGCAGTGTATTTACAGGGACAGCAGTGTATGTACAGGGGCAGCAGTGTATGTACAGGGGCAGCAGTGTATTTACAGGGACAGCAGTGTATATACAGGGACAGCAGTGTATGTACAGGGACAGCAGTGTATGTACAGGGACAGCAGTGTATGTACAGGGACAGCAGTGTATTTACAGGGACAGCAGTGTATTTACAGGGACAGCAGTGTATTTACAGGGGCAGCAGTGTATGTACAGGGACAGCAGTGTATATACAGGGACAGCAGTGTATGTACAGGGACAGCAGTGTATGTACAGGGACAGCAGTGTATGTACAGGGACAGCAGTGTATTTACAGGGACAGCAGTGTATTTACAGGGACAGCAGTGCACATAAAGGGGCTGCAGTGTATGTACAGGGACAGCAGTGTATGTACAGGGGCAGCAGTGTATGTACAGGGACAGCAGTGTATGTACAGGGACAGCAGTGTATATACAGGGACAGCAGTGTATGTACAGGGACAGCAGTGTATGTACAGGGGCAGCAGTGTATGTACAGGGGCAGCAGTGTATGTACAGGGACAGCAGTGTATGTACAGGGACAGCAGTGTATGTACAGGGACAGCAGTGTATGTACAGGGACAGCAGTGTATGTACAGGGACAGCAGTGTATGTACAGGGACAGCAGTGTATGTACAGGGACAGCAGTGTATATACAGGGACAGCAGTGTATATACAGGGACAGCAGTGCATTTACAGGGGCAGCAGTGTATATACAGGGACAGCAGTGTATATACAGGGACAGCAGTGTATGTACAGGACAGCAGTGTATGTACAGGGACAGCAGTGTATGTACAGGAACAGCAGTGTATGTACAGGACAGCAGTGTATTTACAGGGACAGCAGTGTATGTACAGGACAGCAGTGTATGTACAGGGACAGCAGTGTATTTACAGGGGCAGCAGTGTATGTACAGGGACAGCAGTGTATGTACAGGGACAGCAGTGTATGTACAGGGACAGCAGTGCACATAAAGGGGCAGCAGTGTATGTACAGGGACAGCAGTGTATGTACAGGGACAGCAGTGTAAGTACAGGGACAGCAGTGTATGTACAGGGGCAGCAGTGTATGTACAGGGACAGCAGTGTATGTACAGGGACAGCAGTGTATGTACAGGGGCAGCAGTGTATGTACAGGGACAGCAGTGTATGTACAGGGACAGCAGTGTATGTACAGGGGCAGCAGTGTATGTACAGGGACAGCAGTGTATGTACAGGGGCAGCAGTGTATTTACAGGGGCAGCAGTGTATGTACAGGGAGAGCAGTGTATGTACAGGGACAGCAGTGTATGTACAGGGACAGCAGTGCACATAAAGGGGCAGCAGTGTATGTACAGGGACAGCAGTGTATGTACAGGGACAGCAGTGCACATATAGGGACAGCAGTGTATATACAGGGGCAGCAGTGTAAATACAGTGAAAGTAGTGTATGTATAGGGGCAGCAGTGTATGTACAGGGGCAGCAGTGTAAATACAGGGACATCAGTGTATGTACAGGGACAGCAGTGTATGTACAGGGGCAGCAGTGTATGTACAGGGGCAGCAGTGTATGTACAGGGGCAGCAGTGTATGTACAGGGGCAGCAGTGTATGTACAGGGGCAGCAGTGTATGTACAGGGACAGCAGTGTATGTACAGGGGCAGCAGTGTATGTACAGGGGCAGCAGTGTATGTACAGGGGCAGCAGTGTATGTACAGGGGCAGCAGTGTATGTACAGGGACAGCAGTGTATGTACAGGGGCAGCAGTGTATGTACAGGGACAGCAGTGTATGTACAGGGGCAGCAGTGTATGTACAGGGGCAGCAGTGTATGTACAGGGACAGCAGTGTATGTACAGGGACAGCAGTGTATGTACAGGGACAGCAGTGTATGTACAGGGGCAGCAGTGTATGTACAGGGACAGCAGTGTATGTACAGGGGCAGCAGTGTATGTACAGGGACAGCAGTGTATGTACAGGGGCAGCAGTGTATGTACAGGGGCAGCAGTGCATTTACAGGGACAGCAGTGTATACACAGGGACAGCAGTGTATTTACATGGGCAGCAGAGTATTTACAGGGACAGCAGTGTATGTACAGGGACAGCAGTGTATGTACAGGGACAGCAGTGTATGTACAGGGGCAGCAGTGTATGTACAGGGGCAGCAGTGTATGTACAGGGGCAGCAGTGTATGTACAGGGACAGCAGTGTATGTACAGGGGCAGCAGTGTATGTACAGGGGCAGCAGTGTATGTACAGGGACAGCAGTGTATGTACAGGGACAGCAGTGTATGTACAGGGACAGCAGTGTATTTACAGGGACAGCAGTGTATGTACAGGGACAGCAGTGTATGTACAGGGACAGCAGTGTATATACAGGGGCAGCAGTGTATGTACAGGGGCAGCAGTGTAAGCCTCACAGCACTGAGGTCATGGGTTCGATTCCCACCATGGCTCTACCTGTGTGGAGTTTGTATATTCTCCCCGTTCTTGCGTGGGTTTCCTCCGGGTACTTCGGTTTCCTCCCACAATCCAAAAATATATTGGTAGGTTAATTGGATCCCAACACAAATTAACCCTAGTATGAACGTGTGTACATGTGATAGGGAATATAGAGTGTAAGCTCCACTGGGCAGGGACTGATGTGAATGGGCAAATAGTCTCTGTAAAGCGCTGCGGAATATGTGTGCGCTATATAAATAACTGGTAATAATAATAATATACAGGGGCAGCAGTGTATATACAGGGACAGCAGTGTATATACAGGGACAGCAGTGTATTTACAGGGACAGCAGTGTATGTACAGGGACAGCAGTGTATGTACAGGGACAGCAGTGTATGTACAGGGACAGCAGTGTATGTACAGGGACAGCAGTGTATGTACAGGGACAGCAGTGTATGTACAGGGACAGCAGTGTATATACAGGGACAGCAGTGTATATACAGGGGCAGCAGTGTATTTACAGGGACAGCAGTGTATATACAGGGGCAGCAGTGTATTTACAGGGACAGCAGTGTATATACAGGGGCAGCAGTGTATTTACAGGGACAGCAGTGTATGTACAGGGACAGCAGTGTATGTACAGGGACAGCAGTGTATGTACAGGGACAGCAGTGTATGTACAGGGACAGCAGTGTATGTACAGGGACAGCAGTGTATACACAGGGACAGCAGTGTATGTACAGGGACAGCAGTGTATTTACAGGGACAGCAGTGTATGTACAGGGGCAGCAGTGTATGTACAGGGGCAGCAGTGTATATACAGGGACAGCAGTGTATGTACAGGGGCAGCAGTGTATGTACAGGGACAGCAGTGTATGTACAGGGACAGCAGTGTATGTACAGGGACAGCAGTGTATGTACAGGGACAGCAGTGTATGTACAGGGACAGCAGTGTATTTACAGGGACAGCAGTGTATACACAGGGACAGCAGTGTATGTACAGGGACAGCAGTGTATTTACAGGGACAGCAGTGTATGTACAGGGGCAGCAGTGTATGTACAGGGGCAGCAGTGTATATACAGGGACAGCAGTGTATGTACAGGGGCAGCAGTGTATGTACAGGGACAGCAGTGTATGTACAGGGACAGCAGTGTATACACAGGGACAGCAGTGTATATACAGGGACAGCAGTGTATTTACATGGGCAGCAGAGTATTTACAGGGACAGCAGTGTATGTACAGGGACAGCAGTGTATTTACAGGGACAGCAGTGTATGTACAGGGGCAGCAGTGTATGTACAGGGGCAGCAGTGTATGTACAGGTACAGCAGTGTATGTACAGGGGCAGCAGTGTATGTACAGGGACAGCAGTGTATGTACAGGGGCAGCAGTGTATGTACAGGGGCAGCAGTGTATGTACAGGGGCAGCAGTGTATGTACAGGGGCAGCAGTGTATGTACAGGGGCAGCAGTGTATGTACAGGGGCAGCAGTGTATGTACAGGGGCAGCAGTGTATGTACAGGGGCAGCAGTGTATTTACAGGGGCAGCAGTGTATATACAGGGACAGCAGTGTATTTACAGGGGCAGCAGTGTATTTACAGGGGCAGCAGTGTATATACAGGGACAGCAGTGTATTTATAGGGGCAGCAGTGTATATACAGGGACAGCAGTGTATTTACAGGGGCAGCAGTGTATGTACAGGGACAGCAGTGTATGTACAGGGACAGCAGTGTATGTACAGCAGTGCATTTACAGGGGCAGCAGTGTATGTACAGGGGCAGCAGTGTATGTACAGGGGCAACAGTGTATATACAGGGCAGCAGGGTATATATACAGGGCAGCAGGGCATATACAGAAGCAGCAGTGTATATACAGGGGGCAGTAGGGTATATACAGGGGCAGTAGGGTATATACAGGGACAGTAGGGTATATACAGGGGCAACAGGGTATATACAGGGCAGCAGGGTATATACAGGGGCAGCAGGGTATATACAGGGACAGTAGGGTATATACAGGGGCAGCAGGGTATATACAGGGCAGCAGGGTATATACAGGGGCAGCAGGGTATATACAGGGGCAGTAGGGTATATACAGGGGCAGTAGGGTATATACAGGGGCAGCAGGGTATATACAGGGCAGCAGGGTATATATACAGGGGCAGCAGGGTATATACAGGGGCAGTAGGGTATATACAGGGGCAGTAGTAGGGTATATACAGGGGCAGTAGGGTATATACAGGGACAGTAGGGTATATATATACAGGGGCAGTAGGGTATATACAGGGGCAGCAGGGTATATATACAGGGGCAGCAGGGTATATATACAGGGGCAGTAGGGTATATACAGGGGCAGTAGGGTATATACAGGGGCAGTAGGGTATATACAGGGGCAGCAGGGTATATACAGGGCAGCAGGGTATATATACAGGGGCAGTAGGGTATATACAGGGGCAGTAGGGTATATACAGGGCAGCAGGGTATATATACAGGGGCAGCAGTAGGGTATATACAGGGGCAGCAGGGTATATATACAGGGGCAGCAGGGTATATATACAGGGGCAGTAGGGTATATACAGGGCAGTGTGCAGCGCTCAGCATAGTAGTTAAGTCAGTCAGTCACCATGTTGAACCGCAGTCCGTAATATTCCTGAGGCTGGGCCAGGGGCATGCCGGGAGTTGTAGTCTCTCTATAGCCGCAGGGTATACCGGGAGATGTAGTCCATACACTGCGCAGGACTATGAGGCGTGACGTATGACGTGTCCGCTGCGGACTACCATTCCCGGCATACCCCGCGTCCGCCCTACCTGCTGCTCCCTACCTGCTCCTGCCGCGGCCAGTCTGCTGGAATGTGAGGGGAGGAGGCGGAGAGGGAGAGACGCTGGAGACACCGAGACAGCGGCGCCCCGGAGACACCGACACTGCTGACACAGCCAGGTGAGTGACCCTGTGTAGAGTGGCGTTATACGCGAGTGATACTCTGCAGACTGAGGTAACATTGAGTGATACTCTGCAGAGTGAGTTAACAAGTGAGTGATACTCTGCAGAGTGAGAAAACAAGCGAGTGATACTCTGCAGAGTGAGAAAACAAGTGAGTGATACTCTGCAGAGTGAGGTAACATTGAGTGATACTCTGCAGAGTGAGGTAACAAGTCCGTGATACTCTGCAGAGTGCGGTAACATTGAGTGATACTCTGCAGAGTGAGGTATAAAGTGAGTGATACTCTGCAGAGTGAGGTAACAAGTGAGTGATACTCTGCAGAGTGAGGTAACAAGTGAGTGATACTCTGCAGAGTGAGGTATAAAGTGAGTGATACTCTGCAGAGTGAGGTAACAAGTCCGTGATACTCTGCAGAGTGAGGTAACAAGTCCGTGATACTCTGCAGAGTGAGGTAACAAGTCCGTGATACTCTGCAGAGTGAGGTAACAAGTGAGTGATACTCTGCAGAGTGAGGTAACAAGTGAGTGATACTCTGCAGAGTGAGGTAACAAGTGAGTGATACTCTGCAGAGTGAGGTAACAAGTGAGTGATACTCTGCAGAGTGAGGTAACAAGTGAGTGATACTCTGCAGAGTGAGGTAACAAGTGAGTGATACTCTGCAGAGTGAGGTAACAAGTGAGTGATACTCTGCAGAGTGAGGTAACAAGTGAGTGATACTCTGCAGAGTGAGGTAACAAGTGAGTGATACTCTGCAGAGTGAGGTAACAAGTGAGTGATACTCTGCAGAGTGAGGTAACAAGTGAGTGATACTCTGCAGAGTGAGGTAACAAGTGAGTGATACTCTGCAGAGTGAGGTAACAAGTCCGTGATACTCTGCAGAGTGAGGTAACAAGTGAGTGATACTCTGCAGAGTGAGGTAACTAAAACATAGAAACATAGGGGTCGATTCTATTCGGCAACTTAAGAATAGCGCCGGGAATTAGCTCCCGACGCTATTCAATTCAGCTGCTAGTGACCCGCAATTGTCGGGAATTCTTCTCTCATCCCCGGGGGAGAGAGAAGAAACCCGACAAAAGTGCTGCCTCGCGAGGCTGATTCTGTCGGGAATCAGCATCGCCGCGGGTAGTTAAGTCGGAGATTGCCCGTTCTCCCGACAAAACTACCTGTTAAGTCGGCGAGAACGGGACATCGCCGACTTAACTGGAGCTGAATTGAATAGCGTCAGGAGCTAATTCCCGGCGCTATTCTTAAGTTGCCGAATAGAATCGACCCCATAGAAACATAGAATTTGACGGCAGATAAGAACCACTTGGCCCATCTAGTCTGCCCCTTTTTTATTTTATCCTTTAGGCAATCTCAACCCTTTTTTAACCTTAATTCTTTGTAAGGATATTCATATGCCTGTCCCAAGCATGTTTAAATTGCCCTACAGTCTTAGCCTCTACCACCTCTGATGGGAGGCTATTCCACTTATCCACTACCCTTTCTGTGAAGTAATTTTTCCTTAAATTTCCCCTGAACCTCCCCCCCCTCCAGTCTCAGTGTATGTCCTCGAGTTCTAATACTTCTCTTCCTTTGAAGAATGTTTCCCTCCTGAACTTTGTTAAAACCTTTGGTATATTTGAAAGTTTCTATCATGTCTCCCCTTTCCCTTCTCTACTCCAAACTATACATGTTAAGATCTTTTAGTCTTTCTGGGTAAGTTTTGTGATGTAGGCCATGCACCATTTTAGTTGCCCTTCTTTGTACACTCTCTAATGTATTTATATCCTTCTGGAGATATGGCCTCCAGAACTGGACACAGTATTCCAGATGGGGCCGTACCAATGACCTATACAGTGGCATTATTACTCTCTTTTCCTGCTACTGATTCCTCTCCCTATACAACCAAGCATCTGACCAGCCTTTCTCATTGCTTTGTTGCATTGCTTTCCTGCCTTTAAGTCACTTGAAATAGTGACTCCTAAATCCCTTTCCTCCTCAGTAGTTTCCATTATAGTACCCTTGATACTATATTTAGCCTTTGGGTTTTTTAGACCCAAGTGCATGATTTTGCATTTTTTAGCAATAAACTGTAGTTGCCAAGTTCTTGACCATTCCTCAAGCCTACCTAGGTCATCAGTCATTTGTTTTACCCCTCCCGGTGTGTCTACCCTGTTGCATATCTTTTTATCATCTGCAAAAAGGCATACCTTCCCTTCAATACCATTTGCAATGTCACCAACAAAGATATTAAAGAGAACTGGACCAAGTACAGATCCCTGGGGTACTCCACTGGTAACATTTCCCTCCATAGATTGCACTCCATTTACCACAACTGTCTGTTTCCTATCCTGCAACCAGGTTCTTATCCATTTAACTGTTTTATAATCCACCCCCACACTTACAAGTTTATTTAGCAGTCTGCGATGTGGGACAGTGTCAAATGCCTTACTAAAGTCTAGATATGCTACATCTACAGCTCCCCCTTGATCTATTATTTTCGTCACATAGTCAAAAAAGTCATTAAGATTTGTTTGGCATGATCTACCACCAGTAAATCCATGCTGTTTTGGATCCTGTAAGTGGTTTGATTTAAGATATTCCACAACTCTTTCTTTTAATAGTTTTTCCATTACTTTCCCCACTACTGATGTAAGGCTTACTGGTCTGTAGTTACTTGCTTCTTCCTTGCTTCCACTTTTGTGCAGTGGAACTACATTTGCTCTTTTCCAGTCCTCTGGAATGGCACCTGTATTTAGTGACTGGTTAAATAATTCCTTTAACGGTGTAACCAGCACATCTTTTAGCGCTTTGAGTATCCTTGGGTGTATACCATCTGGTCCCATTGATTTATCCACTTTTAGTTGTGAAAGTTCTGTTAGGACCTTCTCCTCTGTAAATGTACTTTCATCTACCTTATTTTTATGAATGTCTTTGCAACTTAATTGTGGCCCCATCCCTTCTTCTGTAGTAAATACTGAGCAAAAATAATTATTTAGGTGATCTGCTATTGCCTTGTCACCCTCCACCAAATTCTCACTCTCTGTCTTAAGTCTTATTATTCCTCCTTTTGATTTTCTCCTTTCACTTATATACTTTAAAAAAGTTTTGCCCCCTTTATCTACTGACTGGGCCATTTTTTCCTCAGCTTCTGCCTTTGCACGTCTGATCACTTTCTTAGCATCCTTCCGTCTGTCAAGATACACCTCTTTGTCATTATTATTTTGAGTCTGTTTGTATTTCCTAAAAGCAATCTTTTTTGCCTTCACACTAATTGACACTTCTTTTGTGAACCACACTGGCTTCCTTTTCCTGGTGCTTTTCCTAACCCTTTTGATACAAAGATCAGTTGCACTTAGTATTGCACTTTTCAGTTTTTCCCACCTCTCCTGCACTCCTTCCAAGTTCCACCAGTCCTCCAATGAATCACTTAAACATCTCCCCATTTTTGCAAAATCAGCATTTCTAAAATCCATCACCTTTGTTTTTGTGTGACAGGAGTTGGATCCTGTCTTTATACTAAACCATACTGCTTGATGATCACTGGATCCCAGTTGCTCACCCTCATATATGTTGCATATCCTATCACCATTTGTAAGAATTAAATCTAATATTGAATCTTTGCGAGTGGGCTCCGTCACCAATTGCTTGAGAGATGCTCCCTGTAAGGAATGTAGAAATTTGCCACTTGTAGCTGAATTTGCAAAAGACCCCTCCCAATTTACATCAGGTAAATTAAAGTCTCCCATGATTATGACTTCTCCCTTTAAAGCCATTTTAGTGATGTCCAACAATAGGTTTCTGTCCAAATCCTGCCCATGGCCTGGTGGTCTATAGATCACCCAATGCGAATAACATCCTTCTCCCCGGTTTCTATGGTGACCCAAAGGGCCTAAGTTTTGTCTTCAATATTTTGTATTGAAGTAGCATTTATGCTTTTTTTCACATACATTGCTACCCCTCCTCCTATTCTTCCTATTCTATCCTTCCTAAATAAATTGTATCCTGGTATAGTTATGTCCCAGTCATGATTTTCATTGCACCATGACTCTGTAATTGCCACAAAATCCAGGTTATCCCTTGTCATTATCGCAATTAGCTCTGGAATCTTGTCTCCTAAGCTCCTAGCATTTGCACACACAGCTTTAAGAATTTTGTCTGTGCATTTGTTATTAGTAGCCATGTCCAGACTGTACAAAATAAATGACAATTTTAAAGTTGAAATTACCTGTTTGGGGATGTTGCTCAGTGTTTGATATAGAGATATATATATATATATATATATATAGATAGATAGATAGATAGATAGATATAGATATAGATATAGATATATATATATATATATATATATATATATATATATATATCTCAATTTTTTTTTTACTAAACAGGAATCACACTGTTTCCTTTACACCATGAATACACCTCCCTAAATGTAAAGATATAGTACACCTGACCACAATGACCAAATGATCAAAGGAGGTAAACACCAGAGAGCATGCAATAATAAACTATGTTTCACTGAGCAACTTCCCCACACATGCAATGCCAATTACAAGCCAATTATTACATCAAAAAACATACATGAGTTTGCATAAGAGAGAGCTGTAGTGAGCAGATTGGGGATGTCTTTTCATAGTGTAAAAAGACAGATAACATTGGTACAGGTGAGAATTCAGATGGTTTTGGTAAGCTATAGACATAGATTTGAGTAGTTGTGGATGAAGTGGAAAGGTCTAGCAGCGTTCCTAACACAGATTTAAGTTATAAGTGTCTGGGTTACTCAGGCTGGAGTAGTTTGATGTGTAGAGGAACTGGACTCACATTTGTTTGAAAGCTTTCCTTTAGTGGTCCAGATTGTGGATTGATTGTTGTCCTTCTGTTTTCCTTCAGTTTAACGTCGGTGTAACGTCGAAATTATTTTTAAATTTGTAGTTATCCTTTGAACTAGTGAGTGATACTCTGCAGAGTGAGTTAACAAGTGAGTGATACTCTGCAGAGTGAGGTTATAATTGAGTGATACTCTGCAGAGTGAGGTAACAAGTGAGTGATACTCTGCAGAGTGAGGTTATAACTGATTGATACTCTGCAGAATGAGGTAACAAGTGAGTGATACTCTGCAGAGTGAGGTATAAAGTGAGTGATACTCTGCCGAGTGAGGTAACACGTCTGTGATACTCTGCCGAGTGAGGTAACACCTCTGTGATACTCTGCCGAGTGAGGTAACAAGTGAGTGATACTCTGCAGAGTGAGGTAACAAGTGAGTGATACTCTGCAGAGTGAGAAAACAAGTGAGTGATACTCTGCAGCGTGAGGTAACATTTAGTGATACTCTGCAGAGTGAGAAAACAAGTGAGTGATACTCTGCAGGGTGAGGTAACAAGTGAGTGATACTCTGCAGGGTGAGGTAACTAGTGAGTGATACTCTGCAGGGTGAGGTAACTAGTGAGTGATACTCTGCAGGGTGAGGTAACTAGTGAGTGATACTCTGCAGAGTGAGGTAACTAGTGAGTGATACTCTGCAGAGTGAGGCTATAACTGAGTGATACTCTGCAGAATGAGGTAACAAGTGAGTGATACTCTGCAGAGTGAGGTATAAAGTGAGTGATACTCTGCAGAGTGAGGTAACAAGTGAGTGATACTCTGCAGAGTGAGGTAACAAGTGAGTGATACTCTGCAGGGTGAGGTAACAAGTGAGTGATACTCTGCAGGGTGAGGTAACAAGTGAGTGATACTCTGCAGGGTGAGGTAACAAGTGAGTGATACTCTGCAGGGTGAGGTAACAAGTGAGTGATACTCTGCAGGGTGAGGTAACAAGTGAGTGATACTCTGCAGGGTGAGGTAACTAGTGAGTGATACTCTGCAGAGTGAGGTAACTAGTGAGTGATACTCTGCAGAGTGAGGTATAAAGTGAGTGATACTCTGCAGAGTGAGGTATAAAGTGAGTGATACTCTGCAGAGTGAGGTATAAAGTGAGTGATACTCTGCAGAGTGAGGTATAAAGTGAGTGATACTCTGCAGAGTGAGGTATAAAGTGAGTGATACTCTGCAGAGTGAGGTAACAAGTGAGTGATACTCTGCAGGGTGAGGTAACAAGTGAGTGATACTCTGCAGAGTGAGGTAACAAGTGAGTGATACTCTGCAGGGTGAGGTAACAAGTGAGTGATACTCTGCAGGGTGAGGTATCAAGTGAGTGATACTCTGCAGAGTGAGGTAACTAGTGATTGATACTCTGCAGACTGAGGTAACTAGTGAGTGATACTCTGCAGAGTGAGGTAACTAGTGAGTGATACTCTGCAGAATGGGGTTATAAGCGAGTGATATTCTGTGGAGTGATACTCTGCAGGCGCTGCAGAATATGTGTGCGTTATATAATGGTTTATAAATGTATTGCTGGAGCCATCCCAGGTCCCTGTTGGTGAAGTTCGGGGAGAGAAGCTCTGCAGGATTCGCTGGGGTTGGTACCGTGTTGTTTGGCTGTGCGGAGACGTTTCTCCATGGCGGCATAAGCAGGACAGGAGGACGGACGCTGCAGGGTTACAGGCAGCGCGCTGGTGAGGGGCTGAGGGTGTCATGTGGAGGATAAGGAGGTGTCAGGACACTGGTGAGGGGCTGAGGGTGTCATGTGGAGGATAAGGAGGTGTCAGGACACTGGTGAGGGGCTGAGGGCGACACGTGGATGGATAAGGAGGTGTCAGTACGCTGGTGAGGGGCTGAGGGTCTCATGTGGATGGATAAGGAGGTGTCAGGACACTGGTGAGGGGCTGAGGGCGACACGTGGATGGATAAGGAGGTGTCAGTACGCTGGTGAGGGGCTAAGGGCGTCATGTGGATGGATAAGGAGGTGTCAGGACACTGGTGAGGGGCTGAGGGTGTCATGTGGATGGATAAGGAGGTGTCGCGACACTGGTGAGGGGCTGAGGGTGTCATGTGGATGGATAAGGAGGTGTCAGGACGCTGGCGAGGGGCTGAGGGTGTCGGATGGATAAGGAGGTGTCAGGACGCTGGTGAGGGGCTGAGGGTGTCATGTGGATGGATAAGGAGGTGTCAGGACACTGGTGAGGGGCTGAGGGTGTCATGTGGATGGATAAGGAGGTGTCAGGACGCTGGTGAGGGGCTGAGGGTGTCATGTGGATGGATAAGGAGGTGTCAGGACGCTGGTGAGGGGCTGAGGGCGTCATGTGGATGGATAAGGAGGCGTCAGTACGCTGGTGAGGGGCTGAGGGCGTCATGTGGATGGATAAGGAGGTGTCAGGACGCTGGTGAGGGGCTGAGGGTGTCATGTGGATGGATAAGGAGGTGTCAGTACGCTGGTGAGGGGCTGAGGGTGTCACGTGGATGGATAAGGAGGTGTCAGGACGCTGGTGAGGGGCTGAGGGTGTCACGTGGATGGATAAGGAGGTGTCAGGACGCTGGTGAGGGGCTGAGGGTGTCATGTGGATGGATAAGGTGGTGTCAGGACGCTGGTGAGGGGCTGAGGGCGTCATGTGGATGGATAATGAGGTGTCAGGACGCTGGTGAGGGGCTGAGGGCGTCATGTGGATGGATAAGGAGGTGTCAGTACGCTGGTGAGGGGCTGAGGGCGTCATGTGGAGGGATAAGGAGGTGTCAGTACGCTGGTGAGGGGCTGAGGGCGTCATGTGGATGGATAAGGAGGTGTCAGGACGCTGGTGAGGGGCTGAGGGCGTCATGTGGAGGGATAAGGAGGTGTCAGTACGCTGGTGAGGGGCTGAGGGCGTCATGTGGATGGATAAGGAGGCGTCAGTACGCTGGTGAGGGGCTGAGGGCGTCATGTGGATGGATAAGGAGGCGTCAGTACGCTGGTGAGGGGCTGAGGGCGTCATGTGGATGGATAAGGAGGTGTCAGGACGCTGGTGAGGGGCTGAGGGTGTCATGTGGATGGATAAGGAGGTGTCAGTACGCTGGTGAGGGGCTGAGGGTGTCATGTGGATGGATAAGGAGGTGTCAGTACGCTGGTGAGGGGCTGAGGGTGTCACGTGGATGGATAAGGAGGTGTCAGGACGCTGGTGAGGGGCTGAGGGTGTCACGTGGATGGATAAGGAGGTGTCAGTACGCTGGTGAGGGGCTGAGGGCGTCATGTGGATGGATAAGGAGGCGTCAGTACGCTGGTGAGGGGCTGAGGGCGTCATGTGGATGGATAAGGAGGTGTCAGGACGCTGGTGAGGGGCTGAGGGTGTCATGTGGATGGATAAGGAGGTGTCAGTACGCTGGTGAGGGGCTGAGGGTGTCACGTGGATGGATAAGGAGGTGTCAGGACGCTGGTGAGGGGCTGAGGGTGTCACGTGGATGGATAAGGAGGTGTCAGGACGCTGGTGAGGGGCTGAGGGTGTCACGTGGATGGATAAGGAGGTGTCAGGACGCTGGTGAGGGGCTGAGGGCGTCACGTGGATGGATAAGGAGGTGTCAGGACGCTGGTGAGGGGCTGAGGGTGTCATGTGGATGGATAAGGAGGTGTCAGGACGCTGGTGAGGGGCTGAGGGTGTCATGTGGATGGATAAGGAGGTGTCAGGGCGCTGGTAAGGGGCTGAGGGTGTCATGTGGATGGATAAGGAGGTGTCAGGACGCTGGTGAGGGGCTGAGGGCGTCATGTGGATGGATAAGGAGGTGTCAGGGCGCTGGTGAGGGGCTGAGGGTGTCATGTGGATGGATAAGGAGGTGTCAGGACGCTGGTGAGGGGCTGAGGGTGTCACGTGGATGGATAAGGAGGTGTCAGTACGCTGGTGAGGGGCTGAGGGTGTCACGTGGATGGATAAGGAGGTGTCAGGACGCTGGTGAGGGGCTGAGGGCGTCACGTGGATGGATAAGGAGGTGTCAGGACGCTGGTGAGGGGCTGAGGGTGTCATGTGGATGGATAAGGAGGTGTCAGGACGCTGGTGAGGGGCTGAGGGTGTCATGTGGATGGATAAGGAGGTGTCAGGGCGCTGGTGAGGGGCTGAGGGTGTCATGTGGATGGATAAGGAGGTGTCAGGGCGCTGGTAAGGGGCTGAGGGTGTCATGTGGATGGATAAGGAGGTGTCAGGACGCTGGTGAGGGGCTGAGGGCGTCATGTGGATGGATAAGGAGGTGTCAGTACGCTGGTGAGGGGCTGAGGGTGTCACGTGGATGGATAAGGAGGTGTCAGGACGCTGGTGAGGGGCTGAGGGCGTCACGTGGATGGATAAGGAGGTGTCAGGACGCTGGTGAGGGGCTGAGGGTGTCATGTGGATGGATAAGGAGGTGTCAGGACGCTGGTGAGGGGCTGAGGGTGTCATGTGGATGGATAAGGAGGTGTCAGGGCGCTGGTAAGGGGCTGAGGGTGTCATGTGGATGGATAAGGAGGTGTCAGGGCGCTGGTAAGGGGCTGAGGGTGCATGTGGATGGATAAGGAGGTGTCAGGGCGCTGGTGAGGGGCTGAGGGTGTCATGTGGATGGATAAGGAGGTGTCAGGACGCTGGTGAGGGGCTGAGGGTGTCATGTGGATGGATAAGGAGGTGTCAGGACGCTGGTGAGGGGCTGAGGGTGTCATGTGGATGGATAAGGAGGTGTCAGGACGCTGGTGAGGGGCTGAGGGTGTCATGTGGATGGATAAGGAGGTGTCACGACGCTGGTGAGGGGCTGAGGGTGTCATGTGGATGGATAAGGAGGTGTCACACGAGTGCTGGTGTTTGTAGTGCAGCAGCATGGTAGTCGCACGAGTGCTGGTGTTTGTAGTGCAGCAGCATGGTAGTCACACGAGTGCTGGTGTTTGTAGTCCAGCAGCATGGTAGTCACACGAGTGCTGGTGTTTGTAGTCCAGCAGCATGGTAGTCACACGAGTGCTGGTGTTTGTAGTGCAGCAGCATGGTAGTCACACGAGTGCTGGTGTTTGTAGTGCAGCAGCATGGTAGTCACACGAGTGCTGGTGTTTGTAGTGCAGCAGCATGGTAGTCACACGAGTGCTGGTGTTTGTAGTGCAGCAGCATGGTAGTCACACGAGTGCTGGTGTTTGTAGTGCAGCAGCATGGTAGTTGTGTGAGGGTGGCAGATGTAAGTCACACTGCGGGTACAGGGCGATGAGGGTGACGTGCGGGTTATGTACTGTTGATCACTGCATGTGGGAAGTGACCACACGAGGCTCTGGGGTCATAGAGTGATCAGTACAATTCAGCGTGCAGCCCCTGTCACGGGACCCCATTTTCCTGCAAGTGTTAAGGTGCATACACTGAGCGCTTTTCCCTGTGCCACCGATGTCCACGGGGGGTGACGCACTTTTCACAGTAGGAGACTGTACGAACAGCCCGAAGGAGGCGGCGGCCAGTGATGATGCGGGAGCGCGCATAAGCGCTGATCGCCCGTCCGTACACACTGGCCGAGTGTGAGCTCAGAGTCACCCCGTACCTCTAGTACTCCCAATTCTATACAGTGACGTATAGAACCAAGCCCCCACTTTATTATGGTGAGTGCATGGGAACCTCTGAGAGGATGAGGGGGCACATTTCTCAGGCCTCCTGTGTCGCTGTGGGTGTGGTCTGAGGGCATCTGGAGGAATTGCGCTGCATGGCTGCTGCATGAGTCTGGGTGCAGAGCGCAGTGCGACTTCTCACGTGGCCGTCTTGTCTGACCCTCTATTTAATCCTCAGCAATCTCATCCCTTGTGAACCTTATCCCCGTACACACTGGGTGACACTGAGAGATCTATTGTTCATGTCGTCCAGTGTGTATGGGTGAATGGTGCGTGCACCCGCGGCTCCTCCTCCTTCAGGCGTGATCTACCGCACATGCAGCTCAATGTCACCTGTATCTGTGAGCTGCGTGCTCAGGGAGTGCGGGGGATGACGTCACCGACCGATATCATTCAGTGTGTATGCCCTGGCGCTCTCAGCGATATGGCACCGATTACTAACTAGCTGAGGTCACCCACTGTGTATGTGTATGTATATATATATATATATATATATATATATATATATATATATATATATATATATATATATATATATATATATATATATATATATGTCACATTTACACGTATCTATCACTATCTCATATTTATATACCCCCCCCCCCCCCCCCCCCCCCGCAGCATTCTGTGACTGTGTACCCGGCGTTACTTATATCTCTGTAATCTATCTATATAATGTATCTCTCTATCTTACATCTACATGTATCTATCACTATCTCATATCTATATACCCCCCCCGCAGCATTCTGTGACTGTGTACCCGGTGTTACTTATATCTCTCTGTAATCTATCTATATACTGTATCTCTCTATCTTACATCTACATGTATCTATCACTATCTCATATCTATATACCCCCCCGCAGCATTCTGTGACTGTGTACCCGGCGTTACTTATATCTCTGTAAGGATCCTTATGTCTATCACATGCATGTTTATGTTGCTCTACTGACTTATCCTCTACCACCTCTGCTGGGAGGCTATTCTACATGTCTACTACTCTTTCTGTGTGGTAATTTTTCCTCATATTTCCCCTGAACCTCCCCCCTCCAGTCTCAGTGCATGTCCTCGTGGTCTATTACTTCTCTCCCTGTGAGGAATGTCTCCTCCTGTACCGTGGTGATACCCCTGATATATGTGACAGTCTCTCTCATGTCCTCGTGTCCTATTACTTCTCTCCCTGTGAGGAATGTCTCCTCATGTACCGTGGTGATACCCCTGATATATGTGACAGTCTCTATCATGTCCTAGTGTCCTATTACTTCTCTCCCTGTGAGGAATGTCTCCTCCTGTACCGTGGTGATACCCCTGATATATGTGACAGTCTCTATCATGTCCTCGTGTCCTAATACTTCTCTCCCTGTGAGGAATGTCTCCCCCTGTACCGTGGTGATACCCCTGATATATGTGACAGTCTCTATCATGTCCTCGTGTCCTATTACTTCTCTCCCTGTGAGGAATGTCTCCTCCTGTACCGTGGTGATACCCCTGATATATGTGACAGTCTCTCTCATGTCCTCGTGTCCTATTACTTCTCTCCCTGTGAGGAATGTCTCCCCCTGTACCGTGGTGATACCCCTGATATATGTGACAGTCTCTCTCATTTCTTCGTGGTCTAATACTTCTCTCCCTGTGAGGAATGTCTCCTCCTGTACCGTGGTGATACCTCTGATATATGTGACAGTCTCTCTCATGTCCTCGTGTCCTAATACTTCTCTCCCTGTGAGGAATGTCTCCTCCTGTACTGTGGTGATACCCCTGATATATGTGACAGTCTCTCTCGTGTCCTCGTGTCCTAATACTTCTCTCCCTGTGAGGAATGTCTCCTCCTGTACCGTGGTGATACCCCTGATATATGTGACAGTCTCTCTCATGTCCTCGTGTCCTATTACTTCTCTCCCTGTGAGGAATGTCTCCCCCCTGTACCGTGGTGATACCCCTTATATATGTGACAGTCTATCTCATGTCCTATTACTTCTCTGCCTGTGAGGAATGTCTCCCCCTGTACCGCGGTGATACCCCTGATATATGTGACAGTCTCTATCATGTTCTTGTGGTCTAATACTTCTCTCCCTGTGAGGAATGTCTCCCCCTGTACCGTGGTGATACCCCTGATATATGTGACAGTCTCTCTCATGTCCTCGTGTCCTAATACTTCTCTCCCTGTGAGGAATGTCTCCCCCTGTACTGTGGTGATACCCCTGATATATGTGACAGTCTCTCTCATGTCCTCGTGGTCTAATACTTCTCTCCCTGTGAGGAATGTCTCCCCCTGTACCGTGGTGATACCCCTGATATATGTGACAGTCTATCTCATGTCCTCGTGGTCTAATACTTCTCTCCCTATGAGGAATGTCTCCCCCTGTACCGTGGTGATACCCCTGATATATGTGACAGTCTCTCTCATGTCCTCGTGTCCTAATACTTCTCTCCCTGTGAGGAATGTCTCCTCCTGTACCGTGGTGATACCCCTGATATATGTGACAGTCTCTATCATGTCCTCGTGGTCTAATACTTCTCTCCCTGTGAGGAATGTCTCCCCCCTGTACCGTGGTGATACCCCTGATATATGTGACAGTCTCTATCATGTCCTCGTGTCCTATTACTTCTCTCCCTGTGAGGAATGTCTCCCCCTGTACCGTGGTGATACCCCTGATATATGTGACAGTCTCTATCATGTCCTCGTGTCCTATTACTTCTCTCCCTGTGAGGAATGTCTCCTCCTGTACCGTAGTGATACCCCTGATATATGTGACAGTCTCTATCATGTCCTCGTGTCCTAATACTTCTCTCCCTGTGAGGAATGTCTCCCCCTGTACCGTGGTGATACCCCTGATATATGTGACAGTCTCTCTCATGTCCTCGTGGTCTATTACTTCTCTCCCTGTGAGGAATGTCTCCTCCTGTACCGTGGTGATACCCCTGATATATGTGACAGTCTCTATCATGTCCTCGTGTCCTAATACTTCTCTCCCTGTGAGGAATGTCTCCTCCTGTACCGTGGTGATACCCCTGATATATGTGACAGTCTCTATCATGTCCTCGTGGTCTAATACTTCTCTCCCTGTGAGGAATGTCTCCTCCTGTACCGTGGTGATACCTCTGATATATGTGACAGTCTCTCTCATGTCCTCGTGTCCTATTACTTCTCTCCCTGTGATGAATGTCTCCTCCTGTACCGTGGTGATACCCCTGATATATGTGACAGTCTCTCTCCTGTCCTCGTGTCCTATTACTTCTCTCCCTGTGATGAATGTCTCCTCCTGTACCGTGGTGATACCCCTGATATATGTGACAGTCTCTCTCATGTCCTCGTGTTCTGTTACTTCTCTCCCTGTGAGGAATGTCTCCCCCTGTACCGTGGTGATACCCCTGATATATGTGACAGTCTCTATCATGTCCTCGTGGTCTAATACTTCTCTCCCTGTGAGGAATGTCTCCTCCTGTACCGTGGTGATACCCCTGATATATGTGACAGTCTTTCTCATGTCCTCGTGTCCTATTACTTCTCTCCCTGTGAGGAATGTCTCCCCCTGTACCGTGGTGATACCCCTGATATATGTGACGGTCTCTCTCATTTCTTCGTGGTCTAATACTTCTCTCCCTGTGAGGAATGTCTCCTCCTGTACCGTGGTGATACCTCTGATATATGTGACAGTCTCTCTCATGTCCTCATGTCCTAATACTTCTCTCCCTGTGAGGAATGTCTCCTCCTGTACTGTGGTGATACCCCTGATATATGTGACAGTCTCTCTCGTGTCCTAATACTTCTCTCCCTGTGAGGAATGTCTCCTCCTGTACCGTGGTGATACCCCTGATATATGTGACAGTCTCTCTCATGTCCTCGTGTCCTATTACTTCTCTGCCTGTGAGGAATGTCTCCCCCTGTACCGCAGTGATACCCCTGATATATGTGACAGTCTCTATCATGTTCTTGTGGTCTAATACTTCTCTCCCTGTGAGGAATGTCTCCCCCTGTACCGCGGTGATACCCCTGATATATGTGACAGTCTCTCTCATGTCCTCGTGTCCTAATACTTCTCTCCCTGTGAGGAATGTCTCCTCCTGTACCGTGGTGATACCCCTGATATATGTGACAGTCTCTCTCATGTCCTCGTGGTCTAATACTTCTCTCCCTTTGAGGAATGTCTCCTCCTGTACCGTGGTGATACCCCTGATATATGTGACAGTCTCTCTCATGTCCTCGTGGTCTATTACTTCTCTCCCTGTGAGGAATGTCTCCCCCTGTACCGTGGTGATACCCCTGATATATGTGACAGTCTCTATCATGTCCTTGTGTCCTAATACTTCTCTCCCTGTGAGGAATGTCTCCCCCTGTACCGTGGTGATACCCCTGATATATGTGACAGTCTCTATCATGTCTTCGTGTCCTAATACTTCTCTCCCTGTGAGGAATGTCTCCCCCTGTACCGTGGTGATACCCCTGATATATGTGACAGTCTCTCTCTTATGTCCTCGTGTCCTATTACTTCTTTCCCTGTGAGGAATGTCTCCTCCTGTACCGTGGTGATACCCCTGATATATGTGACAGTCTCTCTCATGTCCTCGTGTCCTATTACTTCTCTCCCTGTGAGGAATGTCTCCTCCTGTACCGTGGTGATACCCCTGATATATGTGACAGTCTCTATCATATCCTCGTGTCCTATTACTTCTCTCCCTGTGAGGAATGTCTCCCCCGTGTACCGTGGTGATACCCCTGATATATGTGACAGTCTCTCTCATGTCCTTGTGGTCTAATACTTCTCTCCCTTTGAGGAATGTCTCCTCCTGTACCGTGGTGATACCCCTGATATATGTGACAGTCTCTCTCATGTCCTCGTGGTCTATTACTTCTCTCCCTGTGAGGAATGTCTCCCCCTGTACCGTGGTGATACCCCTGATATATGTGACAGTCTCTATCATGTCCTCGTGGTCTAATACTTCTCTCCCTGTGAGGAATGTCTCCCCCTGTACCGTGGTGATACCCCTGATATATGTGACAGTCTCTCTCATGTCCTCGTGTCCTATTACTTCTCTCCCTGTGAGGAATGTCTCCTCCTGTACCGTGGTGATACCCCTGATATATGTGACAGTCTCTCTCATGTCCTCGTGTCCTATTACTTCTCTCCCTGTGAGGAATGTCTCCCCCTGTACCATGGTGATACCCCTGATATATGTGACAGTCTCTATCATGTCCTCGTGTCCTATTACTTCTCTCCCTGTGAGGAATGTCTCCCCCTGTACCGTGGTGATACCCCTGATATATGTGACAGTCTCTATCATGTCCTCGTGTCCTATTACTTCTCTCCCTGTGAGGAATGTCTCCCCCTGTACCGTGGTGATACCCCTGATATATGTGACAGTCTCTCTCATGTCCTCGTGTCCTATTACTTCTCTCCCTGTGAGGAATGTCTCCCTCCTGTACTGTGGTGATACCCCTGATATATGTGACAGTCTCTCTCATGTCCTTGTGTTCTATTACTACTCTCCCTGTGAGGAATGTCTCCCCCTGTACCGTGGTGATACCCCTGATATATGTGACAGTCTCTCTCATGTCCTCGTGGTCTATTACTTCTCTCCCTGTGAGGAATGTCTCCCTCCTGTACCGTGGTGATACCCCTGATATATGTGACAGTCTCTCTTATGTCCTCGTGTCCTATTACTTCTCTCCCTGTGAGGAATGTCTCCCTCTGTACCGTGGTGATACCCCTGATATATGTGACAGTCTCTATCATGTCCTCGTGGTCTAATACTTCTCTCCCTGTGAGGAATGTCTCCTCCTGTACCGTGGTGATACCTCTGATATATGTGACAGTCTCTCTCATGTCCTCGTGTCCTATTACTTCTCTCCCTGTGATGAATGTCTCCTCCTGTACCGTGGTGATACCCCTGATATATGTGACAGTCTCTCTCCTGTCCTCGTGTCCTATTACTTCTCTCCCTGTGATGAATGTCTCCTCCTGTACCGTGGTGATACCTCTGATATATGTGACAGTCTCTCTCATGTCCTCGTGTCCTATTACTTCTCTCCCTGTGATGAATGTCTCCTCCTGTACCGTGGTGATACCCCTGATATATGTGACAGTCTCTCTCATGTCCTCGTGTTCTGTTACTTCTCTCCCTGTGAGGAATGTCTCCCCCTGTACCGTGGTGATACCCCTGATATATGTGACAGTCTCTATCATGTCCTCGTGGTCTAATACTTCTCTCCCTGTGAGGAATGTCTCCTCCTGTACCGTGGTGATACCCCTGATATATGTGACAGTCTCTCTCATGTCCTCGTGTCCTATTACTTCTCTCCCTGTGAGGAATGTCTCCCCCTGTACCGTGGTGATACCCCTGATATATGTGACAGTCTCTCTCATGTCCTCGTGTCCTATTACTTCTCTCCCTGTGAGGAATGTCTCCCCCTGTACCGTGGTGATACCCCTGATATATGTGACAGTCTCTCTCATGTCCTCATGTCCTAATACTTCTCTCCCTGTGAGGAATGTCTCCTCCTGTACTGTGGTGATACCCCTGATATATGTCACAGTCTCTCTCGTGTCCTAATACTTCTCTCCCTGTGAGGAATGTCTCCTCCTGTACCGTGGTGATACCCCTGATATATGTGACAGTCTCTATCATGTCCTCGTGTCCTGTTACTTCTCTCCCTGTGAGGAATGTCTCCCCCTGTACCGTGGTGTTACCCCTGATATATGTGACAGTCTCTCTCATGTCCTCGTGTCCTATTACTTCTCTCCCTGTGAGGAATGTCTCCCCCCTGTACCGTGGTGATGCCCCTTATATATGTGACTGTCTATCTCATGTTCTATTACTTCTCTGCCTGTGAGGAATGTCTCCCCCTGTACCGCGGTGATACCCCTGATATATGTGACAGTCTCTATCATGTTCTTGTGGTCTAATACTTCTCTCCCTGTGAGGAATGTCTCCCCCTGTACCGCGGTGATACCCCTGATATATGTGACAGTCTCTCTCATGTCCTCGTGTCCTAATACTTCTCTCCCTGTGAGGAATGTCTCCTCCTGTACCGTGGTGATACCCCTGATATATGTGACAGTCTCTCTCATGTCCTCGTGGTCTAATACTTCTCTCCCTTTGAGGAATGTCTCCTCCTGTACCGTGGTGATACCCCTGATATATGTGACAGTCTCTCTCATGTCCTCGTGGTCTATTACTTCTCTCCCTGTGAGGAATGTCTCCCCCTGTACCGTGGTGATACCCCTGATATATGTGACAGTCTCTATCATGTCCTCGTGGTCTAATACTTCTCTCCCTGTGAGGAATGTCTCCCCCTGTACCGTGGTGATACCCCTGATATATGTGACAGTCTCTCTCATGTCCTCGTGTCCTATTACTTCTCTCCCTGTGAGGAATGTCTCCCCCTGTACCGTGGTGATACCCCTGATATATGTGACAGTCTCTATCATGTCCTCGTGTCCTATTACTTCTCTCCCTGTGAGGAATGTCTCCCTCCTGTACCGTGGGGATACCCCTGATATATGTGACAGTCTCTCTCATGTCCTCGTGGTCTAATACTTCTCTCCCTGTGAGGAATGTCTCCTCCTGTACCGTGGTGATACCCCTGATATATGTGACTGTCTCTATCATGTCCTTGTGTCCTAATACTTCTCTCCCTGTGAGGAATGTCTCCCCCTGTACCGTGGTGATACCCCTGATATATGTGACAGTCTCTATCATGTCTTCGTGTCCTAATACTTCTCTCCCTGTGAGGAATGTCTCCCTCCTGTACCGTGGTGATACCCCTGATATATGTGACAGTCTCTCTCATGTCCTCGTGGTCTATTACTTCTCTCCCTGTGAGGAATGTCTCCCCCGTGTACCGTGGTGATACCCCTGATATATGTGACAGTCTCTCTCATGTCCTCGTGGTCTAATACTTCTCTCCCTTTGAGGAATGTCTCCTCCTGTACCGTGGTGATACCCCTGATATATGTGACAGTCTCTCTCATGTCCTCGTGTCCTATTACTTCTCTCCCTGTGAGGAATGTCTCCCCCGTGTACCGTGGTGATACCCCTGATATATGTGACAGTCTCTCTCATGTCCTCGTGGTCTATTACTTCTCTCCCTGTGAGGAATGTCTCCCCCTGTACCGTGGTGATACCCCTGATATATGTGACAGTCTCTATCATGTCCTCGTGGTCTAATACTTCTCTCCCTGTGAGGAATGTCTCCCCCTGTACCGTGGTGATACCCCTGATATATGTGACAGTCTCTCTCATGTCCTCGTGTCCTATTACTTCTCTCCCTGTGAGGAATGTCTCCTCCTGTACCGTGGTGATACCCCTGATATATGTGACAGTCTCTCTCATGTCCTCGTGTCCTATTACTTCTCTCCCTGTGAGGAATGTCTCCCCCTGTACCATGGTGATACCCCTGATATATGTGACAGTCTCTATCATGTCCTCGTGTCCTATTACTTCTCTCCCTGTGAGGAATGTCTCCCCCTGTACCGTGGTGATACCCCTGATATATGTGACAGTCTATATTATGTCCTCGTGTCCTAATACTTCTCTCCCTGTGAGGAATGTCTCCCCCTGTACCGTGGTGATACCCCTGATATATGTGACAGTCTCTCTCATGTCCTCTTGTCCTATTACTTCTCTCCCTGTGAGGAATGTCTCCCCCTGTACCGTGGTGATACCCCTGATATATGTGACAGTCTCTATCATGTCCTCGTGTCCTATCACTTCTCTCCCTGTGAGGAATGTCTCCCCCTGTACCGTGGTGATACCCCTGATATATGTGACAGTCTCTATCATGTCCTCGTGTCCTATTACTTCTCTCCCTGTGAGGAATGTCTCCCCCTGTACCGTGGTGATACCCCTGATATATGTGACAGTCTCTCTCATGTCCTCGTGTCCTATTACTTCTCTCCCTGTGAGGAATGTCTCCTCCAGTACCGTGGTGATACCCCTGATATATGTGACAGTCTCTATCATCTCCTCGTGTCCTATTACTTCTCTCCCTGTGAGGAATGTCTCCTCCTGTACCGTGGTGATACCCCTGATATATGTGACAGTCTCTCTCATGTCCTCGTGTCCTATTACTTCTCTCCCTGTGAGGAATGTCTCCCCCTGTACCGTGGTGATACCCCTGATATATGTGACAGTCTCTATCATCTCCTCGTGTCCTATTACTTCTCTCCCTGTGAGGAATGTCTCCCCCTGTACCGTGGTGATACCCCTGATATGTGACAGTCTCTATCATATCCTCGTGTCCTATTACTTCTCTCCCTGTGAGGAATGTCTCCCCCTGTACCGTGGTGATACCCCTGATATATGTGACAGTCTCTCTCATGTCCTCGTGTCCTATTACTTCTCTCCCTGTGAGGAATGTCTCCCCCTGTACCGTGGTGATACCCCTGATATATGTGAGTCTCTATCATATCCTCGTGTCCTAATACTTCTCTCCCTGTGAGGAATGTCTCCCCCTGTACCGTGGTGATACCCCTGATATATGTGACAGTCTCTCTCATGTCCTCGTGTCCTATTACTTCTCTCCCTGTGAGGAATGTCTCCTCCTGTACCGTGGTGATACCCCTGATATATGTGACAGTCTCTCTCATGTCCTCGTGTCCTAATACTTCTCTCCCTGTGAGGAATGTCTCCCCCCTGTACCGTGGTGATACCCTTGATATATGTGACAGTCTCTCTCATGTCCTCGTGTCCTAATACTTCTCTCCCTGGGGTCGATTCTATTCGGCAACTAATGAATAGCGCCGGGAATTAGCTCCCGACGCTATTCAATACAGCAACTAATTACCTGCAATTGTCGGGAATTCTTCTCTCATCCCCGGGGGATGAGAAGAGAAACCCGACAAAAGTGCTGCCTCGCGGCCGGCGCGAGGCTGATTCTGTCGGGAATCAGCCTCGCGCCGGGGAGTTAAGTCGGAGAATGTCCGTTCTCCCGACAATTCAACCTGTTTTGTCGGCGAGAACGGGCCATCGCCGACGTAACTAGTTGCTGAATTGAATAGCGTCGGGAGCTAATTCCCGGCGCTATTCATTAGTTGCCGAATAGAATCGACCCCCCTGTGAGGAATGTCTCCCCCTGTACCGTGGTGATACCTCTGATATATGTGACAGTCTCTCTCATGTCCTCGTGTCCTATTACTTCTCTCCCTGTGAGGAATGTCTCCTCCTGTTCCGTGGTGATACCCCTGATATATGTGACAGTCTCTCTCATGTCCTCGTGGTCTATTACTTCTCTCCCTGTGAGGAATGTCTCCCCCTGTACCGTGGTGATACCCCTGATATATGTGACAGTCTCTATCATGTCCTCGTGGTCTAATACTTCTCTCCCTGTGAGGAATGTCTCCCCCTGTACCGTGGTGATACCCCTGATATATGTGACAGTCTCTCTCATGTCCTCGTGTCCTATTCTCTCCCTGTGAGGAATGTCTCCTCCTGTACCGTGGTGATACCCCTGATATATGTGACAGTCTCTCTCATGTCCTCGTGTCCTATTACTTCTCTCCCTGTGAGGAATGTCTCCCCCTGTACCATGGTGATACCCCTGATATATGTGACAGTCTCTATCATGTCCTCGTGTCCTATTACTTCTCTCCCTGTGAGGAATGTCTCCTCCAGTACCGTGGTGATACCCCTGATATATGTGACAGTCTCTATCATCTCCTCGTGTCCTATTACTTCTCTCCCTGTGAGGAATGTCTCCCCCTGTACCGTGGTGATACCCCTGATATATGTGACAGTCTCTCTCATGTCCTCGTGTCCTAATACTTCTCTCCCTGTGAGGAATGTCTCCCCCCTGTACCGTGGTGATACCCCTGATATATGTGACAGTCTCTCTCATGTCCTCGTGTCCTAATACTTCTCTCCCTGTGAGGAATGTCTCCCCCTGTACCGTGGTGATACCCCTGATATATGTGACAGTCTCTCTCATGTCCTCGTGTCCTATTACTTCTCTCCCTGTGAGGAATGTCTCCTCCTGTTCCGTGGTGATACCCCTGATATATGTGACAGTCTCTCTCATGTCCTCGTGGTCTATTACTTCTCTCCCTGTGAGGAATGTCTCCCCCTGTACCGTGGTGATACCCCTGATATATGTGACAGTCTCTATCATGTCCTCGTGGTCTAATACTTCTCTCCCTGTGAGGAATGTCTCCCCCTGTACCGTGGTGATACCCCTGATATATGTGACAGTCTCTCTCATGTCCTCGTGTCCTATTCTCTCCCTGTGAGGAATGTCTCCTCCTGTACCGTGGTGATACCCCTGATATATGTGACAGTCTCTCTCATGTCCTCGTGTCCTATTACTTCTCTCCCTGTGAGGAATGTCTCCCCCTGTACCATGGTGATACCCCTGATATATGTGACAGTCTCTATCATGTCCTCGTGTCCTATTACTTCTCTCCCTGTGAGGAATGTCTCCTCCAGTACCGTGGTGATACCCCTGATATATGTGACAGTCTCTATCATCTCCTCGTGTCCTATTACTTCTCTCCCTGTGAGGAATGTCTCCTCCTGTACCGTGGTGATACCCCTGATATATGTGACAGTCTCTCTCATGTCCTCGTGTCCTATTACTTCTCTCCCTGTGAGGAATGTCTCCCCCTGTACCGTGGTGATACCCCTGATATATGTGACAGTCTCTATCATCTCCTCGTGTCCTATTACTTCTCTCCCTGTGAGGAATGTCTCCCCCTGTACCGTGGTGATACCCCTGATATATGTGACAGTCTCTCTCATGTCCTCGTGTCCTAATACTTCTCTCCCTGTGAGGAATGTCTCCCCCCTGTACCGTGGTGATACCCCTGATATATGTGACAGTCTCTCTCATGTCCTCGTGTCCTAATACTTCTCTCCCTGTGAGGAATGTCTCCCCCTGTACCGTGGTGATACCCCTGATATATGTGACAGTCTCTCTCATGTCCTCGTGTCCTATTACTTCTCTCCCTGTGAGGAATGTCTCCTCCTGTTCCGTGGTGATACCCCTGATATATGTGACAGTCTCTCTCATGTCCTCCGTTTCCCTTCTCTGCTCCACACTATACATAGTAAGTCTCTCTGGGTAAGTTTTGTGATGTCGGCCATGCACCATGTTAGTTGCCCTTCTTTGTACAGTCCCTAATGTAGTAATATCCTCCTGAAGATATGGCCTTCTGAGCTGGACACAGTATTCTAGATAAGGCTGCACCTATGACCTATACATAGGCTGCATATTGCGCTTTGTTCCCTTCTCACCATCACCTACATCTCTGTGACATATGGCCACTACCTCTGAGCTGGCTCCTGTATGCAATACGTATTACAAGGTCTGATATACTCTGCCAAGAACACTGGGTGTGGAGGCCTAATCTAGAGCTATGTGCCCACGTCCTGGCATATTGCCTTCGGAGGTTGTGCTGCTTGTCTTTGTATTAAGGGATCGGTCTGTAGCAGAAGACCGCAGAATGCTGCTGTCTTACATAAAGTATCTTCAAATCCAAATGGAGAAGTTGCCATACAGTGGGAGACCCTGAGATGGCGGCCACAGTATGTGCTTTTGCGTACTTCAATGGAATGGCAGCAGCTCTCTTTATTTATTTATTTATTTATTTATTTATTTCTCTAACGTCCTAAGTGGATGCTGGGGACTCCGTAAGGACCATGGGGAATAGCGGCTCCGCAGGAGACTGGGCACATCTAAAGAAAGCTTTAGGACTATCTGGTGTGCACTGGCTCCTCCCCCTATGACCCTCCTCCAAGCCTCAGTTAGATTTCTGTGCCCGACGAGAAGGGTGCACACTAGGGGCTCTCCTGAGCTCTTTGTGAAAGTTTTAGTTTAGGTTTATTATTTTCAGTGAGACCTGCTGGCAACAGGCTCACTGCATCGAGGGACTAAGGGGAGAAGAAACGAACTCACCTGCGTGCAGAGTGGATTGGGTTTCTTAGGCTACTGGACATTAGCTCCAGAGGGACGATCACAGGTTCAGCCTGGATGGGTCCCGGAGCCGCGCCGCCGGCCCCCTTACAGAGCCAGAAGAGCGAAGAGGTCCGGAAAATCGGCGGCAGAAGACGATCCTGTCTTCAGATAAGGTAGCGCACAGCACCGCAGCTGTGCGCCATTGCTCTCAGCACACTTCACACTCCGGTCACTGAGGGTGCAGGGCGCTGGGGGGGCAGCGCCCTGAGACGCAATAAATCGATAAAAACCTTATATGGCTAAAATAAATGCATCACATATAACTCCTGGGCTATATGGATGCATTTAACCCCTGCCAAAACATACAGAAAAACGGATGATAAGGACGCCGAGAAAGGGGCGGAGCCTATCTCCTCAGCACACTGGCGCCATTTTCCCTCACAGCTCAGTTGGAGGGAAGCTCCCTGGCTCTCCCCTGCAGTCACTACACTACAGAAAGGGGTTAAAAAAGAGAGGGGGGCACAAATTAGGCGCAGTATAAACAATACAGCAGCTATAAAGGGAAAAACACTTATATAAGGTTATCCCTGTATATATATAGCGCTCTGGTGTGTGCTGGCAAACTCTCCCTCTGTCTCCCCAAAGGGCTAGTGGGGTCCTGTCCTCTATCAGAGCATTCCCTGTGTGTGTGCTGTGTGTCGGTACGTTTGTGTCGACATGTATGAGGAGAAAAATGATGTGGAGACGGAGTAGAGTGTCTGTAATAGTGTTGTCACCCCCTAGGGGGTCGACACCTGAGTGGATGTACTGTTGAAATTGCGTGACAGTGTCAACTTTGTATTAAAGACAGTGGTTGACATGAGACAGCCGGCTACTCAGCTTGTGCATGTCCAGACGTCTCATACAGGGGCTCTAAAGCGCCCGTTACCTCAGATACAGACGCCGACACGGATACTGACTCCTGTGTCGACGGTGAAGAGACAACCGTGATTTCCAATAGGGCCACACATTGCATGATTGAGGCAATGGAAAATGTTTACACTTTTCTGATAATATGAATACCACCAAAAAAAGGGGTATTATGTTTGGTGAGGAAAAACTTCCTGTAGTTTTCCTGAATCTGAGAAATAAAATGAGGTGTGTGATGATGCGTGGGTTTCCCCCCGATAACAATTGATAATTTCTAAAAAGTTATTGACAGTATACCTTTTCCCGCCAGAGGTTAGGGTGCGTTGGGAAACACCCCCTAGGGGGGATAAGGCGCTCACACGCTTGTAAGAACAAGGGCTCTATCCTCTCCTGAGATGGCCGCCCTTAAGGATCCTGCTGATAGAAAGCAGGAGGGTATCCTAAAATGTATTTACACACATACTGGTGTTATACTGCGACCAGCAATCGCCTCAGCCTGGATGTGCAGTGCTGGGTTGGCGTGGTCGGATTCCCTGACTGGAAATATTGATATCCTAGATAAGGACAGTATATTATTGCCTTTAGAGCAATTAAAAGATGCATTTCTATATATGCATGATGCACAGCGGAATGTTTGCCGACTGGCATCACGTATAAGTGCGTTGTCCAATTCTACCAGTAAAATGGTCAGGTGATGCGGATTCCAAACGGCATTTGGAAGTATTGCCTTACAAAAAAAAGGGGATGTACCCCTGGTCGCCTCTCAAAATAAGACGCCGTATTATCAGGCGCAGTCCTGGTTGGCAAGCGGACAAAAGGGTTCCTCTTTTCTGCACGTGACAGAGGGAGAGGAAAATGGCTGCAGAGATTAGCCAGTTCCCATGAACAGAAACCCTTTTCTGCCTCTGCAAAGCCCTCAGTATGTCGCTAGGGCTTTACAAGTTCAGGCACGGTGGGGGCCCGTTCTTAATGAATTTCAGTGCGCAGTGGGCTCACTCGCAAGTAGACCCCTGGATCCTTCAGGTAATATTTTCAGGGGTACAAATTGGAATTCGAGACATATTCCCCTCGCCGTTTCCAAAAGTCTGTTTTACCGACGTCTCCCGCTGACAGGGAGGCAGTTTTGGAAGCCATTCACAAGCTGTATTCCCAGCAGGTGATAATTAAGGTACCCCTCCTGCAACAGGGAACGGGGTATTATTCCACACTATTGTGGTACCGAAGCCAGACGGCTCGGTGAGACCGTTTTTAAAATCTAAAATCTTTGAACACTTACATACAGAGGTTCAAATTCAAAATTGAGTCACTCAGAGCAGTGATTGCAAACCTGGAAGAAGGGGACTACATGAGGTCTCGGGACATCAAGGATGCTTACCTTCATGTCAAAATTTACCCTTCTCACCAAGGGTATCTCAGGTTATGGTACAGAACTGTCACTATCAGTTCAGACGCTGCCGTAGGGATGGGCCACGGCACCCCGGGTCTTTACTGAAGTAATGACCGAAATGATGATATTCCTTCGAAGGAAGGGAATTTTAGTTATCCTTTACTTGGAAGATTCCCTGATAAGGGTAAGATCCAGGGAACAGCTGGAGATCGGTGTAGCACTATCTCAGGTAGTGTTGCGGCAGCACGATTGGATTCTCAATATTCCAAAATCGCAGCTGGTTCCGACGACTTGTCTTCTGTTCCTAGGGATGATCCTGGACACAGTCCAGAAAGAAGGTGTTTCTCCCGGAGGAGAAAGCCAGGGAGTTATCCGAGCTAGTCAGGAACCTCCTAAAACCGAACCAAGAGTGCATCAATGCACAAGGGTTCTGGGTAAAAATGGTGGCTTCCTACGAAGCAATCCCATTCGGCAGATTCCACGCAAGAACTTTCCAGTGGGACCTGCTGGACAAATGGTCCGGGTCGCATCTTCAGATGCATCAGCGGATAACCCTGTCACCAGGGACAAGGGTGTCCCTCCTGTGGTGGTTGCAGAGTGCTCATCTTCTAGAGGGCCGCAGATTCGGCATTCAGGACTGGGTCCTGGTGACCACGGATGCCAGCCTGCGAGGCTGGGGAGCAGTCACACAGGGAAGGAATATCCAGGACTTATGGTCGAGCCTGGAGACATCACTTCACATAAATATCCTGAAGCTAAGGGACATTTACAATGCTGTAAGCTTAGCAACCTCTGCTTCAAGGTCAGCCGGTGTTGATCCAGTCGGACAACATCACGGCAGTCACCCACGTAAACAGACAGGGTGGCACAAGAAGCAGGAGGGCAATGGCAGAAGCTGCAAGGATTCTTCGCTGGGCGGAAAATCATGTGATAGCACTGTCAGCAGTATTCATTCCGGGAGTGGACAACTGGGAAGCAGACTTCCTCAGCACGACCTCCACCCGGGAGAGTGGGGACTTCACCCAGAAGTCTTCCACATGATTAAAAACCGTTGGGAAAAACTCGACAGGTATTGCGCCAGGTCCAGGGACCCTCAGGCAATAGCTGTAGACGCTCTGGTAACACCGTGGGTGTACCAGTCAGGGTATGTGTTCCCTCCTCTGCCTCTCATACCCAAGGTACTGACATTGATAAGATGGAGAGGAGTAAGCACTATATTCGTGGCTCCGGATTGGCCAAGAAGGATTTGGTAACCGGAACTTCAAGAGATGCTCACGGAGGATCCGTGGCCTCTACCTCTAAGAAGGGGCCTGCTCCAGCAAGGACCCTGTCTGTTCCAAGACTTACCGCGGCTGCGTTTGACGGCATGGCGGTTGAACGCCGGATCCTGAAGGAAAAAAAAAAGGCATTCCGGATGAAGTCATCCCTATCCTGATCAAAGCCAGGAAGGATGTAACCGCAAAAAACATTATCACCGCAATTGGCGAAAATATGTTGCGTGGTGCGAGGCCAGTAAGGCCCGACGGTGGAAATTCAACTGGGTCGATTCCTACATTTCCTGCAAACAGGAGTGTCTATGGGCCTGAAATTGGGGTCCATTAAGGTTAAAATTTCGGCCCTGTCAATTTTCTTCCAAAAAGAACTAGCTTCAGTCCCTGAAGTTCAGACGTTTGTAAAAGGGGTACTGTATATACAGCCTCCTTTTGTGCCTCCAGTGGCACTTTGGGATCTCAATGTAGTTTTGGGTTCCAAAAGTCACATTGGTTTGAACCAC
Source organism: Pseudophryne corroboree (assembly GCF_028390025.1). Lineage (NCBI taxonomy): Eukaryota > Metazoa > Chordata > Amphibia > Anura > Myobatrachidae > Pseudophryne > Pseudophryne corroboree. The sequence goes on from NC_086451.1 coordinate 489,711,247, forward strand.
TTAAATCTGTGGACTTAAAATATCTCACATGGAAAGTGGTCATGCTGTTGGCCCTGGCCTGGGCCAGGCGCGTGTCAGAATTGGCGGCTTTATCCTAAAAAAGCCCTTATCTGATGTTCCATTCGGACAGGGCGGAATTGAGGACTCGTCCTCAGTTTCTCCCTAAGGTGGTTTCAGCGTTTCACCTGAACCAACCTATTGTGGTGCCTGCGGCTACTAGGGACTTGGAGGACTCCAAGTTGCTAGACGTTGTCAGGGCCCTGAAAATATATGTTTCCAGGACGGCTGGAGTCGGGAAATCTGACTCGCTGTTTATCCTGTATGCACCCAACAAGCTGGGTGCTCCTGCTTCTAAGCAGACTATTGCTCGTTGGATTTGTAGTACAATTCAGCTTGCACATTCTGTGGCAGGCCTGCCACAGCCAAAAATCTGTAAATGCCCACTCCACAAGGAAGGTGGGCTTATCTTGGGCGGCTGCCCGAGGGGTCTCGGCTTTACAACTTTGCCGAGCAGCTACTTGGTCAAAAGCAAATGCGTTTGTAAAATTATACAAAATTGATATCCTGGCTGAGGAGGACCTGGAGTTCTCTCATTTGGTGCTGCAGAGTCATCCGCACTCTCCCGCCCGTTTGGGAGCTTTGGTATAATCCCCATGGTCCTTACGGAGTCCCCAGCATCCACTTAGGACGTTAGAGAAAATAAGAATTTACTTACCGATAATTCTATTTCTCATAGTCCGTAGTGGATGCTGGGCGCCCATCCCAAGTGCGGATTGTCTGCAATACTTGTACATAGTTATTGTTACAAAAATCGGGTTATTATTGTTGTGAGCCATCTTTCAGAGGCTCCTCTCTTATCATGCTGTTAACTGGGTTCAGATCACAGGTTATACGGTGTGATTGGTGTGGCTGGTTTGAGTCTTACCCGGGATTCATAATCCTTCCTTATTGTGTATGCTCGTCCGGGCACAGTATCCTAACTGAGGCTTGGAGGAGGGTCATAGGGGGAGGAGCCAGTGCACACCAGATAGTCCTAAAGCTTTCTTTAGTTGTGCCCAGTCTCCTGCGGAGCCGCTATTCCCCATGGTCCTTACGGAGTCCCCAGCATCCACTACGGACTATGAGAAATAGAATTATCGGTAAGTAAATTCTTATTTTATATATATATATATATATATATATATATATATATATATATATATATATATATATATATATATATATATGTATGTGAGTGATACTCTGCAGAGTGAGGTAACAAGTGAGTGATACTCTGCAGAGGGAGGTTATAACTGAGTGATACTCTGCAGAGGGAGGTTATAACTGATACTCTGCAGAATGAGGTAACAAGTGAGTGATACTGTGTAGAGTGAGGTTATAGGTGAGTGATACTCTGCAGAATGGGGTTATAAGCGAGTGATACTCTGCGGAGTGAGGTAAGTAGTGGAATGGGGTTATAAGTGAGTGATATTCTGCAGGCGCTGCAGAATATGTGTGCGCTATATAATGGTTTATAAATGTATTGCTGGAGCCATCCCAGGTCTCTGTTGGTAAAGTCCGGGGAGAGAAGCTCTGCAGGATTCGCCTGGGTTGGTTCCGTGTTGTTTGGCTGTGCGGAGACGCTTCTCCATGGCGGCATAAGCAGCGCAGGACTGTAGGACAGACGCTGCAGGGTTACAGGCAGCACGCTGGTGAGGGGCTGAGGGTGTCATGTGGATGGATAAGGAGGTGTCGGGACACTGTTGAGGGGCTGATGGTGTCATGTGGAGGGATAAGGAGGTGTCAGGACACTGGTGAGTTAATGACACTGCATAGCGGGCCTTAGGGGGCAATGCCCTACAGACCGCAGTCGGCCAATGTCAGGCAGAATGTAGGATTGGATTACTGTTACTTGTGCAGGATATCTGTCGTGGCCGGAGAGACCCCAGCCCACGTGGACAATGGCGGCGCGGCACTGAAGGGGTTAACCCTCAGTGACCGGCGCCATATTCAAGGACAATGGGCGCTTGGCGCCACTTTTAAACTGTGCACTGGTGCTAAGCGCCATCTTTAAATGTAGTGTGGATGCTAGGCACCGGGTATTTAAAAATGTTTAATACTGTGTTTTCACCATGTTATATGTAATGCTCTAGGCACAGTTGTAGGATTGCACATTTACAATGCAGCAAATGCCAGCACTTAGAAGGAATGTGTAAACTGTGTTGGTTTTAAAATGCATTTACGTTTGAGGACAAATGGCTTGGAAGCTTCTCATCTAGGAATTGAGATGCTGATGACCCTGGCACCTGGAAAGGGGTGTATGGACAAGCCATTTCTTTGAGATTGAGATGTGTCTCTGTGTAACTTTATAGACACATGCAGGTGACAGGATTTGTTTGCTGTCTTCTCTGAATATTGTGTGAACTGGTTTTGCATAGAGATGTTAGAGAAGACAGGAACATGTTAATCAGATTGTGTTTTATGAATGCAAACTAGTGGGTTTCATTCAACAACAGTTTGATGTAAGATTTCTTAGGCTGCATTATGTGTGATGCAGATTATGTTTAATTTACAGTATAAGAACGTTGTCCATAGGGGTCGATTCAATTCGGCAATTTAAGAATAGCGCCGGGAATTAGCTCCCGACGCTATTCAATTCAGCTGCTAGTGACCCGCAATTGTCGGGAATTCTTCTCTCATCTCCGGGGGATGAGAGAAGAAACCCGACAAAAGTGCTGCCTCGCGGCCGGCGCGAGGCTGATTCTGTCGGGAATCAGCCTCGCGCCGGGGAGTTAAGTCGGAGAATGTCCGTTCTCCCGACAATTCAACCTGTTTAGTCGGCGAGAACGGGACATCGCCGACTTAACTGGAGCTGAATTGAATAGCGTCGGGAGCTAATTCCCGGCGCTATTCTTAAGTTGCCGAATAGAATTGACCCCATGTGTGAGAGGGTGTATGCAATTGAAATGCAAGTTATATTTACATTTGTGAAAGAGACAGGAACATGATAATCAGATTGTGTTTGGGAAAGCCACTGGTTTGGTTATATATGAAGAGGAGCAGGAATGTGCTTTATCTAATTCTTAACTTTTGAAATGTAACTTGTATTTATTTATATTTTCTGCGATAACCTGATTTTGTTGGAGAAGACAGGGAGGGCTTACCCCCCTGTGGTACTGTGTGAAGAACTGAGATAAAGAGGATGCCTGTGAGCCTCCAAGTATTGTAATTGTACCATCTTTATTCTGCTGGAACATTATGCTGTTGCCCCTAGCAATAGGGAAGAGTTCTCTTTAGAACTATTGCAAATAAATACCATTTGCCTCAAGAAGACCGCGTCATCTTGTGACCTACAGGGTTATGCCAAACATAGCCCCGTCCTCTGGCTGTCCAGGGAAGCACCTAACGTCTCCAAGTTCCGCCTTCCGCCAGCTACCGGCAGAGGCCTAGCTAGTGGGGATTCGTCAACACCACACAGGTGTGGTAAGGCAGTGCGTTGGCACATACAGAGCAGAACCGTGGTTCCAAACGCCACGGCAGGTTAGGAGTTTGGTGGTGGCAGCATAAACCCGCCCACAGCGCAGTGGGTGGAGTCAGTAACAGGCGGTTACTGACGGTAAGCGGGAATCCCCTATGTGGTCAGGCCTTGTGTGACCTGACCTTCCATTCTGTGCGCAGGAGATGGGACGCGAAGGCGGTGAGTGCTTTCGTACGGCACCGTCCTGTCACAGAAATTGGTGGCAGCAGTGGGATAATCCTAGGCGGCTTTTCATCACCCGATTGGAGAAGCCGAGTTACTCAGGGGAGGAGTAACTGCAGCACAGGAGAACGCAGAAGATGGCGGAATGTCCAAGGATGATCTGGAGATCGTGTGCCAGGAGAAGGGTGGGGATATCCCTTTCAACGCGTCCAGAAGCGTCATGAAGGCGGCGCTCATGAGCGTGTAGGAGTCCCATCGGGCGGAGGTGGAAAGCACTGACGGCGTCAGCATCGCAGAGGACGGCCCAACAGTGGACCTTCGTAAGGAACCGGTGAGACCCACAAGCCCCGCCCTCTCTCACAGCAGCAATGTTTCCCAGCAATCCCTAGCAGGGCCAGGATCCCAACGTCCCAGGGGGGGCGGCCCGGATACCCTAGCAGATCGGCTAGCGGAATTGGGGGAAAGGGCAACGGATCAAGAACGCATGCTTGTCATTCGGATGTGGCATGCGGAGCGGGCACCACAGGCCGTGGTACCCCGGGAGCCGTTGTCAGCTGTTGTACACAGATCAGGACGCTTTCAGTTTGCCAAGTTTGCAGACAGTGATGGGGATATTGATGGACATTTACAAGTTTTGAAAGGGCTTGTAAACTACACGATTTACCCAAGTCGGAGTGGGTGAGACACCTTGTGTGCCCACTCTGCATGGAGAGGCCTATCGAGGAGTGGCCACGGAGGACTGTGGGGATTATGACGAAGTCGCGAAGGCCCTCCTCCAGCGATTCTTCATCACTCCAGAGTCTTACCGGAAGAAGTTCAGAGACTTGTCCAAGAATCCTAGCAGCACACATGAGCAGTTCGCCAACCAGCTGCGGCAGTACGTGGTGAAGTAGGTGAAGGATTCTGAAGCCACTACATGGGACGCACTGATCGACCTGATCTGCAGGGAGCAGTTCTACCGCAGGTGCACCCCAGAAGTGAAGGAGTGGGTGCTAGACCGGGAGCCACCCAGCTTAAAGATGGCTGCCCAGTTAGCCGACAAGTATGTGGCAATTCGGCCACAGGGCCAGAAGCGCCCCGCCAGCAGCCAGCTCCAAAAGACTGTACCACCAAGGGAACCCCCCTCTTCAGCTCATCACACCCAAAGACGAGCATCTTCCAACCCGGGTGCTCTTGGCCAGCAACCGCACCGCAGCGTCCCTGCAACTGATCAGAGATCATCGGTGCCACGACTGGAGAAGAAGTGCTACGGCTGTGGGAAAATCGGACATCTGAGGATGAACTGTCCTGCATCCCAAGCACCCCAGACTCGTGCCCCAAATCCGAGTGCTGGAGCCCGGCTCGCTTGTTTTTTTTTTTTTTGCAAAACAATTTTTATTGAAGAAAGGTAAAGATAGGTGTACATAAATCATTGTCTGGGTTCAGAGTGGAAAGGTACAGAAAAGTCAGAAACGAGGTAGTTCGGGGTCATACAATAATAACCCGGCATGTGGAAGAAAACATGCAAAGTTACATATAATACATGTAGAATAAGGTAACAAATGATAATCGTAGCTTATATTTCACCTCTGCCAACCAGGAATAGCATTCAGCATAGTGGTATGCCAGATCTGGTATTAAAGGAACACGAAAGTACCTAATAATAGTAAAGATTTGTTATAAACCTCTATATCTGACCACATAGCCACCTAGCATCTGAGAGTCCACTACAGACCAGGAAAAAGAAACAAAAAATAAGATTTTACTCACCGGTAAATCTATTTCTCGTAGTCCGTAGTAGATGCTGGGGACTCCATAAGGACCATGGGGAATAGACGGCTCCGCAGGAGTCTGGGCACATCTAAAGAAAGCTTTAGGTCTAGCTGGTGTGCACTGGCTCCTCCCCCTATGACCCTCCTCCAAGCCTCAGTTATGACACTGTGCCCGGAAGAGCTGACACAATAAGGAAGGATTTTGAATCCCGTGTAAGACTCATACCAGCCACACCAATCACACCGTATAACTCGTGATAGGAACCCCGGTTAACAGTATGATAACAATGGAACCTCTGAATAGATGGTTCGCAATAACAACCCGATTTGTGTAACAATAACTATTTACAAGTATTGCAGACAATCCGCACTAGGGATGGGCGCCCAGCATCCACTACGGACTACGAGAAATAGATTTACCGGTGAGTAAAATCTTATTTTCTCTGACGTCCTAGTGGATGCTGGGGACTCCGTAAGGACCGTGGGGATTATACCAAAGCTCCCTAACGGGCGGGAGAGTGCGGATGACTCTGCAGCACCGAATGAGAGAACTCCAGGTCCTTTTCAGCAGGGTATCAAATTTGTAGAACTTTGCAACGTGTTTGCCCCTGACCAAGTAGCTGCTCGGCAAAGTTGTAAAGCCGAGACCCCACGGGCAGCCGCCCAAGATGAGCCCCCTTCCATGTGGAATGGGCTTTTACAGATTTAGGCTGCGGTAGTCCCACCGCAGAATGCGCAAGCTGAATAGTGCTACAAATCCAGCGCGCTATAGTCTGCTTAGAAGCAGGAGCACCCAGCATGTTGGGTGCATCTAGGATAAACAGCGAGTCAGTTTTCCTGACTCCAGCCGTCCTGGAAATATCATTTCAGGGCCCTGACTACGTCCAGTAACTTGGAATCCTCCAGGTCCGTAGTAGCCGCAGGCACCACAATAGGTTGGTACAAGTGAAAACCTGATACCACCTTCGGGAGAAAGTGAGGACGAGTCCTCAACTCTGCCCTATCCATATGGAAAGTCAGGTAAGGGCTTTTTTATGACAAAGCCGCCAATTCTGACACATGCCTGGCCGAAGCCAGAGCTAACACATGACCACTTTTCATGTGAGATATTTCAAATCCACGGTTTTAAGTGGCTCAAACCAATGTGATTCCAGGAACTTCAAAACCACATTGAGATCCCAAGGTGCCACTGGGGCACAAAAAAAGGGGCTGAACATTCAGCACTCCCTTACAACGTCTGAACTTCAGGCTGACATCTTTCCTGGCTTTGATCAGGATAAGAATGACTTCCTCCGGAATGCCTTTTTCACTCAGGATCCGGTGTTCAACCGCCATGCCGTCAATGCAGCCGCGGTAAGTCTTTGAACAGACAGGGCCCCTGCTGCAGCAGATCCTGTCTGAGTGGCAGAGGCCATGGGTCCTCTGAGATCAACTCCTGAAGTTCCAGGTACCAAGCCCTTCTTGGCCAATCCGGAACAATGAGTATAGTTCTTACTCCTCTTTTCCTTATTATCCTCAGTACCTTGGGTATGAGAGGGAGAGGAGGGAATACATAAACCGACTGGTACACCCGCGGTGTCACTAGAGCGTCCACAGCGATCGCCTGAGGTTCTCTTGACCTGGCGCAATATCTTTTTTATTGAGGCGGGACGCCAGCATGTCCACCTGTGGTCTTTCCCAACGGTTTACCAGCATTTGGAAGACTTCTGGATGAAGTCCCTATTCTCCCGGGTGGAGTTTGCTGCGGAAGTCTGCTTCCCAGTTGTCCACTCCCGGAATGAACACTGCTGCCAGTGCTACCACGTGATTTTCCGCCCAACGGGGAATCCTTGTGGCTTCTGCCATTGCCCTCCTGCTTCTTGTGCCGCCCTGCCTGTTTACATGGGCGAGCGCCGTGATGTTGTCTGATTGGATCAGTACGGCTGGTTTTGAAGCAGGGGCCTTGTTTGGCTTACGGCCTTGTAAAGGGCTCTTAGCTCCAGAAAGTTTATGTGAAGTGAAATCTCCTGTTTGGACCACAATCCTTGGAATTTTACTCCCTGTGTGACTGCACCCCAGCGCCGAAGGCTGGCATCCGTGTTTACCAGGACCCAGTCCTGTATTCCGAATCTGCGGCCCTCTAGTAGATGAGCCCTCTGCAGCCACCACCGCAGCGACACCCTGGTTCTTGCCGACCGGGTTATCCGCTGCTGTATCTGGAGATGGGACCCGGACCATTTGTCCAACAGTTCCCACTGGAAAATCCTTGTGTGGAACTTTCCGAATGGAATTTCTTCGTACGAAGCTACCATTTTACCCAGGACTCGTGTGCATTGATGTACCGACACCTGTCCCGGTCTTAGGAGGTTTCTGACTAGAGATGACAACTCCTCGGCTTTTTCCATTGGAAGAAACACTTTTTTCTGGTCTGTTTCCAGAATCATTCCCAGGAACAGAAGACGTGTCGTCGGGACCAGCTGTGACTTTGGAATTGAGAATCCAGTCCTGCTGTTGCAGCACTTCCCGAGAAAGTGCTACCCCCTTACCAACTGTTCCTTGGACCTCGCCTTTATCAGGAGATCGTCCAAGTACGGGATAATTAAAACTCCCTTCTTGCGAAGGAGTATCATCATTTCGGTCATTACCCATGGTAAAGACCCTCGGAGCCGTGGATAATCCAAACGGCAGCGTCTGGAACTGATAGTGACAGTCCGGTACCACAATCTTGAGGTACTCCTGGTGAGGAGGGTAAATAGGGACATGCAGGTAAGTATCCTTGATGTCCAGAGAGACCCTGTAATCCCCCTCGTCCAGGATCGCAATAATCGCCCTGAGCGATTCCATCTTGAACTTGAATCTTTTGTTATATGTGTTCAAGGATTTTAAATTTAAGATGGGTCTCACCGAACCGTCCGGTTTCGGTACCACAAACATTGTGGAAAAGTAACCCTTTTCCTGTTGAAGGAGGGGTACCTTGATAATCACTTGCTGTGAATACAGTTTTTTGGATAGCCAATAACACTGCCTCCCTGGCAGAGGGAGTTGCCGGTAAGGCAGATTTTAGGAAACGGCGGGGGGGAGACGTCTCGAATTCCAGCCTGTACATCTGAGATACTGTTTGAAGAACCCAGGGATCCACCTGTGAGAGAGCCCACTGTGCGCTGAAAATTTCTGAGACGGGCCCCCACCGTACCCGGGTCCGCCTGAGCAGCCCCAGCGTCATGCTGTGGACTTACCGGACGCAGGGGAGGACTTCTGCTCCCGGGAACTAGCTGTGTGCTGCAGCTTTTTCCCTCTACCTTTTCCTCTTGGCAGAAAAGATGAGCCTCTAGCCCTCTACTTTTCTGGGGCCGAAGGGACTGTACCTGATAATACAGTGCTTACTTTTGCTGTGGGGTAGCTTGTGGCAAAAGTTTTGATTTCCCAGCTGTAGCTGTGGAAACGAGGTCTGAAAGACCATCCCCAAACAGTTCCACCCCCTTCTAGGGCAAACTTCCATGTGCCGTTTTGAATCGGCATCGCCCGACCATTGCCGAGTCCATAACCCCCGTCTGGCGGCAATGGTTTTACATAGCGCTTATTAGTGATGCCAGTCGGCAAATATCCCTCTGTGCATCACGCATGTATAAGACAGCGTCTTTTATATGCTCTATTTTCAGCAAAATATTGTCCCTATCTATAGTATAAATATTATCCAACAGGGAATCTGACCACGCAGCTGCCGCACTGCACATCCATGCCGAGGCAATAGCAGGTCTCAATATAATGCCAGTGTGTGTGTATATAGCTTTAAGGGTAGTTTTCTGCTTTCTATCAGCAGGTCCTTCAGGGCGGCCGTATCCGTGACGGTAGTGCCACCTTTTTTTAATAAGCGTGTAACCGCTTTTCTACCCTAGGGGTTATTTCCCAACGTGACCTATCCTCTGGCGGAAAAGGGTACGCTGCTTAGAAATTATCAATTTCTTCTCGGGGGAAGTCCACGCTTCCTCACACACCTCATATCAATTCCTCAGATGCAGGAAAACTACTGGTAGTTTTCGGTCACCAAACATAATACCCTTTTTTGTGGTATCTGGGGTATTATCAGAAATGTGTAATACATTTTTCATTGCCTCAATCATGTAACGGGTGGCCCTATTGGAAGGTACACTAGTCTCATCGTCGTCGACACTGGAGTCGGTATCCGTGTCAACATCTGTGTCTGCCATCTGCGGTAGCGGGCGTTTTAGAGCCCCTGATGACATGTGAGACGCTTGGACAGGCACAAGCTGAGCAGCCGGCTGTCCTATGTCGTCAAACCTTTTATGTAAGGAGTTGACACTGTCACGTAATTTCTTCCATAAGTCCATCCACACCGGTGTCGACCCCGCAGGGGGTGACATCCCATTCACAGGCATTTGCTCCGCCTCCACATCATTATCCTCATCATACATGTCGACACAGCAGTACCGACACACAGCACACACACAGGGAATGCTCTGACAGAGGACAGGACCCCACAAAGCCCTTTGGGGAGACAGAGGGAGAGTATGCCAGCACACACCAGAGCGCTATATATCACAGGGATATCACCTATAGAGAGTGTTTTCCCTTATAGCTGCATAATAAATATATATATATATATATATATATATATATATATATATATATATATACTGCGCCTAATTTGTGCCCCCCCTCTCTTTTTAACCCTTTTCTGTAGTGCAGGACTGCAGGGGAGAGTCAGGGAGCGATCCCTCCAGCAGAGCTGTGAGGGAAAATGGCGCCAGTGTCCTGAGGGAGATGGCTCCGCCCCTTTTTCGGCGGGCTTTCTCCCGCTATTGTAAAAGTTCTGGCAGGGGTTAATAAACACCTATATAGCCCCTGGGGCTATATATGGTGTCAGTTCGCCAGCCAAGGTGATATTATTGCTGCTCAGGGCGCCCCCCCCCAGCGCCCTGCACCCATCAGTGACTGCAGTGTGTGGTGTGCATGAGGAGCAATGGCGCACAGCTGCAGTGCTGTGCGCTACCTTGGAGAAGACAGAAGTCTTCAGCCGCCGATTTTCCGGACCACCTTCTTGCTTCTGGCTCTGTAAGGGGGACGGCGGCGCGGCTCCGGGAACGGACGACGAGGTCGGGTCCTGTGTTCGATCCCTCTGGAGCTAATGGTGTCCAGTAGCCTAAGAAGCCCAAGCTACCACCACTTAGGTAGGTTCGCTTCTTCTCCCCTTAGTCCCTCGGTGCAGTGAGCCTGTTGCCAGCAGGTCTCACTGAAAATAAAAAACCTAACATATACTTTCTTCCTAGGAGCTCAGGAGAGCCCCTAGTGTGCATCCAGCTCAGCCGGGCACAGAAATCTAACTGAGGCTTGGAGGAGGGTCATAGGGGGAGGAGCCAGTGCACACCAGATAGTCCTAAAGCTTTCTTTAGATGTGCCCAGTCTCCTGCGGAGCCGTCTATTCCCCATGGTCCTTACGGAGTCCCCAGCATCCACTAGGACGTCAGAGAAATGTAGAAATAAAAACCCTTCTTCAAATCAATTTTCTAGTTTATAAAGAAGAATGGTTAGGTGAAAATTTGAAATCGTATAAATTGTAGAGGGAAGAGAAATGGGAGGAGAAAGAAAGGGGAAGAGATGGGAAGAGGGGGGGGGGGGGTGAACAAGACATAACCAGGACAACATACATCATCATTCTCTATAGGAGAAATTATTCTATAAGGCTGGCAGGTTGCCTATATGTCCAGTCGACGGCGTTAAGTAGGCAGCACCTACATAATTCCAGCATAGCAAATTTAATAGCATCACTCAATCTGTCTATACATATACCAAGTAGTGGGTTCGAAGATTTTTTGGATTCTGAGCCGAGTGGCGTCATCAAAGCTTTGTATAACCGTTTCCCATTTCCTATAGAATCTAGGGGCCCCCGATTCTATGTCAGGCACTAGAGCCTGCCGCTCGTAAAATATGTTGTTTAGTAGAGAGGTTCTCAATTCTGCAATAGATGGAGAATGTCTATGTAACCAATGGGTAAGGATTAATTTTTTGGCAATAGTAAGGATAACTGTCAGAGCAGGTATAATCCTCTGTTTATGCAATCCCAGGTCCCAATCTGAAAAGCAGTAAAATAGGCATGCGGTAGGGAGCTTGTTAATGCGAATTGAAAAGATATCATTAACATGGTTTATCAGTTTTTCCCAGAAAGTTCTTATTTTCCTGCAGTCCCAAAAGTTATGATAGTATGTGGCCTCAGCCATCCCACATTTAAAACATCGACCCGTAGAGGCCAGAGTGAAATAGGAATGCTGTTTCGGGGAGATGTAGGCTCTATTTAAGAATTTGAGGTGCGTTTCCTGCAAGGCTGCATATTTTAAATGTTTAAATGTGGGGGGCAGTGTGGAAATAAGTACCGACATGGCCGGGAAATCAGGTATGTCCCGCAGCCAGCGCAAGTGGAGAGTATGTTGCAAAGGTGTTTTCCCTGAGTCTATAAGAATAGAATATAAATTACGCAGCCTATAACCTATAATTAGATTGGAACGCAAGAGAGGGGTAAGAGGGTCAATGGTTGTATCAAGGGTCATCCCAGGTGGTAGCGACTGTGCAAAATGACGGGATTGTAGGTACATAAAAAATTGGGAGTTGGGTAGACCATACCTATCCGACAATGCGGAGAAAGAGTAGATCACACCCCCAGGGTCAAAGATATCTCGAATGGACGAGATGCCTTTCTCTCTCCACGTCAAGTAAGCACGGCCGTCCAAACCAGGAGGAAATTGCGGATTGCCCCAAAAGGTGGTGTAAGGGGAGTTAGAGAAATTCCTGTGTAATCGTTTTTTGATAGATTTCCAGGCTTTATAAGTGTCACGAAAGAGTATGTTGGATTTTAAATGGGAAGGAATCATTGAGGTAGGTGCATGAAGGAGAGTAGCTGGGGAAAAAGGATGAAAAAGGTGTTCCTCTATATTAGGGAGAGTATATACAGAACCACCAGGAAACCAATCTACCATGTATCAAAACATAGCTGCATTCGAGAAAGCAGAAATGTCCGGCATCCCAAAACCACCCTCCGTCCTCGGCAGTCGCAAAATATAGCGAGATACCCTAGATTTCTTTTTCGCCCCAAATAAATCTTGTAAACAGGGAATCAAATCGTTGGATATCTGACTTAGAAAGTTGCAGGGGAAGCATTTGGAGGACATAGGATAATTTGGGAAAAACAAAGCTCTTAACAACCACCACCCTACCAGATAATGATAGAGGTAAGTCTATCCAGCCGTTCAATATTTTCTCAGCCGAGGAGTAAATCTGGTGGAGGTTAGCAGAGTAAAGGGCGTCTAGATTAGGGGGAATCATAATACCTAAGTATTTAAGTGGAGAGCGGCAAATAGTAAATTGTGTCAGTGTGGGAGATAGGAGGTTTGAGTAGTGGCCAGAGCCCAAAGGGAGGAGGCGCGATTTGTCATAATTCACACGAAATCCCGAGAAGGAGCTAAAATGGTCTACAATATGTTTTACAGCAGGGATGGAAGATTGGGGATTAGAGATAAATAAAAGCATGTCATCGGCAAATAGACTGAGTTTCACTTCAGTCGATCCAACGATGATACCGGCATATTCTAGAGACATACGCAGTGCAGTGGCCAGGGGCTCTATAGCTATAGCGAATAAAAGGGGTGAAAGGGGGCAGCCTTGCCTGGTCCCTCTATGAAGAGGAATGGGAGGAGAAAGATAATTGTTAGAGAGAATTTGGGAGGAAGAGTCATGATATAGAAGGCGTACTGCATGGGTGAAAGGATCCGGGAACCCAAACCTGTGCATGGTGTCAAAAAGGTGATCCCATGTGACCAGGTCAAAAGCCTTCTCCGCATCAAGGGATAGAAGGGCATAGGGCTCCTGGTTTCCGGAAGTCTCCAGCCACTGCATGACAGCCAATATCTTACGCACATTCACCGTAGAATGACGACCCCAAATAAACCCCGTCTGGTCCTCCTGGATCAGAGAGGGCAAGAGAAGCTTTACCCGGTCTGCCAAGATCTTGGTATATATCTTGTAATCCGTATTCAATAAGGATATAGGTCTATATGAGCTGGGAAGCAGGGGGTTTCTCCCCGGTTTATGGAGAATTTTCAGAATCGCAGCATTGAAATAAAGTGGAGGGGGGGTCCCGGTCAGCAGCAAGTTGAAAAGCGTACAAAGGGGTTTGACCAATTGAGGGGCCAGTATTTTATAGTATTCGTTGGTCAGACCGTCAGGCCCAGGGGTTTTGCTCGGTTTCAAACAGTGAATTGTGCGGAGCACCTCCTCCTCAGTAATGGGGTTTAGTAGAAGTTGGGACGAGGCAGAAGACAGGGAGGGAAGAGTAAGGGAAGACCAGAAAGAGTAGTGTTGTTGGTGATCAATGGAGGGTTCGGAGTATAATGAGGAATAAAAAGACTGCAGAACCTCAGACACCTGGCCACAATCATGTACCACAGTGCCATCAGCCCCAGTCAAAGCACGGATAAGTGTCGGGGAGTGTTGACCTTTCAGGAGATTCGAAAGCAATCGACTGGATCGATTGCCAAATTTATGGAATCTACTTTGAGACATAAATGTTAATTTAGATTCAGTATGAGTTAAGAGTTTGTCAAAAAGGGATTTTTGTTCATAGTAGAGTTTTTTGGTAATCGGGGTGGGGGAGCGTGTAAATGCCTGGTAGGCGTCAGTAAGTTTAGATTGAGCATCAAGGTAAAGAGCTTGCGTGTCTTTCTTATGTTTGGAAGTGAAGGAGATAACAGAGCCTCTTAGTACGGACTTAGATGCTTGCCAGAACAGGAGCGGTGAATCCATCTCTGCAGCAGCATTACAATGTTTAAAGTCCGCCCATGAGGCCTCTAGCATATTTCTAAATTGGATGGAGTTGGTCAGGTAGGATGGGAAGCGCCATTGTCTGACAGGGCCTCTATTGTGGAAGGTGGCGAGAGTCATCCAGCAGACCGCATGATCAGATAAGGACACAGGTTCAATTTCAGAAGCCTGCACCTTGGTAAACATAGAAGCCGAGATGAGCAAATAATCAATTCTCGACAATGTGCCATGAGCAGCCGATAAACATGTATATTCACGGCCGACTGGATGGCAAGCTCGCCAGACATCCACAAGATGCAGCTGTGACATTAGATATGGTAAACCATATTTGGGGGTATAACGGCTAGATCTGGGTTTAGTATTCCTATCAAGAGCATTGGATACAGTCGAATTAAAATCACCTGCGAGGATCAACTGTTTGAGAGTGCGGATGCAGTTTAGTGGCAATAGACAGAAAAAAGGGTTGGGGGTCAATATTGGGGGCATAGACATTACACAAGAGAAAACGAGAATCATCTAGAGTGGCGTCCACAATGAGAAACCTGCCTTCAGTATCCGACTGGGAGGAGTGAAGGTCTACTTGAACAGAGCGTCTAACCAAAATGAGTACCCCACGGGTCTTAGCGGTGAATGGGGCAGACGCCAACACCTTCCAGCCCAGGCAGTTAAGCTTGTCAATCTCAGGGGGGAGAAGATGAGATTCTTGGAGGAATGCCACATCCACATGCAGTTTAGATAAATAAAGTAAGGTTTTCTTCCTCTTTATGGGGGAGTGGAAGTCACCAACATTATATGTGCAGAATTTTAAACTGGCCATCTAACAGCTATAGAAAGGTATGACTCATGGCAACATATAAGACCGATAATGTCATATCTACAAAATACATTGCTATAATGGACATATAAAATAGACAGGACAAGACACAGAGAGGAGAGAACAATGGGTAGAAAAAGTGGGGGAAAGTAGAGCAGAGGATCCAGAGAAGAATGGATCAAAAGATTAGCATCAAAAATATACTTCAGGTACAAAGAAAACATAGATTGACCTATAGTTCGCCAAATGGAGAACCAGGTAAGAACTCCAGGCTTGCCCCAGCCCTGGAACTGAAAAACAATAAGCATAGCTTATACATAGAACAAACAAAATACGAACTTAGAAAACATGTGGAGAACATTAGGGAGAAGGCGCCTGTGACAGGACGGTGCCGTACGGGAGCACTCGCTTCCGCGTCCCGTTGACTGCGCACAGAATGGAAGGTCAAGCCGCACGAGGCCTGACCACATAGGGGATTCCCGCTTACCGTCAGTAACCGCCTGTTACTGACTCCACCCACTGCGTTGTGGGCGGGTTCTTGCTGCCACCACCAAACTCCTAACCTGCCGTGGCGTTTGGAACCACGGTTCTGCTCTGTATGTGCCGACGCACTGCTTTACCACAGCTGTGTGGTGTTGACGAATCCCCTCTAGCCACTTGCTAGGCCTCTACCGGTAGCTGGCGGAAGGCGGAGCTTGGAGACGTCAGGTGCTTCCCTGGACAGCCGGAGGACGGGGCTAGGTTTGGCCTAACCCTGTTGGTCACAAGATGAAGCAGTCTTCTTGAGGCAAAGGTGTTTATTGCTCAAATAACCTTTAAAAAGGCTCCTCCCTATTGCTAGGGGCAACAGCATACAATTAAGATGTTTCAGCAGAAGAAGATGTTACAATACACTCTGGAGGCACGCAGGTCTCCTTTTTATGTCAGTTTTCCACACAGTATCACAGGGGGGTAAGCCCTCCCTGTCTTCTCCAACCAATCAGGTTATTTTACAAAATACCAATAAATCACATTTTACAAGGATATAAGTGCAATAAAACAATATCCTCCTTCCTCTGACACAGGCGTTTGGTATCAGATTAACATTCACTATTGATAAATTTATCACATAGCTTAAAAACACAATGTTTCTGTCTCATTCACATCTCCAGGCAAACCCAGTGTCTGAGACCACAACAGGAAGGCTACAATACAAACAGTCTTCCTTCCTGCATAGGTCGCTCGCATGTCAATTAAATCAGGTACATGAAACAAGTTCCAAGCCCATAAACCCAGTGATTAGCATCTCTCTCTAAAGAACTTACACATCAAAAGGTATTGTCCTTCACACCTCTCTGATAGGAAGTGGCATGCTAAGGGCCCTGTCCCATTCCCAAAGGATAAGACATGATTATTCAGACATCTATAATAGTAAGTGCATTTTCCTCTTTAAATATACAGATGACCACATCTTGAATATAAAATACAGTTAAACATGCATTCCTGCAATTGTGCATAGAGCACTACATATGACATGTTAAAACACATCATTAAACAAACTTTTAAACAGTCCGTACCCAGCGCCGTAAGTACGTTTAACAGTGACGCCCAGCGCCCATTGTCCCTTAATATGGCGCCAGGCACAAGGGTTAACACCTTCAGTGCCGCAGCCGCCATTACACGTGTGGTTGGTTGGTCTCTCCGGCCACACTCCTCCCCCCCCATTCAAGCGGGTCAACCAGGGACCCATGTCCCAACGATTTGGGTCCTGGTCCCGCAGTCCGTTGGGGTGAAGGGGACGCTACCTGGGATGTGTAGGCTCTGGCCTAGACAGTTCATCCATAGTGCAGTGGGCCTCTCTTCGTGGGTGCACAATCTTCAAATAGTCCACCTGAAGTCCAAGTTCAAGGCTCCACCACAAAAGTCTGTCCAATTCCCCCAAGGTAGGTTGCAGCCACCTAACAGGTAGGTGGTAAGTCACCACGGTGGGGGGCCGGTTACAAACAAGTGCCACCCACGGTGTCCCAATTGTGGCATACCCCACCTCCCACAATAGCAGTTTCCTGCTCAAACAGGCCACAGGGTGCTCCTGCCCATATGGCTCTTTCTGGCTCGGTACAGCTCCCAGTCCGTGCAGTGGCGCAATAGTTCGTAACACACAGTCCTGGTCAAGAATGTGCGCCATCAGCACTGGAGCGGGTACCCGAGCCTTCTTCAATGACTGGAATGCCAACTCGCAAGCGGGTGCAAAGTCCACTGACTTGGGAATGCCCTTCCTAGCCACCTCTGTCAAGGGGTTCACTACAGGACTAAAGTCAATGACAACATGTCCGTAGGGCCTTACAGGTTCTAAGGTCAGTACCGGTCTGGGTGATGTGGGTCGGGGACAGCCTCGGGTTGCCTCCACCCCCTCTGGGTTGGGCCTACCCCTGTCTCCTCCCACATGGTGCCCCAGGCACTGCACCTCCGTCATACCTATCTGGCAACTGTCTGCCCTTACTGTCAGATCTGCCATCCAATCCTCCTCTGTCGACCTATGACTCGGGAAACCTACCCTGTCACCTAGGCCTACTCCTTCCTCCTCGTCCGCTACCTGTGCCACAGTGATGGCGGCCAGACCACCAGCCTCTGGATCCTGTGTGGCATCCACTACAGGGAGGCTGCGTGTCTTCCCCGATCTACTGTGCACAGGCAGGGGACCTGCTATGTCCACAGCAACTTGCTGCAAGGGTTCTCCTATGGGCAGAGGCCCAGAGACAACACAACCGCTGGAGTGCCCCGGCTGCCAACGCATGGCACCAGCCTTACATTTGGTCTGGGCGTCATCCGACATTCCAGACCAGGGTAAGCTCTGTGTCAGGCACTTCAGGGTACGGTCTGTCTCCGGGCTGCTGTCCAAAGGGGTTTCGCTGGCAACCGACATCGGGTGCGCAGGAACGTTCCCTGAGGGGACCAGTTGGACACATTCCCTATCTGGTCTATCCCCTCCCACTTTCCTGGCTACCCTGTACCTTAACCCTTCCCGCCAGGTCAAACTTCCTGCCCCAACCCTGTCAAGGCCGCTGCCAGAGTGGCGCCTCATGCCTTTCGGGGATGGGTCAGAGAGTTGAGCCTCCCTAAACTCCTGCCTGTGGCCCTCAATCTCTCCTAAATTGGGACACTCTACAGGGGGATCTAGGTGGGGACTACTAGGGTCAGTCTGGTAGGGGTCAGTCATGGAAAAATCAGTGTGGTTTCTCATACTCACCGCCGGAGTTGGCAAACCACTTGGGTCAGGAGCATCATTGGGCACCCCCACAGGATCACACGAGCTGGAACCGACATCCTCTGCGTTGCTAGGGGACGTAGGCATACCAGAGGCAAAAGGCATGCGGGGTCGATGTACTGATCTAGCCGCTGTAATCTTTTCCTCAGGGCTGGTTGATGCTGTGGTTGGCTGTGCTGACAGTTGTCTAGCAGCTGTAGTCTTTTCCTCTGGGCTGGGCTGTGCTGGAGTAGCTGATGTCAACGGTGGTTTTGGAACTTGACTCCGGGGAATGGCGCCAACAAACATAGTGACGATCCCACCACCCAGATCATTTCCTAGGACCACATCAGTTGGGAGACCCTCCATGACGGCAACTTCTCGCAACTCCGGTCCAGCTCCCCAGTCCAGGTAGACTCTTGCCATGGGAACCGCTTTTTCTCTATCGTCCTAAGTGGATGCTGGGGTTCCTGAAAGGACCATGGGGAATAACGGCTCCGCAGGAGACAGGGCACAAAAGTAAAGCTTTTACAGGTCAGGTGGTGTGTACTGGCTCCTCCCCCTATGACCCTCCTCCAGACTCCAGTTAGATTTTTGTGCCCGGCCGAGAAGGGTGCAATTCTAGGTGGCTCTCATAAAGAGCTGCTTAGAGAGTTTAGCTTAGGTTTTTTATTTTACAGTGATTCCTGCTGGCAACAGGATCACTGCAACGAGGGACAGAGGGGAGAAGAAGTGAACTCACCTGCGTGCAGGATGGATTGGCTTCTTGGCTACTGGACATGAAGCTCCAGAGGGACGATCACAGGTACAGCCTGGATGGTCACCGGAGCCACGCCGCCGGCCCCCTCACAGATGCTGAAGCAAGAAGAGGTCCAGAATCGGCGGCTGAAGACTCCTGCAGTCTTCTTAAGGTAGCGCACAGCACTGCAGCTGTGCGCCATTTTCCTCTCAGCACACTTCACACGGCAGTCACTGAGGGTGCAGGGCGCTGGGGGGGGGGCGCCCTGGGAGGCAAATGTAAACCTTTAAAAAGGCTAAAAATACCTCACATATAGCCCCAGAGGCTATATGGAGATATTTACCCCTGCCTAAATGTACTAAATAGCGGGAGACGAGCCCGCCGGAAAAGGGGCGGGGCCTATCTCCTCAGCACACGGCGCCATTTTCTGTCACAGCTCCGCTGGTCAGGAAGGCTCCCAGGTCTCTCCCCTGCACTGCACTACAGAAACAGGGTATAACAGAGAGGGGGGGCAAAATAAATGGCAATATATTAATATAAAAGCAGCTATAAGGGAGCACTTAATCATAAGGCTATCCCTGTCATATATAGCGCTTTTTGGTGTGTGCTGGCAGACTCTCCCTCTGTCTCCCCAAAGGGCTAGTGGGTCCTGTCTTCGTATAGAGCATTCCCTGTGTGTCTGCTGTGTGTCGGTACGTGTGTGTCGACATGTATGAGGACGTTATTGGTGTGGAGGCGGAGCAATTGCCAAATATGAGGATGTCACCTTCTAGGGGGTCGACACCAGAATGGATGCCTTTATTTGTGGAATTACGGGATAGCGTCAACTCGCTTAAGCAGTCGTTTGCCGACATGAGGCGGCCGGACACTCACTTAGTGCCTGTCCAGGCGCCTCAAACACCGTCAGGGGCTGTAAAACGCCCCTTGCCTCAGTCGGTCGACACAGACCCAGACACAGGCACTGATTCCGGTAGTGAAGGTGACGAATCAACCGTATTTTCCAAAAGGGCCACACGTTATATGATTTTGGCAATAAAGGAGATGTTACATTTAGCTGATACTACAGGTACCACTAAACAGGGTATTATGTGGGGTGTGAAAAAACTACCAGTAGTTTTTACCGAATCAGAAGAATTAAATGACGTGTGTGATGAAGCGTGGGGTGCCCCGATAAAAAACTGCTAATTTCAAAGAAGTTATTGGCTTTATACCCTTTCCCGCCAGAGGTTAGGGAGCGCTGGGAAACACCTCCTAGGGTGGACAAAGCGCTAACACGCTTATCAAAACAAGTGGCGTTACCCTCTCCTGAGACGGCCGCACTTAAAGATCCATCAGATAGGAGGATGGAAAATATCCAAAAAGGTATATACACACATGCAGGTGTTATACTACGACCAGCTATTGCGACTGCCTGGATGTGCAGTGCTGGGGTAGTTTGGTCAGAGTCCCTGATCGAAAATATTGATACCCTGGACAGGGACAATATTTTACTGTCGTTAGAACAAATAAAGGATGCATTTCTTTATATGCGTGATGCACAGAGAGATATCTGCACACTGGCATCACGGGTAAGTGCTATGTCCATTTCGGCCAGAAGAGCTTTATGGACACGACAGTGGACAGGCGATGCGTAGAGGAGTTATTTGGGGTCGGTCTATCGGATTTGGTGGCCACGGCTACGGCCGGGAAATCCACTTTTCTACCTCAAGTCACTCCCCAACAGAAAAAGGCACCGACCTTTCAACCGCAGCCTTTTCGTTCCTTTAAAAATAAGAGAGCAAAGGGCTATTCATATCTGCCACGAGGCAGAGGACGAGGGAAGAGACAGCAACAGGCAGCTCCTTCCCAGGAACAGAAGCCCTCCCCGGCTTCTACAAAAGCCTCAGCATGACGCTGGGGCTTCGCAAGCGGACTCGGGGGCGGTAGGCGGTCGTCTCAAGAATTACAGCGCGCAGTGGGCTCACTCGCAGGTAAATCCCTGGATCCTGCAGATAATATCTCAGGGGTACAGGTTGAAATTAGAGACAGAGCCACCTCGCCGTTTCCTGAAGTCTGCTTTACCAACGTCCCCCTCAGAAAGGGAGACGGTTTTGGAAGCCATTCACAAGCTGTATTCTCAGCAGGTGATAGTCAAGGTACCTCTTCTACAACAAGGGAAGGGGTATTATTCCACTCTTTTTGTGGTACCGAAGCCGGATGGCTCGGTAAGGCCTATTCTAAATCTGAAGTCCTTGAACCTGTACATAAAGAAGTTCAAGTTCAAGATGGAGTCACTCAGAGCAGTGATAGCGAACCTGGAAGAAGGGGACTTTATGGTATCCTTGGACATCAAGGATGCGTATCTCCACGTTCCAATTACCCCTCACACCAGGGGTACCTCAGGTTCGTTGTACAAAACTGTCACTATCAGTTTCAGACGCTGCCGTTTGGTTTGTCCACGGCACCTCGGGTCTTTACAAAGGTAATGGCCGAGATAATATTTCTTCTTCGAAGAAAAGGCGTATTAATTATCCCATACTTGGACGATCTCCTAATAAGGGCAAGGTCCAGAGAACAGCTAGAGATGGGTTTAGCACTATCTCGAGAGGTGCTAAAGCAGCACGGATGGATTCTGAATATTCCAAAATCCCAATTAATGCCGACAACTCGTCTGCTGTTCCTGGGGATGATTCTGGACACAGTTCAGAAAAGGTTTTTCTTCCCGAAGAAAAAGCCAAGGAGTTATCTGACCTGGTCAGGAACCTCCTAAAACCAGGAAAGGTGTCTGTACATCAATGCACAAGAGTCCTGGGAAAAAATGGTAGCTTCTTACGAAGCAATCCCTTTCGGCAGATTCCATGCAAAGGGATCTGTTGGACAATTGGTCAGGGTCGCATCTTCAGATGCACCTGCGGATAACCCTGTCGCCGAGGACAAGGGTATCCCTTCTGTGGTGGTTGCAGGAGGCTCATCTATTGGAGGGCCGCAGATTCGGCATGCAGGATTGGATCCTGGTGACCACGGGTGCCAGCCAGAGAGGCTGGGGAGCAGTCACACAGGGAAGAAATTTCCAGGGAGTGTGGTCGAGCCTGAAAAAGTCTCTTCACATAAGCATTCTGGAACTAAGAGCAATCTACAATGCTCTAAGCCAGGCGGAACCTCTGCTTCAAGGAAGACCGGTGTTGATCCAGTCGGACAACATCACGGCAGTCGCCCATGTAAACAGACAGGGCGGCACAAGAAGCAGGAGGGCAATGGCAGAAGCTGCCAGGATCCTTCGCTGGGCGGAGAATCACGTGATAGCACTGTCAGCAGTATTCATCCCGGGCGTGGACAACTGGGAAGCAGACTTCCTCAGCAGACACGACCTTCACCCGGGAGAGTGGAGACTTCATCCAGAAGTTTTCCACATGCTATTAAACCGTTGGGTAAAACCAATGGTGGACATGATGGCGTCTCGCCTCAACAAAACACTGGACAGGTATTGCGCCAGGTCAAGAGATCCGCAGGCAATAGCTGTGGACGCGCTGGTAACACCTTGGGTGTACCAGTCGGTATATGTGTTTCCTCCTCTGCCTCTCATACCAAAGGTATTGAGGATTATACGGCAAAGTGGAGTAAGACTAGTGGCTCCGGATTGGCCAAGAAGGACTTGGTACCCGGAACTTCAAGAGATGGTCACGGACGATCCGTGGCCTCTACTTCTGAGAAGGGACCTGCTTCAGCAGGGTACTTGTCTTTTTCAAGACTTACCGCGGCTGCGTTTGACGGCATGGCGTTTGAATGCCAGATCCTAAAAGGAAAAGGCATTCCAGAAGAAGTCATTCCTACCTTGATAAAGGCAAGGAAGGAAGTCACCGCGAAGCATTATCGCCGTATTTGGCGAAAATGTTGCGTGGTGCGAGCAGCGGAGTGCTCCGATGGAGGAATTTCAACTGGGTCGTTTTCCTACATTTCCTGCAATCAGGATTGTCTATGGGTCTCAAATTGGGATCTATTAAGGTTCAAATTTCGGCCCTATCAATATTCTTCCAAAAAGAATTGGCCTCAGTCCCTGAGGTCCAGATTTTTATCAAAGGAGTACTGCATATACAGCCTCCTGTGGTGCCTAAGGTGGCACCGTGGGATCTAAATGTAGTTTTAGATTTCCTCAAATCAAATTGGTTTGAACCACTAAAGAAGGTGGATTTGAAATATCTCACATGGAAAGTGACTATGTTACTGGCCCTGGCTTCGGCCGGGAGAGTATCTGAACTGGCGGCTTTGTTTTATAAAAGCCCTTATTTAATTTTCCATTCGACATAGGGCAGAGCTGCGGACGCGTCCGCATTTTCTCCCTAAGGTGGTATCAGCGTTTCACCTGAACCAGCCTATTGTAGTGCCTGCGGCTACAGACGACTTGAAGGACTCCAAGTTGTTGGACGTTGTCAGAGCCTTAAAAATATACATTTAAAGGACGGCTGGAGTCAGAAAATCTGACTCGCTGTTTATACTGTATGCACCCAACAAGTTGGGTGCACCTGCTTCTAAGCAGTCGATTGCTCGTTGGATTTGTAACAAAATTCAACTTGTACATTCTGTGGCAGGCCTGCCACAGCCTAAATCTGTTAAGGCCCATTCCGCAAGGAAGGTGGGCTCATCTTGGGCGGCTGCCCGAGGGGTCTCGGCATTACTACTCTGCCGAGCAGCTACGTGGTCAGGGGAGAACACGTTTGTAAATTTTTACAAATTTGATACCCTGGAAAAGGAGGACCTGGAGTTCTCTCATTCGGTGCTGCAGAGTCATCCGCACTCTCCCGCCCGTTTGGGAGCTTTGGTATAATCCCCATGGTCCTTTCAGGAACCCCAGCATCCACTTAGGACGATAGAGAAAATAAGAATTTACTTACCGATAATTCTATTTCTCGGAGTCCGTAGTGGATGCTGGGCGCCCATCCCAAGTGCGGATTATCTGCAATACTTGTACATAGTTATTGTTAACTAATTCGGGTTATTGTTTAGGAAGCCATCTTTCAGAGGCTCCTCTGTTATCATACTGTTAACTGGGTTTAGATCACAAGTTGTACGGTGTGATTGGTGTGGCTGGTATGAGTCTTACCCGGGATTCAAAATCCTCCCTTATTGTGTACGCTCGTCCGGGCACAGTACCTAACTGGAGTCTGGAGGAGGGTCATAGGGGGAGGAGCCAGTACACACCACCTGACCTGTAAAAGCTTTACTTTTGTGCCCTGTCTCCTGCGGAGCCGTTATTCCCCATGGTCCTTTCAGGAACCCCAGCATCCACTACGGACTCCGAGAAATAGAATTATCGGTAAGTAAATTCTTATTTTCTGTTCCTTCTGCCAGGGTGACCGTGGCAGTGCGACCCTGCAATACTGCAGCAGGATCTATAAGGTGGGGGCTCACCACAGTGATTGAGGCCCCAGAGTCTCTTAGGCCTTCTCCCTGCAGGGGTCCCACGTGGACTGGCTGCAGGTGCCTCCACATGTTGTGTAGGGGCTGTTTGGCCATGCAGGTGACTCTCTCCGCAGAGTGCACCTGTCTCTCGCCACACTCCATCGGACTGACTGGAGGGGGAACAGTCTCTGTAGGCTCATCTCCTCTCGTCAAACAAGCGATCCGGGCTCCAGCACTCGGATTTGGGGCACGAGTCTGGGGTGCTTGGGATGCAGGACAGTTCATCCTCAGATGTCCGATTTTCCCACAGCCGTAGCACTTCTTCTCCAGTCGTGGCACCGATGATCTCTGATCAGTTGCAGGGACGCTGCGGTGCGGTTGCTGGCCAAGAGCACCCGGGTTGGAAGATGCTTGTCTTTGGGGGTGATGAGTTGAAGAGGGGGGTCCCCTTGGTGGTGCAGTCTTTTGGAGCTGACTGCTCGCTGGGCGCTTCTGGCCCCGTGGCCGAATTGCCACATATTTGTCGGCTAATTGGGCAGCCATTTTTAAGCTGGGTGGCTCCCGATCTAGCACCCACTCCTTCACTTCTTGGGCGCACCTGCGGTAGAACTGCTCCCTGCAGATCAGGTCGATCAGTGTGTCCCATGTAGTGGCTTCCGAATCCTTCACCCACTTCACCACGTACTGCCGCAGCTGGGTGGCGAACTGCTCATGGGTGCTGCTAGGATTCTTAGGCAAGTCTCTGAATTTCTTCCTGTAAGACTCGGGAGTGATGAAGAATCGCTGGAGGAGGGCCTTCTCGACTTCGTCGTAGTTCCCACAGTCCTCCGTCGCCACTCCTCGATAGGCCTCCAAGGCCTCTCCATGCAGGGTGGGCACAAGGTGTCTCACCCACTCCGACTTGGGTAGATCGTGTAGTTTGCAAGTCCTTTCAAAAACTTGTAAATGTCCATCAATGTCCCCATCACTGTCTGCAAACTTGGCAAACTGAATACGTCCTGATCTGTGTACAACAGCTGACAACGGCTCCCGGGGTACCACGGCCTGTGGTGCCCGCTCATCACGCCACATCTGGATGATGATCAAGCGCTCTTGCTCCGTTGCCCTTTCCCCCAATTCCGCTAGCCGATCTGCTAGGGTATCCGGGCCGCCCTCCCTGGGACGTTGGGATCCTGGCCCTGCTAGGGATTGCTGGGAAACATTGCTGCTGTGAGAGAGGGCGGGGCTTGTGGTTCTCACCGGTTCCTTACGAAGGTCCACTGTTGGGCCGTCCTCTGCGATGCTGACGCCGTCAGTGCTTTCCACCTCCGCCCGATGAGACTCCTCCCAGCTCCTGAGCGCCGCCTGCATGACGCTCCTGGACGCGTTGGAAGGGATATCCACACCCTTGCCCTGGCATACGATCTCCAGATCCTCCTTGGACATTCCGCTGAATTCCGCCATCTTGTGCGTCCTCCTGCGCTGCAGTTACTCCTCCCCTGAGTAACTCGGCTTCTCCAATCGGGTGATGAAAAGCCGCCTGGGAATATCCCACCACTATGCCACCAATTTCTGTGACAGGACGGTGCCGTACGGGAGCACTCGCTGCTTCCGCGTCCCGTTGACTGCGCACAGAATGGAAGGTCAAGCCGCACGAGGCCTGACCACATAGGGGATTCCCGCTTACCGTCAGTAACCGCCTGTTACTGACTCCACCCACTGCGTTGTGGGCGGGTTCTTGCTGCCACCACCAAACTCCTAACCTGCCGTGGCGTTTGGAACCACGGTTCTGCTCTGTATGTGCCGACGCACTGCTTTACCACAGCTGTGTGGTGTTGACGAATCCCCTCTAGCCACTTGCTAGGCCTCTACCGGTAGCTGGCGGAAGGCGGAGCTTGGAGACGTCAGGTGCTTCCCTGGACAGCCGGAGGACGGGGCTAGGTTTGGCCTAACCCTGTTGGTCACAAGATGAAGCAGTCTTCTTGAGGCAAAGGTGTTTATTGCTCAAATAACCTTTAAAAAGGCTCCTCCCTATTGCTAGGGGCAACAGCATACAATTAAGATGTTTCAGCAGAAGAAGATGTTACAATACACTCTGGAGGCACGCAGGTCTCCTTTTTATGTCAGTTTTCCACACAGTATCACAGGGGGGTAAGCCCTCCCTGTCTTCTCCAACCAATCAGGTTATTTTACAAAATACCAATAAATCACATTTTACAAGGATATAAGTGCAATAAAACAATATCCTCCTTCCTCTGACACAGGCGTTTGGTATCAGATTAACATTCACTATTGATAAATTTATCACATAGCTTAAAAACACAATGTTTCTGTCTCATTCACATCTCCAGGCAAACCCAGTGTCTGAGACCACAACAGGAAGGCTACAATACAAACAGTCTTCCTTCCTGCATAGGTCGCTCGCATGTCAATTAAATCAGGTACATGAAACAAGTTCCAAGCCCATAAACCCAGTGATTAGCATCTCTCTCTAAAGAACTTACACATCAAAAGGTATTGTCCTTCACACCTCTCTGATAGGAAGTGGCATGCTAAGGGCCCTGTCCCATTCCCAAAGGATAAGACATGATTATTCAGACATCTATAATAGTAAGTGCATTTTCCTCTTTAAATATACAGATGACCACATCTTGAATATAAAATACAGTTAAACATGCATTCCTGCAATTGTGCATAGAGCACTACATATGACATGTTAAAACACATCATTAAACAAACTTTTAAACAGTCCGTACCCAGCGCCGTAAGTACGTTTAACAGTGACGCCCAGCGCCCATTGTCCCTTAATATGGCGCCAGGCACAAGGGTTAACACCTTCAGTGCCGCAGCCGCCATTACACGTGTGGTTGGTTGGTCTCTCCGGCCACAGCGCCTTAAAAGAAAAAAGGAAAATCACATTTAGAATGAGATTATTGGCAATATAGTACCCGACATGGCACCCATGTCAGTAAGAAAGGCGCCACCTCCCAGCAATAATTTCAAGAACTCCCAGTGATTATCAGCTATAACAAGAACAAATATAACAGAGCAGCGAAGTAATCGCCAGTGAAGGGGGAAATAACCACGCTAATAGGTTTCATATCCGTGGTCAGCAGTCAGGAGCCAAGTCTGTTGAGGGTAGGTGCAGTGAAGAACGGCCATTCTCCTCTTCCAACAGATAGGATTCCGCATCAGCCACGGTGGAGAAGTCCGTAAATGAGGATCCCTTGAACAGGCGCAGCCGAGCCGGGTATATGAGAGCAAATTTTCTGTTTGTTTTGGCAAGGCGGGAACAAAGTGGGGTGAATTCACGTCTTGCCCTACCACCTCTGCAGAATAGTCCTGGAAAATATAAATCCGCACGTCGTTCCATTGTAAATTCCGCTTGCGACGAGACGCAGACCAAATAGTGTCTTTGTGGATATAATTAAGACAGCGGAAAATAACAGCCCGGGGTCGGGTATCTTGTGTAGGCCTTGCAGGACCAATGCGATGGGCCCTCTCTACAATCATACCCGCGCAGGAATCTTGGATATCGAGCAAATCAGGCAGCGTGTCCTGTATAAATGAAGAGTGCTGGCCCTTTAAGAGCCTCGGGCAGCCCAACAATTCTCAGATTATTTCGACGTGATCTGTTCTCGAGGTCGTCAACTTTATTGAGAAGTTGGTAATGAGATTTCTGAAGAAAAGCGCACTGTTCCTTTACATCGGCAACGTCATGAAATGTCTCCCCAAGACGCTGTTCATTAGCCTGCACCCGTTTGGAAAGCTGTTTGAACTGTGACTTTATGTCATGCACTGCCTGTGTGACTTTGGCAGCATGGGATTCCATGATAGGGTTAATGGAGTCTTGAATTGCCTTTACCATATCAGAATATGTAATTGGGCCCTCAGCCTGCTGTGTAGTCTTATGAGACTTCTGTGTAGAGGGGACAGTATGCACAGGGAGAGCTGTGGCAGTAGAGGAGTCAGAGGATGAATGTAACTCACGGTCTGTGTGCACTTGCTGCTGCTGAGACTGTGACTGCTGCCCGGCGGCCATCTTGGAGTCCCCCTTCGTTTTTGCAGGACCCTGTTTGAGAGGCTTTGCCGCTTCTGGGGCGGCCAGGAAGCGCTGCATCAGGGGCTAGCAGTGTTCCCACAGGCAGGGTAGCGGTCCGGGAGCGGGGTGTTGCGCTATGCACAGCGTGAGGGCTGGGGCGGCACACGGAACTCACACTGCTGCTGCTGCACGCATCGGCGCCGTACCCGGAAGTGTTTGACGAGAGGAGATGAGCCTACAGAGACTGTTCCCCCTCCAGTCAGTCCGATGGAGTGTGGCGAGAGACAGGTGCACTCTGCGGAGAGAGTCACCTGCATGGCCAAACAGCCCCTACACAACATGTGGAGGCACCTGCAGCCGGTCCACGTGGGACCCCTGCAGGGAGAAGGCCTAAGAGACTCTGGGGCCTCAATCACTGTGGTGAGCCCCCACCTTATAGATCCTGCTGCAGTATTGCAGGGTCGCACTGCCAAGGTCACCCTGGCAGATGGAACAGAGAAAGAGGTTCCCATGGCGAGAGTCTACCTGGACTGGGGAGCTGGACCAGAGTTGCGAGAAGTTGCCGTCATGGATGGTCTCCCAACTGATATGGTCCTAGGAAATGACCTGGGTGGTGGGATCGTCACCACATTTGCTGGCGCCATTCCCCGGAGTCAAGTTCCAAACCCACCGTTGACATCAGCTACTCCAGCACAGCCCAGCCTAGAGGAAAAGACTACAGCTGCTAGACAACTGCCAGCACAGCCAACCACAGCATCAACCAGCCCAGAGAAAGAGATTACAGCGGCTAGATCGGCACATCGACCCCGCATGCCTTTTGCCTCTGGTATGCCTACGTCCCCTAGCAACGCAGAGGATGTTGGTTCCAGCTCGTTTGATCCTGTGGGGGTGCCCAATGATGCTCCTGACCCAAGTGGTTTGCCAACTCCGGCGGTGAGTATGAGAAACCACACTGACTTTTCCATGACTGACCCCTACCAGACTGACCCTAGTAGTCCCCACCTAGATCCCCCTGTAGAGTGTCCCAATTTAGGAGAGATTGAGGGCTGCAGGCAGGAGTTTAGGGAGGCTCAACTCTCTGACCCATTCCCGAAAAGCATGAGGCGCCACTCTGGCAGCGGCCTTGACAGGGTTGGGGCAGGAAGTTTGACCTGGCGGGAAGGGTTAAGGTACAGGGTAGACAGGAAAGTGAGAGGGGATAGACCAGATAGGGAACGTGTCCAACTGGTCCCCCCAGGGAACCTTCCTGCGCAACCGGTGTCGGTTGCCAGCGAAACCCCTTTGGACAGTAACCCGGAGACAGACCGTACCCTGAAGTGCCTGACACAGTGCTTACCCTGGTCTGGAATGTCGGATGACGCCCAGACCAACTGTAAGGCTGGTGCCATGCGTTGGCATCTGGGGCACTCCAGCGGTTGTGTTGTCTCTGGGCCTCTGCCCCTAGGAGAACCCTTGCAGCAAGTTGCTGTGGACATAGCAGGTCCCCTGCCTGTGCGCAGTAGATCGGGGAAGACACGCAGCCTCCCTGTAGTGGATGCCACACAGGATCCAGAGGCTGGTGGTCTGGCCGCCATCACTGTGGCACAGGTAGCGGACGAGGAAAGAAGAGTAGGCCTAGGTGACAGGGTAGGTTTCCCGAGTCATAGGTCGACGGAGGAGGATTGGAGGGCAGGTCTGACAATTAGGACAGACAGTTGCCAGACAGGAATGACGGAGGTGCAGTGCCTGGGGCATCATGTCGGAGGAGACAAGGTTAGGCCCAAACCAGAGAGGGTGGAGGCAACCAGAGGCTGTCCCCGACCCACATCACCCAGACCGGTACTGACCTTAGAACCTGTAAGGCCCTACGGACATGTTGTCATTGACTTTAGTCCTGTAGTGAACCCCTTTACAGAGATGACTAGGAAGGGCATTCCCAAGTCAGTGGACTTTGCACCCGCTTGCGAGTTGGCATTCCAGTCATTGAAGGAGGCTCGGGTACCCGCTACAGTGCTGATGGCGCACATTCTTGACCAGGACTGTGTGTTACGAACTACTGCGCCACTGCACGGACTGGGAGCAGTACCGAGCCAGAAAGAGCCATATGGGCAGGAGCACCCTGTGTCCTGTTTGAGCAGTATACTGCTATTATGGGAGGTGGGGTATGCCACAATTGGGACACCGTGGGTGGCAC
This sequence comes from Pseudophryne corroboree, assembly GCF_028390025.1. NCBI lineage: Eukaryota > Metazoa > Chordata > Amphibia > Anura > Myobatrachidae > Pseudophryne > Pseudophryne corroboree. The sequence goes on from NC_086451.1 coordinate 489,741,831, forward strand.
TTGTGTGTAACTGGCCCCCCCACCGTGGTGACTTACCACCCACCTGTTAGGTGGCTGCAACCTACCTTGGGGAAATTGGACAGACTTTTGTGGTGGAGCCTTGAACTTGGACTTCAGGTGGACTATTTGAACATTGTGCACCCACGAAGAGAGGCCCACTGCACTATGGATGAACTGTCTAGGCCGGAGCCTACACCCCCCAGGTAGCGTCACCTTCAACCCCATTAAGGACTGCGGGACCAGGGACCAAATCGTTGGGACATGGGTCCCTGGTTGACCCGCTTGGACAATGGCGCGGCACTGAAGGGGTTAACCCTCAGTGACCGGCGCCATATTCAAGGACAATGGGCGCTTGGCGCCACTTTTAAACTGTGCACTGGTGCTAAGCGCCATCTTTAAATGTAGTGTGGGTGCTAGGCACCGGGCATTTAAAAATATATTTAATACTGTGTTTTCACCAATGTTATATTTAATGCAATAGGCACAGTTGTAGGATTGCACATTTACAATGCAGCAAATGCCAGCACTTAGAAGGAATGTGTAAACTGTGTTGGTTTTACAATGCATTTATGTTTGAGGACAAATGGCCTTGGAAGCTTCTCACCTAGGAATTGAGATGCTGATGACCCTGGCACCTGGAAAGAGGTGTATGGACAAGCCATTTCTTTGAGATTGAGATGTGTCTCTGTGTAACTTTATAGACACATGCAGGTGACCGGATTTGTTTGCTGTCTTCTCTGAATATTGTGTGAACTGGGTTTGCATGGAGATGTTAGAGAAGACAGGAACATGTTAATCAGATTGTGTTTTATGAATGCAAACTAGTGGGTTTCATTCAACAACAGTTTGATGTAAGATTTCTTAGGCTGTATTATGTGTGATGCAGATTATGTGTAATTTACAGTATAAGAACGTGGTCTATGTGTGAGAGGGTGAATGCAATTGAAATGCAAGTTACATTTACATGTGTGAAAGAGACAGGAAGATGATAATCAGATTGTGTCTGGGAAAGCCACTGGTTTGGTTATATATGAAGAGGAGCAGGAATGTGCTTTATCTAATTCTTAACTTTTGAAATGTAACTTGTATTTATTTATATTTTCTGCGATAACCTGATTGGTTGGAGAAGACAGGGAGGGCTTACCCCCCTGTGGTACTGTGTGTAGAACTGAGATAAAAAGAGGATGCCTGTGAGCCTCCAGGTAGTAGTACCATCTTATTCTGCTGGAACATCTTGCTGTATGCTGTTGCCCCTAGCAATAGGGAAGAGTTCTCTTTAGAACTATTGCAAATAAATACCATTTGCCTCAAGAAGATTGCTTCATCTTATGACCTACAGGGTTATGCCAAACATAGCCCCGTCCTCCGGCTGTCCAGGGAAGCACCTAACGTCTCCAAGTTCTGCTTTCCGCCAGCTACCGGCAGAGGCCTAGCAAGTGGCTAGTGGGGATTCGTCAGCACCACACAGCTGTGGTAAGGCAGTGCGTCGGCACATACAGAGCAGAACCATGGTTCCAAACGCCACGGCAGGTTAGGAGTTTGGTTGTGTCAGCATAAACCCGCCCACAGCGCAGTGGGTGGAGTCAGTAACAGGCGGTTACTGACGGTAAGCGGGAATCCCCTATGTGGTCAGGCCTCGTGTGACCTGACCTTCCATTCTGTGCGCAGGAGACGGGACGCGAAGGCGGTGAGTGCTTTCGTACGGAACCGTCCTGTCACACCTGTATACTGCTGCATCCTGTGTCTGTCACATTAGCCATGTACCTGTTCTGCAGTGTCTTGTGCTGTAACTCGCTGCTTTCCTCGGTGCTCATCTGTATATGTGCTTTCCTCGGTGCTCATCTGTATATGTGCTTTCCTCGGTGCTCATCTGTATATGTGCTTTCCTCGGTGCTCATCTGTATATGTGCTTTCCTCGGTGCTCATCTGTATATGTGCTTTCCTCGGTGCTCATCTGTATATGTGCTTTCCTCGGTGCTCATCTGTATATGTGCTTTCCTCGGTGCTCATCTGTATATGTGCTTTCCTCGGTGCTCATCTGTATATGTGCTTTCCTCGGTGCTCATCTGTATATGTGCTTTCCTCGGTGCTCATCTGTATATGTGCTTTCCTCGGTGCTCATCTGTATATGTGCTTTCCTCGGTGCTCATCTGTATATGTGCTTTCCTCGGTGCTCATCTGTATATGTGCTTTCCTCGGTGCTCATCTGTATATGTGCTTTCCTCGGTGCTCATCTGTATATGTGCTTTCCTCGGTGCTCATCTGTATATGTGCTTTCCTCGGTGCTCATCTGTATATGTGCTTTCCTCGGTGCTCATCTGTATATGTGCTTTCCTCGGTGCTCATCTGTATATGTGCTTTCCTCGGTGCTCATCTGTATATGTGCTTTCCTCGGTGCTCATCTGTATATGTGCTTTCCTCGGTGCTCATCTGTATATGTGCTTTCCTCGGTGCTCATCTGTATATGTGCTTTCCTCGGTGCTCATCTGTATATGTGCTTTGTTAGACTCTGCAGAATCCTTGTGGCGCCATAAAAATAAAGGATAATAAATATCGCCAAACACTATTCCATTCTCCAGCTGTTCTGGATTGAGCACAGTGTCTCCCAGCTCAATGTCGGGTACCTCTGCTGGTAGTAAGGAACCAATGGGAACTAGCCGACACCAACCAAGAGTTGTGGCAGCAGCAGCGTGTCCACGCATACCCAAAAGTAGGCGGTTCCAAGTGGCGATGGTAGGAGCCTGGGAAAAGTGATTCCAGGTGGCAGTGAGTTACCCGCCCACTGCGCAGTACATACGGCGGTTACTGGTGGTGAGACGGAATCCCTGGGATTGGTGAAGGATACACTGAAGCATGTGCCATCGGTGAATATCTCTTGTATAAGGACAGACAGACATCCTGTATTCCTTGTTGCACATCTTCTATTACAATCATTCTGTCTGTAACTTTTTGCATTCTCTTCCTCTGTACACATTGCTTCTCCTCCCCAGCTGCTGCTGCTGCAGCATCATTTTCTCATGGTCCTCAAACTGCCCACTAGGTGGCATCGTTGTCTGATAATAATCTGTCATATTGGTGAATTTAATGCTGGGTGCACTCTGAGCAATGGCCCTCATTCCGAGTTGATCGGATTTACACTGGTGGCGTAACCAGCTCTAGGATGAAAGCTACAATGCTGGGTAACAAGCAGGAGGGGCCCAACTAAATTGTGTTTTCTTATATAGATTGATAATGTCCTCTGGCTTCACAATCATGCCGGATTAGTGAGGCCAATCCTGGGCTATTTTTTTTCAATCCTGGGATTGCAGTATGGATCGGTGTAGGGAGCAGCAAGTGAGGAAGGGTGGGAGTAGGGAGGGTGGGAATAGGGAGCAGGGAGGGAGGCAGTAGGGAGGGAGGGACGGTGGGAGTAGGGAGGGTGGGAGCAGTGAGGCAGGGAGGGAGCAGTGAGGGAGGGTGGAAGTAGGGAGCAGTGAGGGAGGGTGGAAGTAGGGAGCAGTGAGGGAGGGTGGAAGTAGGGAGCAGGGAGGGAGGGTGGGAGTAGGGAGCAGGGAGGGTGGGAATAGGGAGCAAGGAGTGTGGAAGTAGGGAGCAGGGAGGGAGGCAGTAGGGAGGGTGGGAGTAGGGAGGGTGGGAGCAGGGAGGGAGGGAGCAGTGAGAGGGTGGAAGTAGGGAGCAGTGAGGGTGGGTGGGAGTAGGGAGCAGGGAGGGAGGGTGGGAGCAGTGAGGCAGGGAGTGTGGGAATAGGGTGGCAGCAGGGAGGGTGGGTGTAGGGAGCAGCAAGTGAGGGAGGGTGGGAGTAGGGAGCAGGGAGGGAGGCAGGAGGGAGGGAGGGTGGGAGCAGTGAGGCAGGGAGTGTGGGAATAGGGAGGGAGGGTGGGAGTAGGGAGCAGTGAGGGTGGGAATAGGGAGCAGGGAGGGAGGCAGTAGGGAGGGTGGGAGCAGTGAGGCAGGGAGGGTGGGAGTAGAGAGCAGGGAGCGAGGGTGGGGGAGGGAGCAGCGAGGGTGGGAGTAGGGGGCAGCGAGGGAGGGTGGGAGTAGGGGGCAGTGAGGGAGGGTGGGAGTAGGGGGCGGGAGGGTGGGAGTAAAGACCAGGGAGGGAGGGTGTGTGGGGAACACATAGAATGGATGTAGGGAGTGTGTAGATGGTGCTTACTATTAGATGGGCAGCCATAGAGACACAGACCACACCAGCGGCATTTTAAATGTAGTGCCAGTCGGCAGCCAATTGCAGCTGGTGGTCCGGCAGCCAATCAGGAGCCGCTGCTGTGGCCACTAACCTGGTTGTTGGTCTGCTAGCTCCGATTGGCTGGTGGCCAGCACTACATATGAAAAGAAGCGGCACTGTCCTCCTTTGTATGACTGCCCACCTACGTGCCATATATACCTCATATATACCCCTGCCACCCGGGCTGCACTGCCGGGCTGTTTCTGAGCTAAGTGCTGCTAGTGCTCAGCGCTGTCCGCCAAAGCTGCGCATGCGCCTCCTAATCCCGCAAATGGAGGCTCCAGTCCCCAGGATGCTAATCCCAGAATTCTGGGGGCAAAATCCTGGGAACCCGCCGCTCCTGGGATTGGCCCCTATACTGGGTATTATGTGGCATATTGTGCACCCTGTTGCTTTATTACATATTATTTGTGTTGCTACGCAGGAGTTTCCAGGAGAAATACCTTGTGTCAGTCCCTGTATAGGACCTGTCACATAGCTGTGTCTTACTCCTCTATTGTCACATACATGACATGTTTTATTGCAGCTTCCAGCTAAGATTAGATAATTTGCCTGAAATTAGTCCTGTAAGAGCAGCAAATTGCTGACACCTTTTACTATAAGCCTCACGTTTCAAGTGTAATGAGCGGAAACTGCGCCTATTATCAGTCACGGAGGTGCGAGGTCTTAGAGCCGTGTGACGACAATTGCAGTGTCCCAGATCAGGGTGCAAAATATCCTGTATATATAATATCTCTATTATACAAATGTTATATTGTGTCTGGCTCCCCCACATGGGCTACGATGGCGGCCGTTGCACTGAAGGGTGGTTCACCACAATATTTTACGAGCAGGGCCCTCATCCCTTATGTGCTTATCCTTCTGTTACTTAAACCATCCTGGGCGGCCCCTAATCCCGCAGTTTTCTGCCACTCTGATACTTACCCTGTACTTGGCCTATATTGTCTTCAGCTGTGAGTCGCTATTGTCCCGTTCTGATGCGCCAATTTCCAGTATATGATCGGCGCTAGGTGTTATGTGTACAATGTGTTACTTGTGCCGGGTGTTCAAAAGTAGGGTTGGGGCTGTAATGCCGGCGGCCGGGATCCTGGAGGTCAGCGTACCGACCCCAGGATGCCAGCGGGGGGCGAGCGCAGCGGTTCTATTCCCACTCTGTGGATGTTGTGGACACTCACGAGTGGGAATAGCCCCTGCTTGCCGGCATTCCGGCTGTCGACATTGTCAGCGGTTGGGATCCCGACCGCCGGCAAATCAACTACATCCCCCAAAATGTATTTTGTAGTTATGTTTTAGTGTCTACCCCCTTTCCCCCCAGGAATTTTGATAAGCAGCGCAGAAGGGGGCACAGCACCGTCAGCATCACTAATGGTTGCGTGCCGCACCCCACGACGGCACAGATAGGGGCAGTGTAGGTAGTTACTGGGGGTGGGGGTAGGTAGCAGCTGGGGCAGTACTGGGACAAGGAGGGGGTTATAGGGCAGGCAGTACTGGGGGTAGGGAAGATGTAAGTGTAGGTAGTTACTGGGGGTGGGGGTAGGTAGCAGCTGGGGCAGTACTGGGATAAGGAGGGGGTTATGGAGCAGGCAGTACGGGGGGTAGGGAAGATGTAAGTGTAGGTAGTTACTGGGGGTGGGGGTAGGTAGCAGCTGGGGCAGTACTGGGGGTAGGGAAGATGTAAGTGTAGGTAGTTACTGGGGGTGGGGGTAGATAGCAGCTGGGGCAGTACTGGGGGTAGTGAAGATGTAAGTGTAGGTAGTTACTGGGGGTGGGGGTAGATATCAGCTGGGGCAGTACTGGGATAAGGAGGAGGTTATGGGGCAGGCAGTACTGGGGGTAGGGAAGATGTAAGTGTAGGTAGTTACTGGTAGTGGGGGTAGGTAGCAGCTGGGGCAGTACTGGGATAAGGAGGGGGTTATGGAGCAGGCAGTATGGGGGGTAGGGAAGATGTAAGTGTAGGTAGTTACTGGGGGTGGGGGTAGATAGCAGCTGGGGCAGTACTGGGATAAGGAGGGGGTTATGGAGCAGGCAGTATGGGGGGTAGGGAAGATGTAAGTGTAGGTAGTTACTGGGGGTGGGGGTAGGTAGCAGCTGGGGCAGTACTGGGGTAGGGAAGATGTAAGTGTAGGTAGTTACTGGTAGTGGGGGTAGGTAGCAGCTGGGGCAGTACTGGGATAAGGAGGGGGTTATGGAGCAGGCAGTACGGGGGGGTAGGGAAGATGTAAGTGTAGGTAGTTACTGGGGGTGGGGGTAGATAGCAGCTGGGGCAGTACTGGGATAAGGAGGGGGTTATGGAGCAGGCAGTATGGGGGGTAGGGAAGATGTAAGTGTAGGTAGTTACTGGGGGTGGGGGTAGGTAGCAGCTGGGGCAGTACTGGGGTAGGGAAGATGTAAGTGTAGGTAGTTACTGGGGGTGGGGGTAGGTAGCAGCTGGGGCAGTACTGGGGTAGGGAAGATGTAAGTGTAGGTAGTTACTGGGGGTGGGGGTAGGTAGCAGCTGGGGCAGTACTGGGATAAGGAGGGGGTTATGGGGCAGGCAGTACTGGGGGTAGTGAAGATGTAAGTGTAGGTAGTTACTGGGGGTGGGGGTAGGTAGCAGCTGGGGCAGTACTGGGATAAGGAGGGGGTTATGGGGCAGGCAGTACGGGGGGTAGGGAAGATGTAAGTGTAGGTAGTTACTGGGGGTGGGGGTAGGTAGCAGCTGGGGCAGTACTTGGGGTAGGGAAGATGTAAGTGTAGGTAGTTACTGGGGGTGGGGGTAGGTAGCAGCTGTGTGACATGAGACAGTAAAACCACTGGCCGGTGATGTGAATAATATAAATCTGTTCACACTCTTGCACACCCCGCTGGATCTATGGAGACAGGTAACAGAATGTGTAAGTATGAGGGATGATTGAAAAGTACCAGTGTGTGAAGACAGATGGCGCCACTGACGTCACACCTGTATATCATCGACATCCACTGTCAGAATCTCAGATACATTCATCGTGTACTTGTGGTTTGGAAGCTGTAGGAAGTGAGCAGGTTTTATGGAGAGAGTGCAGTACCGATCGGGGATTAGGTTCCTGTTTTTGGATGGGAAGACGTGTGAAGAAATCAAAGAAAAGTTGGAAGCCATTTATGGTGACCTTTCACCTTCGATGACAACCATCAGATATTGGTAAAGTGAATTCAAGCGTGGTCGTACTTCCATCCTTAATGAAGAGCGTCCAGGTCGCCCAACTGAGGTGACTACGGATGAAATGGTCAACAAAATCCATGATATCGTATTGTCAGACCGGCGAGTGACGATCAGAGGGATTGTTGAGATCGTAGGCATCTCATTTAAACGTGTGCAGAATATCCTACATGAACATTTGGGCATGACAAAGCTATCGGCAAGATGGGTGCCACGTTTGCTCAAAGCGAAATCGAATGACCACTTCAAAGCGGTATTTGGACCTTTTTAAGCGCAATCCGAAGGAGTTTCTGCACCGTTTCGTGACTGTTGATGAAACATGGATCCATCACTACATGCCAGAAATGAAGGAACAGTCTGACCGAAGACCGTGGTGGCCACATGGTTAATGGCGGCCACGGCACGTAAGGGGTTAACCCTTTTGAGGACAATAGGTGCTTAGCGCCACTGTTAAATGTACCTACGGCGCCAGGTGCGGACGGTTTCAAAATATGTGTAATGATGTGTTGTAACATGTTTTATGTAGTGCTCTGTGCACAGGTGTAGGATCGCATGTTTACATGTATTTATATTTAACATGTGCTCACCTGTATTTTAACCACTTAACGGACGCTTTTATTTCACCAAAAACCGCTCCGAAATTGTTTTTTTTAAATTAGTGCATTAGGTGAAGAACATGAATTTAACCCTATCCCAAATGATTTTAGAAAAAAAATAAATGTTTTTTAATTATTATTATTATTATTATTATTATTATTAATATATATTATATTAATATAATATATTTTTTTCAAACATCGCGACCATCGGAACATTGGGAACATCACGACCATCGTGGCTTTCATTTTGAAAGCCGGGACAGCTTCCAGGTATACAGGAGGGGTCTGGGGGTGGCTTGGGAGGGTTAATTTACACTCCCCAGTGGCTGCCATTGTCTGCAGCCGCTAGAGGGGGGGGGGGTCCTTCCGTGCTGACCGATCAGCAGTGATCGACAGCACAGCAATCAGTATGGGAGAGTGCAGGGAAGCAGAGGCACCTTCTGGTCCCTCTGACAGCAGCAGCCGAGGGAAGTTTCCCTTCCCGGCCGCTGCTAACCCTCTATCTGACTGGTGGCATCCTGTGCCCACAGGTCAGATAAAGCACTTGCTGGTGTGGTCACATCTGATGACACCATGCCAGGCAAGTGGTTAAAGGGAAAAATGCACTTACTATATATGACTGAATAAGGATCCCCTACCTTCTGTGACTAGGAAATGGGATTCTAATTGCCCTCTCCTAGCAGATCGGGTGAATGACAAAACCTTTTAGATGTTGGACAGGGCACAGATAGTGGCTGGGAGTGTGCGTTCCTTAGACAAAGGTGTTAATCACAGAGAATTTCCTTATCCCATATGTAAAGTGGTATGGATTGGTATGAGTACGGAACCGGTATTTATGTAGCTGGTTTGATTGATATATGAATCCTGAATGGTATATGCAGGAAAAGGATGAGTAACATTTGTTTGAGACATCAAATACAAACCGTATTTTGAAGCTATATGATAAATGTATCAGGCGAAGTGTAAACTACCAGGTGGTAGAAATGGAGTTTAAATGACACCAAACTTTGTGTGTGACAGGAAGGAGGAAATTGCTTCATGCACTTATATCCTTTTAAAATGTAATTTATTTATATTTTGTAAGATATCCTGATTGGATGGGATGAACTCGGGTGGGAACTACGCCCTGAGATGCATTGTGGTTTTACTGTATAAAAAGAGGAGGCCTGTTAGCTTCAGAGGTGTATTATACCAGTTTCATTCTACTGTAAACATCTGCTGTATTGCTGAAGTTCTTTTCAGAACTATTTTTGGGCAAATAAAACATCTGCATCAAGACAACCGCTTCATCTTTTTCGGCTGTCCAGGGTGCAACCAGCGTCTCCAAGCTCCGCCTTCTGCCTGCTACGTGCTGTGCTTTGGCAAGCGACGATTGGTGATTCGTAAACACCACACAGGGGTGGTAAGACAGCGTGTAGACGCATTCAGAGCAGAACTGTGGTTACAGACGCCACGGCAGGTTAGGAGTCTGGTGGCAGCGTAGTACCCGCCCACTGCGCAGTAGGTGGAATCAGTAACAGGTGGTTACTGACGATAAGCGGGAATCCCCTTATTGGCCAGGTCCCATGTGACCTTAAACTCCATTCTGTGACTGGGGACGGGACGCGAGGGTTCTCGTACGGGACCGTCCTGTCACACGATCAAAACAGTGTACTTCACCCGGCAAACGTGCACCAAAGAAGGCGAAGACAGTTCCATCGGCTGGAAAGGTCATGGCTACCGTTGTCTGGGATTCGAAAGGCATAATCTTCATCGACTATTTGGAAAAGGAAGAACGATCACAGGGCAGCATTATGCTCAATTATTGGGTAGATTCGACAACACATTGAAGAGAAAACGGCCCCACTTTGCGAAGAAAAAAGTGCTGTTCCACCACGACAAGGCGCCGGCACACTCGGCCCACTTCGCCACAGTGGAATTGGGCTATGAATTACTGCCGCATCCGCCGTATTCTCCAGATTTGGCCCCCTGCGACTTCTTCCTGTTTCCAAACATGAAAAAACGGCTCGGCGCATCGAACGAGGAGGTCATCGCCGAAACTGAAGCATATTTCGCAAAGTTTCGACAAATCCTAATTTTTGGAGGGCTTGAAAAAGTTGGAACATTGGGCGTAATTCCAAGTTGATCGCAGCAGGAAATTTTTTAGCAGTTGGGCAAAACCATGTGCAGTGCAGGGGAGGCAGATGTAACATGTGCAGAGAGAGATAGATTTGGGTGTGGTGAGTTAAATCTGCAATCTAAATTGCAGTGTATAAATAAAGCAGCCAGTATTTACCCTGCACAGAAACAATATAACCCACCCAAATCTAACTCTCTCTGCACATGTTATATCTGCCTCCCCTGCAGTGCACATGGTTTTGCCCAACTGCTAAAAAATTTCCTGCTGCGATCAACTTGGAATTACCCCCATTGTTGGGCCAAGTATATCGAGCTAAAAGGGGACTATGTAGAAAAATAAATCAAAATTTTCCCAATAAATGTTTTTTTCTTGCTTAACACGGGTACTTATCACTCATCCCTCGTTTGACACCACAAGTCCCCAGTCATTTATATAATACACCTCCGTAGTGGGTACAATGAGGAGCCCATGTCTTTCCCTATCATATAGAGGTGGATGAAGATCATTCACCTCCAGCTTTCAGCCTTATCGCGATGCATCAATTGCAATCACACTAATACCTGTAACAAGAAAGTTACTTTATTAGCCCAAAACACACGCATGTAACAAATGTATAAAAGCAATTCTAACTGCCCAATGGTGGGGTACCCCTGGGGTCAGGTGATATCGGCGCGCAGAAGACAGGTCCCGCGCACCCCTTGTCTCAACACCAGGTCATCAGAAGGGGCAGTGACACTGATTATCTCATTACAGGGGTGCCAGATATTAGGCAGCAAGTGAACGCTCAGGTCTTGAAGTTGATGTGTTGGAAGCATGTGTTAGGATTGGAAATTGTGATGGCTGGGTCAGAGCATCTTCCGTACGGCAGGTCTTGTGGGGTGTTCCCGGTATGCAGTGGTTAGTACCTACCAAAAGTGATCCACGGAAGGATAACCAGTGAACTGGTGACAGGGTCATTGATGTGTGAAGGCTAGCCCGTCTGATCCTACCCCACAGAAGAGCTGCTGTAGCACAGATTGCTGGAACGGTTAATGCTGGCTATGGTATAAAGGTGTCGGAACCGCAGACTGGTCACAGTGCCCATACCGACCACCGTCCTCTGCAGAAATGCCACCATGGGCGTCAGAACTGGACCACGGAGCAAAGGAAGATGGTGGCCTGGTCTGATGAAGCACGCTCACATCATGTGAATGGCATTACCTGGGGAAGCCAGCGGGGGGCAGTGTGATGCTCTGGGAGGTGGTCTGCTGGGAAACTTTGGGAATCATGTGGATGTTCCAATGACCCGTGCCACCTACCTAACCAACATTGCAGATCAAGTTCACCCCTTCATGGTATGTGTTCCCTGATGGCAGCAGGATAATGTTCCCTGTAGGTGGCGGCATGCGCCGGTAGGTGGCGGTTTGTGGCGGTAGGTGCATCCTAACAGAAAATCCTTCTCTAATTACAATAACTCAAAACCATTTCAGTTGAGAAACTTGATAGCATTATACCACAGGCATTTATTTATTGGACTAAACACCATGTAAAAATCAGAGTACAAGAACATGCTATACTAGGAATATAGTAAGCACCCGGGCATTTCCTATATCATCCCACATGTATCCCAGAATCATTTACATTCAAAGGAATTGAACCTGTACAAATGGGAGTCGGGGGAGGGATAGGCTGCAGCAGCGGACCCGGAGGGAATGATCATAGTAGTACGGTATCAGACAGCAGCGGACCCGGAGGGAATGATCATAGTAGTACGGTACCAGACAGCGGCAGACCCGGAGGGAATGATCATAGTAGTACGGTACCAGACAGCGGCAGACCCGGAGGGAATGATCATAGTAGTACGGTACCAGACAGCGGCAGACCCGGGGGGAATGATCATAGTAGTACGGTACCAGACAGCGGCAGACCCGGAGGGAATGATCATAGTAGTACGGTACCAGACAGCGGCAGACCCGGAGGGAATGATCATAGTAGTACGGTACCAGACAGCGGCAGACCCGGGGGGAATGATCATAGTAGTACGGTATCAGACAGCGGCAGACCCGGGGGGAATGATCATAGTAGTACGGTACCAGACAGCGGCAGACCCGGAGGGAATGATCATAGTAGTACGGTACCAGACAGCGGCAGACCCGGGGGGAATGATCATAGTAGTACGGTACCAGACAGCGGCAGACCCGGAGGGAATGATCATAGTAGTACGGTACCAGACAGCGGCAGACCCGGAGGGAATGATCATAGTAGTACGGTACCAGACAGCGGCAGACCCGGGGGGAATGATCATAGTAGTACGGTATCGGACAGCGGCAGACCCGGAGGGAATGATCATAGTAGTACGGTATCGGACAGCGGCAGACCCGGAGGGAATGATCATAGTAGTACGGTATCGGACAGCGGCAGACCCGGAGGGAATGATCATAGTAGTACGGTATCGGACAGCGGCAGACCCGGAGGGAATGATCATAGTAGTACGGTATCGGACAGCGGCAGACCCGGAGGGAATGATCATAGTAGTACGGTACCGGACAGCGGCAGACCCGGAGGGAATGATCATAGTAGTACGGTACCAGACAGCGGCAGACCCGGAGGGAATGATCATAGTAGTACGGTACCGGACAGCGGCAGACCCGGAGGGAATGATCATAGTAGTACGGTATCGGACAGCGGCAGACCCGGAGGGAATGATCATAGTAGTACGGTATCGGACAGCGGCAGACCCGGAGGGAATGATCATAGTAGTACGGTATCGGACAGCGGCAGACCCGGAGGGAATGATCATAGTAGTACGGTATCGGACAGCGGCAGACCCGGAGGGAATGATCATAGTAGTACGGTATCGGACAGCGGCAGACCCGGAGGGAATGATCATAGTAGTACGGTATCGGACAGCGGCAGACCCGGAGGGAATGATCATAGTAGTACGGTATCGGACAGCGGCAGACCCGGAGGGAATGATCATAGTAGTACGGTATCGGACAGCGGCAGACCCGGAGGGAATGATCATAGTAGTACGGTATCGTACAGCGGCAGACCCGGGGGGAATGATCATAGTAGTACGGTATCGGACAGCGGCAGACCCGGAGGGAATGATCATAGTAGTACGGTATCGGACAGCGGCAGGGAATATGATAATACTGCATCCCAATGTGCACACCCTGGCCTCACTACAGCCCCACACCGCCGGCAGCCTGTCATCCGGTTGTGGCAATCACATAGTATCCGTTCTGCACAAGCACAGCACATTGTTCTATGTATCTCCTGCAGTAATGTATACAGGTGAGCGCATCAGTGCCTGGCGTCACCCATATGTACAGGTGAGCGCATCAGTGCCTGGCGTCGCCCATATGTACAGGTGAGCGCATCAGTGCCTGGCGTCACCCATATGTACAGGTGAGCGCATCAGTGCCTGGCGTCGCCCATATGTACAGGTGAGCGCATCAGTGCCTGGCGTCGCCCATATGTACGGGTGAGCGCATTACCGGCCGTGCCTGGCGTCGCATTACGGTCAGTGCCTGGCGTCGCCCATATGTACGGGTGAGCGCATTACCGTCAGTGCCTGGTGTCACCCATATGTACGGGTGAGCACATTACCGTCAGTGCCTGGCGTCGCCCATATGTACAGGTGAGCGCATTACCGTCAGTGTCTCGTGTCGCCCATATGTACAGGTGAGCACATTACCGTCAGTGCCTGGTGTCGCCCATATGTACGGGTGAGCGCATTACTGTCAGTACCTAGCATCACCCATATGTACAGGTGAGCACATCACCGTCAGTGCCTGGCATCACCCATGTGTACGGGTGAGCACATTGCCGTCAGTGCCTGGCGTCGCCCATATGTACGGGTGAGCACATTACCGTCCATGCCTGGCGTCGCATTACGGTCAGTGCCTGGCGTCGCCCATATGTACGGGTGAGCACATTACCGCCAGTGCCTGGCTTCAGCCATATGTACGGGTGAGCGCATTACCGTCAGTGCCTGGCGTCGCCCATATGTACAGGTGAGCACATTACTGTCAGTGTCTCGTGTCGCCCATATGTACAGGTGAGCACATTACCGTCAGTGCCTGGCGTCACCCATGTGTATGGGTGAGCACATTACGGTCAGTGCCTGGCGTCGCCCATATGTACGGGTGAGCACATCACCGTCAGTGCCTGGTGTCGCCCATATGTACGGGTGAGCGCATTACTGTCAGTGCCTAGCATCACCCATATGTAGTACAGGGGAGCACATTACCGTCAGTGCCTGGCATCACCCATGTGTACGGGTGAGCACATTGCCATCAGTGCCTGGCGTCGCCCATATGTACAGGTGAGCACATCACCGTCAGTGCTTGGCGTCGCCCATATGTACGGGTGAGCACATTACGGTCAGTGCCTGGCGTCGCCCATATGTACAGGTGAGTGCATTACCGTCAGTGCCTGGCGTCGCCCATATATACGGGTGAGCACATTACGGTCAGTGCCTGGTGTCACCCATATGTACAGGTGAGTGCATTACCGTCAGTGCCTGGCGTCACCCATATGTACGGGTGAGCGCATTACCATCAGTGCCTCGCGTCGCCCATATGTAAGGGTGAGCGCATTACCGTCGGTGCCTGGCGTCGCCCATATGTACAGGTGAGTGCATTACTGTCCGTGCCTGGCGTCGCCCATATGTACAGGTGAGTGCATTACGGTCAGTGCCTGGCGTCGCCCATATGTACGGGTGAGCACATAACTGTCAGTGCCTGGCGTCGCCCATATGTACGGGTGAGCGCATTATGTCAGTGCCTGGCGTCGCCCATATGTACAGGTGAGTGCATTACGGTGAGTGTCTGGCGTCGCCCATATGTGGCCCCTGGGTGTTCCTCCTGTTATGTATACCATGTATGAGGACATAAGTGTAGGGATCATTGCCGGGTTCTCTGCACAGACTCCTGTGGCTCTCCCTCCTCTGAGCTCTTATGTAACAGTTTCTATGTGTATAAAAACTAAACTCCTGGCCCTGCCCATGTTATGTCACAGAACAAATGTATGATGCAATATGGCCGCCGAGTCCTCTGTCTTCTAATGATTGGAACAGTTCCTGAACACAGCTGAGCCGCTCTGTGCTTGTGCGGCGTGACACTTTCTCTGATGCCGTATCTTCTGATGCAGGGTCACTGGCCGCGCCAGCCTCGCTGCTGTGTACTTTCTGAGCCACCTTAGGGTTACTCCCACGTCCGATGGGCCACGCAGCGGTCGCCATGTTTCTCTGATGCAGGGTCACTGGCCGCGCCAGCCTCGCTGCTGTGTACTTTCTGAGCCACCTTAGTGTTACTCCCACATCCGATGGGCCACGCAGCGGTCGCCATGTTTCTCTGATGCAGGGTCACTGGCCGCGCCAGCCTCGCTGCTGTGTACTTTCTGAGCCACCTTAGTGTTACTCCCACATCCGATGGGCCACGCAGCGGTCGCCATGTTTCTCTGATGCAGGGTCACTGGCCGCGCCAGCCTCGCTGCTGTGTACTTTCTGAGCCACCTTAGGGTTACTCCCACGTCCGATGGGCCACGCAGCGGTCGCCATGTTTCTCTGATGCAGGGTCACTGGCCGCGCCAGCCTCGCTGCTGTGTACTTTCTGAGCCACCTTAGTGTTACTCCCACGTCCGATGGGCCACGCAGCGGTCGCCATGTTTCTCTGATGCAGGGTCACTGGCCGCTCCAGCCTCGCTGCTGTGTACTTTCTGAGCCACCTTAGTGTTACTCCCATGTCTGATGGGCCACGCAGCGGTCGCCATGTTTCTCTGATGCAGGGTCACTGGCCGCGCCAGCCTCGCTGCTGTGTACTTTCTGAGCCACCTTAGTGTTACTCCCACGTCCGATGGGCCACGCAGCGGTCGCCATGTTTCTCTGATGCAGGGTCACTGGCCGCGCCAGCCTCGCTGCTGTGTACTTTCTGAGCCACCTTAGTGTTACTCCCATGTCTGATGGGCCACGCAGCGGTCGCCATGTTTCTCTGATGCAGGGTCACTGGCCGCGCCAGCCTCGCTGCTGTGTACTTTCTGAGCCACCTTAGGGTTACTCCCACGTCCGATGGGCCACGCAGCGGTCGCCATGTTTCTCTGATGCAGGGTCACTGGCCGCGCCAGCCTCGCTGCTGTGTACTTTCTGAGCCACCTTAGGGTTACTCCCACGTCCGATGGGCCACGCAGCGGTCGCAGTGTTTCTCTGCCTTTGGCCGCAGGCAGCAGATCTGAGAATCCAGCGGTGGACACGCCTCCTGCGGCATTTGCATATCTTCTCAGATCCGCTGCGACTGACGACACTTCACTGAGCCGTTTTGTTACCACCTCTGAATCCGGCCCTGTGCCCTTGCTGGGGGTGTACCCACATGATTAGTGGGCAGCTTTGAGGTGCACCTTTCCTTTTTACTAGCTGTGCCCGCTGTCTGTTGCCATGATCTGCCATCTGCAATATGTTACTGTTCTGTTATTTGGATTGAGGGATAATTATGGGGGGAGGGTGTTGGTGCGGTCTTGTGGTCCCTATACCTCTGACCTCTTTATGGCTCTGGCCTTTTACACGTACTGTAATTGTGTATTTACCATTGTATTTTTATGTGTTATATCAAGTGTGCTGTCCGCTATGCGGAACACTGTCAGCGGGGAGATGCCCTGCTATGCGGAACACTGTCAGCGGGGAGATGCCCTGCTATGCGGAACACTGTCAGCGGGGAGATGCTCCTCTATGCGCAACACTGACAGCGGGGAGATGCTCCTCTATGCGCAACACTGACAGCAGGGAGATGCTCCTCTATGCGCAACACTGACAGCGGGGAGATGCTCCTCTATGCGGAACACTGTCAGCGGGGAGATGCTCCTCTATGCGCAACACTGTCAGCGGGGAGATGCTCCTCTATGCGCAACACTGACAGCGGGGAGATGCTCCTCTATGCGGAACACTGTCAGCGGGGAGATGCTCCTCTATGCGGAACACTGACAGCGGGGAGATGCTCCTCTATGCGGAACACTGTCAGCGGGGAGATGTTCCTCTATGCGGAACACTGTCAGCGGGGAGATGCTCCTCTATGCGGAACACTGTCAGCGGGGAGATGCTCCTCTATGCGGAACACTGTCAGCGGGGAGATGCTCCTCTATGCGGAACACTGTCAGCGGGGAGATGCTCCTCTATGCGCAACACTGTCAGCGGGGAGATGCTCCTCTATGCGGAACACTGTCAGCGGGGAGATGCTCCTCTATGCGCAACACTGACAGCGGGGAGATGCTCCTCTATGCGCAACACTGACAGCGGGGAGATGCTCCTCTATGCGGAACACTGTCAGCGGGGAGATGCTCCTCTATGCGCAACACTGTCAGCGGGGAGATGCTCCTCTATGCGGAACACTGACAGCGGGGAGATGCTCCGCGGAACATTGTCAGCAGGGAGATGCTCCTCTATGCGGAACACTGACAGCGGGGAGATGCTCCGCGGAACATTGTCAGCAGGGAGATGCTCCTCTATGCGGAACACTGACAGCGGGGAGATGCTCCGCGGAACATTGTCAGCGGGGAGATGCTCCGCGGAACATTGTCAGCGGGGAGATGCTCCTCTATGCAGAACACTGTCAGGGGGGAGATGCTCCTCTATGCGGAACACTGTCAGCGGGGAGATGCTCCTCTATGCGGAACACTGTCAGCGGGGAGATGCCCTGCTATGCGCAACACTGTCAGCGGGGAGATGCTCCTCTATGCGGAACACTGTCAGCGGGGAGATGTTCCGCTATGCAGAACTTGGCATCGTACCTGGTAAATAGAGCGGCGCAGTATTCCAACGTACGTCTTTTCAGACTGGAAATAAAAGGTGCCACCAATGGCAGAGACGGTTCAGGACTTCCATGTCCAACAAAACGTTCTCTGAGATACAGATGCATTGAAACAGATGTACCCGGAGTCGCACAAGATGTAACATGCTGTTGGATTATGGAAGCAGTATCTTCACGAAAACTTTCAGAATGTATTCAAGTGTATTACACAATCGCAGGTGTGACACCAGCCTAGAACACGTCTTCCGACTCTCAGGTGTGACACTAGCCTAGAACACGGTATAACGCAGGGGTGACACCAGCCTAGAACACGTCTTCCGACTCTCAGGTGTGACACTAGCCTAGAACACGGTATAACGCAGGGGTGACACCAGCCTAGAACACGTCTTCCGACTCTCAGGTGTGACACTAGCCTAGAACGCGGTATAACGCAGGGGGTGACACCAGCCTAGAACACTATAACGCAGGGGTGACACCAGCCTAGAACACGGTATAACGCAGGGGTGACACCAGCCTAGAACACGGTATAACGCAGGGGTGACACCAGCCTAGAACACGTCTTCCGACTCTCAGGTGTGACACTAGCCTAGAACGCGGTATAACGCAGGGGTGACACCAGCCTAGAACACTAAAACGCAGGGGTGACACCAGCCTAGAACACGGTATAACGCAGGGGTGACACCAGCCTAGAACACGGTATAACGTAGGGGTGACACCAGCCTAGAACACTGTATAACGCAGGGGTGACACCAGCCTAGAACGCGGTATAACGCAGGGGTGACACCAGCCTAGAACGCGGTATAACGCAGGGGTGACACCAGCCTAGAACGCGGTATAACGCAGGGGTGACACCAGCCTAGAACGCGGTATAACGCAGGGGTGACACCAGCCTAGAACACTGTGTAACGCAGGGGTGACACCAGCCTAGAACACTGTGTAACGCAGGGGTGACACCAGCCTAGAACACGGTATAACGCAGGGGTGACACCAGCCTAGAACACGTCTTCCGACTCTCAGGTGTGACACTAGCCTAGAACACGGTATAACGCAGGGGTGACACCAGCCTAGAACACGTCTTCCGACTCTCAGGTGTGACACTAGCCTAGAACGCGGTATAACGCAGGGGGTGACACCAGCCTAGAACACTATAACGCAGGGGTGACACCAGCCTAGAACACGGTATAACGCAGGGGTGACACCAGCCTAGAACACGGTATAACGCAGGGGTGACACCAGCCTAGAACACGTCTTCCGACTCTCAGGTGTGACACTAGCCTAGAACGCGGTATAACGCAGGTGTGACACCAGCCTAGAACACTAAAACGCAGGGGTGACACCAGCCTAGAACACGGTATAACGCAGGGGTGACACCAGCCTAGAACACGGTATAACGCAGGGGTGACACCAGCCTAGAACGCGGTATAACGCAGGGGTGACACCAGCCTAGAACGCGGTATAACGCAGGGGTGACACCAGCCTAGAACGCGGTATAACGCAGGGGTGACACCAGCCTAGAACGCGGTATAACGCAGGGGTGACACCAGCCTAGAACACTGTGTAACGCAGGGGTGACACCAGCCTAGAACACTGTGTAACGCAGGGGTGACACCAGCCTAGAACACGGTATAACGCAGGGGTGACACCAGCCTAGAACGCGGTATAACGCAGGGGTGACACCAGCCTAGAACACTGTGTAACGCAGGGGTGACACCAGCCTAGAACACGGTATAACGCAGGGGTGACACCAGCCTAGAACACGGTATAACGCAGGTGTGACACCAGCCTAGAACACTGTATAACGCAGGGGTGACACCAGCCTAGAACACGGTATAACGCAGGGGTGACACCAGCCTAGAACACGGTATAACGCAGGGGTGACACCAGCCTAGAACACGGTATAACGCAGGGGTGACACCAGCCTAGAACACGGTATAACGCAGGGGTGACACCAGCCTAGAACACTGTGTAACGCAGGGGTGACACCAGCCTAGAACACTGCGTAACGCAGGGGTGACACCAGCCTAGAACACTGCGTAACGCAGGGGTGACACCAGCCTAGAACACTGCGTAACGCAGGGGTGACACCAGCCTAGAACACTGCGTAACGCAGGGGTGACACCAGCCTAGAACACTGCGTAACGCAGGGGTGACACCAGCCTAGTACACTGTGTAACGCAGGGGTGACACCAGCCTAGTACACTGTGTAACGCAGGGGTGACACCAGCCTAGAACACTGTGTAACGCAGGGGTGACACCAGCCTAGAACGCGGTATAACGCAGGGGTGACACAAGCCTAGAACACTGTGTAACGCAGGGGTGACACCAGCCTAGAACACTGTGTAACGCAGGGGTGACACCAGCCTAGTACACTGCGTAACGCAGGGGTGACACCAGCCTAGAACACTGTGTAACGCAGGGGTGACACCAGCCTAGTACACTGTGTAACGCAGGGGTGACACCAGCCTAGAACACTGTGTAACGCAGGGGTGACACCAGCCTAGAACGCGGTATAACGCAGGGGTGACACCAGCCTAGAACGCGGTGTAACGCAGGGGTGACACCAGCCTAGAACACGGTATAACGCAGGGGTGACACCAGCCTAGAACACTGTGTAACGCAGGGGTGACACCAGCCTAGAACACTGTGTAACGCAGGGGTGACACCAGCCTAGAACACTGTGTAACGCAGGGGTGACACCAGCCTAGAACACTGTGTAACGCAGGGGTGACACCAGCCTAGAACACTGTGTAACGCAGGGGTGACACCAGCCTAGTACACTGTGTAACGCAGGGGTGACGCCAGCCTAGTACACTGTGTAACGCAGGGGTGACGCCAGCCTAGTACACTGTGTAACGCAGGGGTGACGCCAGCCTAGAACGCGGTATAACGCAGGTGTGACACCAGCCTAGAACACTGTGTAACGCAGGGGTGACACCAGCCTAGAACACTGTGTAACGCAGGTGTGACACCAGCCTAGAACGCGGTATAACGCAGGTGTGACACCAGCCTAGTACACTGCGTAACGCAGGGGTGACACCAGCCTAGAACACTGTGTAACGCAGGGGTGACACCAGCCTAGAACACTGCGTAACGCAGGGGTGACACCAGCCTAGTACACTGCGTAACGCAGGGGTGACACCAGCCTAGAACACTGTGTAACGCAGGGGTGACACCAGCCTAGTACACTGTGTAACGCAGGGGTGACACCAGCCTAGAACACTGTGTAACGCAGGGGTGACACCAGCCTAGAACGCGGTATAACGCAGGGGTGACACCAGCCTAGAACACTGTGTAACGCAGGGGTGACACCAGCCTAGAACACTGTGTAACGCAGGGGTGACACCAGCCTAGAACACTGTGTAACGCAGGGGTGACACCAGCCTAGAACACTGTGTAACGCAGGGGTGACACCAGCCTAGAACACTGTGTAATGCAGGGGTGACACCAGCCTAGAACACTGTGTAACGCAGGGGTGACACCAGCCTAGAACACGGTATAACGCAGGGGTGACACCAGCCTAGAACACTGTGTAACGCAGGTGTGACACCAGCCTAGAACGCGGTATAACGCAGGTGTGACACCAGCCTAGAACACTGTGTAACGCAGGGGTGACACCAGCCTAGAACACTGTATAACGCATGGGTGACACCAGCCTAGAACACTGTGTAACGCAGGTGTGACACCAGCCTAGAACGCGGTATAACGCAGGTGTGACACCAGCCTAGAACACTGTGTAACGCAGGGGTGACACCAGCCTAGAACACTGTATAACGCAGGGGTGACACCAGCCTAGAACACGGTGTAACGCAGGGGTGACACCAGCCTAGAACACTGTGTAACGCAGGGGTGACACCAGCCTAGAACACTGTGTAACGCAGGGGTGACACCAGCCTAGAACACTGTGTAACGCAGGGGTGACACCAGCCTAGAACACTGTGTAACGCAGGGGTGACACCAGCCTAGAACACTGTGTAACGCAGGGGTGACACCAGCCTAGAACACTGTGTAACGCAGGGGTGACACCAGCCTAGAACGCGGTTTAACGCAGGGGTGACACCAGCCTAGAACACGGTATAATGCAGGGGTGACACCAGCCTAGAACACTGTGTAACGCAGGGGTGACACCAGCCTAGTACACTGTATAACGCAGGGGTGACACCAGCCTAGAACACTGTATAATGCAGGGGTGACACCAGCCTAGAACACTGTGTAACGCAGGTGTGACACCAGCCTAGAACGCGGTATAACGCAGGGGTGACACCAGCCTAGTACACTGTGTAACGCAGGGGTGACACCAGCCTAGAACACGGTATAACGCAGGGGTGACACCAGCCTAGAACACGGTATAACGCAGGGGTGACACCAGCCTAGAACACGGTATAACGCAGGGGTGACACCAGCCTAGTACACTGTATAACGCAGGGGTGACACCAGCCTAGAACACTGTGTAACGCAGGGGTGACACCAGCCTAGAACACTGTATAACGCAGGGGTGACACCAGCCTAGAACACTGTGTAACGCAGGGGTGACACCAGCCTAGAACGCGGTATAACGCAGGGGTGACACCAGCCTAGTACACTGTGTAACGCAGGGGTGACACCAGCCTAGAACACGGTATAACGCAGGGGTGACACCAGCCTAGAACACGGTGTAACGCAGGGGTGACACCAGCCTAGAACACGGTATAACGCAGGGGTGACACCAGCCTAGTACACTGTATAACGCAGGGGTGACACCAGCCTAGAACACTGTGTAACGCAGGGGTGACACCAGCCTAGAACACTGTGTAACGCAGGGGTGACACCAGCCTAGAACACTGTGTAACGCAGGGGTGACACCAGCCTAGAACGCGGTTTAACGCAGGGGTGACACCAGCCTAGAACACGGTATAATGCAGGGGTGACACCAGCCTAGAACACTGTGTAACGCAGGGGTGACACCAGCCTAGTACACTGTATAACGCAGGGGTGACACCAGCCTAGAACACGGTATAATGCAGGGGTGACACCAGCCTAGAACACTGTGTAACGCAGGTGTGACACCAGCCTAGAACGCGGTATAACGCAGGGGTGACACCAGCCTAGTACACTGTGTAACGCAGGGGTGACACCAGCCTAGAACACGGTATAACGCAGGGGTGACACCAGCCTAGAACACGGTATAACGCAGGGGTGACACCAGCCTAGAACACGGTATAACGCAGGGGTGACACCAGCCTAGTACACTGTGTAACGCAGGGGTGACACCAGCCTAGAACACTGTGTAACGCAGGGGTGACACCAGCCTAGAACACTGTATAACGCAGGGGTGACACCAGCCTAGAACACTGTGTAACGCAGGGGTGACACCAGCCTAGAACGCGGTATAACGCAGGGGTGACACCAGCCTAGTACACTGTGTAACGCAGGGGTGACACCAGCCTAGAACACGGTATAACGCAGGGGTGACACCAGCCTAGAACACGGTGTAACGCAGGGGTGACACCAGCCTAGAACACGGTATAACGCAGGGGTGACACCAGCCTAGTACACTGTATAACGCAGGGGTGACACCAGCCTAGAACACTGTGTAACGCAGGTGTGACACCAGCCTAGAACGCGGTATAACGCAGGTGTGACACCAGCCTAGAACACTGTGTAACGCAGGGGTGACACCAGCCTAGAACACTGTATAACGCAGGGGTGACACCAGCCTAGAACACGGTGTAACGCAGGGGTGACACCAGCCTAGAACACTGTGTAACGCAGGGGTGACACCAGCCTAGAACACTGTGTAACGCAGGGGTGACACCAGCCTAGAACACTGTGTAACGCAGGGGTGACACCAGCCTAGAACACTGTGTAACGCAGGGGTGACACCAGCCTAGAACACTGTGTAACGCAGGGGTGACACCAGCCTAGAACACTGTGTAACGCAGGGGTGACACCAGCCTAGAACGCGGTTTAACGCAGGGGTGACACCAGCCTAGAACACGGTATAATGCAGGGGTGACACCAGCCTAGAACACTGTGTAACGCAGGGGTGACACCAGCCTAGTACACTGTATAACGCAGGGGTGACACCAGCCTAGAACACGGTATAATGCAGGGGTGACACCAGCCTAGAACACTGTGTAACGCAGGTGTGACACCAGCCTAGAACGCGGTATAACGCAGGGGTGACACCAGCCTAGTACACTGTGTAACGCAGGGGTGACACCAGCCTAGAACACGGTATAACGCAGGGGTGACACCAGCCTAGAACACGGTATAACGCAGGGGTGACACCAGCCTAGAACACGGTATAACGCAGGGGTGACACCAGCCTAGTACACTGTATAACGCAGGGGTGACACCAGCCTAGAACACTGTGTAACGCAGGGGTGACACCAGCCTAGAACACTGTATAACGCAGGGGTGACACCAGCCTAGAACACTGTGTAACGCAGGGGTGACACCAGCCTAGAACGCGGT
Source organism: Pseudophryne corroboree (assembly GCF_028390025.1). NCBI lineage: Eukaryota > Metazoa > Chordata > Amphibia > Anura > Myobatrachidae > Pseudophryne > Pseudophryne corroboree. The sequence continues at coordinate 489,766,186 of NC_086451.1, forward strand.
ATAACGCAGGGGTGACACCAGCCTAGTACACTGTGTAACGCAGGGGTGACACCAGCCTAGAACACGGTGTAACGCAGGGGTGACACCAGCCTAGAACACGGTGTAACGCAGGGGTGACACCAGCCTAGAACACGGTATAACGCAGGGGTGACACCAGCCTAGTACACTGTATAACGCAGGGGTGACACCAGCCTAGAACACTGTGTAACGCAGGGGTGACACCAGCCTAGAACACTGTGTAACACCGCTGTAGGACCTGACAGTGGGGTGGGGTGAGCGGGTGGACATATTCCAGGCTTCGGTTAGGTTTGGTGTTCTTGCTCGCCCTCTGTATTTGCTGGGACAGTGAGGGGAACGCTCTGCTCATCACTCCTCTTATCTCGCCTCCTCCTCCTAATGATGGGTACCTGACAGTGTGTCATCCGCCCGCACAGACTCCTCCCCTGTACACACAGCAGCTCCCTACACCGTGCAGCATCCTGCACACACACTACCTCCTCACCATGGTACAGACGCAGCAGAGACACAAACTCTCCCGCTTTGGGAGCATGGCGTCTCTATCCGGAGGGAGGAACCTGCGCGGCCGCATATGGTGCGTTATATTGCAGTGTAGCAGGGATAAGACTTAGAAGATTTCTATATGAATATGTATATATCAGTACCGCACTGTGTATGATGTGTATACTATAGTGCTGTGTTGTAACAGTGTGTAGTAGAATCTGCATTAGCTGTGCGGTGTTATGTAACGTTTTCCTGCAAATTTTATACTGTGCATCATAAGTTCTACATGTGACGCTTTTCTGATATTCTGCCGCTTAGTGTGTGCTGTGTGTGTATATATGTGTGTATATATGTGTGTGTGTGTATATATATGTATATATATATATATATATATATATATATATATATATATATATATATATATTTATATATAATATATATTTATGTGTGTATATGTGTGTGTATATATATGTGTATGTATATATAATAACTCACTTTCTGTTTGCGTTCCACTGTCTCCGCTTGTGGAACGCAGACCCAGTAGCGCGGCTGGCTTCCCTGTAGCCCATACTATGTATGGCTCAGGGGCCCCGATCTCTCAGAGACTGTTACAGGATATTCTCCATGATTTTTATATTTTTAATGAAATCAATGTTTTGATATTAATCGTTTTTACCTCTTGGGTGATTTTTTTTTGGGTGAGAGGGTTCTTGTCCTAGGGTGCCATATACTAAAGGAAGATCCTTGGTACATCGAATATATGACCTGTTTTCTGAGGTGGATTCAGTCACCACTTCAGCCTATACTGAATCTACAGTAATATATGTATTGGCGCACTGGGATATTTGTTATATATTATACTGTTGTGTTTGTGTATACTGTGTGTGTATGTATTATGTATACATTGGGGTCAATTCAATTCAGCAATTTATGAATAGCGCCGGGAATTAGCTCCCGACGCTATTCAATTCAGCTCCAGTTAAGTCGGCGATGTCCCGTTCTCGCCGACTAAACAGGTTGAATTGTCGGGAGAACGGGCATTCTCCGACTTAACTCCCCGGCGCGAGGCTGATTCCCGACAGAATCAGCCTCGCGCCGGCCGCGAGGCAGCACTTTTGTCGGGTTTCTTCTCTCATCCCCCGGGGATGAGAGAAGAATTCCCGACAATTGCGGGTAACTAGCAGCTGAATTGAATAGCGTCGGGAGCTAATTCCCGGCGCTATTCATAAGTTGCTGAATTGAATTGACCCCATTATGTGTTTTATACGTGTATGTATATGTGTGTATGTGTATGTGTGTATATATATATATATATATATGTATATATGTATGTGACTATATATACATACATACATACATACATACATACATACATACATACATACATACATACATACATACATACATACATACATAGAATTTGTCGGCAGATAAGAACCACTTGGCCCATCTAGTCTGCCCCCTTTTTTTTTATCCTCTAGGTAATCTCAACCCTTTTTGAACCTTAATTCTTTGTAAGGATATTCTTATGTCTATCCCATGCATGTTTAAATTGCTCTACAGTCTTAGCCTCTACCACCTCTGATGGGAGGCTATTCCACTTATCCACTACCCTTTCTGTGAAGTCATTTTTTCTTAAATATCCGCTGAACCTCCCCCCCTCCAGTCTCAGTGTATGTCCTCGAGTTCTAATATTTCTCTTCCTTTGAAGAATGTTTCCCTCCTGAACTTTAAGACCCTTGATATATTTGAAAGTTTCTATCATGTCCCCCCTTTCCCTTCTCTCCTCCATACTATACATGTTAAGATCTTTTATCCATTCCGGGTAAGTTGTGTGATGTAGGCCATGCACCATGTTAGTTGCCCTTCTTTGTACACTCTCTAATGTATTTATATCCTTCTGGAGATATGGCCTTCAGAACTGGACACAGTATTCCAGTATTCCCCATATATATATATATATATAATGTGTGTGTATATGTATGGATGTATGCATTGGGCGATGCATTGTACCACGTGGTTGATAGGGGTCATACACTGCTCAAAAAAAAAAAGGGAACACTGAAACAACACATCCTAGATCTGAATGAATGAAATATTCTTATTAAATACTTTGTTCTTTACATAGTTGAATGTGCTGACAACAAAATCACACAAAAACTATCAATGGAAATCAAATTTATTAACCCATGGAGGTCTGGATTTGGAGTCGCACTCAAAATTAAAGTGGAAAAACACACTACAGGCTGATCCAACTTTGATGTAATGTCCTTTAAAACAAGTAAAAATGAGGCTCAGTAGTGTGTGTGGCCTCCACGTGCCTGTATGACCTCCCTACAACGCCTGGGCATTCTCCTGATGAGGTGGCGGATGGTCTCCTGAGGGATCTCCTCCCAGACCTGGACTAAATTATCCGCCAACTCCTGGACAGTCTGTGGTGCAACGTAGCGTTGGTGGATGGAGCGAGACATGATGTCCCAGATGTGCTCAATTGGATTCAGGTCTGGGGAACGGGCGGGCCAGTCCATAGCATCAATGCCTTCATCTTGCAGGAACTGCTGACACACTCCAGCCAGATGAGGTCTAGCATTGTCTTTCATTAGGAGGAACCCAGGGCCAACCGCACCAGCATATGGTCTCACAAGGGGTCTGAGGAGCTCATCTCGGTACCTAATGGCAGTCAGGCTACCTCTGGCGAGCACATGGAGGGCTGTGCGGCCCCCCAAAGAAATGCCACCCCACACCATTACTGACCCACTGCCAAACCGGTCATGCTGGAGGATGTTGCAGGCAGAACGTTCTCCTTGGCGTCTCCAGACTCTGTCACGTCTGTCACATGTGCTCAGTGAGAACCTGCTTTCATCTGTGAAGAGCACAGGGCGCCAGTGGCGAATTTGCCAATCTTGGTGTTCTCTGGCAAATGCCAAACGTCCTGCACGGTGTTGGGCTGTAAGCACAACCCCCACCTGTGGACGTCGGGCCCTCATACCACCCTCATGGAGTCTGTTTCTGATCGTTTGAGTAGACACATGCACATTTGTTGCTTGCTAGAGGTCATTTTGCAGGGCTCTGGCAGTGCTCCTCCTGTTCCTCCTTGCACAAAGGCGGAGGTAGCGGTCCTGCTGCTGGGTTGTTGCCCTCCTACGGCCTCCTCCACGTCTCCTGATGTATTGGCCTGTCTCCTGGTAGCGCCTCCATGCTCTGGACACTACGCTGACAGACACAGCAAACCTTCTTGCCACAGCTCGCATTGATGTGCCATCCTGGATGAGCTGCACTACCTGAGCCACTTGTGTGGGTTGTAGACTCCGTCTCATGCTACCACTAGAGTGAAAGCACCGCCAGCTTTCAAAAGTGACCAAAACATCAGCCAGAAAGCATAGGAGCTGAGAAGTGGTCTGTGGTCACCACCTGCAGAACAATTCCTTTATTGGGGGTGTCATGCTAATTGCCTATAATTTCCACCTGTTGTCTATTCCATTTGCACAACAGCATGTGAAATTGATTGTCAGTCAGTGTTGCTTCTTAAGTGGACAGTTTGATTTCACAGAAGTGTGAGTGACTTGGAGTTACATTGTGTTGTTTAAGTGTTCCCTTTATTTTTTTGAGCAGTGTATAATGTTCTCTATGGGCTCACACTGGGAGGGCGATGCATTGGTGTACCACGTGGTTGATGGGGGTCATATAATGTTCTCTATGGGCTCACACTGGTTGCAGACAGAATCCCTGACACGGAAGCACTGTGAGTAATAAATACATTATTACACAGTTGTTATAATTGGTGACAATGTGCAGTTAGAGCTGTGATAGTGCAGAAAGTATTGCTGGGACTGTGGTCTGCGCGGTTTTCTGGTGACGGGCCGGTAGAATATGCAGATGTAACCATAAAGGAGGAAGATGCCGCTCTTACATCACACGTAATGAGATCCGTGACCTAAATACTTCATGTTATGTAATGTGTTACCGCTGCGCTCCTGGAAGAGTTTATTGGCAGGAAGAGACGTGCGCGGAGTTTCAGTGTTTGCATTAGTCACTCCCAGCAGGGAGACTGATCGTCGGGAAAGGGATGGGGCGTTTCATATACTGATAACGTATAACCGGACTGTAAAGATGCTGTGACCTACCTGTAGCAGCCATCGCTGCGAATCCCCCTGTAGTGCTGCGCTCCTGACGTATTCCACAGCGTGGGTGCTGTGTGCACTGTGCTCTGTAACAGCAGCGGATTCTCAATAATCATCTACACTGTAAGGATAAAGTACCAACCAATCAGCCTCCAAGTGTCACTTTTCAAACTCAGCCTGTAACATGACAGTTAGGAGCTGATTGGCTGGTACTTTATCACTTTTCAAGGCTTGGTACATCTCATCCCGAGTGTCTTAAATTTCCATCCTACACACTGCCATATTTATGCTATGCTCTAAGCCACGGTGTGGTCAGAAGGTAATTTGCCTGTGGTAACAGTTCAGCAGCGTTTAGCGTTGTGTAATAGATGACCACATTGTGCCTGTTGTAGGGTCTTGAAGGCAATCTGTATATACAGGGCCGCTGTTACAGACACCATCATGGCTACCTCTAATTAGCGACAGATGAGATTGGAGTTTTGTATGGATGATTATGGGAGTGATGAGTTATTAGTTTAATTGGCCTCTTGCTAAACTGGTTATGGTGGTTTCATTCCAAGTTTCATTGGAAAGGGATTGATCTCTCAGACACAATTCTCTGATTGCTGCATATTGCACAACAGTGGTGGCTGATGTCAGGATCCTTTCCATGGTAAAGAAAAGCCCCTTCACAACATCCAGCGCGGTGAAGCGCTCTCAGGGCGGTAGCCATATCATCATCCAAGTCTACCATAAGGAGTAGACTTCAGAGAACAAATACAGAGAGGTCACCGCAAGGCGCAAACCATTCATAAGCCTCAAATATAGAAAGGCCGGATTACACTGTGCAGAACAAACCTCTAAATAAAGCCGACCCAGTTCTGGAGCAGCGTTCTCTGGACAGATGGATCTAAGCCCAACCTGTACCAGAATGATGGGAAGAGAGAAGTGTGGGGAAGGCAGCAAACCAGATCTTCTGTGACACACGGTGGAGGAAGGGTGATGGGTACGCGTGGGATTGTAGCCACCGCTGAACGCATATACCCGGAAACCGGAAGTGTCACATGAGCAAGAGAATCGCTGTTTACATTCATCACAAATAATATCATACCGTGCGATAGGCCGCATCATAATCACAGAGATCCTTATATAGTGGATCATGTACATTCCGGAGTCCTGCCTCGGTCCGAACATATGACCGGGATGATATCACACTCGGCGCCAGTATCAACCAAATTTATTATACCAATGTCTAAATACACAAATATCCCGGCTGTCAAATATATGAAAGGGCAGACTGCTTATCTAGACATTGGTATAATGAAGCTGGTATTGCCCTGTGTGGTAATATTTATGGTGATAGAACAGTGCTTCCGGTTACAGGCTGGAACACATTCCGCACCGGTGGCAGCTATGATCCTAATTGTATAAGGAGCAGCAAGAGGAGAACTATGCTCTTTCTGGAGTGGTTGCGGTATACACCTTGATACTGTGGTGACTGTCCAGATGAAGGTCTTGTTTGGATGCACCCCAGTCCACTGCCTGGGATTTGTGGATGTGAAAGTCATGACCTGCCTAATGGACTCATTTCCCACACACTCCATGTTTCATCCAATCAGAACGTGCTATGAGCCAGAGATTATTTATCCTAGTGCATTAAATTATAAGAGAATGACTTTGTGACAGGACGGTTCCATCTGTGAGCCCCTCACCGCTTTGTGTCCCACCCCTAGTCACAGAACGGAGTTATAGGTCCTGGCCAATTAGGGGATTCCCGCTTACCATCAGTAACCGCCTGTTACTGACTCCACCCATTGCACAGTGGGTGTGTACTATGCTGCCACCACCAAACTCCTAGCTGCGGCATCTAGAACCACGGTTAGCTCTGTATGTGTCGACACGCCGCATTACCACCCCTGTGTGGTGTTGACGAATCCCCAATTGTCGCTTGCCTAAGCACAGCACGATAGTAGGTGGAAGGCGGAGCTTGGAGACGCTGGGTGTATCCTGGACAGCTGGAAAACGGAGCTAGGTTTCGCCTAGCCCTGCAGGTCACAAGAATGAAGCAGTCGTCTTGAGGCAGATGTTTATTTGCCAAAAATAGTCTTAAAAAAGACTCGGCAATACAGCAAGATGTTACAGCAGAATGAGAATGGTATAATACACTCTGGAGCTCACAGGCCTCCTCTTTTTATACACACAATACATGTCAGGGGGTAGTCCCCGCCTCTCAGTCCTTTCCATCCAATCAGGATATCTTACAAAATATAAATAAATTACATTTTAAAAGAATGTAAGTGCATGAAGCAATTTCCTCCTTCCTGTAACACACAAAGTTTGGTGTCATTTAAACTCCATTCCTACCACCTGGCAGTTTACACTTCGCTTTGATACATTTATCACATAGCTTCAAAATACGGTTTGTATTTGATAATCTCCCAAACAAATGTTCCTCATCCTTCCTGCATTTACCATTCAGGATTCATATATCAATCAAAACGGCTACATAAACAAATACAGGTTCCAATCCCAATCTGCCATTTACATATTGAATAAGGAAATCGCTGGTGCCTCCACACTGAAAGATATGAACGGTATCTTGTTCATTAATGAATGAGATTGTTTATATCTTTAAGGTATTATCGCCTAGTGTGTAGGGCCCATTACATATAAATACATGTAAACATGCGATCCTACAACCGTGCACAGAGCACTACATATGACACGTTACATCATTACACACGCATTTACAGAACATGACGCCAAGCACCAATTCCTCCATTAAAATGGCGCTGTGCAGCTGAGGGTTGACTCCTTCAGCGCCGCGGCCACCAGTACACACATGGCTGGGGGGTCTCCGGCCACAGACCGGAATGTGCTCCGAGGCATTACAGGTGACTGACCCTCATACTGATGTGTAATAACAGATCGGACATAAGACGAAACGTCCTCAGAGATTTCTTCTCTATTACACGTTATACCATTCTCCAGAAGGTCCTTGCTTGGGTTCCGGTATGAATGGTCGACAATGGTAAGGTCAACCACTAATGGTCGACATGGACAAATGGTCAACACATGAAAAGGTCGACATGGATTTTTGGACTGTTCTTGGTGTAATTTTTTGCATGCATTTCGGGCAAGGTGCTTCACTCTGCTACCGCTGCACCCGGCACATGTTACCGTTCCCAGTCGTAGTCCTCGAGGATGGTCAAGTATGAAAAAGTTGAAAATCTATTTAAAAAAAAAAAAAGCCACGTCGACCATTTCATGTGTTGACCTTTTGTCCACGTCGACGATATCAATGTCGACCATTAGTGGTGACATTAACACTGTCGGCTATCTGAGCGGATCCCCCTTGCTGCACAGTGTCCTATGTACTACACCTCAGAGGTACTGGTGGGGCCTGTGCCACGTGAGAGGAATCACTGCTCCTCTGCAGTTCATTTTATTATATATAATATATATTCACTGTCTCTAGAATAGGCTCTGTGTACTCTGTATTAATCTCTGTATTGTATATATTGCATAGCTATTTCTAGAATAGACGTTCTTTTGTATTGTCTATAAATATGCTCTTTTGTGTATAGGCTCTCTGTATTGTATAGCTGTTTCTGTATTGTTTTTAGAATATGCCACTTTATTGTATAGCTGTTTGTAGAAATAGGCTCTCTGTATTGTATTGTCTCTAGAATAGATTATCTGTATTGTCACTGTCAGCAGAAAGTGCTCTCTGTATTGTCACTGTCAGCAGAAAGTGCTCTCTGTATTGTCACTGTCAGCAGAAAGTGCTCTCTGTATTAGATAGCTGTCACCAGTAGGGGCTCTCTGTATTGTCACTGTCAGCAGAAAGTGCTCTCTGTATTAGATAGCTGTCACCAGTAGGGGCTCTCTGTACTGTCACTGTCAGCAGAAAGTGCTCTCTGTATTAGATAGCTGTCACCAGTAGGGGCTCTCTGTATTGTCACTGTCAGCAGAAAGTGCTGTCTGTATTAGATAGCTGTCACCAGTAGGGGCTCGCTGTATTGGATAGCGGTGACCAGCAGGGACTCTCTGTATTGTCACTGTCAGCAGAAAGTGCTCTCTTTATTAGATAGCTGTCACCAGTAGGGGCTGTCTGTATTGTCACTGTCAGCAGAAAGTGCTCTCTGTATTGTCACTGTCAGCAGAAAGTGCTCTCTCTGTATTGGATAGCTGTCACCAGCAGGGGCTCTCTGTATGGGATAGCGGTCACCAGCAGGGGCTCTCTGTATGGGATAGCGGTCACCAGCAGGGGCTCTCTGTATTGGATAGCTGTCACCAGTAGGGGCTCTCTGTATTGGATAGCGGTGACCAGCAGGGACTCTCTGTATTAGATAGCTGTCACCAGTAGGGGCTGTCTGTATTGTCACTGTCAGCAGAAAGTGCTATCTGTATTGTCACTGTCAGCAGAAAGTGCTCTCTGTATTGGATAGCTGTCACCAGCAGGTGCTCTCTGTATTGGATAGCTGTCACCAGCAGGGGCTTTCTGTATTGTGTCACTGTCACCAGCAGGGGCTCTCTGTATTGTGTCACTGTCACCAGCAGGGGCTCTCTGTATTGTGTCACGGTGTATGCTGTTACTGTGCGATATCACTCAGAGCCGTCATCCTCTCCCATCAGTTGCATGTTGTATGATCCCTGCAGTTCTCGGCTCATCCCTCTGCCTCAGGTTTATCCCGGTATTCTGTATATACCTCGCAGACCATAGTAGTAGTATATAACCAGCCAGCCAGCCTGTATGAGGGGTGTGTGGAATTGGGTTTGCACTGGGGTGTAGCCGAGTATCTCTGATCTCTCGCCAGCGCGGAGTATGTTCCCTTTGTTCTGTTACATTTTAGCTATTGTGGCTGGGAAGGCGTCCAACGTGTGCAAGGACCGTGGCACTGAGCGGGTTAAACCCTTCATGCACCGGCGCCATTCCCGTTGATTATTGTTGCTAGGAATTCTGTGGCAAATGTCCATGAATAATGGTGTACATCTGTGTGGTTACCATGGCTGCGGAACGCCACACTGCAATAGTCATATCGCTGTGATCCGGTACGTGCCGCCCTCCAGCTGCTGTGGAACTACATATCCCATCATGCCCTGACACCGTGTTAGCATGCCCAAATAGCAAAACTGTTCTAGGGTATGTCGGGATGTGTAGTTCCACAGCGGCTGGAGGTCGCAATTTAAATACCCCTGCTGTACATAAACTACTGTATTTAAGTGTGTTGTCCCCTGAAGCCTCGGGCTGTCGGCGTGGGGGCTACAGAGCGCTGTGTGCGGCGTGGGGGCTACAGAGCGCTGTGTGCGGCGTGGGGGCTACAGAGCGCTGTGTGCGGCGTGGGGGCTACAGAGCGCTGTGTGCGGCGTGGGGGCTACAGAGCGCTGTGTGCGGCGTGGGGGCTACAGAGCGCTGTGTGCGGCGTGGGGGCTGCAGGGCGCTGTGTGGGGGCTGCAGGGCGCTGTGTGGGGGCTGCAGGGCGCTGTGGGCTGTGTGGGGGCTGCCGGGCGCTGTGTGGGGGCTGCCGGGCGCTGCGTGGGGGTTTGTGTGGGGTCTGCGTGGAGGTTTGTGTGGGGGTTTGTGTTGGGGCTGCGTGGGGGCTGCCGGGCGCTGTGTGGGGGCTGTGTGGGGGCTGCAGGGCGCTGTGTGGGGGCTGCAGAGCGCTGTGGGCGGCGTGGGGGCTGCAGGGCGCTGTGTGGGGCCTGCAGAGCGCTGTGGGGGCTGCAGGGCGCTGTGTGGGGGCTGTGTGGGGGCTGCAGGGCGCTGTGTGGGGGCTGCAGGGCGCTGTGTGGGGGCTGCAGGGCGCTTTGGGCTGTGGGGGGCTACAGAGCGCTGTGTGGGGGCTGCCGGGCGCTGTGTGGGGGCTGCCGGGGGCTGCCGGGCGCTGTGGGCTGTGTGGGGGCTGCCGGGCGCTGTGTGGGGGTTTGTGTGGGGGTTTGTGTGGGGGCTGCCGGGCGCTGTGTGGGGGCTGCAGGGCGCTGTGGGCGGTGTGGGGGCTGCAGGGCGCTGTGTGGGGGCTGCAGGGCGCTGTGTGGGGGCTACAGGGCGCTGTGTGGGGGCTGCAGGGCGCTGTGGGGGCTGCAGGGCGCTGTGTGGGGGCTGCAGGGCGCTTTGGGCTGTGGGGGGCTGCATGGCGCTGTGTGGGGGCTGCAGGGCGCTGTGTGGGGGCTGCCGGGCGCTGTGGGCTGTGTGGGGGCTGCAGGGCGCTGTGTGGGGGCTGCTGGGCGCTGTGGGCTGTGTGGGGGCTGCCGGGCGCTGTGTGGGGGCTGCGTGGGGGTTTGTGTGGGGGCTGCAGGGGGCTGTGTGGGGGCTGCAGAGCGCTGTGGGCGGCGTGGGGGCTGCAGGGCGCTGTGTGGGGGCTGCAGGGAGCTGTGGGCTGTGTGGGGGCTGCAGGGCGCTGTGTGGGGGCTGCAGAGCGCTGTGGGCGGCGTGGGGGCTGCAGGGCGCTGTGTGGGGGCTGCAGGGAGCTGGGCGCTGTGTGGGGGCTGCAGGGCGCTTTGGGCTGTGGGGTGCTACAGAGCGCTGTGTGGGGGCTGCCGGGCGCTGTGGGCTGTGTGGGGGCTGCCGGGCGCTGTGTGGGGGCTGCCGGGCGCTGTGTGCGGCGTGGGGGCTGCCGGGCGCTGTGTGGGGGCTGCCGGGCGCTGTGTGGGGGCTGCCGGGCGCTGTGTGCGGCGTGGGGGCTGCCGGGCGCTGTGTGCGGCGTGGGGGCTGCCGGGCACTGTGTGCGGCGTGGGGGCTGCCGGGCACTGTGTGCGGCGTGGGGGCTGCAGAGCGCTGTGGGCTGCGTGGGGGCTGCAGAGCGCTGTGTGGGGGCTGCAGAGCGATGTGTGCTGTTGTGTCGACCATTTGTCATGTTGGACCTTTTGACCATGTCAATCTAAGGGTTATTTCATCAACGCATTTTCCAACATTTCAATTATTTGTAAAACCATGCTGGGTCCTAGCTCCCTCAGCCGCCATGCACCGTTCTGTTGCCAGGGAATGTGCGTACAATATCCGCCAACGTTTCCCTTGATGGCACCGCGACACGAATGTTTATGCAGTGGTGGCTTGATTCCTGTAATGACTTATAACTCCAGCTCCACACCACTGTAGGGACAATATTCCCAGGTCTGGGATACCGGACACCCCCTAAGAGGAATTACTGAGGTCATATGTGTAATGTGGCTCTCTAGCTCCTGCTGAACTACAAGTCCCAGGTATCCAGCTTAGCAGGGAAGCTACAGATGGACCAGAAGTTCGCAGTGCCTCATACCTCTGCTTTGTGTTTCCTATCCACGCACAGTGGAGGTGCAGCTGGGAGCTGCCGATTACATAATGCTGGGAGGGGTGAGACGCCGAGGACAGACTGTTCCTGAGTACAGAGCTGTGTATTATACACACAGGACCCCTCCCCTAATACTGACCCTGTACCTGCACTGTACAGAGCTGTAACACCTGGGACTTGTAGTACATAATGCTGGGAGGGGTGAGACGCCGAGGACAGACTGTTCCTGAGTACAGAGCTGTGTATTATACACACAGGACCCCTCCCCTAATACTGACCCTGTACCTGCACTGTACAGAGCTGTAACACCTGGGACTTGTAGTACATAATGCTGGGAGGGGTGAGACGCCGAGGACAGACTGTTCCTGAGTACAGAGCTGTGTATTATACACACAGGACCCTCCCCTAATACTGACCCTGTACCTGTACTGTACAGAGCTCTAACACCTGGGACTTGTAGTACATAATGCTGGGAGGGGTGAGACGCAGAGGACAGACTGTTCCTAAGTACAGAGCTGTGTATTATACACACAGGACCCCTCCCCTAATACTGACCCTGTACCTGCACTGTACAGAGCTCTAACACCTGGGACTTGTAGTACATAATGCTGGGAGGGGTGAGACGCAGAGGACAGACTGTTCCTGAGTACAGAGCTGTGTATTATACACACAGGACCCTCCCCTAATACTGACCCTGTACCTGCACTGTACAGAGCTCTGACACCTGGGACTTGTAGTACATAATGCTGGGAGGGGTGAGACGCCGAGGACAGACTGTTCCTGAGTACAGAGCTGTGTATTATACACACAGGACCCTCCCCTAATACTGACCCTGTACCTGCACTGTACAGAGCTCTAACACCTGGGACTTGTAGTACATAATGCTGGGAGGGGTGAGACGCCGAGGACAGACTGTTCCTGAGTACAGAGCTGTGTATTATACACACAGGACCCTCCCCTAATACTGACCCTGTACCTGCACTGTACAGAGCTCTGACACCTGGGACTTGTAGTACATAATACTGGGAGGGGTGAGACGCAGAGGACAGACTGTTCCTGAGTACAGAGCTGTGTATTATACACATAGGACCCTCCCCTAATACTGACCCTGTACCTGCACTGTACAGAGCTCTAACACCTGGGACTTGTAGTACATAATGCTGGGAGGGGTGAGACGCAGAGGACAGACTGTTCCTGAGTACAGAGCTGTGTATTATACACACAGGACCCTCCCCTAATACTGACCCTGTACCTGCACTGTACAGAGCTCTGACACCTGGGACTTGTAGTACATAATGCTGGGAGGGGTGAGACGCCGAGGACAGACTGTTCCTGAGTACAGAGCTGTGTATTATACACACAGGACCCTCCCCTAATACTGACCCTGTACCTGCACTGTGACTGTAGAACGCTCCTGTATATGTTGGTGAGAGCGCCTCTGGTGGCCTGGGAATATATGGGAACGCTCCTGTATATGTTGGTGAGAGCGCCTCTGGTGGCCTGGGAATATATGGGAACGTTCCTGTATATGTTGGTGAGAGCGCCTCTGGTGGCCTGGGAATATATGGGAATGCTCCTGTAGTGTTTATGTTGGTGAGAGCGCCTCTGGTGGCCTGGGAATATATGGGAACGCTCCTGTATATGTTGATGAGGACACCTCTGGTGGCCTGGGAATATATGGGAACGCTCCTGTATATGTTGGTGAGAGCGCCTCTGGTGGCTGGGAATATATGGGAACGCTCCTGTATATGTTGGTGAGAGCGCCTCTGGTGGCCTGGGAATATATGGGAACGCTCCTGTATATGTTGGTGAGGGCGCCTCTGGTGGCCTGGGAATATATGGGAACGCTCCTGTATATGTTGGTGAGGGCGCCTCTGGTGGCCTGGGAATATATGTGAACGCTACTGTAGTGTATATGTTGGTGAGGGCGCCTCTTGTGGCCTGGGAATATATGGGAACGCTCCTGTATATGTTGGTGAGGGCGCCTCTGGTGTCCTGGGAATATATGGGAACGCTCCTGTAGTGTATATGTTGGTGAGGACGCCTCTGGTGGCCTGGGAATATATGGGAACGCTCCTGTAGTGTATATGTTGGTGAGGGCGCCTCTGGTGGCCTGGGAATATATGGGAACGCTCCTGTATATGTTGGTGAGAGCGCCTCTGGTGGCCTGGGAATATATGGGAACGCTCCTGTATATGTTGGTGAGAGCGCCTCTGGTGGCCTGGGAATATATGGGAACGTTCCTGTATATGTTGGTGAGAGCGCCTCTGGTGGCCTGGGAATATATGGGAATGCTCCTGTAGTGTATATTTTGGTGAGAGCGCCTCTGGTGGCCTTGGAATATATGGGAATGCTCCTGTATATGTTGGTGCGGACACCTCTGGTGGCCTGGGAATATATGGGAACGCTCCTGTATCTGTTGATGAGGACACCTCTGGTGGCCTGGGAATATATGGGAACGCTCCTGTATATGTTGGTGAGAGCGCCTCTGGTGGCTGGGAATATATGGGAATGCTCCTGTATATGTTGGTGAGAGCGCCTCTGGTGGCCTGGGAATATATGGGAACGCTCCTGTATATGTTGGTGAGGGCGCCTCTGGTGGCCTGGGAATATATGGGAACGCTCCTGTATATGTTGGTGAGGGCGCCTTTGGTGGCCTGGGAATATATGTGAACGCTCCTGTATATGTTGGTGAGGATGCCTCTGGTGTCCTGGGAATATATGGGAACGCTCCTGTAGTGTATATGTTGGTGAGGACGCCTCTGGTGGCCTGGGAATATATGGGAACGCTCCTGTATATGTTGGCGAGGACGCCTCTGGTGGCCTGGGAATATATGGGAACGCTTCTGTATATGTTTGTGAGAGCGCCTCTGGTGGCTGGGAATATATGGGAACGCTCCTGTGGCCGGAGAGACCAACCAGCCACACGTGTAATGGCGGCTGCGGCACTGAAGGTGTTAACCCTCGTGCCCGGCGCCATATTAAGGGACAATGGGCGCTGGGCGTCACTGTTAAACGTACTTACGGCGCTGGGCACGGACTGTTTAAAAGTTTGTTTAATGATGTGTTTTAACATGTCATATGTAGTGCTCTATGCACAATTGCAGGAATGCATGTTTAACTGTATTTATTTTATATTCAAGATGTGGTCATCTGTATATTTAAAGAGGAAAATGCAGTTACTATAGATGTCTGAATAAGCGTCTCTTATCCTCTGGAAATAGGAAGTGGCATGCTAATGGCTCTGTGCTAGCAGAGAGGTGTGAAGGACAATACCTTTTGATGTGTAAGTTCCTTAGAGAGAGATACTAATCACTGGGTCTATGGGCTTGGAATCTGTTTCATGTAGGGGATGTAATTGATATACGATCCGTGAATGGCAGACTGTTTGTTTGTATTGTAGCCATTCCTGTTGTAATCTCAAACACTGGGATTGCCTGCAGATGGGAATGACCAGACACATTTGTATTTTGAAACTATCTGATAAATTTATCAATAGTGAATGTTAATCCGATACCAAACGTTGTCTGGGTGACAGGAAGGAGGATATTGTTTTATTGCACTTATATCCTTGTAAAATGTAATTTATTGGTATTTTGTAAAATAACCTGATTGGTTGGAGAAGACAGGGAGGGCTTACCCCCCTGTGATACTGTGTGGAAAACTGACATAAAAAGGAGACCTGCGTGCCTCCAGAGTTGTAGTTGTACCATCTTTATTCTTCTGAAACATCTGATTGTATGCTGTTGCCCCTAGCAATAGGGAAGGGTTCTCTTTAGAACTATTGAGCAAATAAACATCTTTGCCTCAAGAAGACTGCTTCATCTTGTGACCAATAGGGTTAGGCCAAACCTAGCCCCGTCCTCCGGCTGTCCAGGGAAGTACCTAGCGTCTCCAAGCTCCGCCTTCCGCCAGCTACCGGTAGAGGCCTAGCAAGTGGCTAGTGGGGATTCGTCGACACCACACAGGTGTGGTAAAGCAGTGCGTCGGCACATACAGAGCAGAACCGTGGTTCCAAACGCCACGGCAGGTTAGGAGTTTGGTGGTGGCAGCAAGAACTTACCCACAACGCAGTGGGTGGAGTCAGTAACAGGCGGTTACTGACGGTAAGCGGGAATCCCCTATGTGGTCAGGCCTCGTGCGGCTTGACTTTCCATTCTGTGCGCAGTCGACGGGACGCGGCAAGCGGCGAGTGCTTCCGTACGGTACCGTCCTGTCACAGCTCCTGTAGTGTATATGTTGGTGAGGGCGCCTCTGGTGGCCTGGGAATATATGGGAACGCTCCTGTATATGTTGGCGAGGACGCCTCTGGTGGCCTGGGAATATATGGGAACGCTCCTGTAGTGTATATGTTGGTGAGAGCGCCTCTGGTGGCCTGGGAATATATGGGAACGCTCCTGTATATGTTGGTGAGGGCGCCTCTGGTGGCCTGGGAATATATGGGAACGCTCCTGTATATGTTGGCGAGGACGCCTCTGGTGGCCTGGGAATATATGGGAACGCTCCTGTATATGTTGGTGAGGACACCTCTGGTGGCCTGGGAATATATGGGAACGCTCCTGTAGTGTATATGTTGGTGAGAGCGCCTCTGGTGGCCTGGGAATATATGGGAACGCTCCTGTATATGTTGGTGAGGGCGCCTCTGGTGGCCTGGGAATATATGGGAACGCTCCTGTATATGTTGGCGAGGACGCCTCTGGTGTCCTGGGAATATATGGGAACGCTCCTGTATATGTTGGCGAGGACACCTCTGGTGGCCTGGGAATATATGGGAACGCTCCTGTATATGTTGGTGAGGACACCTCTGGTGGCCTGGGAATATATGGGAACGCTCCTGTATATGTTGGTGAGGACACCTCTGGTGGCCTGGGAATATATGGGAACGCTCCTGTATATGTTGGTGAGGGCGCCTCTTGTGGCCTGGGAATATATGGGAACGCTCCTGTATATGTTGGTGAGGACACCTCTGGTGGCCTGGGAATATATGGGAACGCTCCTGTATATGTTGGTGAGGACACCTCTGGTGGCCTGGGAATATATGGGAACGCTCCTGTATATGTTGGTGAGGGCGCCTCTGGTGGCCTGGGAATATATGGGAACGCTCCTGTATATGTTGCTGAGGACACCTCTGGTGGCCTGGGAATATATGGGAACGCTCCTGTATATGTTGGCGAGGACGCCTCTGGTGGCCTGGGAATATATGGGAACGCTCCTGTATATGTTGGTGAGGACACCTCTGGTGGCCTGGGAATATATGGGAACGCTCCTGTATATGTTGGTGAGGGCGCCTCTTGTGGCCTGGGAATATATGGGAACGCTCCTGTATATGTTGGTGAGGACACCTCTGGTGGCCTGGGAATATATGGGAACGCTCCTGTATATGTTGGCGAGGACGCCTCTGGTGGCCTGGGAATATATGGGAACGCTCCTGTATATGTTGGTGAGGACACCTCTGGTGGCCTGGGAATATATGGGAACGCTCCTGTATATGTTGGTGAGGACACCTCTGGTGGCCTGGGAATATATGGGAACGCTCCTGTATATGTTGGTGAGGGCGCCTCTGGTGGCCTGGGAATATATGTGAACGCTCCTGTATATGTTGGTGAGGATGCCTCTGGTGTCCTGGGAATATATGGGAACGCTCCTGTAGTGTATATGTTGGTGAGGACGCCTCTGGTGGCCTGGGAATATATGGGAACGCTCCTGTAGTGTATATGTTGGTGAGGGCGCCTCTGGTGGCCTGGGAATATATGGGAACGCTCGTGTATATGTTGGCGAGGACGCCTCTGGTGGCCTGGGAATATATGGGAACGCTCCTGTATATGTTGGTGAGAGCGCCTCTGGTGGCCTGGGAATATATGGGAACGTTCCTGTATATGTTGGTGAGAGCGCCTCTGGTGGCCTGGGAATATATGGGAACGCTCCTGTATATGTTTGTGAGAGCGCCTCTGGTGGCTGGGAATATATGGGAACGCTCCTGTAGTGTATATGTTGGTGAGGGCGCCTCTGGTTGCCTGGGAATATATGGGAACGCTCCTGTATATGTTGGCGAGGACGCCTCTGGTGGCCTGGGAATATATGGGAACGCTCCTGTATATGTTGGTGAGGACACCTCTGGTGGCCTGGGAATATATGGGAACGCTCCTGTATATGTTGGCGAGGACGCCTCTGGTGGCCTGGGAATATATGGGAACGCTCCTGTATATGTTGGCGAGGACGCCTCTGGTGGCCTGGGAATATATGGGAACGCTCCTGTATATGTTGGCGAGGACACCTCTGGTGGCCTGGGAATATATGGGAACGCTCCTGTATATGTTGGTGAGGACACCTCTGGTGGCCTGGGAATATATGGGAACGCTCCTGTATATGTTGGTGAGAGCGCCTCTGGTGGCTGGGAATATATGGGAACGCTCCTGTATATGTTGGTGAGAGCGCCTCTGGTGGCCTGGGAATATATGGGAACGCTCCTGTATATGTTGGTGAGGGCGCCTCTTGTGGCCTGGGAATATATGGGAACGCTCCTGTATATGTTGGTGAGGACACCTCTGGTGGCCTGGGAATATATGGGAACGCTCCTGTATATGTTGGTGAGGACACCTCTGGTGGCCTGGGAATATATGGGAACGCTCCTGTATATGTTGGTGAGGGCGCCTCTTGTGGCCTGGGAATATATGGGAACGCTCCTGTATATGTTGGTGAGGACACCTCTGGTGGCCTGGGAATATATGGGAACGCTCCTGTATATGTTGGTGAGGACACCTCTGGTGGCCTGGGAATATATGGGAACGCTCCTGTATATGTTGGCGAGCTGCTCTCTACGCTCCAGGTGTTTTGTTGCTCCTCTTACACTAGATCTTGGCCACGTTTCCCAGCTCTGCGGTTTGTCCTGTTCTGAGCTATTTTTGTAGTTACAATTATGCCTGTAAATAAGCTGCCTCTCCCTCCTTTCACTCGCCCCAGGGTAACAATCCACCACCCTTAAGCCTGCTGCAAGGTTCACACATGAGTGTGTTTAACACATTCCTAGCCGCTGTCTCATGTCTCCTGCCTCTCTCCTCCCTGCGCTGGCCCTCGCTCCAATCTCCCATGTGTTAGTGTGCTGGGTGTATCCAACAGGTATTAACCCACCCCTTCTACCACCTACCTCCGTCCTCTGCCATTACACCTCCTGCTGGCTCTCTGAGTGCACCGCTCACTGCTCAGCCCAGTAACCATCTCCCTTCTAATGGAAGTTCTTCTTCCCAGGGCTAAGCTGCTTGGCTGGCGAGACAACCTCCGCAAGATGGCGGGCGACCAGGTGAAATCCACGCAGTCTCTTCTGGATCTCAACTTCCGATGTAAGTGCTTTCTAGACCATATAAAATAATATCAATGGTTAGTCACCCTACAGCGTGCTCTGTAGAGAGCTGTATAGTCATATATAAGTGTACAGTTACCCTATAACATGCTGTAATATATAGTCACCCTATAACGTGTTCTATAGACCTATATATAGTAATTATAAGTATATACTTACCCTATAGCATGCTCTATAGACCTATATATGGTAATATCAATATACAGTCACCCTAACGTGTTCTATAGACCTATATATATTAATTATAAGTATATACTTACCCTATAACATGCTCTATAGACCTATATATGGTAATATCAATATACAGTAACACTAACGTGTTCTATAGACCTATATATAGTAATTATAAGTATATACTTACCCTATAGCATGCTCTATAGACCTATATATGGTAATATCAATATACAGTCACCCTAACGTGTTCGATAGACCTATATATAGTAATTATAAGTATATACTTACCCTATAGCATGCTCTATAGACCTATATATAGTAATATAAATATACAGTCACCCTAATGTGTTCTATAGACCTATATATATTAATTCTAAGTATATACTTACCCTATAGCATGCTCTATAGACCTATATATGGTAATATCAATATACAGTCACCCTAACGTGTTCTATAGACCTATATATAGTAATTATAAGTATATACTTACCCTATAGCATGCTCTATAGACCTATATATGGTAATATCAATATACAGTCACCCTAACGTGTTCTATAGACCTATATATAGTAATTATAAGTATATACTTACCCTATAACATGCTCTATAGACCTATATATGGTAATATCAATATACAGTCACCCTAACGTGTTCTATAGACCTATATATAGTAATTATAAGTATATACTTACCCTATAACATGCTCTATAGACCTATATATAGTAATATAAATATACAGTCACCCTAACGTGTTCTATAGACCTATATATAGTAATTATAAGTATATACTTACCCTATAACATGCTCTATAGACCTATATATGGTAATATCAATATACAGTCACCCTAACGTGTTCTATAGACCTATATATAGTAATTATAAGTATATACTTACCCTATAGCATGCTCTATAGCCCTATATATAGTAATATCAATATACAGTCACCCTAACGTGTTCTATAGACCTATATATAGTAATTATAAGTATATACTTACCCTATAACATGCTCTATAGACCTATATATGGTAATATCAATATACAGTCACCCTAACGTGTTCTATAGACCTATATATAGTAATTATAAGTATATACTTACCCTATAACATGCT
Organism: Pseudophryne corroboree; assembly: GCF_028390025.1. NCBI lineage: Eukaryota > Metazoa > Chordata > Amphibia > Anura > Myobatrachidae > Pseudophryne > Pseudophryne corroboree. Next base: position 489,786,698 of record NC_086451.1, read on the forward strand.
CTATAGACCTATATATGGTAATATCAATATACAGTCACCCTAACGTGTTCTATAGACCTATATATAGTAATTATAAGTATATACTTACCCTATAACATGCTCTATAGACCTATATATGGTAATATCAATATACAGTCACCCTAACGTGTTCTATAGACCTATATATAGTAATTATAAGTATATACTTACCCTATAACATGCTCTATAGACCTATATATGGTAATATCAATATACAGTCACCCTAACGTGTTCTATAGACCTATATATAGTAATTATAAGTATATACTTACCCTATAACATGCTCTATAGACCTATATATGGTAATATCAATATACAGTCACCCTAACGTGTTCTATAGACCTATATATAGTAATTATAAGTATATACTTACCCTATAACATGCTCTATAGACCTATATATGGTAATATCAATATACAGTCACCCTAACGTGTTCTATAGACCTATATATAGTAATTATAAGTATATACTTACCCTATAGCATGCTCTATAGACCTATATATGGTAATATCAATATACAGTCACCCTAATGTGTTCTATAGACCTATATATAGTAATTATAAGTATATACTTACCCTATAGCATGCTCTATAGCCCTATATATAGTAATATCAATATACAGTCACCCTAACGTGTTCTATAGACCTATATATAGTAATTATAAGTATATACTTACCCTATAACATGCTCTATAGACCTATATATGGTAATATCAATATACAGTCACCCTAACGTGTTCTATAGACCTATATATAGTAATTATAAGTATATACTTACCCTATAACATGCTCTATAGACCTATATATGGTAATATCAATATACAGTCACCCTAACGTGTTCTATAGACCTATATATAGTAATTATAAGTATATACTTACCCTATAACATGCTCTATAGACCTATATATGGTAATATCAATATACAGTCACCCTAACGTGTTCTATAGACCTATATATAGTAATTATAAGTATATACTTACCCTATAGCATGCTCTATAGACCTATATATGGTAATATCAATATACAGTCACCCTAACGTGTTCTATAGACCTATATATAGTAATTATAAGTATATACTTACCCTATAGCATGCTCTATAGACCTATATATGGTAATATCAATATACAGTCACCCTAATGTGTTCTATAGACCTATATATAGTAATTATAAGTATATACTTACCCTATAGCATGCTCTATAGCCCTATATATAGTAATATAGTCACCCTGTAACATATCAGTATATTGTCACCATATAACATGCTCTGTAGACTATATAGTAACATAAATATACAATTGTCCCATAACACGCTGGTGTATACATATGTACATACATGCACTCCCGTGTTCTGGCAGCAGTTACAGCAATCAGATCTCACTAATGCATAAAGAAAAGCAGCATCACCGTAATATGCCCTCAGGGGTGCTAGGTACCGGGACTTGCCGTCAGTAGGGGTAGTGGTAACCAGCATCACCGTAATATGCCCTCAGGGGTGCTAGGTACCGGGACTTGCCCTCAGTAGGGATAGTGATAACCGTCATCACCGTAATATGCCCTCAGGGGTGCTAGGTACCGGGACTTGCCCTCAGTAGGGATAGTGATAACCGTCATCACCGTAATATGCCCTCAGGGGTGCTAGGTACCGGGACTTGCCCTCAGTAGGGATAGTGATAACCGTCATCACTGTAATATGCCCTCAGGGGTGCTAGGTACCGGAACTTGCCCTCAGTAGGGGTAGTGGTAACCAGCATCACCGTAATATGCCCTCAGGGGTGCTGGGTACCGGAACTTGCCCTCAGTAGGGGTAGTGGTAACCAGCATCACCGTAATATGCCCTCAGGGGTGCTGGGTACCGGGACTTGCCCTCAGTAGGGATAGTGATAACCGTCATCACCGTAATATGCCCTCAGGGGTGCTAGGTACCGGGACCTGCCGTCAGTAGGGGTATGGTAACCGGCATCACCGTAATATGCCCTCAGGGGTGCTAGGTACCGGGACTTGCCGTCAATAGGGGTAGTGGTAACCAGCATCACCGTACTATGCCTCCAGGGGTGCTAGGGACTTGCCGTCAGTAGGGGTAGTGGTAACCAGCATCACCGTAATATGCCCTCAGGGGTGCTAGGTACCGGGACTTGCCGTCAGTAGGGGTAGTGGTAACCAGCATCACCGTAATATGCCCTCAGGGGTGCTAGGTACCGGGACTTGCCGTCAGTAGGGGTAGTGGTAACCGGCATCACCGTACTATGCCTCCAGGGGTGCTAGGGACTTGCCGTCAGTAGGGGTAGTGGTCACCAGCATCACCGTAATATGCCCTCAGGGGTGCTAGGTACCGGGACTTGCCGTCAGTAGGGGTAGTGGTATCCAGCATCACTGTAATATGCCCTCAGGGGTGCTAGGTACCGGGACTTGCCCTCTGTAGGGGTAGTGGTAACCAGCATCACCGTAATATGCCCTCAGGGGTGCTAGGTACCGGGACTTGCCCTCAGTAGGGGTAGTGGTAACCAGCATCACCGTAATATGCCCTCAGGGGTGCTAGGTACCGGGACTTTCCGTCAGTAGGGGTAGTGGTAACCAGCATCCCTGTAATATGCCCTCAGGGGTGCTAGGTACCGGGACTTGCCGTCAGTAGGGGTAGTGGTAACCAGCATCACCGTAATATGCCCTCAGGGGTGCTAGGTACCGGGACTTGCCCTCAGTAGGGGTAGTGGTAACCAGCATCACTGTAATATGCCCTCAGGGGTGCTAGGTACCGGGACTTGCCCTCAGTAGGGGTAGTGGTAACCAGCATCACCGTAATATGCCCTCAGGGGTGCTAGGTACCGGGACTTGCCCTCAGTAGGGGTAGTGGTAACCAGCATCACCGTAATATGCCCTCAGGGGTGCTAGGTACCGGGACTTGCCGTCAGTAGGGGTAGTGGTATCCAGCATCACTGTAATATGCCCTCAGGGGTGCTAGGTACCGGGACTTCCCGTCAGTAGGGGTAGTGGTAACCAGCATCACCGTAATATGTTCTCAGGGGTGCTAGGTACTTGCCGTCAGTAGGGGTAGTGGTATTAGGGGTTCTTAATAATGTGCTTTGACATGTTATATGTAGTGCTCCCTATGCTTGCTGGGCGAAGCACTTATGATAAATGTGTATTTTGGCTTTATAACGCACTGATATTTGGAAATTCATGGGACACTCACATAGGACGTCATATGCTAATTAACCTCCTAGTGCAGCGGTTCCTAAACTTTTTTGAATCACAGCGCCCTAGAAAATCAGTGGTTTATTTTACGGCACCCCTAGGCAAAAAGTTTCTTTTCTCTTACGTCATAGGGGATACTGGGAATGGGGTATAGATGGGTCCACTAGGAGCCTTGGGCACAAGAATTTGAGAGTGTGGGCTGGCTCCTCCCTCTATGCCCCTCCCACCAGACTCAGTCTAGAAACTGTGCCCGGAGGAGCCGGTCACGCTGAAGGAAGCTCCTGAAGAGTTTTCTGGATTTATTTTCAGGCAGGACTGGATGGCACCAGACTGTCTGCTTCGTGGGACTTCATGGGGGATAACGGCCCAACCTCTCAGGGTTAATGGCTCCGTTCCCCGCTGACAGAGCACTGAGCTACTGAGGGAGTCATTCGCAAGCCACAACACGGCGCAGCACGCCGCCACCCCTAACAGAGCCAGAAGAATGAAGAGTGGTGAGTACTGAGCCGGCATCCCGGTTAGCAGGTGGCCGGCCATTATAGCGGCATGAGGGTACGGAGACGCATGGCTTCTAGACGGGGCAGACTGCGTCTCCCGCTGTGTAAAGACACAGATGCTGAACAGTGGACACAGTACCCAGTCTGGCAACAAAGCCATAAAAGGAGTCTGTCTCCATTTTGTAAACTAAGGGGTACATTTACTAAGCAGTGATAAGAGCGGAGTAGTGAGCCAGTGGAGATATTTCCCCATCAACCAATCAGCAGCTCTATCATTTTATAGTATGCAAATTATAGATGTTACTTCAGTGCTGATTGGTTGCCATGGACAACTTCTCCACTGTCTCACTTCTCCGCTCTTATCACTGCTTAGTAAATGTACCCCTTAAACACATACAGCCAATATAAAAAAGAGCGGAAAGGCTGCGTGCTATTAAAGGGGCGGGGCTTCACTATGAGCAGATCCAGCAGCTCACCAACGCCATTTTCCCTCTGCAGTGGACACCGACGCTGACAGGACAGGGACGCGCAGCTCCTCCAGTGTGACTCCAGATTACCTCAGCAGTACCAGGGGGTCATAGCGGGGGGGGAGCGCTTATTAGTCCCTAATCTAGGTACTTAGTCTGCGACCCGGCTAAGCTTGGCATTAGCGATAAGGGTGCTGTGTGCTGGTTCCATACTCCCTCTGTGTCTTCCTGGAAGGGCTCTGTGTGGGTTAATTGTGCATTTAACCTTTTCCTGTGTGTGTGTGTGTGTGTGTGTGTGTGTGTGTGTGTGTGTGTGTGTGTGTGTGTGCGTGCGTGCGTGCGTGCGCTGTCACTATACAGTATATCAGGCAAAGAGTGTGGTGTGTTTCGTGCAAGGCAGTGTTCCTCTTCTCCAGGGGGTTCACTAGTATGTAGTATCCCTTCCCAGGCTAGTGGGGCAGAACCAGCATGGCTGGACTCCATTAGGGGAATGATTTCCACAATCTCTACTAAGTTATCTCTGAATGAGAAAGAGACGCAATACTTATGACAATCGATGACTGAGTTTATGAAAAGAGACTCTGTACCCAAACCAGCGTCTCAGTCCCCTGCCATTTGTCCGCAAAAACGCACTTTGGCCCATATCCTGCAGTCTGACTCGGATGATGAAGGGTCAGACATGGAGGGGGAGGAGGGTACTCTGTCGCAGTGAATAGAAGCTATCAGAGAAATTCTAAATATCCCTGATAAGGTGACAGAGGAGTGTGAGGAATCTTATTTTAATATAAAAAAATAAATCCTCAGCCACTTTTCCTGTGTCAAAGGAATTGAATACCCTGTTTGAGGAACTGTGGGTTAATCCTTATAGTAAATTTCAAATCCCTAAACAGTCATCATCCTTTCCTTTTCCTCCTGCAGAAAGGAAAAAAATAGGAAAATCCACCGATAGTAGATGCATCAGTATCCAAGCTGTCACGGAAAATAGTATTGCCTGTCCCTGGTGCAGCCTCCCTGAAAGACACGGCTGATCGTACAATTGAGACTACACTCAAATCCTTGTAAACAGCTGTTGGGGTGGCCCAGAGACCCACTATGGCATGTGGGTGGATTACAAGAGCCATTGCTAAATGGTCGGGTAACCTGATTGAAGGGTTAGACACCTCGCCTCGGGAGGAGGTTATCTTGTTCCTACAGCATATATAGGACTCTGCAAATTTTATGGTGGAAGCCGTTAAAGAAATAGGCTTGCTTAATGCATGCACTACGGCTATGGCAGTGTCGGCACGCAGGAGTCTATGGCTACGCCAGTGGACGGCGGATGCAGACTCCAGGAAAGGCGTGGAAGGCCTACCTTTCACAGGCAAGGCCTTATTTGGAGATGAACTAGACAAATGGCTCTCCAAGCTACTGCGGGTAAGTCCACATACCTTCCTCCTGCAGCTCCCCCAGCTAGGAAGGCCTACTCAGGTACTAATTTACAGTCCTTTCTACAGCCACCAGAGGCGCTAGAGGTAAACCATGCAAACCAGAAACTGCCGGTTCACAGGAACAGGGCTCAAGCACTGCTTCCTCAAAACCTTCAGCATGACGGTGGACCGCGATGCCTGTAAGACTGGCAGATGGGAGCCTGGCTAAAATTCTTCAATCACTTGTCAAGTTCGTGCCAGGTTCACTGGGTCATAGATCTTATTTCCCAGGGCTACAGACTGGAGTTCCAATAGCTCCCACCTCACAGATTCTTCAAATCAGGCTTACCAGTTTCACAGGAGGCAAGTATAACTTTACAGGATGCCATTCAAAAACTGGTACAGACTCGGGTCTTTGTTCCAGTTCCACCTCATCTGCAAAACATGGGTTCAGCGACTTGAGGTTCAGTATCGGTCTTACCGAACCGTTCGGTTTCGGTACTACAAACAAGTTCCGAAATCGGACGGTTTGATAAGACCGATTCTGAACCTCAAGTCATTGAACCCATACTTACGAGTGTTCAAATTCAAGATGGAGTCTCTGAGAGCGGTGATCTCAGGTCTGGAGTAGGGGGAATTCCTAATGTCTCTGGATATCAAGGATGCATACCTTCACATTCCAATCTGTCTGCCTCATCAGGCTTCTCTGGTGTGCACTGCAGGACTGTCACTATCCGTTCCAGGCCCTGCCATTTGGTCTCTCCACGGCACCAAGGGTGTTCACCAAGGTGATGGCAGAGATGTTTCTACTCTGCAAACAAGGAGCGAACATAATTCGTACCTGGACGATCTTCTCATAAAGGCACCGTCCAGGGAGTGGTTGTTGGACAGCATTGGCCTCTCAACTAGACTACTCCTGGATCATGGGTGGATTCTGAACTTACCAAAATCTCACCTGGAACGGACGCAGAGGCTTCCTTTCCTGGGAATGATACTAGACACAGAGTCTCAGAAAGTGTTCCTTCCATTGGAAAAGGCAATGATAATCCAGTCGATGGTTCAGACTGTCCTGAAGCCAACCCGGGTTTTCTGTGCATCTGTGCATTCGCCTTCTGAGGAAAATGGTGGCCTCTTACGAGACGATTCAGTATGGAAGGTTTCATGCGAGGCCCTTCCGGCTTGATCTGTTGGACAAATGGTCCGGATCGCATCTTAACATGCATCAGAGGATCCGTCTGTCATCAAAAGCCAGGATCTCCCTCCTGTGGTGGCTACAGACTTCTCACCTAGTCGAGGGTCGGAGGTTCGGGATTCAGAATTGGATTCTGCTAACCACAGAAGCAAGCCTCAGAGGTTGGGGTGCAGTCACCCAGGGGGTGCAGTTTCACGGAAGATGGTCAAGTCAGGAAGTCGTCCTTCCGATAAACATCCTGGAACTCGGGGCTTTATACAATGCCCTTCTGCAGGCCTCATCTCTTCTTCAGAATCAGGCCATTCAGGTCCAGTCAGACAATGTGACGGCAGTGACATGCATAAACCGACAGGGTGGAACGAAAGCATAGTCGCAATGTCAGAGGTGTCAAGAATTCTCCTCTGGGCGGAAAAACACGTTGTGGTGTTTGTCAGCGATCTGCATTCCGGGAGTAGACAACTGGGAAGCACACTTCCTGAGCAGACACAACCTGCACCCGGGGAAGTGGGGCCTTCACCCGTAGTTGTTCTGGTGGTTGTCACGTTGGGGATATCACAAATCGACGTGATGGCCTCTCGACTCAAGAAGCTCAAGCGGTATTGTATCAGGTTGAGGGACCCACAAGCAGTGGTGGTAGACGCTCTGACGAGTCCATGGGTCTACCAGCTGGTGTACGTGTTTACTCCACTTCCGCTGATCCCAAGAATTCTAAAAAGGGAAAAGGTTCAAGCAATTCTCATTGCTCCGGATTGGCCAAGAAGGGAGATGCTCCTGGAACATCCGTGGCCTCTACCTCTTCGCGAGGACCTTCTGCAACCGGGCCCATTCGTCTATCAGGACTTACCATGGCTACGTTTAACGGCATGGAAGTTGAACGGCTAATTCTAGCCAGGAGAGGGATTCCTGACAAGGTTATCCCGACTGATCCAAGCCAGGTAGGGGGTAACGTCTAAACATTACCACCATATTTGGAAGAAATATGTCTCTTGGTGTGAGAGCAGACAATATTCTGCGGTGGAATTTCATCTGGGACGTTTCATGCTTTTTCTGCAGTCGGGAGTGGATGTGGGCTTACGTCCAGGTTCCATAAAAGGACAGATTTCGGCCTTGTCTATTTTCTTTCAGAAACAATTGGCTTCTTTCCCTGAGGTCCAGACGTTCTTGAAAGGTGTTCTGCACATCCAACCTGCCTCTGTGCCTCCCACGGCACCTTGGGATCTCAATTTGGTGTTGCAGTTCCTCTAATCGGACTGGTTTGAACAGTTACAGGAGGTAGACGTAAAGTACCTTACATGGAAGAACGTTGCACTGTTGGCCTTGGCTTCAGCAAGATGTGTGTCAGAGCTGGGGGCTTTGTCTCACAGGAGCCCCTACTTAATTTTCCATGAGGACAGAGCTGAACTCAGAACTCGTCAGCAATTTTTTCCTAAGGTGGTGTCTGCGTTTCACATCAATCAACCTATTGTGGTTCTGGTTGTTACGGACACCTCTGCTACTTCAAAGTCTTTGGATGTCGTGAGGGCTTTGAAGGTGTATGTGAAAAGCACAGCTCGTCGCAGGAATTCTGACTCTGTTTGTTCTCTATGATCCCAATAAATTTGGGTGTCCTGCTTCAAAGCAGTCAATTGCATGCTGGATCAGACTCACTATCCAGCATGCTTATTCCACGGCAGGCTTGCTGGTTCCAGAATCTGTATAGGCCCACTCTACTAGGTCGGTGGGTTCTTCCTGGGCGGCTGCCCGGGGTGTCTCTGCTTTACAGCTCTGCCGAGCAGCTACTTGGTCAGGTTCGAACACGTTTGCTGAGTTTTACAAGTTCGATTCTTTGGCCTCTGAGGACCTTCAGTTTGATCAGTCAGTTCTGCAGGACCCTCGGCACTCTCCCACCCGGTTTGGGAGCTTTGTTACTTCCCCCTGGTACTAATGAGGACCCCAGCATCCTCTAGGACATGAGAAAATTGTTTTTAATTACCTACTGGTAAATCCTTTTCTCGTAGTCCGTAGAGGATACTGGGGGCCCGCCTGGTGCTTTGTTCGTCCTGCACTGTTATTTGGTTCAGTATTGTTGTTTGGTTCAGCTGTTGCTGTTCCTGGTTTCAAGTTTGGTTAGCATGGCTTTCCTCTTGTTTGTGTGAGCGGGTGTGAATCTCACCAGTATCTGTGTATAATCCTTCTCTCAAAGTATGTCCGTCTCCTCGGGCACAGTTTCCTAGACTGAGTCTGGTAGGAGGGGCATAGAGGGAGGAGCCAGCACACACTATCAATTTCTTAAAGTGTCCATGGCTCCTAGTGGACCAGTCCATACCCCATGGTAGTAAATGGATTCCCAGTATCCCCTACGGACTACGAGAAAAGGATTTACCGGTAGGTAATTAAAATCCTATTACTGTATTAAACATACATTTACATTACAAAGGGGCCTATCAGCGATTCGTCCCTTTAGATAATGGCGAACGCGTCACAAGTTTATCATGTGCGATGGGTCTCCGGCCACACCACCCCACCTGGTCATATAACAAAGAAAGTGAGGCAGTAATTAGGGGTCACTAATTACTGCATTTGTTCTGAAGTCCGCTAAGTATGACTCCGTTTACACTGTCTGCCCATTAATGCACAGTGGTTAGTAATCCGCGCACACAGCAATATAGAATGGTGATCGCTACATCCTGATAGGCTGCTACCATAGGCCTTTCATCCGTACAGTGGTTACCAACTATCCAATCACTGAGAGGGAGAGGAAGCACCAGCCAATCAGCTCGTAACTGTCATTTTTCAAACACAGCCTGTAAAAGGAGTTAGCTGATTGGCTGGTACTTTATCTCTCACCAAAGTTTGATACCTCTCACCTTGAGTGTAAGCAGATAAATGGATGATGTACAGGAGGGGCAGGTGATGGGGATTACATCGTATAAACTGATGATTATATAGGCCTGTTTATTAATAATACAATGTTTATTTAGTAAGATGTTTAATAACATCACTTATAATTAATACTTCATAATCACAATACATAGCAGAGTAATAGTAAAGAGAAGAAAGAAATAAATGTAAGCAGCCTGTGGTCGGCTCATACATACAGATCAGTACAGGAGTGTCCCATATCCAAATATTCCCAAATACGGAGACTGGGATAGTGACACCTTTGTTTTCTGATGGCTCAATGTACACCGTTATTAATCATATTATATTATAAGACTTTCAGTATAAGGTGTATATGATGTATAAGGTGTATATGATGTGTATAAGGTGTATATGAAACATAAATGTATTCTGTGCTTAGACTTAGGTCCCATCGCCATGTTATCTCATTATAGTATGCAATTATTCCAAAATACGGAAATATCCAATATCCAAAACACCTCTGGTCCCGAGCATTGTGGGTAAGGGATACTCAACCTGTATCGGGTTCCTGCAGCTGGGAATATGCTCCAGTGCAGATCTCACTTTCAGTACGTTAAAAAAAAATATATATATTTCTCTTAGGTCCTAGAGGATGCTGGGGACTCCAAAAGGACCATGGGGTATAGACGGATCCGCAGGAGCTTGGGCACACTATAAAGACTTAAACTGGGTGTGAACTGGCTCCTCCATCTATGCCCCTCCTCCAGACCCCAGTTAGACTTTGTGCCCAGGAGTGACTGGATGCACACTAGGGGAGCTCTCCTGAGTTTCTCTGGAAAAGACTTTGTTAGGTTTTTTATTTTCAGGGAGATCTGCTGGCTACAGGCTCCCTGCAGCGTGGGAGTGAGAGGAGAGAAGCAGACCTACTTCTGTGAGTTTCAAGGCTCTGCTTCTTTGGCTACAGGACACCATTAGCTCCAGAGGGTCTGATCACTTGGTGCGCCTAGCTGCTTGTTCCCGGAGCCGCGCCGTCACCCCCCTCACAGAGCCAGAAGAAAGAAGCCGGGTGAGTATGAGAAGAACAGAAGACTTCAGATAAGACGGCAGAAGACTTCAGTAACGGAAGGTAACATGCAGGGTGCTGGGGGGGGAGCGCCCTGGGCAGCAAGTTAATGAGGCTCTTTTAAACAAAAAAGGCTGGCTTGAGTTGTTATTCGGTGCCCGGGCACCGTGTCCGCTACCCCCACCAGCATGTTGCAGTGGTCCCGCTGCGCGCCATTGCTCCCACACACCAACGGCTGGTATCGGGTGCAGGGCGCGGGGGGCGGGGCGCGCCCTGGGCAGTATGTTTTACACTATTTTTGCACTCCCAGATCACATATACAGTGGGTAGCCACTGTATATGGTCCCCTGCCTGCATATAACGGTTTTAATATAGGGGGCTACTGCGCGCCGATAAGGGGCGGGGCTTAGCCCTCACAGCAAGAGACAGCGCCATTTTTAATCAATGTCCCCGCCAAAACATGTGTACGGCACAAACAAGGGGGGGCACATATTGTTAGTGTTATGTAGGAATGTATAACACTATTTAATTTGGAAATGGGCATGTACTCATGGTTGTGTATACTCTCTGTGTGCTCCCTGTCAGATATACACTTGTGTCGACATGTGTGAATGTTCTGTCACTAACGCCTCTGGGGTTCATTGTCGGCATCGCCGACGCCTGTTTGGTACTTGATACAGTAGATACTGAGTCAACAGATCGGTTGTGTTATACTTGTTCATAGTAAACACGGTATGGGAAGACACAGTAGTATGTGGGTGACCCTGTCGGCACCAACTGTTATTACCGGGTGTAAATTGACATGCTGTAACTAACTTATACCTGTATATATATTTATATGTATTTATATGGTTCGGTTCCGTGAGTCTGTAGCTCGGGCACAGACATGGTTATATTTGTGGGGGAATGTTATTAAGATTATTTATGTATAATTCCCTCGGACCCCTCGGGGTCGCAAGTATGTTATTTTGCCTGGTTACTACTCCCTGCTGTCTACGATTACTAGGTTTTCTGTCGACTATAATGTTTCCTGGTAGAGCCACTACTGCGGATTCAGTACATGGTCATACACATTCAGAACACATTATTGTCACTTGGGTCCCGAAGGTTTCGGACAATCCGCTTATATGTATGTTACATGTATATATAGGTGGGATATGTGTGTATGTGTATTACGATATGTATATTCATCTTATGATTTATAATGAATGCTGAAGTAATAGTATTCTTTCTCATGTGCTGGTCGCTCTGTTGATGAAGCTCTAGGTCGGCCGTGACGAGTGGGTCTCCCGTCTTCTCAAGCAGTCTGAATGTTTATTCTTTTCCAGCGGCGGAGAGAATACTGTGAAAGTCAACTCCTGGTCGACACGGCGTCCTGTCACAAATGATCGGATACGGGAAGCTAAGTGATATTTTATTTCTATTCTTTGGACTTATTTGCATTACATGCACATGAGGGAGTATTCGGAAGGACATCTGATAAAATTATCCTGCAGAGATAGGGGATTTTCCTTATGTAGGGTTTTCTCTATATATCGCGGCAGACTACAGTGCGTATACAGGAGGTGGCCGGGGAAATGCTGAGGCTGACTCCGAGAGATACTGGAGTTTTTTCCCTGGGGCGGTGTGCCGCTGTTTGGGGATGCCTTAGTTCAGTCACTCTCAGCGGATACTCCTGATAAATCTAACTTGGCGAGTTAGATTCCCTCACAACGGTTGGTGACGCATTCTTTTGTGGGATGCAGTCACTTTAACTAGTTCAATACCGTTCTTTTTTCCTTTCTGGGCAGATGGAGTGTGAAAAGGTAAGTGTTCTGCAGCCTTGGTAGGTTCGCAGAAGCGGAGGTCGTTTTCTGTTTCTACCACATCCACCACCTGGTGCTGAGTCTATCTGCCTGGACCCCACTCCGGTGGGGACTCGTCTACTACTTTTCAGTTAGTCCGGGAATAGTCCAGGACCCGTGAGTTACTTGTAGAATCCAAAGGGGGACTGTCTGGAGTTACAGATGTTTCCCCTCACTGTTTTCCTAATAGATCTTACCGTTTCCCCTCTGGAAGGGGAGGTAATACGCAACGCCATATCAGAGGTGCGTCAGGTTCAGGGCCTTGTCCTCCTGTCCCGGTTATAAAAGAAAAAAAATGTTTCCGTGCGTTGTTTTACGCATTCAGATTAGCTGGAGGTATAGCCAGGATGGTCTTTGCCATTTCACTGGAGTGATGGTAGTATGATGGTTTTCTTTCAGTAGTAAGAGCCATTGTTATTCTGTACTGAGATGTTCGCCTGATTGAGGCGAGGTCTAGTAACAAGTGGTGCAAATCGTTGTTTCTCTCTGACTGTTCTTCAACACAGGGAAGGGCTGTTGTTCCCAACGACGCAGAGGTCGGAGGTGGTGTCAGAGTAAATACTGAATGGTTGAGGTTCTGTGCTTTCCTGTGGAATGAGGTCTGAGGATCCTGAGTCGGATCAGATTTGCAGTGACAATCCATCTATATGTTCCGTTGATGAAGAAGTTGGGTGCAGCCTATGAGGCCTTTTCGGTGAGCAGGTCAAATGCCAAAGTGGTTTTCGCGGGACCTGTTGGGATTGTGGTCCGGGTCTCACTGCCACATGCACAGGAATATAATTCTAATGGCCAGGATATCGCTCCTGTGGTGTCTGCTCAGCTCTCACCTCCTAGAGGGACGAAGGTTTGGGATCCAGGATTAGATACTGGTGTCCATGTATGCAGATCTCCGAGGCTGGGGAGCAGTACTTCCATGGGAAGTATTTCCAGAGGAAAAGGTCAAGCTAGGAAGCTTGTCTACAATAAGTTTTCTTGAAGTAAGAGCTATTTTCAACGAACATATTCTTCGTGATCTGCCCGTGTTAATTCTGTCAGACGAATTGACAGCAGTGGCGTAAGTAACCCGCTAGGGCGGAACAAGGACCAAAGAGGCAATGGCAGAAGCTGAAATAGTTTTCCGCTGGGTGAAAAGACTGGTAAACGTTATATTAGCAGTCTTAGTTCTGGACGTAAACAACGGAGAAATGGATTTCCTCTGCAGACGCGCTCTCCATCCGGGAGAAATACTGTCGTCATCGAGAAGTTTACAGAAGTGACAAGTCTTTGAGGAGTGCCTCAATTGGGCATGTTGGCGTCTCGCCTCAACGAGAGACCTCAGGAATTTGGTTCCGGGTCAAGGGACACTCAAGCTATAGCAGTGGACGCCCTCGTGACACCTTGGGTGTTTTCAGTCGGTCTATGTCTCCCCTCCGCTTTCACTCTGCTGAAGGTGATAAACGTAAGAAGAACAGAGGTTCCGGCGATCCTCATTGTTCCGGTCTAGCCAAGGAGGGCTTGCTATCCAGTTCTTCAAGATTTATTCATAGAAGATCCCTGGCCTCTTCCTCTACGGGAGGAACTGTTACGGCTAGATCTGGGTGTGTATCAAGACTTACCGCGGCTGCGTTTGACGGCTTGGCGGTTGAACGCCATATCCTAGTCCGTTCCGTTATTCCCAGTGGGGTCATTTCCAAACTTCTTCAGGCTAAAAAAGAAGTAACGGCGAAGCCTTAACACCGTATTTGGCGTAAATATGTGTCTTGGTGTAAATCTAAGTAGCTTCCTACGGCAGACTTTCAGCTGAGTCGTTCTTCTCCATTCTTTGCAATCAGGTGTGGATGCAGACCTACAGCTAGGCTCCGTTTCAGGGCTGTTTTGGCCTTGAAAATTTCCTTAAAAAAAAAAAAGAATTTGCCACCTTTCCGGAAGTTCAGACTTTTGTGAAAGGAGTACTGCACATCCAACCTCCATTGGTGCCCCATTGGCACAGTGGGCTCTTGACGTGGTGTTACGTTTCTTGTGTCTCACTGATTGGAACCTTTATTAAAGGTTGTGTTAAAATTTCTCTCTTGGAGAGTGGCCATGCTTTTGCTTTTTGGGCGACCGCAAGGCGGTTGTCGGAAGTAGCGGCTTTGTTTCACAAGGAACTCTGTGTGATCTTCCAAGTGGTTAGAATTGAGAACTCGGATAGTAGTTCTGTAGAAAAGGATTTTCGGGGTTTATCAAAAATCTGCCTAGTCTGATGCCTGCGGTAACTTCAGCATTGGCTGATTCAATGTCTCTCGATGTAGTCAGGGCTTTGAAGATTTATGTTGCCAATTTGGCTCAGTTTGGGGAAACAGAGGCTCTGTTTGTCCGGTATGTTCCCAGCATGTTTGGGCCGCCTACGTCTCTGCGGTCTGTTACACGCTGGATCTGTGATACGACTCGGTGTGCTCGTCCTACGGCTGGATTGCCGTTACCGAAGTCGGGGGAGACCCATTCTACTAGGTAGATGGGCTCTTCTTGGGTGGATGCCTGATATGTCTCGGCGGGTTAACTTTGCTGAGCGGCTATTTGGTCGCGTTTCAAACACCTTTGCTAAGCTCTACAAGTTTGATACCCTGGATGATGGGGACCTCATGTTGGCTCAATCGGTGCTGCACAGTCGTCTGCACTCTCCCGCCCGGTCTGGAGCTTTGGTATAGACCCCGTGGTCCTTTTGGAGTCCCCAGCATCCTCTAGGACGTAAGAGAAAATAGGATTTTGGTACCTACCAGTAAATCCTTTTCTTCTAGTCCGTAGAGGATGCTGGGCGCCCGTCCCAGTGCGGACTGTGTCTGCAGTTATTGATTTGGTGGCACTTTGTGGTGTTTCTTCTCTGTCAGGCTATCGCTGACGTTGTTCATGCCGTGGCATGTGGTTTTTTGTTATTGGTTGGGCTGACACACAGGTTGTGTTACATATTCTCTCAGCATGTGGCTGTATGGTTTTCATACCGTGGGCTGGTGTTCTGCTGAAGGCCACGTTCTGCGGTATATTCGTGGTGTGAGCTGGTATTACACTCACTGTGTTTAAATTATAAATTCTTTCCTCGAGATGTCCATCTCTCCTGGGCACAGTTCCTATAACTGAGGTCTGGAGGAGGGGCATAGAGGGAGGAGCCAGTTCACACCCAGTTTAAGTATTTATAGTGTGCCCAAGCTCCTGCGGATCCGTCTATACCCCAAGGTCCTTTTGGAGTCCCCAGCATCCTCTACGGACTAGGAGAAAAGGATTTACCGGTAGGTACTAAAATCCTATTCTATCTCTGTTGCGGATATATGACGCAGTTCAGCGCGTGCCAGCGATGTTTAGTGCAATGCCAGTGTGCTTTCCATACAGCTAATCCGCGTCGGACTGACTCTCACTCATGGTTAGAAGCACCCGGCGCTTTACACCCGCTACCTGCGTCGCTGTTACCACACAAGGTGATTGCAGGTGCGAGTGCAGGGAACGGGTGCCGGTATCAATGGACCAGAAGCGGATCCCGGGTGAGTCAGTCTGCCGCAGCAGGTAGGTAACTTTTATCTCCACGATGGCTCTGTAGAGCAGGTGTCCAGGTTAGGAATTCTCTGGCAGCGAGTAAGTCACCTGTGCTTGTGTTTGTACCGGCTTATAACACTGATACAGGCAGTCTCCCCCAGCCCCGGTAACAGCCACATCCAGGCTAGTACCAGAACTCTCTGCCACTGTGCCTACTTCCTAAGCTTCCAGTACATGCAGTATATATGAGTGTGAGCTGTGCCGTAAGCTGCCG
This sequence comes from Pseudophryne corroboree, assembly GCF_028390025.1. Taxonomy (NCBI): domain Eukaryota; kingdom Metazoa; phylum Chordata; class Amphibia; order Anura; family Myobatrachidae; genus Pseudophryne; species Pseudophryne corroboree. Next base: position 489,802,971 of record NC_086451.1, read on the forward strand.
GCTGCTGACATCAACGCGTTTCTCCCTTCCAACACAGGGACTTTCTCAAGATCTCGCGCCCCTGTCTCTCTCGCGCGCCCATGTCTCTCTCGCGCACGCCGCCCTGTTCCCATTGGGGCTCAGTTTGCATGGTGGGGGATGATGACGATATTTGCCTGTTTCTCTGCAGCTTTGGCGGCCGAGGAGCTGAGTCTGAAACAAATGGAGCTGAATTCTGCAACGGCCAAACTGGATGAGCTGAGGCTGGAACTGGAGAAGCGGAGGTCGTCCAGCAGCCCCAGGAAGGGCGAGGTATATAATGTACAGTATTCTAGTGGGTGTGCATTGTAATGAGATCAGCAGATTATCTAAGCCATGCTCTGTCTCCATTCATCCTCAGAGTGCTGAAGTTCTCACCTCCTTAAGCTCTCCGACTTCAATGTCCCCATCCCTCACTCGCCGTTCTCAGCCAACACAAGCCCAGCCCTCGCTTGCTGCAAACTCTTCTCTGCAGTCTCAGAGACTCTGGGCCCCAGAACCATCACTTTCTGCCCCAAAAGCTCCTTCGTTGACCATTAATTCCACCTCCACAGTCCCAAAACTGTCCCTCAGCTCCTCCCCCAACTTTACACGAAAGTCCTTGTCCACGGAGAATACCGACCCCTTTATGACCGTCCCATCGCGGCCTACCTGGGGACGCCCTACCTCGCCTCGCCCCCAGTACTATGAGCGGCCTGTCTCCACATCACGTCTCTCTTCGGGCTCCTATGACTATGCCGGTGGCCCCAGATCGTCCCCACAGGGCCCTGATGGACCTCCAGTTGGGATGTATGCAGAATGGGCTCCACCGCAGAGATCCCCGTCACCTTACGACGCACAGCCGAGGTTCTCAGGTGATTATATATACTGTGCATTGTCAGGATGTGTATTATCTCTGTGTCGAGGGACCATAATGTTAGTGATGTAGAGATGGGATAATTACAGAGCATTAAGTGGTAACGGAATGTTCTGTGCCTCAGATGACGTCAGTTCCTTGCGCCGCCGGCCTCCGCAGCGCAGCTGGAATGAGTCTGACCTGGATACCGTGTATGAGAAGAAGGCTCCTCAGGAAAGTAAGTGATCCTTGTCTGAGTGTGAGTGCAGTTGTGATTGGTGTCAGTGGTAACCTCCTCATTTCCGCCATTGCAGGGTCTGATCGAGCGTCTCTTGGGGGAGTTCCCGTGGTGAAGGCCTGGCGGGAGAGTAGCCTGGACTCTGCTCCAATGAAGGGCACAGTGAGTATGGGACAGAATTCAGGAACAGGCTGAGGACGCTGTGGTTGCACATCCACTATATGGTTTTTGTTCCTGTATTAGTGCTGGCGCTGGAGGCGGGATTATAGCGGCGTATTTTCCCTGATGTACTGGCCCGCTGTGCCGAGTTACGCATTTTATTCTGCGCAGGGAGGCGATAGTGTGACATAGGAAGCAAAATTATCACACTGTGGGCGCATAAGATACGCAAGCGTAATATTACCGACTGTGCGAGAGAGGTTAGGTTCTTACACAGTCTCAGCCGGAGGGGTCCAATCCAATTCCAAACTCGCCTGAGCGTGTATAAAGGTAGGGATAATAATTCAATGCAAGGTAAAAATGTCAGGACACGGTGAAGAACCTTTGGTTCACCCCTCCTAATGAATAATTATCACCTGGATGGGTTTAAAGATGGACTAAATGATGTGGGGCAGGTACCTGGAGGTGTAAATGATGTGGGGCAGATACCTGGAGGTGTAAATGATGTGGGGCAGATACCTGGAGGTGTAAATGATGTGGGGCAGGTACCTGGAGGTGTAAATGATGTGGGGCAGGTACCTGGAGGTGTAAATGATGTGGGACAGGTACCTGGAGGTGTAAATGATGTGGGGCAGGTACCTGGAGGTGTAAATGATGTGGGGCAGGTACCTGGAGGTGTAAATGATGTGGGACAGGTACCTGGAGGTGTAAATGATGTGGGACAGGTACCTGGAGGTGTAAATTATGTGGGGCAGGTAAGTGGAGGTGTAACTGATGTGATACAGTACCTGAGTGTAAATGATGTTGGACATGTACCTGAGGTGTAAATGATGTGGGACTGGTACCTGGAGGTACATGATGTTGCAGAAATGATGTGGTACCTGAGTGTACCTGGAGGTGTAAATGAGTGTAAATGTTTGTGGACAGGGTACCTGAGTGTAGGATGTGACAGGTACCTGAGGTGTAAATGATGTGGGGACAGGGTAATTGAGTGTACATGATTGTACCAGGTTACCTGGAGGTTGGAGGTGTAAATGATGTGGGCAGGTATCTGGAGGTGTAAATGATGTGAGGACAGGTACCTGGAGGTGTAAATGATGTGGGGCAGGTATCCTGGAGGTGTAAATGATGTGGGACAGGTACCTGGAGGTGTAAATGATGTGGGCAGATGAGGTAAATGTGCAGTACCTGGAGGTGTAAATGATGTGGGGACAGGTACCTGGAGGTGTAAATGATGTGGGACAGGTACCTGGAGGTGTAAATGATGTGGGCAGGTACCTGGAGGTGTAAATGATGTGGGGCAGGTACCTGGAGGGTAAATGATGTGGGGCAGATACCTGGAGGTGTAAATGATGTGGGGCAGGTACCTGGAGGTGTAAATGATGTGGGACAGGTACGTGGAGGTGTAAATGATGTGGGGCAGGTACCTGGAGGTGTAAATGATGTGGGACAGGTACTGGAGGTGTAAATGATGTGGGACAGGTACGTGGAGGTGTAAATGATGTGGGGCAGGTACCTGGAGGTGTAAATGATGTGGGGCAGGTACCTGGAGGTGTAAATGATGTGGGGCAGATACCTGGAGGTGTAAATGATGTGGGGCAGGTACCTGGAGGTGTAAATGATGTGGGATACGTACCTGGAGGTGTAAATGATGTGGGGCAGGTACCTGGAGGTGTAAATGATGTGGGGCAGGTACCTGGAGGTGTAAATGATGTGGGGCAGGTACCTGGAGGTGTAAATGATGTGGGGCAGATACCTGGAGGTGTAAATGATGTGGGGCAGATACCTGGAGGTGTAAATGATGTGGGGCAGGTACCTGGAGGTGTAAATGATGTGGGGCAGGTACCTGGAGGTGTAAATGATGTGGGGCAGGTACCTGGAGGTGTAAATGATGTGGGATACGTACCTGGAGGTGTAAATGATGTGGGGCAGGTACTGGAGGGGTAAATGATGTGGGGCAGGTACCTGGAGGTGTAAATGATGAAGGACAGGTACCTGGAGGTGTAAATGATGTGGGACAGGTACTGGAGGGGTAAATGATGTGGGACAGGTACTGGAGGTGTAAATGATGTGTGGCAGGTACTGGAGGGGTAAATGATGTGGGACAGGTACCTGGAGGTGTAAATGATGTGGGGCAGGTACCTGGAGGTGTAAATGATGTGGGGCAGGTACCTGGAGGTGTAAATGATGTGGGGCAGGTACCTGGAGGTGTAAATGATGTGGGGCAGGTACCTGGAGGTGTAAATGATGTGGGGCAGATACCTGGAGGTGTAAATGATGTGGGATAGGTGCCTGGAGGTGTAAATGATGTGGGACAGGTACCTGGAGGTGTAAATGATGTGGGGCAGGTGCCTGGAGGGGTAAATGATGTGGGGCAGATACCTGGAGGTGTAAATGATGTGGGGCAGGTACCTGGAGGTGTAAATGATGTGGGACAGGTACGTGGAGGTGTAAATGATGTGGGGCAGGTACCTGGAGGTGTAAATGATGTGGGGCAGGTACCTGGAGGTGTAAATGATGTGGGGCAGGTACCTGGAGGTGTAAATGATGTGGGGCAGGTACCTGGAGGTGTAAATGATGTGGGACAGGTACTGGAGGTGTAAATGATGTGGGACAGGTACGTGGAGGTGTAAATGATGTGGGGCAGGTACCTGGAGGTGTAAATGATGTGGGGCAGATACCTGGAGGTGTAAATGATGTGGGGCAGATACCTGGAGGTGTAAATGATGTGGGGCAGGTACCTGGAGGTGTAAATGATGTGGGATACGTACCTGGAGGTGTAAATGATGTGGGGCAGGTACCTGGAGGTGTAAATGATGTGGGGCAGGTACCTGGAGGTGTAAATGATGTGGGGCAGGTATCTGGAGGTGTAAATGATGTGGGACAGGTACCTGGAGGTGTAAATGATGTGGGGCAGATACCTGGAGGTGTAAATGATGTGGGACAGGTACCTGGAGGTGTAAATGATGTGGGACAGGTACCTGGAGGTGTAAATGATGTGGGACAGGTACCTGGAGGTGTAAATGATGTGGGACAGGTACCTGGAGGTGTAAATGATGTGGGGCAGGTACCTGGAGGGGTAAATGATGTGGGGCAGATACCTGGAGGTGTAAATGATGTGGGGCAGGTACCTGGAGGTGTAAATGATGTGGGACAGGTACGTGGAGGTGTAAATGATGTGGGGCAGGTACCTGGAGGTGTAAATGATGTGGGGCAGGTACCTGGAGGTGTAAATGATGTGGGGCAGGTACCTGGAGGTGTAAATGATGTGGGACAGGTACTGGAGGTGTAAATGATGTGGGACAGGTACGTGGAGGTGTAAATGATGTGGGGCAGGTACCTGGAGGTGTAAATGATGTGGGGCAGATACCTGGAGGTGTAAATGATGTGGGGCAGGTACCTGGAGGTGTAAATGATGTGGGATACGTACCTGGAGGTGTAAATGATGTGGGGCAGGTACCTGGAGGTGTAAATGATGTGGGGCAGGTACCTGGAGGTGTAAATGATGTGGGGCAGGTACCTGGAGGTGTAAATGATGTGGGGCAGATACCTGGAGGTGTAAATGATGTGGGGCAGATACCTGGAGGTGTAAATGATGTGGGGCAGGTACCTGGAGGTGTAAATGATGTGGGGCAGGTACCTGGAGGTGTAAATGATGTGGGACAGGTACCTGGAGGTGTAAATGATGTGGGGCAGGTACCTGGAGGTGTAAATGATGTGGGATACGTACCTGGAGGTGTAAATGATGTGGGGCAGGTACTGGAGGGGTAAATGATGTGGGGCAGGTACCTGGAGGTGTAAATGATGTGGGACAGGTACGTGGAGGTGTAAATGATGTGGGGCAGGTACCTGGAGGTGTAAATGATGTGGGGCAGATACCTGGAGGTGTAAATGATGTGGGGCAGGTACCTGGAGGTGTAAATGATGTGGGATACGTACCTGGAGGTGTAAATGATGTGGGGCAGGTACCTGGAGGTGTAAATGATGTGGGGCAGGTACCTGGAGGTGTAAATGATGTGGGGCAGGTACCTGGAGGTGTAAATGATGTGGGGCAGATACCTGGAGGTGTAAATGATGTGGGGCAGATACCTGGAGGTGTAAATGATGTGGGGCAGGTACCTGGAGGTGTAAATGATGTGGGGCAGGTACCTGGAGGTGTAAATGATGTGGGACAGGTACCTGGAGGTGTAAATGATGTGGGGCAGGTACCTGGAGGTGTAAATGATGTGGGATACGTACCTGGAGGTGTAAATGATGTGGGGCAGGTACTGGAGGGGTAAATGATGTGTGGGGCAGGTACTGGAGGGGTAAATGATGTGGGGCAGGTACCTGGAGGTGTAAATGATGAAGGACAGGTACCTGGAGGTGTAAATGATGTGGGACAGGTACTGGAGGGGTAAATGATGTGGGACAGGTACTGGAGGTGTAAATGATGTGTGGCAGGTACTGGAGGGGTAAATGATGTGGGACAGGTACCTGGAGGTGTAAATGATGTGGGGCAGGTACCTGGAGGTGTAAATGATGTGGGATACGTACCTGGAGGTGTAAATGATGTGGGGCAGGTACCTGGAGGTGTAAATGATGTGGGGCAGGTACCTGGAGGTGTAAATGATGTGGGGCAGGTACCTGGAGGTGTAAATGATGTGGGGCAGATACCTGGAGGTGTAAATGATGTGGGGCAGATACCTGGAGGTGTAAATGATGTGGGGCAGGTACCTGGAGGTGTAAATGATGTGGGGCAGGTACCTGGAGGTGTAAATGATGTGGGACAGGTACCTGGAGGTGTAAATGATGTGGGGCAGGTACCTGGAGGTGTAAATGATGTGGGATACGTACCTGGAGGTGTAAATGATGTGGGGCAGGTACTGGAGGGGTAAATGATGAAGGACAGGTACCTGGAGGTGTAAATGATGTGGGACAGGTACTGGAGGGGTAAATGATGTGGGACAGGTACTGGAGGTGTAAATGATGTGTGGCAGGTACTGGAGGGGTAAATGATGTGGGACAGGTACCTGGAGGTGTAAATGATGTGGGGCAGGTACCTGGAGGTGTAAATGATGTGGGGCAGGTACCTGGAGGTGTAAATGATGTGGGGCAGGTACCTGGAGGTGTAAATGATGTGGGGCAGGTACCTGGAGGTGTAAATGATGTGGGGCAGATACCTGGAGGTGTAAATGATGTGGGATAGGTGCCTGGAGGTGTAAATGATGTGGGACAGGTACCTGGAGGTGTAAATGATGTGGGGCAGGTACCTGGAGGGGTAAATGATGTGGGGCAGATACCTGGAGGTGTAAATGATGTGGGGCAGGTACCTGGAGGTGTAAATGATGTGGGACAGGTACGTGGAGGTGTAAATGATGTGGGGCAGGTACCTGGAGGTGTAAATGATGTGGGGCAGGTACCTGGAGGTGTAAATGATGTGGGGCAGGTACCTGGAGGTGTAAATGATGTGGGACAGGTACTGGAGGTGTAAATGATGTGGGACAGGTACGTGGAGGTGTAAATGATGTGGGGCAGGTACCTGGAGGTGTAAATGATGTGGGGCAGATACCTGGAGGTGTAAATGATGTGGGGCAGATACCTGGAGGTGTAAATGATGTGGGGCAGGTACCTGGAGGTGTAAATGATGTGGGGCAGGTACCTGGAGGTGTAAATGATGTGGGGCAGGTACCTGGAGGTGTAAATGATGTGGGGCAGGTACCTGGAGGTGTAAATGATGTGGGATACGTACCTGGAGGTGTAAATGATGTGGGGCAGGTACTGGAGGGGTAAATGATGTGGGGCAGGTACCTGGAGGTGTAAATGATGAAGGACAGGTACCTGGAGGTGTAAATGATGTGGGACAGGTACTGGAGGGGTAAATGATGTGGGACAGGTACTGGAGGGGTAAATGATGTGGGACAGGTACCTGGAGGTGTAAATGATGTGGGACAGGTACCTGGAGGTGTAAATGATGTGGGGCAGGTACCTGGAGGTGTAAATGATGTGGGGCAGGTACCTGGAGGTGTAAATGATGTGGGGCAGGTACCTGGAGGTGTAAATGATGTGGGGCAGGTACCTGGAGGTGTAAATGATGTGGGGCAGATACCTGGAGGTGTAAATGATGTGGGATAGGTGCCTGGAGGTGTAAATGATGTGGGGCAGGTACCTGGAGGTGTAAATGATGTGGGGCAGGTACCTGGAGGTGTAAATGATGGACAGGTACCTGGAGGTGTAAATGATGTGGGACAGGTAAGTGGAGGTGTAAATGATGTGGGGCAGGTACCTGGAGGTGTAAATGATGTGGGGCAGGTACCTGGAGGTGTAAATGATGTGGGGCAGGTACCTGGAGGTGTAAATGATGTGGGACAGGTACCTGGAGGTGTAAATGATGTGGGACAGGTACCTGGAGGTGTAAATGATGAAGGACAGGTACCTGGAGGTGTAAATGATGTGGGGCAGGTACTGGAGGGGTAAATGATGTGGGACAGGTACCTGGAGGGGTAAATGATGTGGGGCAGATACCTGGAGGTGTAAATGATGTGGGGCAGGTACCTGGAGGTGTAAATGATGTGGGGCAGGTACCTGGAGGTGTAAATGATGTGGGGCAGGTACCTGGAGGTGTAAATGATGTGGGGCAGGTATCTGGAGGTGTAAATGATGTGGGACAGGTACCTTGAGGTGTAAATGATGTGGGGCAGATACCTGGAGGTGTAAATGATGTGGGGCAGGTACCTGGAGGTGTAAATGATGTGGGGCAGGTACCTGGAGGTGTAAATGATGTGGGGCAGGTACTGGAGGGGTAAATGATGTGGGACAGGTACCTGGAGGTGTAAATGATGTGGGGCAGATACCTGGAGGTGTAAATGATGTGGGATAGGTACCTGGAGGTGTAAATGATGTGTGGGGCAGGTACCTGGAGGTGTAAATGATGTGGGGCAGGTACCTGGAGGTGTAAATGATGTGTGGGGCAGGTACCTGGAGGTGTAAATGATGTGTGGGGCAGGTACCTGGAGGTGTAAATGATGTGGGACAGGTACCTGGAGGTGTAAATGATGTGGGACAGGTAAGTGGAGGTGTAAATGATGTGGGGCAGTTACCTGGAGGTGTAAATGATGTGGGACAGGTAAGTGGAGGTGTAAATGATGTGGGACAGGTACCTGGAGGTGTAAATGATGTGGGACAGGTAAGTGGAGGTGTAAATGATGAGGGACAGGTACGTGGAGGTGTAAATGATGTGGGACAGGTACGTGGAGGTGTAAATGATGTGGGGCAGGTACCTGGAGATGTAAATGATGAAGGACAGGTACCTGGAGGTGTAAATGATGTGGGACAGGTACCTGGAGGTGTAAATTATGGGAGACAGGTACTGGAGGGGTAAATGATGTGGGACAGGTACTGGAGGGGTAAATGATGTGGGACAGGTACCTGGAGGTGTAAATGATGTGGGGCAGGTACCTGGAGGTGTAAATGATGTGGGGCAGGTACCTGGAGGTGTAAATGATGTGGGACAGGTACCTGGAGGTGTAAATGATGTGGGGCAGGTACCTGGAGGTGTAAATGATGTGGGACAGGTACCTGGAGGTGTAAATGATGTGGGACAGGTACCTGGAGGTGTAAATGATGTGGGGCAGGTACCTGGAGGTGTAAATGATGTGGGGCAGGTACCTGGAGGTGTAAATGATGTGGGGCAGGTACCTGGAGGTGTAAATGATGTGGGGCAGGTAAGTGGAGGTGTAAATGATGTGGGACAGGTACCTGGAGGGGTAAATGATGTGGGACAGGTACGTGGAGGTGTAAATGATGTGGGACAGGTACGTGGAGGTGTAAATGATGTGGGGCAGGTACCTGGAGATGTAAATGATGAAGGACAGGTACGTGGAGGTGTAAATGATGTGGGGCAGGTACCTGGAGGTGTAAATGATGTGGGGCAGGTACCTGGAGGTGTAAATGATGTGGGACAGGTACCTGGAGGTGTAAATGATGTGGGGCAGGTACCTGGAGGTGTAAATGATGTGGGGCAGGTACCTGGAGGTGTAAATGATGTGGGGCAGGTACCTGGAGGTGTAAATGATGTGGGGCAGGTACCTGGAGGTGTAAATGATGTGGGGCAGGTACCTGGAGGTGTAAATGATGTGGGGCAGGTAAGTGGAGGTGTAAATTATGTGGGGCAGTTACCTGGAGATGTAAATGATGTGGGACAAGTACCTGGAGGTGTAAATGATGTGTGGGGCAGGTACCTGGAGGTGTAAATGATGTGGGACAGGTATCTGGAGGGGTAAATGATGTGGGGCAGGTACTGGAAGTGTAAATGATGTGGGGCAGGTAAGTGGAGGTGTAAATGATGTGGGACAGGTACCTGGAGGGGTAAATGACGTGGGGCAGGTACTGGAGGGGTAAATGATGTGGGACAGGTACTGGAGGGGTAAATGATGTGGGGCAGGTAAGTGGAGGTGTAAATGATGTGGGGCAGGTACCTGGAGGTGTAAATGATGTGGGACAGGTACCTGGAGGGGTAAATGATGTGGGACAGGTACCTGGAGGTGTAAATGATGTGGGACAGGTACCTGGAGGGGTAAATGATGTGGGGCAGGTACCTGGAGGTGTAAATGATGTGGGGCAGGTACCTGGAGGTGTAAATGATGTGGGGCAGGTACCTGGAGGTGTAAATGATGTGGGGCAGGTACCTGGAGGTGTAAATGATGTGGGGCAGGTAAGTGGAGGTGTAAATGATGTGGGGCAGGTACCTGGAGGTGTAAATGATGTGGGGCAGGTACCTGGAGGGGTAAATGATGTGGGGCAGGTACCTGGAGGTGTAAATGATGTGGGGCAGGTACCTGGAGGGGTAATAACGGAGGTTAGTAGAGAATGGAAATCTAGACGGCAGAGGTCCTGATTGCTAGCCCTGAGGGTAAGGTAGCTGCTGAGTCTGACAGTATCTAGATCTGTGAGTCAGGGTGTCTGGGACCCCGGGCACATAATGACGCAGAGTAAGCCCAGCTGGTTAGAGCAGTCGGTCACAGAGCTGTCCTGCTTTGTCCTCACCCAGCCTAGGAATCGCTCAGAGAGGTAAAACTGCTACTGACATTTCCAGTCTTCATTCAGGAGGTCACATTGAAATGATACCAGGATTTTATGACGTGTTTTTATATTGAATATTGGTTATTTCAGCAGTATGTTTTTTTTCTTTTGCTCCAGGGTGATGTCTCTTCTACTCTCCCCCGGGGGTACAAGTTCTCTTCAATGGACCGTGGCCCTCAGGGGCCTGAGCGTGGCCCTCAGGGGCCAGACTCTGTATGGAGGACTGGTACCGGAACTTTGCCTAGATCCTTTCCCCCTCAGCAACCCATCTCTCGCATTCCTGTCCCGCCTCCTGGAGGTAGAGGCCAGCCGCACAGACCCCTCCCACTCTCCATGATTTTTCGTCTGCAGAATGCATTCTGGGAGCATCAGATTCCACCCCAGGCACAATTCTCACCTACACCAATGACTATGGCATCATCATCACTAGTGCCCATGCCAGTGGTCATAGATTTACCCAGTCCTGCTGTGGTGGCACCACCAGCAAATGAAGAGGTTCCTCGGCCTCTCAGCCCTACGCGTCTGCAGCCAAATCTCCCTCCCTCGTTAGCAGAGGTGCAGAGAGTGCTGGAAGATATACCTCGGCCACTAAGGAGGCGAGGCTCACAGGAACACACTATGCAGGCCCCTCTACTTCCCACTGACCGCCGTCAGTATCGGCAAATCATGAGCAGACTCTTTGGGAGGGCAGCCTCCAAACCCTCACCTGCTCCAGAGCAGCCAAAAGCTGAGGAGAAGCTTCAAGGATCTGCAGGTAGAAGCGGTCCTCCTGTGGCGGAACAGGTCTCAGAAGAGGAGAACTTCTTCCAGATGCCTCCCATACCCGAGGAGCTGAAGACAGAAGAGAAGCTGGAAAGCGCCACGCCTAAATCCATTGTTGGTCCTGAAGATCCCATCTGCATCATCCTGGAGGCATCGCAGTCTGCAGTTGGAGAAGCAGCCCCAGCACAAGCAGAGATGGAACTTGGTGTCCCGGAGGTGATATATGGAAGCCAGGCTCTGGTGAGTGGCAGAGGGGGCAGATTGCAGATAGGGCGGGGTGTAGTGTATTGGTGGAGATACAGGAGGGTGTAGTGTATTGGTGGAGATACGGGAGGGTGTAGTGTATTGGTGGAGATACAGGAGGGTGTAGTGTATTGGTGGAGATACAGGAGGGTGTAGTGTATTGGTGGAGATACAGGAGAGTGTAGTGTATTGGTGGAGATACAGGAGGGTGTAGTGTATTGGTGGAGATACGGGAGGGTGTAGTGTATTGGTGGAGATACGGGAGGGTGTAGTGTACTGGTGGAGATACGGGAGGGTGTAGTGTATTGGTGGAGATACAGGAGGGTGTAGTGTATTGGTGGAGATACGGGAGGGTGTAGTGTATTGGTGGAGATACAGGAGGGTGTAGTGTATTGGTGGAGATACGGGAGGGTGTAGTGTATTGGTGGAGATACGGGAGGGTGTAGTGTATTGGTGGAGATACAGGAGGGTGTAGTGTATTGGTGGAGATACAGGAGAGTGTAGTGTATTGGTGGAGATACAGGAGGGTGTAGTGTATTGGTGGAGATACAGGAGGGTGTAGTGTATTGGTGGAGATACGGGAGGGTGTAGTGTATTGGTGGAGATACGGGAGGGTGTAGTGTATTGGTGGAGATACGGGAGGGTGTAGTGTATTGGTGGAGATACGGGAGGGTGTAGTGTATTGGTGGAGATACGGGAGGGTGTAGTGTATTGGTGGAGATACAGGAGGGTGTAGTGTATTGGTGGAGATACAGGAGAGTGTAGTGTATTGGTGGAGATACAGGAGGGTGTAGTGTATTGGTGGAGATACGGGAGGGTGTAGTGTATTGGTGGAGATACGGGAGGGTGTAGTGTATTGGTGGAGATACGGGAGGGTGTAGTGTATTGGTGGAGATACAGGAGAGTGTAGTGTATTGGTGGAGATACGGGAGGGTGTAGTGTATTGGTGGAGATACAGGAGAGTGTAGCGTATTGGTGGAGATACAGGAGGGTGTAGTGTATTGGTGGAGATACGGGAGGGTGTAGTGTATTGGTGGAGATACGGGAGGGTGTAGCGTATTGGTGGAGATACGGGAGGGTGTAGCGTATTGGTGGAGATACAGGAGAGTGTAGCGTATTGGTGGAGATACGGGAGGGTGTAGTGTATTGGTGGAGATACGGGAGGGTGTAGTGTATTGGTGGAGATACAGGAGGGTGTAGTGTATTGGTGGAGATACAGGAGAGTGTAGTGTATTGGTGGAGATACAGGAGGGTGTAGTGTATTGGTGGAGATACAGGAGAGTGTAGTGTATTGGTGGAGATACAGGAGGGTGTAGTGTATTGGTGGAGATACGGGAGGGTGTAGTGTATTGGTGGAGATACGGGAGGGTGTAGTGTATTGGTGGAGATACAGGAGGGTGTAGTGTATTGGTGGAGATACAGGAGAGTGTAGTGTATTGGTGGAGATACAGGAGGGTGTAGTGTATTGGTGGGGATAGGGCGGGTGTAGTGTATTGGTGGAGATACAGGAGGGTGTAGTGTATTGGTGGAGATACGGGAGGCTGTAGTGTATTGGTGGAGATACAGGAGGGTGTAGCGTATTGGTGGAGATTCGGGAGGGTGTAGCGTATTGGTGGAGATACGGGAGGCTGTAGTGTATTGGTGGAGATACAGGAGGCTGTAGTGTATTGGTGGAGATTCGGGAGGCTGTAGTGTATTGGTGGAGATACGGGAGGGTGTAGTGTATTGGTGGAGATACGGGAGGGTGTAGTGTATTGGTGGAGATACGGGAGGGTGTAGTGTATTGGTGGAGATACGGGAGGGTGTAGTGTATTGGTGGAGATACGGGAGGGTGTAGTGTATTGGTGGAGATACGGGAGGGTGTAGTGTATTGGTGGAGATACGGGAGGGTGTAGCGTATTGGTGGAGATACGGGAGGGTGTAGAGTATTGGTGGAGATACGGGAGGGTGTAGTGTATTGGTGGAGATACGGGAGGGTGTAGTGTATTGGTGGAGATACGGGAGGCTGTAGTGTATTGGTGGAGATACGGGAGGGTGTAGTGTATTGGTGGAGATACGGGAGGGTGTAGTGTATTGGTGGAGATACAGGAGGGTGTAGTGTATTGGTGGAGATTCGGGAGGGTGTAGCGTATTGGTGGAGATACGGGAGGGTGTAGTGTATTGGTGGAGATACAGGAGGGTGTAGTGTATTGGTGGAGATTCGGGAGGGTGTAGCGTATTGGTGGAGATACGGGAGGGTGTAGTGTATTGTAGTGATGTGAGATTTGGTATTGGTGCTATAGGAGGGGGGAACATTGTATCATTAGGTATTGTGCCTGTAATACACAGTCGTACACTTGGCCTGATCCCTCCTGGTGTCGCTGAGACCTGTAGTGCAATCAGAAGACGCCTCAACTTGTTCAGTTTCCACTTTATACATAATGAGACAAACATATGTAGCACAGAAATCATAATATGATATCAATTCTAATATTTCAAAAAATATTAAAATACACTTAAAACAAATATATACCATACATATAGCCACCATAGTCCGTGTGACCATACCATTAGATTGTGTATAATTATCTGACTGTCCATATCCACCGGGTGATATATTACTTTCCACAGTGATAGTACCTACCCACCGCAGTGACCAGCGCTATGCTCCGCCTCCAGCTGCGTTGGATTGCGTGTGTACCGCTGTTATAGAATAATGTCAGTGTGCTGTGTTTAGGTTGATATACCGGAAAGTTCTCGGAACCGCCAGCACTGTTACTATAGCAGGAGTGATATATTTGGCTTCTGTTGGCAGAGGAATAATCACTGCGCTCTGTTCTGCTGTCTGTAGGCTTTGGGGTGCTGCAGAATTTGGGGAGCGGTGGCTTTATAATGTCCACTTATTCTTTCTCCCTTTCAGGAACTTCGTTCAGCTTTAAAAGGTCGGAATTCCCCCAACAAGTCTCGCCCCCGACGAGCCCGCCTAGACCCCCTGATTTTGCTGCTAGATGGAGCACTTACCGGAGAGCTAGAAGTGGTTTCTCAGGCTCTAAGGGAGGTAAGTACATAGGCATTCTAGGAACCAATATCCAAATTATATCTGATGCAATGGGAGATGACGCAGTGTTTTGCTGGTTCTACACCGGGAGTAATGGCGTTATAGTAAGGTTCCGTTCTATCCAGGCATGTCAGACCGCTGTGTCCAGCTACTGCCATCACAGGCTAAGCAGAAAACATGGCCAGTTATCAACTTAGGGGGAGATGTACTAAGCCCATGGCAACCAATCTGCATTGACGTAACATTTATAGTTTGCATACTATAAAAGTATACAGAGCAGCTGATTGGTTGCCATGGGCTACTTCTCCACTGGCTCACTTCTCCACTCTTATCACTCCTTAGTACATCTCCCCCTTAATATGATTCCATCTGTGGGTAAAAGCGCAGTCCGCCTGGCTTTGTAAAGACGCCTTTAGTAAATTTAGCCCTAGTAAGCAGTGCCCTGCGTGGGCAGCATCCAGAGTGTTCCAGACTTCCAGGCCTGGAGCCCCGTACTAGCACCAGATCCGAGCTGGGGGTGGTCTTGCATGTGGGCAGTCTGGTAATCCCTAAACCTCCTCCTTCATTAGGTTAATGACCCCAGTCAGCCCAATGAAGAGGGTATCACCGCCCTGCACAATGCCATCTGTGGGGCCAATTTCCATATCGTCAACCTGCTGATCAGCAGTGGAGCCAACGTGAATGCAGCGGACAGCCATGGCTGGTGAGAGGGGGACAGCGTGGGGATCCTGTGTGGCTGATGTGAAGGGAATGCATGAAAGGAATGCGTCTGTCTTTCCCTAGGACTCCTCTGCACTGTGCGGCTTCCTGTAACGACCTGCAGATATGCTCCGTTCTGGTGCGCCATGGGGCGGCCATCTTTGCTACAACATACAGTGATGGCACCCTAGCCGTGGAGAGGTGTGATCCCTACAAAGAAGGCTACAAAGAATGTCTCACCTATCTGACTGGTAACTATGATCTGCCTGTTTCCCCCCCCCCCTCTACCCCTTCTACCTGTCACTCATAGACCCCCTTCTTCTCACAGAGGTGGAGCAGTGTATGGGGGAGACGCAGAGCGGAGTGGTCTACGCCCTATGGGACTACACCGCAGAGTTTTCTGATGAACTCTCTTTACGTGAGGGGGACTCGGTCACTGTTCTAAGGAAAGACGGCGAAGGAGGCAATTGGTGGTGGGCTGCTCTGTGTGGACGGGAGGGGTACGTACCCCGAAACTACTTTGGGGTAAGGACCCTATAAGATCATATGATAGAGCTATTTTATGTTGTACTGTAATGCATAGGGGGCATAGGGAATGTACGTGGGGGAGGGAGAGGGGGCATAGGGAATGTACGTGGGGGAGGGAGAGGGGGCATAGGGAATGTACGTGGGGGAGGGAGAGGGGGCATAGGGAATGTACGTGGGGGAGGGAGAGGGGGCATAGGGAATGTACGTGGGGGAGGGAGAGGGGGCATAGGGAATGTACGTGGGGGTAGGGAGAGGGAGCATAGGGAATGTACGTGGGGGAGGGAGAGGGAGCATAGGGAATTTACGTGGGGGAGGGAGAGGGGGCATAGGGAATGTACGTGGGGGAGGGAGAGGGGGCATAGGGAATGTACGTGGGGGAGGGAGAGGGGGCATAGGGAATGTACGTGGGGGGAGGGAGAGGGAGCATAGGGAATGTACGTGGGGGGAGGGAGAGGGAGCATAGGGAATGTACGTGGGGGAGGGAGAGGGGGCATAGGGAATGTACGTGGGGGAGGGAGAGGGGGCATAGAGAATGTACGTGGGGGAGGGAGAGGGGGCATAGGGAATGTACGTGGGGGAGGGAGAGGGGGCATAGGGAATGTACGTGGGGGAGGGAGAGGGGGCATAGGGAATGTACGTGGGGGAGGGAGAGGGGGCATAGGGAATGTACGTGGGAGAGGGAGCATAGGGAATGTACGTGGGGAGGGAGAGGGGGCATAGGGAATGTACGTGGGGGAGGGAGAGGGGGCATAGGGAATGTACGTGGGGGAGGGAGAGGGGGCATAGGGAATGTACGTGGGGGAGGGAGAGGGGGCATAGGGAATGTACGTGGGGGTAGGGAGAGGGAGCATAGGGAATGTACGTGGGGGAGGGAGAGGGCATAGGGATTGTACGTGGGGGTAGGGAGAGGGAGCATAGGGATTGTACGTGGGGGAGGGAGAGGGAGCATAGGGAATGTACGTGGGGGAGGGAGAGGGAGCATAGGGAATGTACGTGGGGGAGGGAGAGGGAGCATGGGGATTGTACGTGGGGGAGGGAGAGGGAGCATAGGGATTGTACGTGGGGGAGGGAGAGGGAGCATAGGGAATGTACATGGGGGGAGAGGGAGCATAGGGATTGTACGTGGGGGAGGGAGCATAGGGAATGTACATGGAGGGAGAGGGAGCATAGGGAATGTACATGGGGGAGGGAGAGGGAGCATAGGGAATGTACGTGGGGGAGGGAGAGGGAGCATAGGGAATGCACGTGAGGGAGAGGGAGCATAGGGAATGTACATGGGAGAGGGAGCATAGGGAATGTACGTGGGGGAGGGAGAGGGGGCATAGGGAATGTACGTGGGGGTAGGGAGAGGGAGCATAGGGAATGTACGTGGGGGAGGGAGAGGGGGCATAGGGAATGTACGTGGGGGTAGGGAGAGGGAGCATAGGGAATGTACGTGGGGGAGGGAGAGGGGGCATAGGGATTGTACGTGGGGGAGGGAGAGGGGGCATAGGGATTGTACGTGGGGGAGGGAGAGGGAGCATAGGGAATGTACGTGGGGGGAGGGAGAGGGAGCATAGGGAATGTACGTGGGGGATGGAGAGGGAGCATAGGGATTGTACATGGGGGAGGGAGAGGGGGCATAGGGAATGTAAGTGGGGGGAGGGAGAGGGAGCATAGGGATTGTACGTGGGGGAGGGAGCATAGGGAATGTACGTGGGGGGAGGGAGAGGGAGCATAGGGAATGTACGTGGGGGAGGGAGAGGGGGCATAGGAAATGTACGTGGGGGAGGGAGAGGGAGCATAGGGAATGTACGTGGGGGAGGGAGAGGGAGCATAGGGATTGTACATGGGGGGAGGGAGAGGGAGCATAGGGAATGTACGTGGGGGGAGGGAGAGGGAGCATAGGGAATGTACGTGGGGGGGAAAGGGGGCATAGGGAATGCACTTGAGGGAGAGGGGGCATAGGGATTGTACGTGGGGGGAGGGAGAGGGAGCATAGGGAATGTACGTGGGGGGGAAAGGGGGCATAGGGAATGCACTTGAGGGAGAGGGGGCATAGGGATTGTATGTGGGGGGAGGGAGAGGGAGCATAGGGAATGTACGTGGGGGGAGGGAGAGGGAGCATAGGGAATGTACGTGGGGGAGGGAGAGGGAGCATAGGGATTGTACGTGGGGGGAGGGAGAGGGAGCATAGGAAATGTACGTGGGGGGGAGAGGGGGCATAGGGAATGCACGCGAGGGAGAGGGGGCATAGGGATTGTACGTGAGGGGAGGGAGAGGGGGCATAGGGAGTGTACGTGGGGGGAGGGAGAGGGAGCATAGGGAATGTACATGAGGGAGAGGGAGTATAGGGAATGTACGTGGGGGAGGGAGAGGCGGCATAGGGAATGCACGTGTGGGCAAGGGAGAGGGCATAGGGATTGTACGTGGGGGGAGGGAGAGGGAGCATAGGGAATGTACATGGGGAGGGAGAGGGAGTATAGGGAATGTACGTGGGGGAGGGAGAGGGAGCATAGGGAATGTACGTGGGGGAGGGAGAGGGAGCATGGGGAATGTACGTGGGGGAGGGAGAGGGAGCATAGGGATTGTACGTGGGGGGAGGGAGAGGGAGCATAGGGAATGTACGTGGGGAGAGGGAGCATAGGGAATGTACGTGGGGGAGGGAGAGGGAGCATAGGGAATGTACGTGGGGGAGGGAGCGGGAGCATAGGGAATGTACATGGGGGAGGGAGAGGGAGTATAGGGAATGTACGTGGGGGAGGGAGAGGGAGCATAGGGAATGTACGTGGGGGAGGGAGAGGGAGCATAGGGAATGCACGTGGGGGGAGGGAGAGGGAGCATAGGGAATGTACGTGGGGAGAGGGAGCATAGGGAATGTACGTGGGGGGAGGGAGAGGGAGCATAGGGAATGTACGTGGGGGAGAGGGGGCATAGGGATTGTACGTGGGGGGAGGGAGAGGGGGCATAGGGAGTGTACGTGGGGGGAGGGAGAGGGAGCATAGGGAATGTACGTGGGGGAGGGAGAGGGAGCATAGGGAATGTACGTGGGGGAGGGAGAGGGAGCATAGGGAATGTATGTGGGGGAGGGGAGAGGGAGCATAGGGAATGCACGTGGGGGGAGGGAGAGGGAGCATAGGGAATGTACGTGGGGAGAGGGAGCATAGGGAATGTACGTGGGGGGGGAGAGGGGGCATGGGGAATGCACGTGAGGGAGAGGGGGCATAGGGATTGTACGTGGGGGGAGGGAGAGGGGGCATAGGGAGTGTACGTGGGGGGAGGGAGAGGGAGCATAGGGAATGTACATGGGGGAGGGAGAGGGAGTATAGGGAATGTACGTGGGGGAGGGAGAGGCGGCATAGGGAATGCACGTGGGGGGGAGGGAGAGGGCATAGGGATTGTACTTGGGGGGAGGGAGAGGGAGCATAGGGATTGTACGTGGGGGGAGGGAGAGGGAGCATAGGGAATGTACATGGGGGAGGGAGAGGGAGTATAGGGAATGTACGTGGGGGAGGGAGAGGCGGCATAGGGAAGCACGTGGGGGTAGGGAGAGGGGGCATAGGGATTGTACGTGGGGGGAGGGAGCATAGGGAGTGTACATGGGGGGGGAGGGGGCATAGGAATTGTACATGGGGGGGAGGGAGAGGGAACATAGGGATTGTACATGGGAGAGGGAGAATGGGGATGGGGAGGGAGAGGGGGCATAGGGAATGTACGTGGGGGAGGGAGCATAGGAAATGTACATGGAGGGAACGGGAGCATAGGGAGTGTACATGGGGGAGAGAGATGGAGCATAGGGAATGTACGTGGGGGAGGGAGAGGGGGCATAGGGAATGTACATGGGGGGAGGGAGAGGGGGCATAGGGAATGTACATGGGGGAGGGGGCATAGGGAATGTACATGGGGGAGGGAGAGGGAGCATAGGGAATGTACATGGGTTAGGGAGATAGGGGAAAAGGGAATATACATGGGGTAGGGAGAGGGAGCATAGGGAATGTACATGTGGGAGGAAGAGGGGGCATAGGGAATGTACATGGGGGAGGGAGATGGGGCATAGGGAATGTACATGGGTTAGGGAGATGGGGCATAGGGAATATACATGGGGTAGGGAGAGGGAGCATATGGAATGTACATGGGGGAGGGAGAGGGGGCATAGGGAATGTACATGGGGGAGGGAGATGGGGCATAGGGAATATACATGGGTTAGGGAGATGGGGCATATGGAATGTACATGGGGGAGGGAGATGGGGCATAGGGGAGGGAAATGGAGTATAGGGAATGTACGTGGGGGAGGGAGAGGGGGCATAGGGAATGTGCATGGGTTAGGGAGAGGGAGCATAGGGAATGTACATGGGGGAGGGAGAGGGGGCATAGGGAATGTACGTGGGGGAGGGAGAGGGAGCATAGGGAATGTACATGGGGGAGGGAGAGGGAGCATAGGGAATGTACATGGGGGAGGGAGAGGGAGCATAGGGAATGTACATGGGGGAGGGAGCATAGGGAATGTACATGGGGGAGGGAGAGGGGGCATAGGGAATGTACGTGGGGAGAGGGAGCATAGGGAATGTACATGGGGAGAGGGAGCATAGGGAATGTACGTGGGGGGAGGGAGAGGGAGCATAGGGAATGTACGTGGGGGGAGGTAGAGGGAGCATAGGGAATGTACGTGGGGGGAGGGAGAGGGAGCATAGGGAATGTACGTGGGGGGAGGGAGAGGGAGCATAGGGAATGTACATGGGTTAGGGAAAGGGGAAATAGGGAATGTACGTGGGTTAGGGAGAGGGGGCATAGGGAATGTACGTGGGGGAGGGAGAGGGGGCATAGGGAATGTACGTAGGGGAGGGAGATGGAGCATAGGGAATGTACGTGGGGAGAGGGGGATAGGGAATGTACGTGGGGGAGGGAGATGGGGCATAGGGAATATACATGGGTTAGGGAAAGGGGACATATGGAATGTACATGGGTTAGGGAGAGGGGGCATAGGGAATGTACGTGGGGGAGGGAGAGGGGGCATAGGGAATGTACGTGGGGGGAGGGAGAGGGAGCATAGGGAATGTGCATGGGTTAGGGAGAGGGAGCATAGGGAATGTACATGGGGGAGGGAGAGGGGGCATAGGGAATGTACGTGGGGGAGGGAGAGGGAGCATAGGGAATGTATGTGGGGGGAGGGAGAGGGAGCATAGGGAATGTACATGGGGAGGGAGAGGGAGCATAGGGAATGTACGTGGGGGGAGGGAGAGGGAGCATAGGGAATGTACGTGGAGGGAGAGGGAGCATAGGGAATGTACATGGGGGAGGGAGATGGGGCATAGGGAATATACATGGGTTAGGGAAAGGGGACATATGGAATGTGCATGGGTTAGGGAGAGGGAGCATAGGGAATGTACATGGGGGAGGGAGAGGGGGCATAGGGAATGTACGTGGGGGAGGGAGAGGGGGCATAGGGAATGTACGTGGGGGAGGGAGAGGGGGCATAGGGAATGTACGTGGGGGAGGGAGAGAGGGCATAGGGAATGTACGTGGGGGAGGGAGATGGAGCATAGGGAATGTACGTGGGGAGAGGGGGCATAGGGAATGTACGTGGGGGGAGGGAGCATAGGGGAATGTACATGGGGAGGGAGATGGAGCATAGGGAATGTACGTGGGGAGAGGGGGCATAGGGAATGTACGTGGGGGGAGGGAGCATAGGGGAATGTACATGGGGGAGGGAGATGGGGCATAGGGAATATACATGGGTTAGGGAGAGGGAGCATAGGGAATATACATGGGGAGGGAGAGGGAGCATAGGGAATGTACGTGGGGAGAGGGAGCATAGGGAATGTACGTGGGGGGAGGGAGAGGGAGCATAGGGAATGTACGTGGGGGGAGGGAGAGGGAGCATAGGGAATGTACATGGGGGAGGGAGAGGGAGCATAGGGAATGTACATGGGGGAGGGAGCATAGGGAATGTACATGGGGGAGGGAGAGGGGGCATAGGGAATGTACGTGGGGAGAGGGAGCATAGGGAATGTACATGGGGAGAGGGAGCATAGGGAATGTACGTGGGGGGAGGGAGAGGGAGCATAGGGAATGTACGTGGGGGGAGGTAGAGGGAGCATAGGGAATGTACGTGGGGGGAGGGAGAGGGAGCATAGGGAATGTACGTGGGGGGAGGGAGAGGGAGCATAGGGAATGTACATGGGTTAGGGAAAGGGGAAATAGGGAATGTACGTGGGTTAGGGAGAGGGGGCATAGGGAATGTACGTAGGGGAGGGAGATGGAGCATAGGGAATGTACGTGGGGAGAGGGGGATAGGGAATGTACGTGGGGGGAGGGAGATGGGGCATAGGGAATATACATGGGTTAGGGAGAGGGAGCATAGGGAATATACATGGGTTAGGGAAAGGGGACATATGGAATGTACATGGATTAGGGAGAGGGGGTATAGGGAATGTACATGGGGGAGGGAGATGGGGCATAGGGAATATACATGGGTTAGGGAGAGGGAGCATAGGGAATATACATGGGGAGGGAGAGGGAGCATAGGGAATGTACGTGGGGAGAGGGAGCATAGGGAATGTACGTGGGGGGAGGGAGAGGGAGCATAGGGAATGTACATGGGGAGAGGGAGCATAGGGAATGTACGTGGAGAGAGGGAGCATAGGGAATGCACGTGGGGAGAGGGAGAGGGAGCATAGGGAATATACGTGGGGGGAGGGAGAGGGAGCATAGGGAATGTACATGGGGGAGGGAGATGGGGCATAGGGAATATACATGGGTTAGGGAAAGTGGGCATATGGAATGTACATGGGGTAGATAGAGGTGGGCTTTGCTGTGGAATGACGGATTGAAGGTGTAATGTCTGTGAGTAGGTGATACGAGTGTCATCGACAATTTATTACCAGAAATCATATGAAAATGTTAAAAAATTTGCTTGGATTTTATATATTTTTTGTAGTAAATGTATCCATGAGCCGTGTCCCGTCTTGCGTCACCACTAACTTACGTTTCCTCCTCTTATTGCAGATGTACCCGAGGGTCCGCCCCCAGCGCAGTCCTCTGTGATGGAGCATGTAGAAAACGTGTGATGTGTATGTATGTGTTGTGTCTGCGTGTGCTGGATAGGGTACGAGTGGGGAACAGCCGTGTACATTTAGTTTTGCAGCGGCTTCTTATATTTTGTATAAAAACATTTTGTAATAAAACAATAAGCAGTGACGCGTTGTGTGGCATTGATTATAATGTGACTAATAATGTACAGTGTGACATCCCTGATCACTGTGCTGTGACTGGGGGCCCATCCCCTGGGACCACCGGCTGTAGAGAGAGCGGCCCACCGTAACCCAGCTATCCCGATGATAGGTCGACAGTCAATAGGTCAGCAGGTTCAGTTGATCGACAACATATGGGCAACATGAGTTGTAGGGAATTTGTGTGGGGGGGGGGGGGGGGTTTCATCTTTTTCATACTTTACCATCCACGTGGCCTACGACTGAGAACTGTAACCGGTCATGTGCAGCGCCTTGCCCAGAGCGTTTCGAGCGGAGCGGTACACTTACTGACTCTAAACGTGCTGAAACCTACAATTTACATATAGATTTTTTCACGTATTGACTCTGTATTGACGTTTTGTGTGTGTCAACCTTTTCACCTGTCACCCTTGTGAATGTCGAGCATTTGCGGGCGACCTAGGCACTGTCGATCTTTTGAAGCACACCTGGTAACATCATGGCTACTCTTCAGAACAGAGCGTCACAGAATATGGGGGTCCTGCAGGAAGGGGGTCCTCGTGGTTTAGGTAGGTTGGGGATAGGCTGGCGTGTATCTGATGCTTGTAGAGAAATAACCCTGCCATCTATCCGGCATATATATACCGCAGTGCTCTATGGTGGTAGGAAGCGCTGCAGGGGGTAAGGACCAAACATCAGAAACATTGCACAACACAATTACTGCCTATGAAGTTGCAGAACGCTGGAGGCGCGGCGGTCACTGGCGGAGTACAGTGAGAGGACACTGCAAACCTTCCCCCCTGACTTATCTCCTCTCAGTCTCTTTGCTACTGTACCTTTACCATCCTCCTCTGCACCCCCCGCCATTGTGCGCCCTTACTTTTGCCACCCTATTCTGTACATCGGGACATAACCTCGCGCCAGGCCCTCCTCGCCCCACCCTCTAATTCAACCCCCCCCCCCCCCCCCCCCCCCCAACCGACTTTCTTCTCCGTTTCAAGAGAGAAAGTCACGGCCCTAATCCAGACCTTTCCTCCTTTAATATTATCCCCTCCCGTCTCTCCCATTAAAAAAAAAAAAACCAAAAAAATCCTTGACCCTGTAAGTCTATCTAATTACCACCCCATATCTCTCCTCCCATTTGCCCCCAAAATCCTCAGTAGATTGTCTACAATCACGTTACCAACTTTTTCCTCCAGCTCCCTACATGGCCTACGTTGGACTGGCTTTCACCCTGTCACTTTGCAGAAACTGTTCTCCAGTCAGTAAGGACCTTCTTCTCATTCTCCTTGACCTCTGTTGGTCAGCTGCATTGCAAATCCCTCACTCTTGCTCGATGTGACACTACCCTGTCCTGGTTCTCCTCCTACCTCTCTTTCTCTTCTCATAACTCCATTTCTCCTCTGCTGCACTACCAGTTGGTATCCCCCCAACTTTTTGTTCTTGGTCCCCTTATCACCCCCCAGATGAGCTTATGAGCTAATTTTGGCCTTCAATATCATCTCTGTGATGGTGATGCTCAGATCTACCTCTGTCCTCGTTGGCCCGATCTTGAGTCATGCGCTAACGTCACGCAATGCTGGTATGCATGATGGTTACCGCATGGAGACGCAGCAGTAACGGAGGTAGCTCGGCAAACTTGAACCTGTTGCTGAAAGTGGATGTGTCTAAAGACCCAGAACCGCTCACAGAAGAGGCCGTGGTCAGATGGAGGAACTGCGCCTCCTTGTGCAAGTTCCAATGGTGTCCATCGCAAGTTAGCGTCTGCTTTGAAGAATTTGGCTGCAGCATTCGCGTAAAGAGGCACTCATGGCAATAAATGCTGCTGCATCTGCGTCCAACTCACATTCAGGCCCTTTCTCCAGCTGTCTCTCTGCTATTACTGACATAAACGTCCCAGTGCTTTCTTTGTTCTATTGAGTAATTAGTGTCCAGCTAATATGCAACCCAACTGAAATGAGAATTTAACCAGCAAGTTGTTGTTAGTGAAGGCAGGAACGGCCAATCACACGTGTAGTAGTTACACTGTCACTGGGTAACCGCGGGAGGTGCAGCCCCTCACTGTGACCATTGCAGCTCCTCTGGTCCCACTTGTACTATGGTAAAGATGTACAGCACTAGCCACTTTCTCTCCTCCGTCATGCAGGACAGAAGGGTCCGAGCCTGCTAGAGAATCAGCACGTTCTCTGGTGCATTAGGTCACACCTTCTCAAGACTGGCAGCTCCTAATCCTCACATGGAGAGAAGCCAAACTCGGCAGTGTATGTTCCACTAGAGGGAATTAAATTCCGGATGAAGGGTGCAAATTTCCATTACCACAGTGTTTATACAACGGCAACAGCACCATACCTAGCGCCCTTCACCCACCGAGCTGAATCCGGAATTCGCACAAAACTGCTCGCTACCCTACGGGGCAACAAACACCTGTGCGAGATCAGGCTGCCATAAAACTGGTGATTCCCTCCTGGTAGTGTCTCACCGCCTACTTGGTGTCTTTCTACCGGTAACTGTACCCTACTTTCTCTGACGTCCTAGTGGATGCTGGGAACTTCGTAAGGACCATGGGGGGATAGCGGGCTCCGAAGGAGGCTGGGCACTCTAGAAAGATCTTAGACTACCTGGTGTGCACTGGCTCCTCCCACTATGACCCTCCAGTTAGATTTCGTGCCCGGCCGAGGTTGGATGCACACTAGGGGCTCTCCTGAGCTCTTAGAAAGTAATAGTCTTAGATTTTTTTATTTTCAGTGAGACCTGCTGGCAACAGGCTCACTGCAGCGAGGGACTAAGGGGAGAAGAAGCGAACTCGCCTGCTTGCAGCCGGATTGGGCTTCTTAGGCTACTGGACACCATTAGCTCCAGAGGGATCGACCGCAGGCCCAGCCTTGATGTTCGGTCCCGGAGCCGCGCCGCCGTCCCCCTTACAGAGCCAGAAGCAAGAAGATGGTCCGGAAAATCGGCGGCATGAAGACTCTGTCTTCACCAAGGTAGCGCACAGCACTGCAGCTGTGCGCCATTGCTCCTCTCACACACTTCACACTCCGGTCACTGAGGGTGCAGGGCGCTGGGGGGGGCGCCCTGAGGCAGCAATAAAAACACCTTGGCTGGCTAAAATACCTCAATATATAGCCCCAGGGGCTATATATGAGGAAAATACCCCTGCCAGAATTCCATAAAAAACGGGAGAATAGGCAGCGAAAAAGGGGCGGAGCCTATCTCCTCAGCACACTGGCGCCATTTTTCCCTCACAGCTCGGCTGGAAGGAAGCTCCCTGGCTCTTCCCTGCAATCTACAGTACCAGTAAGAGGGAAAAGAGAGGGGGGCATTAAATTTGGCAGTATATATATATTTTATTGAAAGCAGCTATTAGGGACATAACTCAGTTAGTCCCTATATATATATATAGCGCTCTGGTGTGTGCTGGCATACTCTTACTCTGTCCCCCCAAAGGGCTTTTTGTGGGTCCTGTCCTCTGTTTGAGCATTCCCTGTGTGTGTGGAGTGTGTCGGTACGGCTGTGTCGACATGTTTGAGGAGGATAATGATGTGGAGGGGGAGCAGATGCCTTTAGCAGGGATGTCACCCCCTGGGGGGCAGACACCTGAGTGGATGAGTTTATGGCAGGAAATGAGTGCACGTATAGACTCCTTACATAAAAAAATTTGACGACATGCCGACTGTGGGACAGCCGAGTCTTCAGCTCGTGCCTGTCCAGGTGTCTCAAAAGTCATCAGGGGCTCTGAAACGCCCGCTATCTCAGATGGCACAAGTAGATGTCGACACGGATACTGACACCAGTGTCGACGACGATGAGTCAAATTTAATGCCCGTTAAGGCCATTCACTGCATGATTGAGGCAATGAAAGAGGTGTTAAATATTTCTGATTTACATCCAGGTACCACAAAAAAGGGTATTATGTTTGGGGAGAAAAAACTACCCGTAGTTTTTCCCCCGTCAGATGAATTAAATGAAGTGTGTGAAGAAGCGTGGGCTTCCCCTGATAAGAAATTGGTAATTCCTAAGAAGATACTAATGGCGTTCCCTTTCCCGCCAGAGGATAGGTTACGTTGGGAAACACCCCCTAGGGTGGATAAAGCGCTCACACGTTTGTCTAAAAAGGTGGCACTACCGTCCCAGGATACGGCCGCCCTTAAGGAACCTGCTGATAGAAAGCAGGAGGCGATCCTGAAGTCTGTATATACACACTCAGGCATTATACTTAGACCAGCTATTGCGTCAGCATGGATGTGTAGTGCTGCCGCTGCGTGGTCAGATAAACTGTCAGAAAATATTGACACATTAGACAGAGACACGATTCTGCTAACAATTGACCATATCAAAGACTCAGTCTTATACATGAGAGATGCACAGAGGGAAATCTGCCGGCTGGCATCTAAAGTAAGTGCATTATCCATCTCTGCTAGGAGATGCTTATGGACTCGCCAGTGGACAGGAGATGCAGATTCCAAAAGGCACATGGAAGTTTTGCCTTATAAAGGGGAGGAATTATTTGGGGATGGTCTCTCCGACCTAGTTTCCACAGCAACGTCTGGGAAGTCAGCATTTTTACCCCATGTCCCCTCACAGCCTAAGAAGGCGCCATTTTATCAGGTTCAGTCCTTTCGGACCCAGAAAAACAAGCGGGGAAAAGGAGGGTCTTTTCTGTCTAGAGGCAGAGGTAGGGGAAAAAGGCTGCAGCAAACAGCAGGTTCCCAGGAACAAAAG
Organism: Pseudophryne corroboree; assembly: GCF_028390025.1. Taxonomy (NCBI): domain Eukaryota; kingdom Metazoa; phylum Chordata; class Amphibia; order Anura; family Myobatrachidae; genus Pseudophryne; species Pseudophryne corroboree. The sequence goes on from NC_086451.1 coordinate 489,830,459, forward strand.
TCCTCCCCCGCTTCCTCTTCCAAGTCCGCCGCATGACGGTGGGGCTCCACAGGCGGAGCCAGGTACGGTGGGGGCCCGCCTCATGAATTTCAGCGATCAGTGGGCTCGCTCACAGGTGGATCCCTGGATCCTTCAAATAGTATCTCAGGGATACAAGCTGGAATTCGAGGCGGCTCCACCCCACCGGTTCCTAAAATCTGCCTTGCCGATTGCTCCCTCAGACAGGAAGGCGGTGCTAGCAGCGATTCACAAGCTGTATTCCCAGCAGGTGATAATCAGGGTACCCCTACTTCAACAAGGCCGGGGTTACTATTCCACACTATTTGTGGTGCCGAAACCGGACGGTTCGGTGAGACCCATTTTAAATTTGAAATCCTTGAACACATACATAAAAAAATTCAAGTTCAAGATGGAATCGCTCAGGGCGGTTATTGCAAGCCTGGACGAGGGGGATTACATGGTATCCCTGGACATCAAGGATGCTTACCTGCATGTCCCCATTTACCATCCTCACCAGGAGTACCTCAGATTTGTGGTACAGGATTGCCATTACCAATTCCAGACGCTGCCGTTTGGACTCTCCACGGCACCGAGGGTATTTACCAAGGTTATGGCGGAAATGATGATACTCCTTCGAAAAAAGGGAGTTTTAATTATCCCATACTTGGACGATCTCCTAATAAAGGCACGATCCAAGGAACAGTTGTTAGTGGGAGTAGCACTATCTCAGGAAGTGCTGAGCCAGCACGGCTGGATTCTGAATATCCCAAAGTCACAGCTGGTCCCCACGACACGTCTAATGTTCCTGGGAATGATTCTGGACACAGTCCAGAAAAGAGTGTTTCTCCCGGAGGAGAAAGCCAGGGAGTTGTCTTCTCTAGTCAGAGACCTCCTAAAACCAAAACAGGTATCGGTGCATCACTGCACGCGGGTCCTGGGAAAGATGGTAGCTTCTTACGAAGCAATTCCATTCGGCAGGTTCCATGCCAGAATTTTTCAGTGGGACCTGTTGGACAAGTGGTCCGGATCGCATCTTCAGATGCATCGCTTGATAACCCTGTCCCCAAGAACCAGGGTGTCTCTTCTGTGGTGGCTGCAGAGTGCTCATCTTCTGGAGGGCCGCAGATTCGGCATACAGGACTGGGTCCTGGTGACCACGGATGCCAGCCTACGAGGCTGGGGGGCAGTCACAAAGGGAAGAAACTTCCAAGGACTATGGTCAAGTCAGGAGACTGCCCTTCACATAAATATTCTGGAACTAAGGGCCATCTACAATGCCCTAAGTCAAGCAAAATCCCTGCTCCTACACCAGCCGGTGCTGATCCAGTCAGACAACATCACGGCAGTCGCCCATATGAATCGACAGGGCGCCATAAGAAGCAGGATGGCAATGGCAGAAGCCACAAGAATTCTCCGATGGGCGGAGAATCATGTACTAGCACTGTCAGCAGTGTTCATCCCGGGAGTGGACAACTGGGAAGCAGACTTTCTCAGCAGGCACGACCTCCACCCGGGAGAGTGGGGACTTCATCCAGAAGTCTTCCAAATGATTGTAAATCAATGGGGTCGTCCACAGGTGGACATGATGGCGTCCCGCCTAAACAAAAAACTAGAGAGGTATTGCGCCAGGTCAAGAGACCCTCAGGCGATAGCTGTGGACGCTCTAGTGACACCGTGGGTGTACCGGTCAGTTTGTGTTCCCTCCTCTACCTCTCATACCAAAGGTATTGAGAATAATAAGAAAGCGAGGAGAAAACACAATTCTAGTGGTTCCGGATTGGCCAAGAAGAGCGTGGTACCCGGAACTTCAAGAGATGATCTCAGAGGACCCGTGGTCTCTGCCGCTCAGACAAGACCTGCTATAGCAGGGGCCCTGTCTGTTCCAAGACTTACCGCGGCTGCGTTTGACGGCATGGCGGTTGAACGCCGGATCCTGAAGGAAAAGGGCATTCCGGAGGAAGTCATTCCTACGCTTATTAAAGCCAGGAAAGAGGTCACAGCAACTCATTATCACCGCATATGGCGGAAGTATGTTGCATGGTGTGAGGCCGAAAAGGCCCCAACGGAGGAATTTCAACTAGGTCGTTTTCTGCATTTCCTGCAAGCAGGAGTAAATATGGGCCTAAAACTAGGCTCCATTAAAGTACAGATCTCGGCTCTGTCGATTTTCTTTCAAAAAGAACTAGCTTCAGTACCTGAAGTTCAGACGTTTGTGAAAGGAGTGCTGCATATTCAGCCCCCGTTTGTGCCCCCTGTGGCACCTTGGGATCTCAACGTGGTGTTGAGTTTCTTAAAATCACATTGGTTTGAACCACTAAAAACCGTGGATCTGAAATATCTCACGTGGAAGGTGGTTATGTTATTGGCCTTGGCTTCTGCCAGGCGAGTATCAGAATTGGCGGCTTTATCATGTAAAAGCCCCTATCTGATTTTCCATATGGATAGGGCAGAATTGAGGACTCGTCCCCAGTTTCTCCCTAAGGTGGTTTCAGCGTTTCACCTGAACCAGCCTATTGTAGTGCCTGCGGCTACTAGGGACTTGGAGGACTCCAAGTTGCTAGACGTTGTCAGGGCACTGAAAATTTATGTTTCCAGAACGGCTACAGTCAGAAAATCTGACTCGCTGTTTATCCTGTGTGCACCCAACAAGCTGGGTGCTCCTGCTTCTAAGCAGACTATTGCTCATTGGATTTGTAGTACAATTCAGCTTGCACATTCTGTGGCAGACCTGCCACAGCCAAAATCTGTCAATGCCCATTCCACAAGGAAGGTGGGCTCATCTTGGGCGGCTGCCCGAGGGGTCTCGGCTTTACAACTTTGCTGAGCAGCTACGTGGTCGGGGGAGAACACGTTTGCAAAATTCTACAAATTTGATACCCTGGCTAAGGAGGACCTGGAGTTCTCTCATTCGGTGCTGCAGAGTCATCCGCACTCTCCCGCCCGTTTGGGAGCTTTGGTATAATCCCCATGGTCCTTACGGAGTTCCCAGCATCCACTAGGACGTTAGAGAAAATAAGAATTTACTTACCGATAATTCTATTTCTCGTAGTCCGTAGTGGATGCTGGGCGCCCATCCCAAGTGCGGATTGTCTGCAATACTTGTACATAGTTATTGTTAACTAAAGGGTTATTGTTGAGCCATCTGTTGAGAGGCTCAGTTGTTTTTCATACTGTCAAACTGGATATAGTATCACGAGTTGTACGGTGTGATTGGTGTGGCTGGTAAGAGTCTTACCCGGGATTCTAAATCCTTCCTTATTATGTCTGCTCGTCCGGGCACGGTGTCCTAACTGAGGCTTGGAGGAGGGTCATAGTGGGAGGAGCCAGTGCACACCAGCTAGTCTAAGATCTTTCTAGAGTGCCCAGCCTCCTTCGGAGCCCGCTATTCCCCATGGTCCTTACGGAGTTCCCAGCATCCACTACGGACTACGAGAAATAGAATTACCGGTGAGTAAATTCTTACTATTTAATCATACCCCTGTATCTACCATCCAACTACTCCGATAGGGCGTCATCTGAGAGGAGGCTCCAGAGGTTCCTGAATGAGCTGCAGACTTGTATGGGTCTCTCTCCATGGCGCTGGCTACATTGTACATATGGGACGTCCTGTTCCTAAAGAGAACGTTAACCTGTCCTATGTACTATATATACTCAAATAGTACATAGCTTTATATAATACATAGGGGAGAATTCATTTGCATGCGACAATAGCTGCACTTTACATTGTTGAATCCCTCCCATAGTGTAAGTACGGGATGGGTGTTCTGAAGGTGTCAATAGTGACGTGAGCTGAGGCAGAGCCTGTCATACTAACCAAAAAGCCAGAGTTTTGGCTATCTAAAGTATATGAAAAATGCAAAGAAAAAAAGAAATATATATATATAAATTTATTAGTGTTATTCTTTTTATAGTGAAAACTCGAGTTGAAAGTCCGACAAGTGAGGCAGTGCACCCCTATCCTACCCCCCCCTCTCCACCGCCTATCTTTTCCGCACATCTCTGATCAAAACTCCCAAAATCTCAAGCAGGTGCAGTGTATACTGCTGCACTTGTGTATAATGCCCACATGTATATACTGCTGCACCTGTGTATAATGCCCACATGTATATACCGCTGCACCTGTGTATAATGCCCACATGTATATACTGCTGCACCTGTGTATAATGCCCACATGTATATACCGCTGCACCTGTGTATAATGCCCACATGTATATACCGCTGCACCTGTGTATAATGCCCACATGTATATACTGCTGCACCTGTGTATAACGCCCACATGTATATACCGCTGCACCTGTGTATAACGCCCACATGTATATACTGCTGTACCTGTGTATAACGCCCACATGTATAATACCGCTGCACCTGTGTACACTGCCTACATGTATATACCGCTGCACCTGTGTATAACGCCCACATGTATATACTGCTGTACCTGTGTATAACGCCCACATGTATATACCGCTGCACCTGTGTATAATGCCCACATGTATATACTGCTGCACCTGTGTATAATGCCCACATGTATATACTGCTGCACCTGTGTATAATGCCCACATGTATATACTGCTGCACCTGTGTATAATGCCCACATGTATATACTGCTGCACCTGTGTATAACGCCCACATGTATATACTGCTGTACCTGTGTATAACGCCCACATGTATATACCGCTGCACCTGTGTACACTGCCTACATGTATATACCGCTGCACCTGTGTATAACGCCCACATGTATATACTGCTGCACCTGTGTATAACGCCCACATGTATATACTGCTGTACCTGTGTATAACGCCCACATGTATATACCGCTGCACCTGTGTACACTGCCTACATGTATATACCGCTGCACCTGTGTATAATGCCCACATGTATATACCGCTGCGCCCGTGTATAATACCCACATGTATATAACACTGCGCCCGTATATAATACCCACATGTATATACTGCTGCTCCTGTGTATAATGCACAAATGTATATACCGCTGCACCTGTGTATAATACCCCCATGTATATACCGCTGCACCTGTGTACAATGCCCACATGTATATACCGCTGCACCTGTGTATAACGCCCACATGTATATATACCGCTGCACCTGTGTATAACGCCCACATGTATATACCGCTGCAACTGTGTATAACGCCCACATGTATATACCGCTGCACCTATGTATAACGCCCACATGTATATACTGCTGCACCTGTGTACAAAGCCCACATGTATATACCACTGCGCCCGTGTATAATACCCACATGTATATATCGCTGCTCCTGTGTATAATGCACAAATGTATATACAGCTGCACCTGTGTATAATACCCCATGTATATACCGCTGCACCTGTGTATAATGCCCACATGTATATACCGCTGCACCTGTGTACAATGCCCACATGTATATACCGCTGCACCTGTGTATAACGCCCACATGTACATACCGCTGCACCTGTGTATACTGCCCACATGTATATACTGCTGCACCTGTGTACAACGCCCACATGTATATACCGCTGCACCTGTGTACAACGCCCACATGTATATACCGCTGCACCTGTGTATAATGCCCACATGTATATACCGCTGCACCTGTGTATAATGCCCACATGTACATACCGCTGCACCTGTGTATAATGCCCACATGTACATACCGCTGCACCTGTGTATAATGCCCACATGTACATACCGCTGCGCCTGTGTATACTGCCCACATGTATATACCGCTGCGCCTGTGTACAACGCCCACATGTATATACCGCTGCGCCTGTGTACAACGCCCACATGTATATACCGCTGCGCCTGTGTACAACGCCCACATGTATATATCGCTGCTCCTGTGTATAATGCACAAATGTATATACAGCTGCACCTGTGTATAATACCCCATGTATATACCGCTGCACCTGTGTATAATGCCCACATGTATATACCGCTGCACCTGTGTACAATGCCCACATGTATATACCGCTGCACCTGTGTACAACGCCCACATGTATATACCGCTGCACCTGTGTATAACGCCCACATGTACATACCGCTGCGCCTGTGTACAACGCCCACATGTACATACCGCTGCGCCTGTGTACAACGCCCACATGTACATACCGCTGCGCCTGTGTACAACGCCCACATGTATATACCGCTGCGCCTGTGTACAACGCCCACATGTATATACCGCTGCGCCTGTGTACAACGCCCACATGTATATACCGCTGCGCCTGTGTACAACGCCCACATGTATATACCGCTGCTCCTGTGTACAACGCCCACATGTATATACCGCTGCGCCTGTGTACAACGCCCACATGTGTATATACCGCTGCGCCTGTGTACAACGCCCACATGTGTATATACCGCTGCGCCTGTGTACAACGCCCACATGTGTATATACCGCTGCGCCTGTGTACAACGCCCACATGTGTATATACCGCTGCGCCTGTGTACAACGCCCACATGTGTATATACCGCTGCGCCTGTGTAGAACGCCCACATGTGTATATACCGCTGCGCCTGTGTACAACGCCCACATGTGTATATACCGCTGCGCCTGTGTACAACGCCCACATGTGTATATACCGCTGCGCCTGTGTACAACGCCCACATGTGTATATACCGCTGCGCCTGTGTACAACGCCCACATGTGTATATACCGCTGCGCCTGTGTACAACGCCCACATGTGTATATACCGCTGCGCCTGTGTACAACGCCCACATGTATATACCGCTGCGCCTGTGCACAACGCCCACATGTATATACCGCTGCGCCTGTGCACAACGCCCACATGTATATACCGCTGCGCCTGTGCACAACGCCCACATGTATATACCGCTGCGCCTGTGCACAACGCCCACATGTATATACCGCTGCGCCTGTGCACAACGCCCACATGTATATACCGCTGCGCCTGTGCACAACGCCCACATGTATATACCGCTGCGCCTGTGCACAACGCCCACATGTATATACCGCTGCGCCTGTGCACAACGCCCACATGTATATACCGCTGCGCCTGTGCACAACGCCCACATGTATATACCGCTGCGCCTGTGTACAACGCCCACATGTATATACCGCTGCGCCTGTGTACAACGCCCACATGTATATACCGCTGCGCCTGTGTACAACGCCCACATGTATATACCGCTGCGCCTGTGTACAACGCCCACATGTATATACCGCTGCGCCTGTGTACAACGCCCACATGTATATACCGCTGCGCCTGTGTACAACGCCCACATGTATATACCGCTGCGCCTGTGTACAACGCCCACATGTATATACCGCTGCGCCTGTGTACAACGCCCACATGTATATACCGCTGCGCCTGTGTACAACGCCCACATGTGTATATACCGCTGCGCCTGTGTACAACGCCCACATGTGTATATACCGCTGCGCCTGTGTACAACGCCCACATGTGTATATACCGCTGCGCCTGTGTACAACGCCCACATGTGTATATACCGCTGCGCCTGTGTACAACGCCCACATGTGTATATACCGCTGCGCCTGTGTACAACGCCCACATGTGTATATACCGCTGCGCCTGTGTACAACGCCCACATGTGTATATACCGCTGCGCCTGTGTACAACGCCCACATGTGTATATACCGCTGCGCCTGTGTACAACGCCCACATGTGTATATACCGCTGCGCCTGTGTACAACGCCCACATGTGTATATACCGCTGCGCCTGTGTACAACGCCCACATGTGTATATACCGCTGCGCCTGTGTACAACGCCCACATGTGTATATACCGCTGCGCCTGTGTACAACGCCCACATGTGTATATACCGCTGCGCCTGTGTACAACGCCCACATGTGTATATACCGCTGCGCCTGTGTACAACGCCCACATGTGTATATACCGCTGCGCCTGTGTACAACGCCCACATGTGTATATACCGCTGCGCCTGTGTACAACGCCCACATGTGTATATACCGCTGCGCCTGTGTACAACGCCCACATGTGTATATACCGCTGCGCCTGTGTACAACGCCCACATGTGTATATACCGCTGCGCCTGTGTACAACGCCCACATGTGTATATACCGCTGCGCCTGTGTACAACGCCCACATGTGTATATACCGCTGCGCCTGTGTACAACGCCCACATGTGTATATACCGCTGCGCCTGTGTACAACGCCCACATGTGTATATACCGCTGCGCCTGTGTACAACGCCCACATGTGTATATACCGCTGCGCCTGTGTACAACGCCCACATGTGTATATACCGCTGCGCCTGTGTACAACGCCCACATGTGTATATACCGCTGCGCCTGTGTATAATGCTGATAAAGCTAAATATTTATCGTATATAATACCCTTTATGAGGTCTAAGAACACTGTACGCTATCTACGTATGAAGTACCGTAAGGGTACGCTAGTTGCGTAACAATCGCTTTGCCGTGATCGAGACGCTCAAGCGTCAAGTTCACTCACGGCCAAGAGATCACAGGCAGGCACGTTATTGGCTGTTGACTAACGTAATGATTCGCTATAGCGTAGCGGACGCTCGGGACCACGAGGAGATCACCAGCGGCGCTGACGCTCACTATATTAAACCTTTGTATCTAAACCATAAACAGTGTATTGTACAGTAAAACCTTAGTGTAATGTTAGAGTGTAAATGCAACACAGTATAACCTTATTACCTTAAAAGCTGTTTGAGCGTCACCGACGCTCTGAGAATACTTAATACTATAAGAAACACACAGATACCGTGCTCAGGGTCCAACGCCTAAAATATATATCATGAATGCTATACTTGCAAAAGAGTTAAACACAATACAAGTCATACACTACAATATAACATAGACTACCTAACCAGATAACTACACAGGAAATACAATACAATACAATTTAAGGGAAAATGAGAGAGAAGGAGAAAGAGAAGGAGAGAGAGAGAGAGAGAGAGAGAGAAATTGAGAGAGATTGGCTCGGAATAACAAGAAGATCAATATGATTGCGGAGAAACACTTACGCACAAGGGGAAACGATCGCATGCGCCTCGATATCCAGCTCCCGATTATCAGCAATGAGAACCGTTGAAGAGAGTGAACTGGATATGGTCGGCCTGCCTATTTATGCCCCACACACAATACAATTCAATGGTCCCTACAATCTCATTGTTCATTGGACACAGGAATTCGGCTTCGCATTATAACAAAAGGTCATAGGTTGATTCATACAGGTGGGCTGTGACTGCTTCCAACTGTTCAGGTGGGTGGGATACTGAGTTTCCCGCCGCATGACTAAATAAGAACAAATAATAGTAAATGGACATAAACTTCTTATGTCCATAACTATTCGCATGAGCGATTAATCCGCTCCAAACCAACACCGGAATATTGCTATTTAAATACTCTTCCGATGGGTACCAAACACCACTGTATGACCCCTGTTAGACCCTTCGTACAATACAAAGAGGGATCTCTCTGTTCAGGAACATGCTATGTTAACTAAACTTTCAGAATCTATCAAAGGGACCATGATCTACAAAATACATTATTACTGAAAATATGTAACGATTGAGTCGCACGCTACGATCACATAAACTCTACCGTAAATACGCATACCGTGCGCCTGCGGGTGCCCGCGACTGTGAGTATGCGCACGCACGGGAGAGCGCGCGCATGCGCAGCGCGGACCAGAATGAGGTGCAAATATGGCAGTGTGTATAGAGATATTTTTCTGACTTTGACAGTCCACCCTTTGGCAGTCAACAATAACTGCCACCTTCTAAAACATTTCAAAAGAGAAAAATATATGTCAGGGGTTAATACATTTACATGGTTGGGTAGGGGAGGAGAGGAGAAGGTAGGAAAAGGGTATGACCTAGTGAGATAGCAGAAGCATGTGTGTATGAATCCTGTGCTTGGGGGTCATGTATCATCGTGCCGTACGTGTTTTAAATCAAGCTTCGAGGTATTGCGAAGTCTACATTTGAATTCCTTCTTATCCCGTGGTACGGGTCTGTGGATGGGCTGTCAAACTTTACCGAGCTCTTTTCGGCTTTGGTTGTAACAAAATGGGGGAGCACATTTTAGTTGATGATACATGAATGGGGGAGATATGTGATTGCTGATATCTGTGCCTGTATTCCCTATCGACTATGTGTGTCATTACCTGAGGGTTGTAGAAATGAAGAAAAGACATAATTACGGTAAATGCGGTGGTATTCTATGTCAGGTAAATGTACATTCGTCGATTGAGGTCTTGTTTGGTGTCTGTTGAATGCAGTCTTCTTTGTGCTTTTGCTCATAAGGTGCGAGCAAAGCTGTCAATGTCCATAGATTTACAAAAGTGTTGGGCTAGCGTAATTTTAAAATTTCTAGGGAAACTGGGGATCCATGGCATAGTTCATCAAAAATCTGTGTATCAGGTTGTCAAACTTCTTCTTTAATCCCTCTGTTGTCTGTATATCGGCTCATCAAATTCCTCGTCCAAGTGGGTCTTGTTACCTTGGAGAAAACGGAAAAACAGGTGAAAGAAACGGACCGTAGAAATCGCATTTTCATCAAATCATTGTTTCTACATTTGGGTCATAAATCAAGTCCATTGGAATTACAGTTTCCTCACTCCTTAAACTCATTACCTTAGTATGACGATTGCACTTCATTAAAGCCTGACCGCATCTAAATATCAATCCAATCGATATGACAACACTTAAGATACATAGGAGAAACTTCCCAACATCCATTATGACTCCTTGAGCCCAGTCTCCTAAACCAGAAAACCAATTTCGCGGGTTCAACCATGACACCCAACCAGTCAGCTCATTACCTACAGCAGCAAGAGTGAGATTGTGTCTCCTGCGAAATTCCCACTTCAGTTGGAGAATATCGTCCATCTTTTGGTCTATGACCTCGACCGGATCCTCGGTGCTATTCGTAATATATGTGCAACATTTCACGCCGTATTGTGTTGCCAGTGTGACACAATATCCGCCTGTCACTGCTGTGAGGTAATTGAGAACCATTCTATGCTGTACCAGTTCTGTTTTGTAAGCCTGAAGTTCTCTTCCAGTATACCTAAACGTGTCATCATACATTTCAGTGATATTATCTAACAAATTGGCGAGCGCAGAAATGTATTTATAATTCAGCACTCCTCTAGCGGTGCGGGTGAAATCTAACGCGATTAAGAATTGAATCCCGGTGGATTCACTTATCAGATCAGAGGCCGGATGCTCTGTCTTCTCTATCAGGTGCCTTTTAACAACGTGCTCGTAATGGGTGTGAGTATAAGGAGCTTGGGCACCACGGTGTATGTCTTTCATTTTGTCATGTGATACAGTCATTACTTCAGGCAGTACTTTTCCAATATAACACAATCCTTCAGAGTTTGGGGCAAGCCACTTGTACGCCTTTCTCCCGCATATGAAATATGCATCATCGGGGAGAACATATGGGACGGAGTAGGACATAACCATATTACACACCTTCCATGTGAAATCTCCTAACCCTAATTCTTCCATCTGCTTAGTACACGTATCAGGTTGTACGATATGTGCACAGTATCCTGGTGATACCTCTCCAACTCTAGTAATCCTATTTCCTAAGATATACCTATACCGGAAAGATTTTCCTCTACTGGCTATGTGGCGTACAAGCTCTGTATCTGTAGGCATTCTATCTGCTCTATGCGAAAAGGTCATGGTGTGGTTACTCCATGACACTTCCCAATTTCCCGGCTTTCGGGGATTGGAGATGTTGAAACATAATAGGGACCTATCCACATGGTATTGGTGGAGCTTCAAACTAGGAGGGCTGGAGATATTAAACCTCCGGTCCACCGGTCTCCCACCATTTAACTCAAGTACCTCCTCTATCGTTAAAGGAAATGGTACTAGCCCTGATTTGCTATGACCCTGAGGTACTTGAGAGCATACCCAACAATCTGTTTTGTTTAACACATTACCCACTAAGGAGTGATAGTCACTCAATGGATGCCGGTCCATATGGATATTAAAACTGGATTGGCATTTCTTAATGCACCCATCCTCAATGACATTGTTACAGAGCCTACAGATACAGTTTTCTTCAGCTAACAATCCTTCACAATTCCTTCTATGGTCAATGCTATCGGATCGTTTTCTGATACTCGCCTTTACTTGTTGGTTAAGTTGTTCTTAGAAAACTACGCCTCCATTTCTGTCATCAGAACCCATTCCAGAACCTCTCTCGAACTCCATGGTACTCTCGCCGGAACAGACTGCTCTGGTCAACATCATGGTCAACAGGAAAATCCGGATCACAGTCTCTTGAGGCAAGTCCATCTTATAGGAGGAGACGAAGAAGAATGAGAAGGGGAAAAAAAATAATTGAGGGAGATGGGATGGGAAGTTGGAGAAAAACAATAAAAGGGAACAGGGGATCGACAACTGCTTTTGATCTTGTGGTTCTCGATGCTCAGGTGCCGCTTTAGTCCTCCTGGAACAGACACTCTAGTGATACAACCTCTACCGTCTGTTCCTTATCACAGGACTTCTCTGGATCAACGACCTTCTTACAGTGGGACGAATGAACCCAAGTCTCTCTCTCAGCAACCTTCAATGCTGTAGTGCTAGTCAATAAGACCTGGTATGGTCCTTCCCATCTGTCAATAAGGCAACCTGAGCGTAGAAAATTCCGTATCATTACATAATCCCCAGGTTCAATGTCATGACAATTACTATCTGGTAAATCAGGAATCACTAACTTCAGATTATCATTTTGATTCCTTAACTGTTTACTCATGTTAATCAAGTATTTTACAGTCACTTCATTGTTACACTTCAAATAATCCTGAGGGTTAATCATAACATGCGGTTGTCGACCAAACAAGATTTCAAAGGGAGACAGATTAAGAGGGGACCTGGGAGTGGTTCTGATGCTGTACAGTACAATGGGTAAAGCTTCTGGCCATGTCAATCCTGTCTCTGCCATCACTTTACTCAGTTTATTTTTAATAGTGCTGTTCACTCTTTCCACTTTCGCACTCGCCTGTGGACGGTATGGAGTGTGCAGCTTGCTATCAATTCCCATCAATTTACACATTCCTTGAAAGACATCACCTGTAAAATGGGTACCCCTATCACTTTCGATAATTCTAGGGATACCATATCTACATACAAATTCCTGCACAATTTTCTTAGCAGTAAACATAGCGGTATTTGTGGCCGCCGGAAATGCTTCGACCCAATTTGAAAAAACATCTATACAAACAAGTACATATTTCAAATTTCGACAAGGGGGTAATTGAATGAAGTCAATCTGTATTACCTGGAAAGGGCCGCCGGCAGGTGGGATATGGGATGGTTCTGTAGGTATTGCCTTTCCAATATTCTTTCTCAAACAGGTAAGGCATGACATTGCCCTTTTACTCGCATGAGATGAGAATCCTGGGGCACACCAATATGCTCTTACCAACTTGCACATCCCTTCCTTGCCTAGATGAGTCAGCCCGTGAGCTGCTTCAGCCAAACACGGAAGATATGCTCTGGGGGCCACTGGTTTACCATGTCCATCCGTCCAGAGTCCTGAGGACTCCTGGCCATATCCCTTTGCCTTCCAGACTGCCTTTTCCTGTGTGGAACACAAATTTTGCATTTCACACAACTTCTGTGTGTTGTTGGTATTAAATACCATCAATTGTGTGGTGTCTGTCTGTCTGGGGGTACCAGCTGCTAATTTAGCCGCTTCGTCTGCTCGGCTGTTACCAAGCGATACTGGGTCTTGGCTATATGTATGTGCTTTACATTTGATAACAGCCACTCTGTCGGGTTCCTGTATCGCTGTTAGAAGCCTTTTTATGTGAGCTGCATGCGCTACCGGTGTACCAGCTGCCGTCATGAAATTTCTGAGGCGCCATAGGGCTCCGAAATCATGGACTACCCGAATGCGTATCTAGAATCGGTGTAGATATTGGCTGATTTGCCCTTAGCCAATTCACATGCTCTGGTTAGGGCGACCAGTTCAGCAACCTGGGCTGAGTGAGGTGGGCCTAGCGGTTCCGCTTCTATGGTGCCTTGGTCATCTACGACTGCGTATCCAGTACACAAGTCTCCCGAGTCTGACTGTCTATGACAACTACCGTCCGTGTAGAACGTAAGTTCTGCATCTTTCAGTGGGTTGTCACTGATGTCAGGCCTTGCGGTAAAATTTTGGGTCAAATATTCCATACAATCATGAGTGTCTTCCTTTGTATTAAATCCTCCTTCCCCAGTACTCTCATCCTCCACCCTTTGTGCCTGTCCAGGCACACCTGGGAGATATGTTGCAGGATTTAATGCACTGCATCTCCTTATGGTGATGTTTACGGGGGCCATTAGTGCCAATTCCCATCTTGTAAACCGCGCTGATGAGACGTGCCTGGTTTGGGCAGAATTTAACAAGGCTGACACTGCATGTGGTGTATGAATTGTGAGGTTGTGACCTAGCACGACGTCTTCGCTTTTCGTTACTAGCAATGCTATCGCAGCAACGCTTCGCAAGCATGTGGGGAGGGATCGCGCTACCGTGTCTAGCTGAGCGCTGTAATATGCTACTGGCCTGCTGGCATCACCGTGCTTTTGGGTTAGTATGCCTGCCGCGCAACCAGCACTTTCTGTTCCGTATAGTTCAAAGGGTTTCCCATAGTCCGGCATACCTAATGCTGGTGCCTGCGTTAGGCACTGTTTAAGTCTCTCGAATGCTGTCTCAGACTCGTCTGTATGCGAAATCCGATCAGGTTTGTTTGAGGAGACCATCTCCTGCAAAGGTAACGCTAAAATGGAAAACCCTGGGATCCAGTTACGGCAATACCCACACATTCCTAAAAATGTTCTGATCTGTTGCTGGGTTTGTGGCAGAGTCATGTCTCTAATTGCTTGAATTCTATCAGCGGTCAGGTGTCTCAGTCCTTGTGTTAAACAGTGTCCCAAATATTTTACCTTAGTTTGGCATAATTGCAACTTGTCTTTGTAAACCTTGTGTCCTGTGTCTGAAAGATGAAACAGGAGCTGTTTCGTATCCTTCAGGGATGCCTCCAATGAATCAGAACACAGTAGTAGATCATCCACGTACTGTATTAATACTGATCCACTCACTGGTTGGAAAGACTGTAAACAATCATGCAAAGCCTGAGAAAATATACTTGGGCTATCTATGAATCCTTGTGGTAATCGAGTCCATGTGTATTGGACTCCTCTGTATGTAAATGCAAACAAATATTGACTGTCAGGGTGCAGAGGTACCGAAAAGAAAGCGGAGCAGAGGTCAATAACAGTGAAAAATTTCGCAGTGGGAGGGATTTGCATTAGGATGACAGCTGGATTTGGCACTACGGGGAACTGACTCTCAACTATTTTGTTAATCCCCCTTAGATCCTGCACTAGCCTGTAACCCCTCCCCCCACTCTTTTTCACAGGGAAGTTGGGACTATTAGCAGTGCTGGACGTTCTTACCAGAATGCCCTGCGCTCTATTACTGGGTAAACTCCTAACTCCACCTCTGGCTTCAGAGGGTACTGTGGGATTTTTGGCGCTATCCTACCATCTTTTACTTGTACAACTACCGGAGCTACGTTTGCCATTAATCCAGTGTCCTGTCCATCTTTAGTCCAAAGTGACTCTGGTATCTGAGATGTCATTTCTTCTACTTGGGAGGGAGTCCTATTTGTCATAGTGGTATGTGACATTAATTTTGACGGGGAGTCTAACATGTCTCGTACTTCCTGAGCGTGATTCTCAGGTATGTCCAAGAATACACCTTCAGGAGTACAATAAATGACGCACCCCATTTTACACAGTAAGTCTCTTCCCAGGAGATTGGTCGGTGCCGATGCAGCCAGCAAAAAGGAATGCTTGGTATGTAAAGGCCCTATTGTAATCTCTGCTGGTTTGCTAACAGGGTAATGCTGGACTACTCCCGTTACCCCTATGGCTGGAATTGTCCTACCAGTGGTTCTCATGCCCACTGTCGAATTTATCACTGATTTGGCCGCCCCTGTGTCTACAAGAAAGTTTAATGATTTACCAGCTACATTGATTGCAATTTCTGGTTCACTTCCAAGACTTGCAATCAATTTTACTGGCTGCAGATTACAGGTATGGCCACACCCCTATTGGGTATGGTGACCTCCCTGAATCCCGCTGGCAGCAACTACTTGTGAGGGAGTTAGCTGGGAACTACCAGAGGTTTGCCAATCTCTGTTTGGGGGGTATCTTTTTGTTTCCCCTGCATGTGGCTCATAACTCCGTTTCTGCGGACCTTGCCCCCAATGTCGTGTGTCGTGTCGTTGTCTAGGGGGTTGGTATGAGTTTCGTACATTCTTTACTCTACAATCTCGGGCCATGTGTCCCTGTTTATGACAAGAATAACAAGTAACCACACTTGACTTACCCACAGGGTTTGGTGATACAAACAAAGGCTGCCTTGTGGTCAGAGCCTGTATACTTACGGCCATTAACTTATCACTTTGTTGTTCCCTGTGTCTGGTGATGTTCCTATCGTGATCAATAGCAGCCTCTCTCAAAGTAGCCACAGACAGACCTCGCCAACATGGTTGTGTGGTCTGTACCCTAGTCTTTAATGATTCTTTTAAACCATCCATCAGTACCGATACTGCTACTTCTCGATGGTTTATGTTTGTTTTAATGTCCTCTATGCCTGTGTATTTTGCCATTTCCGATAATGCTCTGTGAAAATACTCTGCAGCTGTCTCTGACTCCTTCTGTTTAATGGAGAATATCTTGTTCCATCTGACTACCGCTGGGAAATATTCTTTTAACTGTAAGTTTATTCTTTTTACATTATCTTTGTTGTACACATCTGTAAGAGGTACATCCTGATCTAATCCGCAATCAGCTAAAAATTGAGTTGCGTCAACATTGGAGGGTAAACATGCTCTCAGCAATATCTGCCAGTCTTTATTGTTGGGCTCTACAGTGTTACCTAAGTCTCTGATGTATTTTTGACTGGCAACTAAGTCTTTTCTAGGGTCAGGGAATTCAGACACTATGGTCCTTAATTCCATTCGGGAAAATGGGCTATACATGGCAATGTTCCTCACAGGGGTGACCCCTGATGTGTCAGTTTTCCCATTTGGAACAGCTATTACCCTAACAGGAGTAACTCTAACAACATCACTCTGTGTGGGTTCTACAGCCTGTGGTGAAATGGCTTCAGCATAGTGTATGGTGCCGTACTTACCTGTAGATACGACCTCACCTATCCCTCCGCTAGGGGCCTTTGTTACTAATCTCGTGGGTGGAGCTGTGCCTACTGTGGTCTCTGCTATGGTGGCTGCTAGAGAGAGCGCTGAAATTGTTGCCGATTCGTCTTCTTGATCACACTCCTGAGGAAAGTTGAAAACAGGGTACAACTTGCACGGGTTAATACTTGTATTGGTTAATTGGTTAACCTTATCTTTAACATTTACACAGTTGCTAAGTGTTTGTGTGTTACACCTTAATGCGTCATTCTCCGCAACCAATTTTTCTCCTGATATATATGGTGGCGGTGGGGCCGTGGCTATCAGTTTTCTGATCGAGCCAGATCCCGCCGCCTGAGCCAATCCTCTCTGTATGTCACCTTCCTGTTGCCACAACTGCAAATAATCGTAATGTTTGATTCGTCTTTGTTGATTTAATGAGACATATCCTTCTCCTTAAATTCGTTAACACTTCTGTGCTGAAGCTACCTACTCTTGGGAATTTCTCCCCGTCATGTACTGTCATTCTCTCCCATTCATCACATAAAGCTTCTGTGTGACTTCCGTATTTCTCACACATTACATACCTTGCCGACCCAATTGGTCGGTTCACTGAATCAACCCGAACCGAGGTTGATCGCCCCCTACCTGAACAAGTGGCCCCCATAGTTCGAAGGTGTTGCTTTATTCAACCAACCCTCACGCAAACCAAATGTCCAAAATAGGCTGACGGTGGCGGTTTACCGAGTACCCCACTCACTCGCCCACGCCGACCAATACGACCTGATCACACCGATATGGTGCTGGCGTACTCGACCTAGGGCCCCTGCGACCTGAACCTCTATTTACTGGAACCTGTGAGGGTGATCCGAAGAACACTTATTCTTTCCAGTAACTATTGGTTGCTGGATAGTTCCTGAGTGAGCAGCGAACTTCCCTTAAAATAAAAAAAGTTACACAAATCACGTTAGAATGTACAAATAGCGTTTATGACCTTCGTACACAAATAGTACCGGTCAGGTTTACTAATGCACACAATTACGTGCGGTACAATCGTTTAGTACACAAGCAACTAATCTTATGTACTGAGCGACCAACGGAATCGAAAATTGCGGCTGCGAATTCCTTCAGCCAGAGCTTATATGGCCTATATGGGTGTTGCACCAACCCTTTCTTGGTGTTGTGCCTGTGGACTGTATAGCGGACTTCCTTGTCTGCTGTACCTGAACCTGCTGGTCTGTTATGACCTCCTGGTCTGTTACAGTATGACCTCCTGGTCTGCTACACTCTAATGCTCAAATTGTATGTTTTAACCAGGGATGCCTCCCTAGCCACCATGTACGTCACTTACACGCATGTACCTCACGAGAACTCGACTTTTCTTGTGGTTCAACCTGTAAAATTGTATACAACACACTCACTCACCACCTGTACACTTTTGTTTCTATTTCTATTTCTGCGCAGAAATTTCTCTTTAGACCAGATGTGTTACAAATTAGGAGAAGGATCTATTAATTTAAATTTGGAATTAAAAAAAAAATTTGCGCGATTTATCGCCTGGCGTTATTTACCGCGTGGCGCTACTTATCGCGTTGAGAGGAGAGAAAAAAAACTTGTGATTTGAGTTACGTGGGCGTACCCGTACGCTCCGTTGCGTAATATACGCTGCGTGCGTCGGCCCTTGGATTGCGTACGCAAGTCTCAGTCTTTTGTTAGAGACACGTGTACGCAAAGCAAAGATCCACCGTAACACAATTTATACGTTTATCAATGTAGATGATCCTTTATCATCTACCACGCACCACACTGACTTCGCCTTGTCTCTCAGGCACAGCTGTGTGTTTGTCTATACTTTAACTATGTTACCTTTACTCTTAAACTATGAAATAGTGACAACTCTCTCTAAGCACGTTTATCAACTATAGAACTGGCAAACAGGAGAGTGACATACGAAAATACACAAATGAAAAGGAAATGCAGATATATATGTGTGCGTGCGTGTGTACGCAAGACAGAAAAATAAACAGTTTTAAAAAGACACTATTGTTTTGTTCTTACCTCCGGTTCCCGGATTCCTTCAGCACCCTTTACTAAGAGAAGCAGACGCTTATCCAAACAGCACTACGAGGAATATGATCTCCCGCCCTTTGCTGCTGGATAATGTCTGCTGAAATTACCTAGTGTAGATATGTGAAGGACAGGACGAGCCCGCAATTGATAAAGCTAAATATTTATCGTATATAATACCCTTTATGAGGTCTAAGAACACTGTACGCTATCTACGTATGAAGTACCGTAAGGGTACGCTAGTTGCGTAACAATCGCTTTGCCGTGATCGAGACGCTCAAGCGTCAAGTTCACTCACGGCCAAGAGATCACAGGCAGGCACGTTATTGGCTGTTGACTAACGTAATGATTCGCTATAGCGTAGCGGACGCTCGGGACCACGAGGAGATCACCAGCGGCGCTGACGCTCACTATATTAAACCTTTGTATCTAAACCATAAACAGTGTATTGTACAGTAAAACCTTAGTGTAATGTTAGAGTGTAAATGCAACACAGTATAACCTTATTACCTTAAAAGCTGTTTGAGCGTCACCGACGCTCTGAGAATACTTAATACTATAAGAAACACACAGATACCGTGCTCAGGGTCCAACGCCTAAAATATATATTATGAATGCTATACTTGCAAAAGAGTTAAACACAATACAAGTCATACACTACAATATAACATAGACTACCTAACCAGATAACTACACAGGAAATACAATACAATACAATTTAAGGGAAAATGAGAGAGAAAGAGAAGGAGAGAGAGAGAGAGAGAGAAATTGAGAGAGATTGGCTCGGAATAACAAGAAGATCAATATGATTGCGGAGAAACACTTACGCACAAGGGGAAACGATCGCATGCGCCTCGATATCCAGCTCCCGATTATCAGCAATGAGAACCGTTGAAGAGAGTGAACTGGATATGGTCGGCCTGCCTATTTATGCCCCACACACAATACAATTCAATGGTCCCTACAATCTCATTGTTCATTGGACACAGGAATTCGGCTTCGCATTATAACAAAAGGTCATAGGTTGATTCATACAGGTGGGCTGTGACTGCTTCCAACTGTTCTGGTGGGTGGGATACTGAGTTTCCCGCCGCATGACTAAATAAGAACAAATAATAGTAAATGGACATAAACTTCTTATGTCCATAACTATTCGCCTGAGCGATTAATCCGCTCCAAACCAACACCGGAATATTGCTATTTAAATACTCTTCCGATGGGTACCAAACACCACTGTATGACCCCTGTTAGACCCTTCGTACAATACAAAGAGGGATCTCTCTGTTCAGGAACATGCTATGTTAACTAAACTTTCAGAATCTATCAAAGGGACCATGATCTACAAAATACATTATTACTGAAAATATGTAACGATTGAGTCGCACGCTACGATCACATAAACTCTACCGTAAATACGCATACCGTGCGCCTGCGGGTGCCCGCGACTGTGAGTATGCGCACGCACGGGAGAGCGCACGCATGCGCAGCGCGGACCAGAATGAGGTGCAAATATGGCAGTGTGTATAGAGATATTTTTCTGACTTTGACAATGCCCACATGTATATACCGCTGCACCTGTGTATAATGCCCACATGTACATACCGCTGCACCTGTGTATAATGCCCACATGTACATACCGCTGCACCTGTGTATAATGCCCACATGTACATACCGCTGCACCTGTGTATACTGCCCACATGTATATACCGCTGCGCCTGTGTACAACGCCCACATGTATATACCGCTGCGCCTGTGTACAACGCCCACATGTATATACCGCTGCGCCTGTGTACAACGCCCACATGTATATACCGCTGCGCCTGTGTACAACGCCCACATGTATATACCGCTGCGCCTGTGTACAACGCCCACATGTATATACCGCTGCGCCTGTGTACAACGCCCACATGTATATACCGCTGCGCCTGTGTACAACGCCCACATGTATATACCGCTGCGCCTGTGTACAACGCCCACATGTATATACCGCTGCGCCTGTGTACAACGCCCACATGTATATACCGCTGCGCCTGTGTACAACGCCCACATGTATATACCGCTGCGCCTGTGTACAACGCCCACATGTATATACCGCTGCGCCTGTGTACAACGCCCACATGTATATACCGCTGCGCCTGTGTACAACGCCCACATGTATATACCGCTGCGCCTGTGTACAACGCCCACATGTATATACCGCTGCGCCTGTGTACAACGCCCACATGTATATACCGCTGCGCCTGTGTACAACGCCCACATGTATATACCGCTGCGCCTGTGTATAATGCCCACATGTATATACCGCTGCGCCTGTGTATAATGCCCACATGTATATACCGCTGCGCCTGTGTATAATGCCCACATGTATATACCGCTGCACCTGTGTATACTGCCCACATGTATATACCGCTGCACCTGTGTACAACGCCCACATGTATATACCGCTGCACCTGTGTATAATGCCCACATGTATATACCGCTGCACCCGTGTATAATGCCCACATGTATATACCGCTGCACCCGTGTATAATGCCCACATGTATATACCGCTGCACCTGTGTATAATGCCCACATGTATATACCGCTGCACCTGTGTATAATGCCCACATGTATATACCGCTGCACCTGTGTATAATGCCCACATGTATATAGCGCTGCACCTGTGTATAATGCCCACATGTATATACCGCTGCACCTGTGTATAATGCCCACATGTATATACCGCTGCACCTGTGTATAATGCCCACATGTACATACCGCTGCACCTGTGTATACAGCCCACATGTATATAGCGCTGCGCCTGTGTACAACGCCCACATGTATATACCGCTGCGCCTGTGTACAACGCCCACATGTATATACCGCTGCGCCTGTGTACAACGCCCACATGTATATACCGCTGCGCCTGTGTACAACGCCCACATGTATATACCGCTGCGCCTGTGTACAACGCCCACATGTATTTACCGCTGCGCCTGTGTACAACGCCCACATGTATATACCGCTGCGCCTGTGTACAACGCCCACATGTATATACCGCTGCGCCTGTGTACAACGCCCACATGTGTATACCGCTGCGCCTGTGTACAACGCCCACATGTATATACCGCTGCGCCTGTGTACAACGCCCACATGTATATACCGCTGCGCCTGTGTACAACGCCCACATGTATATACCGCTGCGCCTGTGTACAACGCCCACATGTATATACCGCTGCGCCTGTGTACAACGCCCACATGTATATACCGCTGCGCCTGTGTACAACGCCCACATGTATATACCGCTGCGCCTGTGTACAACGCCCACATGTATATACCGCTGCGCCTGTGTACAACGCCCACATGTATATACCGCTGCGCCTGTGTACAACGCCCACATGTATATACCGCTGCGCCTGTGTACAACGCCCACATGTATATACCGCTGCGCCTGTGTACAACGCCCACATGTATATACCGCTGCGCCTGTGTATAACGCCCACATGAACCCGATGGCTCATGTATTGGGGTCTATTCGTAAAGAAAAGGAAAAATGAATTGATACTTAACACTATATGTCGCATTGGTCCAATACAATATTTAGCTGTTATATACTCGCCTCTCCGGTGCAGCGACGCTCTCTTCTCTGGCGGTCCCCCTCTGCAGTCTTAAAGTGAGCCGGCAGGTCCTTCTACGCATGCACCGCCGAGTGACCTCCTGGAAGGCTGCAGTGGCTGATGGGAGGTCAGGGGGCGGAGCCAGCACCGCTGCCGACAGAAAGAGGGGAAGTATTGAGCTTCCCTGCAGTTACTGCTGCATCCTGAGATGGCGGACCTGAATTCCACTGAGAATTTTATTTATATAACGCTCTTTCTCCAACAGGACTCAAGGCGCTTCATAAATGCGATTCAGGCACGGAGCGGGGGTGACGTCAGGGACTTCTCCATGGTAACCCGCTCGTTATCTGGCCTTTAGGTCGACATGGTCACTAGGTTGACACATGAAAAAGTCGACATGGGTTTTTCAAACTTTTTTTCTCATGTCCTAGAGGATGCTGGGGTCCACATTAGTACCATGGGGTATAGACGGGTACACTAGGAGCCACTGGCACTTTAAGAGTTTGAGAGTGTGGGCTGGCTCCTCCCTCTATGCTCCTCCTACCAGACTCAGTTTAGAAAATGTGCCCGGAGGAGCCGGTCACAGCTAGGGGAGCTCTACAGAGTTTTCTTAGTAAAAGGTGTTTTTTTTTTTTTAGAGTTTATTTTTTTACAGGGAGGCTGCTGGCAACAGCCTCCCTGCATCATGGGACTGAGGGGGGGAGCAGTGTCCGCCCTGCGGGGTCTCAGCCACTATCTCCGCTGACAGGACACTGAGCTCCTGAGGGTGCTGATCGTTAGCCGCCCCAGGCGACCAATCACCCCAGCAGCATGCCGCCACCCCCTAACAGCCAGAAGATGTTTGTGGCGAGTGAGTCACCGGCCCCCTAGCAAGCGGGGAGCCGGTGTGAAGATGGCGGCAACAGGGTATGGAGCACAATACTAACAGTGCTCCGGGGCTCAGCGGTACATAGTGCAGCGCTGTGAGGGGTGCCCTGAACCAGCGCCTATACCCTAAAGTGGTCAGCAAGCCTGTCAGGGTCCCGGATCGTTGCCAGCAGAAATCCTCAGGCCAGTATAATACAAGGAAGAGCGGGAAGCAGCACCATGTTCAGGGGGCGGAGCTTCTCATAGCGGACCCAGCAGCGTTCAGCGCCATTTTCCTGCCTGCAGTTCCTGTACACCAGGGCTGGCCAAACCGGTCCTCGAGATCTACCAACAGTTCATGTTTTCCAGGCCTCCTGGAGATCTATAGAATTGTCAGTTAGAATGCAGCACATCTTAATTAGTAATGACTACACCTGTGAACCAGCTAGGTGGTCTGGAAAATGTGAACTGTTGGTAGATCTCGAGGACTGGTTTTGCCAGCCCTGCTGTACACAGACACTGACAAGGAGAGCTTACCCTCCAAGCAACTCCAGCTATCCTGTGCGGTACCAGGGGGTTGTAGAAGGGGGGGGGGGGGCGCTGTGTAATGTCTGTGTAGCCTATTAAGGTACACAGATAGCGCTGGTAGTTTCATTGGTTCTACCTTAAAAAGCGCTGTGTGTGGGTTGACTCCAATCTGTGTTTCTCTGTGGCATGCTTGGGGGGAAACTGTCTGACATTTCCGTGTGCGTGTTTACTATCTCACGTAGCCATGTCGAGGGACTCTGTGTCATATGCTGCAGAAGATGTTTCCTCTCAGGAGGGATCCATTCCATGTACACAGGAATGTAATGCTTTGTCTCAGATCCCTATTGTTGAACCTGAGTGGTTAACTTCTATCAAAGGAATGATCTCTCAGATCTCTACTAGGGTATTGAGACTGAAACTCAGGTGTTGAAAAAGTCTATGGCAGTAAGAATGCCAAATTGATTTCTCACAAATATTTAAAATGCCCGCTCTAATATATATTGCAGACGCTAGGCGCATCTTATTACCATATACGATAAAAGTGCGCTGTACATCGCAAAACACTGCATCCCATAAGAGAAAACAATACACCCACACATTATCTGAGTACCAAAGCTCATTGATGTATATATTTTTTATTAAAAGGATATGGATTCAATATATATTACAAAGTACAGTATACCTATAGTTACATGATTACAACTCACACAGTAAGCAGTTAATACATACAGTTTCATTCCATTACATACAGTTACAGGCCAGCGATACAATTACCATTCCCTCCAATGCATCTTATGTCTCTCTCTGTAAATTAAAACAGGAACTGATCTGCCAGCAAGTCTATCATCGTCTCAGACCTTACAGCCACTGAGCTCCTGTGTGATCAATAAGTGTTATCTAGTATTTGGGGGAGGGATTCACAATGAGTCACCAGTTCCTTTTGTATATGTTAATCAGGTTCAGCCTTGAAGACATCCAAAGGGCTGGCCTGAGTTTCCTGTTCATTACCTGTTTGGAATATCTATTGTTCTAATAAAAGTGATTTTAGCTTTTATACATTTAATCATAATTCCGTGTTGCAATGTCCTACAACTTAATAACAAGTATCAAATGAATCTACACATTAATCTGGTTGTTTTAATAGTAAATATGACAGGTCTATCTTGTTTCGTTTAAATAATACACAATCATGACATTACTTCATTAGATAATTTAAAATCATCATGATGTCTGGCGCTTGATGATATAGTTATGTACTGCATGAAATAAGTGTCGAATCCATCTCTGTGGCATGTCCGTGTAAATGCGGGTGTTACCATATATTGCTGTGCTCGCTGCGCATATTTGCAAGTATAGCGACTTATATGTGTGTAGTTTGTATGTTCTCTTTATGTAATATTTTTTTTACTTCGACAGTCCACCCTTTGGCAGTAAACAGTAACTGCCATCAATTATTAACATAAGAAAAAAATATTTCATACCATAATCTGTGACCTAGACACAAGTATGTATGCATTTCGCAAATCAGACACTTAACTATATTTGGGGAAGACAGGGAGGAGGAGGAGACATCCTCTATATGCACTCGGCGGTCACGGGACCACTGGTTGGGTGTGGGACAACATTCAACCTATAGAGTATGCTGGGACAGTGCTTTGGCCTATAATGTCTGATTTGCGACGAACATTTCACACATACATGTACCTACGTCTTTGTACACTGATGTTTGAATTCAATTGAGATTCTGCTGGGTAGATGAAGAAGACACAAACAAATCGTGACAGTGACATAAAATTTTCATGATCTACATATTCCTATCATTTTCTGAACATTGTTTCCATTTCTGGAACGTATGCTAGGTCTGTTTAATCATTGAACAAGGGTTGTAAGTAGTGTCCTTCCTAAATAACATAAACCTTCGGAGTTCGGGGAGAGCCACTCATAAACCTTTCTTCCACATATATTAATGAGCTCTTTATCTGCAATGTGTGAATAGCCATTGTCTGATTGTTCCTGATTACCTCTGAACTCCATAACTACTAGACCTTTGATTTTTCTCTGATTTTAACAAACTAATCGGCTAATCCTGGGATCCTATAAGGAAATCACTCCTTCCTCCAGAAACCAGTTCCAGTCCCACACTCGACTCCTCATAAAAAAAACCTCGCAAAAATAGAATATCCTGAAAGAAAATGTTTGTCAGCGGGAAAGAGCGAAAAGAGAAATAGAACAAAACAACTCTTGTTCATAACAAATCAATTACAATGACTGGTCTTTCTGCAGTCCTTTAGTACGCTCAGGTAGTGTTCAACAGTGCCGCCTCTCAGTCTTCACGGAACAGAGTCTCTGGTGATACGAGGTTCTCTTTGCCTTGCTCTTTGAACACACAGTTCACCTTGCTCTCCACTTTGCTCTTTGAACACACAGTTCACAAACTCGATGAATGTGAGCAATAAACTACTTTGTCACGAGTTCTCTGCGGGTCAGCGACCTTCTTGCAGTGGGATGAGTGGACCCAAATCTCTCTTTTGGCGACCTTTAGTGCTGTCAACAAAACTTGGTATGGTCTTTTCCACCTGTCTATTAGGCAACCTGAGCGTAAGGACAATCACACAGTCTCTTGGTTCGTAATCAATACAGTTAGCATTTGGCATACCAGCAATCAACAGTTTCAAGTTCTTTGTCAAGTTCTCAAATGCTGGCTCATCTCAACAAGGTACTGTACTGTCACCTCATTGGTGTATTTCTGATCATTGTGCGGATCAATCATGACATGAGGTTGTCTTCCAAAAACAACCCAAAAAGACACACATACCAAAACAAAAACAAATTTTCGAAGAGGGTGATTCGTCGAGTGAAGATCTGGGAGTGGTTCCGAAGCTACATAATACTAGTGGCAGTATCTATGATCACAATAGTACAATTTCAAGCTTTGCTCCTACTTCTAGTGGTACCATTATCTACACACAAATTTCTGCACAATTTTTCTTTGCGGTAAACACAGCAGTATCTGTGGCGGCAGGAAATGCCTCTACCCAGTTTGAGAAAACATCAGTGCACACCAATACATAACAATAATTCCTAAAGGGTGTTAACTGTACGAAGTTGATTTGTATTTCCTGAAAAGATCCGTCTGCAGGAGGGATATGGGATGGTTCTGTTGGTATTGCTTTACCAATATTCTTCCTCAAGCAAGCAAGACAGGTCATTGCTCTCTTACCTGCATGAGAATAGAAGCCTTGCGCACACCAGTAGGCTCTCATCAGCCTGCATCTACCCTCTTTGCCTAGATGAGTCAGACCGTGTGCCACCTCAGCTAGACTTGGAAGGTATGCTCTGGGGGCTTCTGGCTTACCGTGTCCACCTGCTCACAGTCCTGAGGACTCCTGGCCATACCCCTTTGTCCTCCAGACTGCCTCTTCCTGCAGGGAACACAAATTTTTTGTATCTTAATTTAAGTATCGTGTGTTTGCAATGTAGAGTACCATGAGCATAACTCAAAGAAAAAAGAAACATCTCTAGAGGAGAGAAAGAAGAAGAAAATGAAAAAGAAAATGTCAGGTTTGCCATTCACCAACAGGCATATCAGTGTCAATACAAAATTTCCCTTCACCAGTATTTCCCATTCTCCACCCTTTGTGCTTGACAAAGCACTCTGCAGTAATACTGGTGTCATCGTGCTGTTGAGATATACTGGGTTTGGGCAGAACTCTGAAGGACCTAGGCATGTGGAGTTAGAACTGTACTTGGGTTCATTGTCCCTTGAAATTTCATATCATTGGCTTACTGATGACACAACAATACATTAACGTGGATGTTATTTTCATCAGCTTCGCGATGCGTCCATCGGAGCCGGTCAATTACAGCCGCGTTTGTAATGTACAGTGCATCATTAAGACCCTGATATCCCGTAAGAGCCCCCATCTAAGAATGCCAAATTGATTTCTCACAAATATTTAAAATGCCCGCTCTAATATATATTGCAGACGCCAGGCGCATCTTATTACCATATACGATAAAAGTGCGCTGTACATCGCAAACACTGCATCCCATAAGAGAAAACAATACACTAAGCTCATTGATGTATATATTTGTTATTAAAAGGATATGGATTCCATATATATTACAAAGTACAGTATACCTATAGTTACATGATTACAACTCACACAGTAAGCAGTTAATACATAGTTACATGCCATTACATACAGTTACAGGCCAGCGATACAATTACCATTCCCTCCAATGCATCTTATGTCTTTCTCTCTCTGTAAATAAAAACAGGAACTGATCTGCCAGCAAGTCCATCATCGTCTCAGACCTTACAGCCACTGAGCTCCTGTGTGATCAATAAGTGTTATCTAGTTTATGGGGGAGGGATTCACGATGAGTCACCAGTTCCTTTGTATATGCTAATCAGGTTCAGCCTTGAAGACATCCAAAGGGCTGGCCTGAGTTTCCTGTTCATTACCTGTTTGGAATATCTATTGTTCTAATAAATGTGATTTTAGCTTTTAGACATTTAATCATAATTCCGTGTTGCAATGTCCTACAACTTAATAACAAGTATCAAATTAATCTACACATTAATCTGGTTGTTTTAATAGTAAATATGACAGTTCTATCTTGTTTCGTTCAAATAATACACATTCATGACATTACTACATTAGATCATTTTAAATCATCATGATGTCTGGCACTTGATATTATAGTTATGTACTGCATGAAATAAGTGTCGAATCCATCTCTGTGGCATGTCCGTGTAAATGCGGGTGTTAGCATATATTGCTGTGCTCGCTGCGCATATTTGCAAGTTTAGCGACTTATATGTGTGTAGTTTGTATGTTCTCTTTAGGTAATATTTTTTTGACTTCGACAGCAGTTTGGTCAGGCTTATCTCAGATTTGCACTGTTAGACGGTCACTATCAATTCCAGGCACTACCATTCGGCCTCTCCACAGCACCAAGGGTGTTCACCAAGGTGATGGCAGAGATGGTGGTTCTTCTTCGCAAACGGGGTGAACATAATCCCATATCTGGACGATCTGCTGATCAAGGCATCGTCCAGGGAGAGGTTGTTGCAGTCCATTGTTCTCACGACTCATCTGCTCAGGGAACACGGTTGGATCCTGAATGTTCCAAAATCACATTTGGAGCAGACCAGGAGGTTGTCTTTTCTGGGAATGATCCTCGACACACAAGTGCAGAGGGTGTTTCTTCTGGAGGAGAAAGCGTTGGTGATACAAACAATAGTCCGGGATGTCCTGAAGCCAGCCCGTGTTTCGGTTCATCAGTGCATTTGCCTTCTGGGGAAGATGGTGGCCTCTTACGAGGCTCTACAGTACGAAAGGTTTCATGCTCGGCCCTTCCAACTGGATCTCCTGGACAAGTGGTCGGGATCTCATCTACACATGCACTAGAGAATACGTCTGTCGCCAAAAGCCAGGATTTCACTCCTCTGGTGGCTACAACTACCTCACCTTCTGGAGGGTCGCAGGTTCGGGATTCAGGACTGGATCCTTCAAATTACAGATGCAAGTCTCCGGGGCTGGGGCGCAGTCACTCAGGGGGAAACCTTCCAAGGAAGGTGGTCAAGCCTGAAATCCAGTCTCCCAATAAGCGGTCCATCTTCTGCGAGATCGAGCCATTCAAGTGCAGTCGGACAATGTAACAACAGTGGCTTACATAAACTGGCAGGGCGCAACGAAGAGCAGAGCTGCAATGTCAGAGGTTACAAGAATCATCCTCTGGGCAGAAAAACACGCGTTGGCGCTGTCAGCGATCTTCATTCCAGGAGTAGACAATTGGGAAGCGGATTTCTTCAGCAGATACGATCTCCATCCAGGATAGTGGGGACTCCATCTGGAGGTTTTCACGGAGGTAACAGATCTTGGGATGTACCTCAAATAGACATGATGGCCTCTCGTCTCAACAAAAAGCTTCAGCGGTATTGTTCCAGGTCAAGTGATCCGCAAGCCATGGCAGTGGACACCCTAGTGACTCCGTGGGTGTTGCAGTCGGTGTACGTGCCTCCACTTCCACTCATTCCAAGAGTTCTAAAACTCATAAGGAGAACAAGAGTTCAGGCGATCCTCATTGCTCCGGACTGACCAAGAAGGGCTTGGTACGCGGATCTTCTGCTAGAAGTGCCGAGGCCTCTTCCTCTTCGGGAGGACCTGCTGCAGCAGGGGCCGTTCACTTATCAAGACTTACCGTGGCTACGTTTGACTGCATGGAGGTTGAACACCAGATATTAGCTCGGAAGGGCATTCCGAACAAGGTTATTCCTACCCTGATACAGGCTAGGAATGGAGTAACATCTAAACATTACCATCGTATTTAGAAAAAAATATGTATCTTGGTGTGAGTCCAAGAAGTTTCCTACGGTGGAGTTTCAACTGGGACGGTTTCTCCTCTTCCTGGAAGCAGGTGTGGATATGGGCCTGAGGTTGGGATCCGTAAAGGTCCAGATTTCGGCCCTATCCATTTTCTTCCAGAAACCGCTGGATTCCCTCCCTGAGGTTCAGACTTTTTTGAAAGGGGTTCTGCATATCAAGCCTCCCTTTGTGCCACCTACGGCACCCTGGGATCTTAACGTGGTGTTGCAGTTTCTGCAGTCGGATTGGTTCGAGCCTCTACAGGAGGTTGAGGTCAAGTTTCTCACATGGAAGGTTGTCACTTTGTTGGCCTTAGCTACTGCTAGATGTGTCTGAGCTGGGGGCTTTGTCTCGTAAGAGCCCCTACTTGATCTTCCATGAAGATAGAGCTGAGCTCTGGACACATCAGCAGTTCCTTCCAAAGGTTGTCGGCATTTCATATCAACCAACCTATTGTGGTGCCAGTTGCTACTGACTCCTCAATTTCATCAAAGTCCTTGGATGTTGTAAGGGTTCTGAAAATCTATGTGAAGAGGACTAGTCGTCACAGAAAGTCGGACTCTCCGTTTGTCCTGTATGATCCCAAGAAACTTGGGTGTCCTGCTTCTAAGCAGACGATCTCTCGCTGGATCAGGTTCACTATTCAGCATGCATATTCTAAGGCAGGATTGCCGTGTCCTACGTCTGTTAAGGCCCACTCTACTCAGGTGGGTTCTTCCTGGGCGGCTGCCCGGGGTGTTTCGGCTTTACAGCTTTGCCGAGCGGCTACTTGGTCGGGGTCGAACACGTTTGCAAAGTTCTACAAGTTCGATACCTTGGCCACTGAGGACCTGAAGTTTGGTCAATCAGTTCTGCAGGAGCCTCCGCGCTCTCCCTCCCATACTGGGAGCTTTGGTACATCTCCATGGTACAATGTGGACCCCAGCATACTCTAGGACGTAAGAGAATATAGGATTTTAATTACCTACTGGTAAATCCTTTTTTCGTAGTCCGTAGAGGATGCTGGGCGCCCGCCCGCCCAGCGCTTCGTGATCCTGCAGTGGTTACTTAGTTCTGTACTGCTTAGTTCTTGGTTACGTACGGTTTTATTACTTGGTAAGTAATCTTGTTCAGCCGTTGCTGATGTTTCAAGCTGGTTAGCTTGATGTGCCTTGTATGTGTGAGCCGGTGTGAATTTCACCATTATCTGTGTAATTCCTTCTCTCAAAGATGTCCGTCTCCTCGGGCAGTTTCTAGACTGAGTCTGGTAGGAGGGGCATAAAGGGAGGAGCCAGCCCACACTCTCAAACTCTTAAAGTGCCAGTGGCTCCAAGTGGACCCATCTATACCACGTGGTACGAATGTGGACCCCAGCATCCTCTACGACTACGAGAAAAGGAGTTACCGGTAGGTAATTAAAATCTTATTTTTTCATTTTTTTTTTGTACTTTTTCATACTTTACGATCCACGTGGACTACGGTTGGGAATAGTAACCTTACGGTGCACTAATTGGAGTTTTCAGTCACTTTACAAAGAAAACTACACCAAAAAAATCATTAAAAACTCATGTCAACACAGTGGCGTAAGTTCGTCCCAGTCGCCCGGAGGCATGATAAATGTTGGTGCCCCCCTACATATACACACACATACCATATGTAACTATCCGGCACTCAGGGTGAACAGTAGCAGCGTGCTCAGGTACCTTTCCCAATAGTAATATAGATACACATACAAAGTGGACGCACTCTAAGTCAGTCATTACAATAAAACAGACACCAGCATACCTTTATAGTACACCTACAGTGCTCCCTCACCCGCCAGCAGGTCTCCATGGAGATGCTTTGGCGCAGCGGTGTGCCGATATATATATAAAAAAACACACAAACACCTCATTCACTTAAACACACACACGCCGCTTTCACTTAAACACACACATGCCTTTCACTTAAAAACACACACATGCCTCTCACTTACACATGGCTCTTTCACTAACAGATACATACCTCCTTCACTTAAAAACACACACACCACTTTCACTTATACCCCTTTTCCACTAGCTCAAAAAACACGGGTAAATGCACGGGGGCGCGCATTTACCCGTGTTTTTGGCAAGTGGAAAAGGGTAAACCCGGATCAAGTGACCCGTGAATCCTACCCGGCTATTTACCTGGGTAGGACACGGGAATGATCCGGGTAGGGTGTAGTGTAAACGGGAGCCGTGTCGATGCGACACGGCTCCCGTTTACACTGTATGGATGGGCGGCGCTGGGAGATCATGTGATCTCCCTGCGCCGCCCCTGCCGTGTAGCTAGAAGCGTCACCAACCCGGCATATGCCGGGTTGTGACTGCTAATGGGAAAGGGACCGAGCACGGGTCGCAGCAGGGGGCAGCTCCCGTGTCAGGCTCCCGGCTGCGACCCGTGCTCGTAGGTGTAAAAGGGGTATTAAAAACACACATGCCTCTCACTTACACACACACACACATACACACACACACCTCTCACTTACACACACACACACACACATGCCTCTTTTACTTGAACACACAACTTTCTTTAAACACACACACACACACACACACACCTCACTTAAAAACATGCAAACACAAAACACAGTGCTTCCAACATTTATTAAAGCTTGAGGCAAGTGCTGTCAGTGCCTACCTTTGGCTATCATCAGCCTGACGGAGGAGCAGAGAACTTCCCTCGGCTGGCTTGCTTAACTGGAAGGGCCCGGGAGGAGCCGCGCTCTGGAGCTCCCCTAGCTGCAGCCAGCTCTCTGTATATACAGGAGGCAGCTTCCCACTGACATAGCTCCTCCGTCTGTAAGAATCATTAAAAAAAAAAAATTAGCAACGGCAGTGGCGGAACTAGAGAATGGTGGGCCCAGGTGCAACAATATGCATTGGGCCCCCCTCCCATATTATAAATAGGTGACGCACATCACCCAGAAAATGTAGTTTTGTCTCACTGAGAAGGGTGTCACCATACAATAGTACTCTAAAGTCACATTGTGCCACACAGTAGAGATCCTTATACATGGTACATAACACAGCAGAGATCCTTATACACGTTACGTCACACAGTAGAGATTCTTATACACGTTACGTCACACAGTAGAGATCCTTATACACGTTACGTCACACAGTAGAGATCCTTATACACGTTACGTCACACAGTAGAGAGCATTATACACGTTACGTCACACAGTAGAGAGCATTATACACGTTACGCCACACATGAGAGAGCCTTATACACGTTACGTCACACAGTAGAGATCCTTATACACGTTACGTCACACAGTAGAGATCCTTATACACGTTACGTCACACAGTAGAGATCCTTATACACGTTACGTCACACAGTAGAGATCCTTATACACGTTACGTCACACAGTAGAGATTCTTATACACGTTACGTCACACAGTAGAGATTCTTATACACGTTACGTCACACTGTAGAGAGCATTATACACGTTACGCCACACATGAGAGAGCCTTATACACGTTACGTCACACAGTAGAGATCCTTATACATGTTACGTCACACAGTTGGGAGCCTTATACACGTTACGCCAGTGTCTAACTGATGTGCACACCAAGATTAACTACGAGGAATGTGAGCTAGATGGAAACAGATGTAGCCAGCCTAATTTTTGCCGTGATGCGTTGGTATGGGCGTACGTATTGCGACAAGCTGCAGTGAACGCTGTGCTGCGCTAAGTTGCAGCCAACGTTCTCTCTATAGTGTATACACATTTCATAGACATGGGAACACTAGTCATGAGTGTGGCTACATCTGTAGATATGGATATACAGTATACTGTATATACACACACATAGTAAACACACACACAGCAAAATACATATACACACACACATCCATAGCAAAAACATACATACAAACACACACACACACTACTAAACACACATATACATACACACCCATAGCAAAAAAATACAGTATACATACACCAATAGCAAAATACATACACACCCCCATAGCAAAACCACACACATACATCCCTAGCAAAACACATACACCCATAGCAAAACACACACAGCTAAATACATACACACACAGCCAGCATTTGCATGTGTGTACAACATACTTTGCACCTCCTGGCTCCTGTAAGGCTCCTCACTGTGGCTGAGCCGATGTCTCCCAGTCCTCACTCTCCACACACACTGCTGCCGTGACTGTCCCTCCTCCATCCTCCTTCTCCCAGCATGCAGTGGTGGCAGAGACCAGGAGTCTGGAGGAAGCTGCAGCAGCGCGGTGCCGAGATGAAGGGTGATGAGCTCACCCTTCTCACTTGATGGCACTGTGCGCTCACGTCCGGCGGCTTCCTCCTGTGTTAAGGCCTGCAGCGCAGCGTGTAATGAGTCAGTGTGACTCATTACACTGCTGCCGGCTGTGGGCCCCGCAAGTTCCGCCGCTGAGCAGCGGCGATCAGGCAGCGGGAGACAGTGGAGGAAATGTGCCCCCTGCCGGTCAGGAGCCCGGCGGCAGCCGACTCCACTGCCTCCCACAGTTCCGCCCCTGTGTCAACATAATGATCGTGTCAACCTAATGACTGTCGACCCTATTATCCACACCCAACCTGCTCTGTGAATTGCAGTAAGCAGAGAAAAGTGCTGTTTAACGCAAAACAGGGCTTTTCTCTGATTTATGAATAGACCTCATTGTGTGTAATTCTGGGTCTGGTACTAGCCAGCGCCTCAGCCACTTACCTCACCGCACGTCCCTGATATACACTGTTTCTGGCTACAAAGTGACTTTCAGCCCCAATGTTCTGTCCCCCCAATATTCCCTGTCACCAATAACTGGATTTTGGTACTTACCGGTAAATCCTTTTCTCCAATTCCACAGGGCATACTGGAGGCTTAAGACCGTGGGGCATAGATGGTGGTAGATGGAGCTGGCACTTTAAGAATTTAAAGATGTGACTGGCTCCTCCCCCTCTATGCCCCCCCCTCCAGACAAGTTAGAGAAACTGAGCCCGAGGAGAGACGGAAGACCAGACTACAGAGAAGGTGAAAGAAAAGGTAACAAAGCCATGAAACCATGTGCAACAATACACAAACAAAAACTAAATATAAATACAGTCACAACGAAATCCGCACAGTACGGCAGTGAAAGAAGCGCTGGGTGGGCGTCCAGTGTTCCCTGTAGAATCTGAGAAATGGATTTACCGGTAAGTACCAAAATCCAGTTTTCTCCTTCATCCACTAGGGGACACTGGAGGCTTAAGACCATGAGGACGTCCCAGAGCTCCCTTGTTGGGCGGGAGAGCGCTGAGAACCCTGCAAAACCTCATGGCCAAACTGAGAGGCCGAAACAGCAAAGGTATCAAACTGGTAAAACCTGAGGAAAGTATGCCAGCTTGACCAAGTAGCTGCCCTACATAATTAGGTCAAAGAGACCCCCCTGGTGGCAGCCCAGGAGGTACCCACAGACCTGATGGAGGCAGCATAAACCGTGGTGGCTGTCTAGATGAAGCCACATATGCTTGACGAATGGTAAAGCAAATCCAACGAGACAACGACTGGAAGCGGGCCAATCAGGAAGAGCATCGTCATAAAGGATAAACAAGGAATCTGTCTGCCGAAGAGAGGAAGTCCTATCTACGTAGAGCTTTGACAACATCCAGAGATCTTGTTGAAGGACATTCATCAGTAACGACCGGGACCACAATAGGTTGGTTAATGTGGAAAGCTGAAACCACCTTTGGTAAAAGGGACATTCTAGTGCGTAATTCCGCTCTGTTAGAGTTAAAAACAAGATATGGTGATCTACAAGAGAGAGACTCATCTGGCGGAGGCTAGTGCTAATAGTAAAAAGGTTCGAAAACTGAAGAGTGTAGAAAAGATAAAACTAAATCCAGGTCCCACAGTGCCACGGTAGGCGGCCTCTACCGAATGACACCCTGGAAAAAGGTCTGTACATCCAGTATCAGAGCCAGCTTTCGTTGGAAAAAGTTGGAAAGCACTGATACCTGTACCCTCAAGGATCCCAAACACGCCTGAATGAATGAAAAGCAATAGTCGAGACATCTTGAACGGTGTAGAGGAAACGTTACGATTCTCGCACCAAGTAACATAAGCCTTCCATATCCTGTAGTAATGCTGAGATGTAGCTTCTTTTCTGGCTCGAAGCATGACAGGAATAACTGCTGATGGAATACCCTTATCCTTCAGAATCGCCTTCTCAACAGTCAAGCCGTCAAACGTAGCCGTTTTAAGTCTGGATAGTCAAAAGGGCCTTGCTGTAAAAGATCCTCTCAAAGTGGTAGTGGCCACGGATTGTCGATTAACAGTCTGTGAAGATTGGCATACCAGGATCTGCAAGGCCAGTCTGGTGCCCACCAGTAGCAACATAACCCCCTCTCTGTTGATCTGTTTGAGAAGACGAGGTAGCAGTAGAAACGGCGGGAATAGGCATACGAAGCAGTAATGCCAAGGGGTGGTCAGAGCATCCACTGCCTTCGCCTGCGGGTCCCTCGTACGGGAGCAGTAGCGTGGGAGCTTGTGATTATGTCTGGACGCCATGATATCTATCTGCGGCAGGCCCCTTCGATTCACCAACTGTTGAAAGACTTGGTGATGGAGTTCCCATTCTCCCGGGTGCAGATCCCGTGGACTGAGGTAATCTGCCTCCCAATTGTCGACTCCCGGAATGAACACTGCTGATATCGCCTCTGCAAATTGTTCGGCCCACTGGAGAATACGAGTCACTTCTCTCATTGCCACTCTGCTGCGAGTACGTCCCTGCTGATTTATGTATGCCACTGCCATGGTATTGTCCGACCGTACACAGATTGCTCGATTCTGTAACAGAGGTCGAGCCAACTGGAGAGTGTTGTATATTGCTCGTAAGTCGAGAATGCTGATAGGTAACGCAGTTTCCTAAGAGTTCCATCGGCCCTGATATTGGTGATCCAAAGTCACTGCTCCCCAACCTCTCAGACTGGCATCCATGGTGAGAAGAATCCAGTCTGAAATTGTGAATTGCCTCCCCTGTGCCAGGTTTGAAGACTTTGTCCACCAAAGTAGCGAACTGCAAGTCCTGGGAGCCATCTGTACCCGTTGATAGGAGGTTGTCGAGATAAGGAATAATGTTCACTCCTTAGGTGCTTAATTGAGCCATCATTACCGCCATTACCTTTGTGAATACCCGTGGAGCGGAGGACAGTGCGAAAGGTAGTGCTTGGAATTGGTAATAATAATAATAATAATTTTATTTATATAGCACTCTTTCTCCAATAGGACTCAAGGCGCTTAACAGATACATAGCATAATATAGTACAGAAAATAATGAAGTACATTTTCATAAAATACAGAAGCATGAAGATACTAAAAGGGACATTATGGAAATGCTTGAGTAAACAGAAAAGTCTTGAGTCTACTTTTTAAGGATTCTATAGTTGGGGCCTCTTGCACTGTGCGGGGAAGTGAGTTCCATAGAGTCGGAGCCGCATGACTAAAAGCTCGACCCCCAGATGAATTACGGTAGATTCTAGGTACTGCTAAAAGTCCTTCATCTACAGATCGCAGTAATTGAGTGGGGCAGTATGGGGTCAGAAGCTGTTTCAGGTACCTTGGGCCTTGGTCATGTAATGCTTTGAAACTCAGTAAGCCAATCTTGAAGATGATTCGCCATCGTACAGGCAGCCAGTGAAGGGAGTAGAGGATGGGTGTTATGTGGCTAGAACGGGGCTGGTTGGTTAATAGCCTGGCAGCTGTGTTTTGCACCAGCTGTAAGCGCTGCAATTCTTTTGCTGGTAGACCAAGGTAGAGGGCATTGCAGTAGTCTAAACGAGATGATACAAATGCATGTATGACTTTTGGCATATCATCTGAGGGAATTTAGTGCTTGATTCTGGCTATGTTCCACAGGTGAAAGAATGAGGATTTGATTGTGGCTGATATCTGATGTTTAAGTGTCAAGCCACCTGTGACAGGACGGTACCGCACGAAAGCACTCGCCGCTTTCGCGTCCCGTTGGCTGCGCACAGAATGGAAGGTCAAGCCGCACGAGGCCTGACCACATAGGGGATTCCCGCTTACCGTCAGTAACCGCCTGTTACTGACTCCACCCACTGCGCTGTGGGCGGGTTCTCGCTGCCACCACCAAACTCCTAACCTGCCGTGGCGTTTGGAACCACGGTTCTGCTCTGTATGTGCCGACGCACTGCCTTACCACCCCTGTGTGGTGCTGACGAATCCCCACTAGCCACTTGCTAGGCCTCTACCGGTAGCTGGCGGAAGGCGGAGCTTGGAGACGCTAGGTACTTCCCTGGACAGCCGGAGGACGGGGCTAGGTTTGGCCTAACCCTGTTGGTCACAAGATGAAGCAGTCTTCTTGAGGCAAAGATGTTTATTGCTCAATAACCTTTAAAAAGGCTCCTCCCTATTGCTAGGGGTAACAGCATACAATCAGATGTTTTCAGCAGAATAAGATGGAATAATACACACTCCTATGGGCCAACTGCCCTCCTTTTATCCCTCTCCAAGACCCCTTACCACAGGGGGTAAGCCCGCCCTGTGGTGCACAACCAATCAATGTTTACCCATGAGCTGTGCATGCCTTGGTCTCATGCACAGCTAACATTGTCCCCTATGGACAGTGGGGAGTGGTCGGTCTCCTTTGACTCTCCCATCTTGGAGAATCAGGATACTCCCCGATGCCGTTCAGTCTGGCTGGGGGAAGTTTTCCCTCCTAAATCTGACCTCCAGAAACCTGCCCGGGACCCATCTCACTGCCTGCAGCCTGGATTTGGGCTCCAGAGCTGGGCAGCCTGGCTCCCCGGTCCAGGTCTCTTGGCCACTACGGGTGATCTCCATGGAGCTCCAAGAAACCACTCAGCTTGTTTCATAGCTGAGCTGCTTCTCTCTCTCCCTGTGCCCCTTGGAAGTGTGAGGCTGGATGGGAAAGCATTCCGTTTTTGGGGAAAAGGTCTGGGAGAATCCATCAGCCTGCACAGCTATGGATTCCCCCCTCCTGGGACACACAACCAAGTAAGTGCAATTTACCTTTAAATACATTACATTTAAATCACACTGTACATGTTATACATTTCAATACACTCTGAGCCTGCACAGGCTCCACATACCTAGGCACTGCAGTGCCTTACAACACACTGTACTTTCTACATTTAAACAATGTCTGGTTTGTGGAATACTGTCTGTGCTGGCTCCCCTAGCCCTGCAGCCTGGCTGCTAGGGCTCTCTCAGTGCTGGAGGTATGGGGCTGGCTTCCCCCCATCCTCCAGCCTGCCTGTAATGCCTGACACTGGGGTCCAGGGAGCTGGCTCTCCCTGTCCCCCCAGTGGGGCACTCGCTTTGTGGCCTCGCCGCACGCAGCGGCGCACCCCCCTGTACTGAAGCCCGGCGGCCCGGGACACTTGTCCCGGCCGCCGTGACTCTGGCTCTGTTGCAGCGCTGAGGCGCCGGGAGTGTAGCTCCCGGACCCCAGCGCTCATCAGCCTGCTCGCCAGCCTAATTGCACCCACGCCGCTAGGGAGCCGGCTAGCCCGGTCCCCGTGTGCGGTGCACCCCCCTTGCCGCCCGGCAGCCCGGGACGTTCGTCCCGGCTGCCGCGGCTGGCCACCTCCGACGGGCTGAGGCGCCGGGAGCAGAGCTCCCGGCCCCCAGCGGTGGCTCTCCCTTCTCCCCGGCGCGCACACTCCAGTGCGCCCGGGGCTGCACCGACCGCTGCCGGGAGCGGAGCTCCCGGACTCCGGCGGTCAGCGGCTGCCCTCTCCCCTCTCCCCCTGCGCGCACACTCTGCTGAGCGCGCCAGCGGCTGTCCTCACTGCCGTGGTCTCCGGAGGGGTCCGGGACTACGGCACAGTTAAAAATAATATTTTTTAACATTAATAAAACACGGCGCCTAGCGCCCACAATATGTTTTTAAATCTGGCGCCAAGCGCCCATTGTCTTTTGAAATGGCGCCGGGCACTAGGGGTTAACCCCTTCAGTGCTGCGGCGGCCATTTCCCTCGTGGCTGGGGCTCTCCGGCCACACTCCTCCCCCCCATTCAAGCGGGTCAACCAGGGACCCATGTCCCAACGATTTGGGTCCTGGTCCCGCAGTCCGTTGGGGTGAAGGGGACGCTACCTGGGGGGTGTAGGCTCTGGCCTAGACAGTTCATCCATAGTGTAGTGGGCCTCTCTTCGTGGGTGCACAATGTTCAAATAGTCCACCTGAAGTCCAAGTTCAAGGCTCCACCACAAAAGTCTGTCCAATTCCCCCAAGGTAGGTTGCAGCCACCTAACCGGTAGGTGGTAAGTCACCACGGTGGGGGGCCGGTTACAAAAAGTGCCACCCACGGTGTCCCAACTGTGGCATACCCCACCTCCCACAATAGCAGTTTCCTGCTCAAACAGGCCACAGGGTGCTCCTGCCCATATGGCTCTTTCTGGCTCGGTACTGCTCCCAGTCCGTGCAGTGGCGCAATAGTTCGTAACACACAGTCCTGGTCAAGAATGTGCGCCATCAGCACTGGAGCGGGTACCCGAGTCTCCTTCGATGACTGGAATGCCAACTCGCAAGCGGGTGCAAAGTCCACTGACTTGGGAATGCCCTCCCTAGCCATCTCTGTCAAGGAGTTCACTACAGGACTAAAGTCAATGACAATATGTCCGTAGGGCCTTACAGGTTCTAAGGTCAGTACCTGTCTGGGGGATGTGGGTCGGGGACAGCCTCTGGTTGCCTCCACCCCCTCTGGTTTGGGCCTACCCCTGTCTCCTCCCACATGGTGCCCCAGGCACTGCACCTCCGTCATACCTAACTGGCAACTGTCTGCCCTAACCGTCAGACCTGCCCTCCCATCCTCCTCTGTCGACCTATGACTCGGGAAACCTACCCTGTCACCTAGGCCTACTCCTTCCTCCTCGTCCGCTACCTGTGCCACAGTGATGGTGGCCAGACCACCAGCCTCTGGATCCTGTGTGGCATCCACTACAGGGAGGCTGCGTGTCTTCCCCGATCTACTGCGCACAGGCAGGGGACCTGCTATGTCCACAGCAACTTGTTGCCAGGGTTCTCCTATGGGCAGAGGCCCAGAGACAACACAACCGCTGGAGTGCCCTGGCTGCCAACGCATGGCACCAGCCTTACAGTTGGTCTGGGCGTCATCCGACATTCCAGACCAGGGTAAGCACTGTGTCAGGCACTTCAGGGTACGGTCTGTCTCCGGGCTACTGTCCAAAGGGGTTTCGCTGGCAACCGACACTGGTTGCGCAGGAACGTTCCCTGAGGGGACCAGTTGGACACATTCCCTATCTGGTCTATCCCCTCCCACTTTCCTGTCTACCCTGTACCTTAACCCTTCCCGCTAGGTCAAACTTCCTGCCCCAACCCTGTCAAGGCCGCTGCCAGAGTGGCGCCTCATGCCTTTCGGGGATGGGTCAGAGAGTTGAGCCTCCCTAAACTCCTGCCTGTGGCCCTCAATCTCTCCTAAATTGGGACACTCTACAGGGGGATCTAGGTGGGGACTACTAGGGTCAGTCTGGTAGGGGTCAGTCATGGAAAAATCAGTGTGGTTTCTCATACTCACCGCCGGAGTTGGCAAACCACTTGGGTCAGGAGCATCATTGGGCACCCCCACAGGATCAAACGAGCTGGAACCGACATCCTCTGCGTTGCTAGGGGACGTAGGCATACCAGAGGCAAAAGGCATGCAGGGTCGATGTACTGTTCTAGCCGCTGTAATCTTTTCCTCTGGGCTAGTTGATGCTGTGGTTGGCTGTGCTGGCAGTTGTCTAGCAGCTGTAGTCTTTTCCTCTGGGCTGGGCTGTGCTGGAGTAGCTGATGTCAACGGTGGGTTTGGAACTTGACTCCGGGGAATGGCGCCAACAAACGTAGTGACGATCCCACCACCCAGATCATTTCCTAGGACCACATCAGTTGGGAGACCATCCATGACGGCAACTTCTCGCAACTCTGGTCCAGCTCCCCAGTCCAGGTAGACTCTTGCCATGGGAACCGCTTTCTCTGTTCCTTCTGCCAGGGTGACCGTGGCAGTGCGACCCTGCAATACTGCAGCAGGATCTATAAGGTGGGGGCTCACCACAGTGATTGAGGCCCCAGAGTCTCTTAGGCCTTCTCCCTGCAGGGGTCCCACGTGGACTGGCTGCAGGTGCCTCCACATGTTGTGTAGGGGCTGTTTGGCCATGCAGGTGACTCTCTCCGCAGAGTGCACCTGTCTCTCGCCACACTCCATCGGACTGACTGGAGGGGGAACAGTCTCTGTAGGCTCATCTCCTCTTGTCAAACAAGCGATCCGGGCTCCAGCACTCGGATTTGGGGCACGAGTCTGGGGTTCTTGGGATGCAGGACAGTTCATCCTCAGATGTCCGATTTTCCCACAGCCGTAGCACTTCTTCTCCAGTCGTGGCACCGATGATCTCTGATCAGTTGCAGGGACGCTGCGGTGCGGTTGCTGGCCAAGAGCACCCGGGTTGGAAGATGCTTGTCTTTGGGGTTGATGAGCTGAAGAGGGTGGTCCCCTTGGTGGTACAGTCTGTTGGAGCTGGCTGCTGGCGGGGCGCTTCTGCCCCCGTGGCCGAATTGCCACATATTTGTCGGCTAATTGGGCAGCCATTTTTAAGCTGGGTGGCTCCCGATCTAGCACCCACTCCTTCACTTCTTGGGCGCACCTGCGGTAGAACTGCTCCCTGCAGATCAGGTCGATCAGTGCGTCCCACGTAGTGGCTTCCGAATCCTTCACCCACTTCACCACGTACTGCCGCAGCTGGGTGGCGAACTGCTCATGGGTGCTGCTAGGATTCTTGGGCAAGTCTCTGAACTTCTTCCTGTAAGACTCTGGAGTGATGAAGAATCGCTGGAGGAGGGCCTTCGCGACTTCGTCGTAGTTCCCACAGTCCTCCGTGGCCACTCCTCGATAGGCCTCCAAGGCCTCTCCATGCAGAGTGGGCACAAGGTGTCTCACCCACTCCGACTTGGGTAGATCGTGTAGTTTGCAAGTCCTTTCAAAAACTTGTAAATGTCCATCAATGTCCCCATCACTGTCTGCAAACTTGGCAAACTGAACTCGTCCTCATCTGTGTACAACAGTTGACAACGGCTCCCGGGGTACCACGGCCTGTGATGCCCGCTCCGCATGCCACATCCGAATGACAAGCATGCGTTCTTGCTCCGTTGCCCTTTCCCCCAATTCCGCTAGCCGATCTGCTAGGGTATCCGGGCCGCCCCCCACCCCCCCGGGACATTGGGATCCTGGCCCTGCTAGGGATTGCTGGGAAACATGGCTGCTGGGAGAGAGGGCGGGGCTTGTGGTTCTCACCGGTTCTGTGCGAAGGTCCACTGTTGGGTCGTCGTCTGCGATGCTGACGCCGTCAGTGTTTTCCACCTCCACCCGATGAAACTCCTCCCAGCTCCTGAGCGCCGCCTGCATGACGCTCCTGGACGCGTTGAAAGGGATTTCCACACCCTTCCCCTGGCATACCATCTCCAGATCCTCCTTGGACATTCCGCTGAATTCCGCCATTTTGTGCGTTCTCCTGCGCTGCAGTTACTCCTCTCCTGAGTAACTCGGCTTCTCCAATCGGGTGATGAAAAGCCGCCTGGGAATATCCCACCACTATGCCACCAATTTCTGTGACAGGACGGTACCGTACGAAAGCACTCGCCGCTTTCGCATCCCGTTGGCTGCGCACAGAATGGAAGGTCAAGCCGCACGAGGCCTGACCACATAGGGGATTCCCGCTTACCGTCAGTAACCGCCTGTTACTGACTCCACCCACTGCGCTGTGGGTGGGTTCTCGCTGCCACCACCAAACTCCTAACCTGCCGTGGCGTTTGGAACCACGGTTCTGCTCTGTATGTGCCGACGCACTGCCTTACCACCCCTGTGTGGTGCTGACGAATCCCCACTAGCCACTTGCTAGGCCTCTACCGGTAGCTGGCGGAAGGCGGAGCTTGGAGACGCTAGGTACTTCCCTGGACAGCCGGAGGACGGGGCTAGGTTTGGCCTAACCCTGTTGGTCACAAGATGAAGCAGTCTTCTTGAGGCAAAGATGTTTATTGCTCAATAACCTTTAAAAAGGCTCCTCCCTATTGCTAGGGGTAACAGCATACAATCAGATGTTTTCAGCAGAATAAGATGGAATAATACACACTCCTATGGGCCAACTGCCCTCCTTTTATCCCTCTCCAAGACCCCTTACCACAGGGGGTAAGCCCGCCCTGTGGTGCACAACCAATCAATGTTTACCCATGAGCTGTGCATGCCTTGGTCTCATGCACAGCTAACATTGTCCCCTATGGACAGTGGGGAGTGGTCGGTCTCCTTTGACTCTCCCATCTTGGAGAATCAGGATACTCCCCGGTGCCGTTCAGTCTGGCTGGGGGAAGTTTTCCCTCCTAA
Organism: Pseudophryne corroboree; assembly: GCF_028390025.1. Classification (NCBI taxonomy): domain Eukaryota; kingdom Metazoa; phylum Chordata; class Amphibia; order Anura; family Myobatrachidae; genus Pseudophryne; species Pseudophryne corroboree. The sequence goes on from NC_086451.1 coordinate 489,875,428, forward strand.
ATCTGACCTCCAGAAACCTGCCTGGGACCCATCTCACTGCCTGCAGCCTGGATTTGGGCTCCAGAGCTGGGCAGCCTGGCTCCCCGGTCCAGGTCTCTTGGCCACTACGGGTGATCTCCATGGAGCTCCAAGAAACCACTCAGCTTGTTTCATAGCTGAGCTGCTTCTCTCTCTCCCTGTGCCCCTTGGAAGTGTGAGGCTGGATGGGAAAGCATTCCGTTTTTGGGGAAAAGGTCTGGGAGAATCCATCAGCCTGCACAGCTATGGATTCCCCCCTCCTGGGACACACAACCAAGTAAGTGCAATTTACCTTTAAACACATTACATTTAAATCACACTGTACATGTTATACATTTCAATACACTCTGAGCCTGCACAGGCTCCACATACCTAGGCACTGCAGTGCCTTACAACACACTGTACTTTCTACATTTAAACAATGTCTGGTTTGTGGAATACTGTCTGTGCTGGCTCCCCTAGCCCTGCAGCCTGGCTGCTAGGGCTCTCTCAGTGCTGGAGGTATGGGGCTGGCTTCCCCCCATCCTCCAGCCTGCCTGTAATGCCTGCCACTGGGGTCCAGGGAGCTGGCTCTCCCTGTTCCCCCAGTGGGGCACTCGCTTTGTGGCCCCGCCGCACGCAGCGGCGCACCCCCCTGTACTGAAGCCCGGCGGCCCGGGACACTTGTCCCGGCCGCTGTGACACTTGTCCCGGCCGCCGTGACACTTGTCCCGGCCGCCGTGACTCTGGCTCTGTTGCAGCGCTGAGACGCCGAGAGCGTAGCTCCCGGACCCCAGCGCTCATCAGCCTGCTCGCCAGCCTAATTGCACCCACGCCGCTAGGGAGCCGGCTAGCCCGGTCCCCGTGTGCGGTGCACCCCCCTTGCCGCGCGGCAGCCCGTCCCGGGCGGTGGCCAGCCGCGGCAGCCCCCGGCGCGCTCAGCAGAGTGTGCGCGCAGGGGGAGAGGGCAGCCGCTGACCGCTCCCGGCAGCGGTCGGTGCAGCCCCGGGCGCACTGGAGTGTGCGCGCCGGGGAGAAGGGAGAGCCACCGCTGGCCACCTCCGACGGGCTGAGGCGCCGGGAGCAGAGCTCTCCCTTCTCCCCGGCGCGCACACTCCAGTGCGCCCGGGGCTGCACCGACCGCTGCCAGGAGCGGAGCTCCCGGACTCCGGCGGTCAGCGGCTGCCCTCTCCCCCTGCGCGCACACTCTGCTGAGCGCGCCGGGGGCTGTCCTCACTGCCGTGGTCTCCGGAGGGGTCCGGGACCACGGCACAGTTAAAAATACATTTTTTAACATTAATAAAACACGGCGCCTAGCGCCCACAATATGTTTTTAAATCTGGCGCCAAGCGCCCATTGTCTTTTGAAATGGCGCCGGGCACTAGGGGTTAACCCCTTCAGTGCTGCGGCGGCCATTTCCCTCGTGGCTGGGGCTCTCCGGCCACACTCCTCCCCCCCCCATTCAAGCGGGTCAACCAGGGACCCATGTCCCAACGATTTGGGTCCTGGTCCCGCAGTCCGTTGGGGTGAAGGGGACGCTACCTGGGGGGTGTAGGCTCTGGCCTAGACAGTTCATCCATAGTGTAGTGGGCCTCTCTTCGTGGGTGCACAATGTTCAAATAGTCCACCTGAAGTCCAAGTTCAAGGCTCCACCACAAAAGTCTGTCCAATTCCCCCAAGGTAGGTTGCAGCCACCTAACCGGTAGGTGGTAAGTCACCACGGTGGGGGGCCGGTTACAAACAAGTGCCACCCACGGTGTCCCAACTGTGGCATACCCCACCTCCCACAATAGCAGTTTCCTGCTCAAACAGGCCACAGGGTGCTCCTGCCCATATGGCTCTTTCTGGCTCGGTACTGCTCCCAGTCCGTGCAGTGGTGCAATAGTTCGTAACACACAGTCCTGGTCAAGAATGTGCGCCATCAGCACTGGAGCGGGTACCCGAGTCTCCTTCGATGACTGGAATGCCAACTCGCAAGCGGGTGCAAAGTCCACTGACTTGGGAATGCCTTTCCTAGCCATCTCTGTCAAGGAGTTCACTACAGGACTAAAGTCAATGACAACATGTCCGTAGGGCCTTACAGGTTCTAAGGTCAGTACCTGTCTGGGGGATGTGGGTCGGGGACAGCCTCTGGTTGCCTCCACCCCCTCTGGTTTGGGCCTACCCCTGTCTCCTCCCACATGGTGCCCCAGGCACTGCACCTCCGTCATACCTAACTGGCAACTGTCTGCCCTAACCGTCAGACCTGCCCTCCCATCCTCCTCTGTCGACCTATGACTCGGGAAACCTACCCTGTCACCTAGGCCTACTCCTTCCTCCTCGTCCGCTACCTGTGCCACAGTGATGGCGGCCAGACCACCAGCCTCTGGATCCTGTGTGGCATCCACTACAGGGAGGCTGCGTGTCTTCCCCGATCTACTGCGCACAGGCAGGGGACCTGCTATGTCCACAGCAACTTGCTGCAAGGGTTCTCCTATGGGCAGAGGCCCAGAGACAACACAACCGCTGGAGTGCCCCGGCTGCCAACGCATGGCACCAGCCTTACAGTTGGTCTGGGCGTCATCCGACATTCCAGACCAGGGTAAGCACTGTGTCAGGCACTTCAGGGTATGGTCTGTCTCCGGGCTACTGTCCAAAGGGGTTTCGCTGGCAACCAACACTGGTTGCGCAGGAACGTTCCCTGAGGGGACCAGTTGGACACATTCCCTATCTGGTCTATCCCCTCCCACTTTCCTGTCTACCCTGTACCTTAACCCTTCCCGCCAGGTCAAACTTCCTGCCCCAACCCTGTCAAGGCCGCTGCCAGAGTGGCGCCTCATGCCTTTCGGGGATGGGTCAGAGAGTTGAGCCTCCCTAAACTCCTGCCTGTGGCCCTCAATCTCTCCTAAATTGGGACACTCTACAGGGGGATCTAGGTGGGGACTACTAGGGTCAGTCTGGTAGGGGTCAGTCATGGAAAAATCAGTGTGGTTTCTCATACTCACCGCCGGAGTTGGCAAACCACTTGGGTCAGGAGCATCATTGGGCACCCCCACAGGATCAAACGAGCTGGAACCGACATCCTCTGCGTTGCTAGGAGACGTAGGCATACCAGAGGCAAAAGGCATGCGGGGTCGATGTACTGTTCTAGCCGTTGTAATCTTTTCCTCTGGGCTGGTTGATGCTGTGGTTGGCTGTGCTGGCAGTTGTCTAGCAGCTGTAGTCTTTTCCTCTGGGCTGGGCTGTGCTGGAGTAGCTGATGTCAACGGTGGGTTTGGAACTTGACTCCGGGGAATGGCGCCAACAAACGTAGTGACGATCCCACCACCCAGATCATTTCCTAGGACCACATCAGTTGGGAGACCATCCATGACGGCAACTTCTCGCAACTCTGGTCCAGCTCCCCAGTCCAGGTAGACTCTTGCCATGGGAACCGCTTTCTCTGTTCCTTCTGCCAGGGTGACCGTGGCAGTGCGACCCTGCAATACTGCAGCAGGATCTATAAGGTGGGGGCTCACCACAGTGATTGAGGCCCCAGAGTCTCTTAGGCCTTCTCCCTGCAGGGGTCCCACGTGGACTGGCTGCAGGTGCCTCCACATGTTGTGTAGGGGCTGTTTGGCCATGCAGGTGACTCTCTCCGCAGAGTGCACCTGTCTCTCGCCACACTCCATCGGACTGACTGGAGGGGGAACAGTCTCTGTAGGCTCATCTCCTCTCGACAAACAAGCGATCCGGGCTCCAGCACTCGGATTTGGGGCACGAGTCTGGGGTGCTTGGGATGCAGGACAGTTGGTGGTACAGTCTGTTGGAGCTGGCTGCTGGCGGGGCGCTTCTGCCTCCGTGGCCGAATTGCCACATATTTGTCGGCTAATTGGGCAGCCATTTTTAAGCTGGGTGGCTCCCGATCTAGCACCCACTCCTTCACTTCTTGGGCGCACCTGCGGTAGAACTGCTCCCTGCAGATCAGGTCGATCAGTGCGTCCCACGTAGTGGCTTCCGAATCCTTCACCCACTTCACCACGTACTGCCGCAGCTGGGTGGCAAACTGCTCATGGGTGCTGCTAGGATTCTTGGGCAAGTCTCTGAACTTCTTCCTGTAAGACTCTGGAGTGATGAAGAATCGCTGGAGGAGGGCCTTCGCGACTTCGTCGTAGTTCCCAGAGTCCTCCGTGGCCACTCCTCGATAGGCCTCCAAGGCCTCTCCATGCAGAGTGGGCACAAGGTGTCTCACCCACTCCGACTTGGGTAGATCGTGTAGTTTGCAAGTCCTTTCAAAAACTTGTAAATGTCCATCAATGTCCCCATCACTGTCTGCAAACTGAACTCGTCCTGATCTGTGTACAACAGCTGACAACGGCTCCCGGGGTACCACGGCCTGTGATGCCCGCTCCGCATGCCACATCCGAATGACAAGCATGCGTTCTTGCTCCGTTGCCCTTTCGCCCAATTCCGCTAGCCGATCTGCTAGGGTATCCGGGCCGCCCCCCCCCCCGGGACGTTGGGATCCTGGCCCTGCTAGGGATTGCTGGGAAACATGGCTGCTGGGAGAGAGGCCGGGGCTTGTGGTTCTCACCGGTTCTGTGCGAAGGTCCACTGTTGGGTCGTCGTCTGCGATGCTGACGCCGTCAGTGTTTTCCACCTCCACCCGATGAGACTCCTCCCAGCTCCTGAGCGCCGCCTGCATGACGCTCCTGGACGCGTTGAAAGGGATTTCCACACCCTTCCCCTGGCATACCATCTCCAGATCCTCCTTGGACATTCCGCTGAATTCCGCCATTTTGTGCGTTCTCCTGCGCTGCAGTTACTCCTCTCCTGAGTAACTCGGCTTCTCTAATCGGGTGATGAAAAGTCGCCTGGGAATATCCCACCACTATGCCACCAATTTCTGTGACAGGACGGTACCGTACGAAAGCACTCGCCGCTTTCGCATCCCGTTGGCTGCGCACAGAATGGAAGGTCAAGCCGCACGAGGCCTGACCACATAGGGGATTCCCGCTTACCGTCAGTAACCGCCTGTTACTGACTCCACCCACTGCGCTGTGGGCGGGTTCTCGCTGCCACCACCAAACTCCTAACCTGCCGTGGCGTTTGGAACCACGGTTCTGCTCTGTATGTGCCGACGCACTGCCTTACCACCCCTGTGTGGTGCTGACGAATCCCCACTAGCCACTTGCTAGGCCTCTACCGGTAGCTGGCGGAAGGCGGAGCTTGGAGACGCTAGGTACTTCCCTGGACAGCCGGAGGACGGGGCTAGGTTTGGCCTAACCCTGTTGGTCACAAGATGAAGCAGTCTTCTTGAGGCAAAGATGTTTATTGCTCAATAACCTTTAAAAAGGCTCCTCCCTATTGCTAGGGGTAACAGCATACAATCAGATGTTTTCAGCAGAATAAGATGGAATAATACACACTCCTATGGGCCAACTGCCCTCCTTTTATCCCTCTCCAAGACCCCTTACCACAGGGGGTAAGCCCGCCCTGTGGTGCACAACCAATCAATGTTTACCCATGAGCTGTGCATGCCTTGGTCTCATGCACAGCTAACATTGTCCCCTATGGACAGTGGGGAGTGGTCGGTCTCCTTTGACTCTCCCATCTTGGAGAATCAGGATACTCCCCGGTGCCGTTCAGTCTGGCTGGGGGAAGTTTTCCCTCCTAAATCTGACCTCCAGAAACCTGCCCGGGACCCATCTCACTGCCTGCAGCCTGGATTTGGGCTCCAGAGCTGGGCAGCCTGGCTCCCCGGTCCAGGTCTCTTGGCCACTACGGGTGATCTCCATGGAGCTCCAAGAAACCACTCAGCTTGTTTCATAGCTGAGCTGCTTCTCTCTCTCCCTGTGCCCCTTGGAAGTGTGAGGCTGGATGGGAAAGCATTCCGTTTTTGGGAAAAAGGTCTGGGAGAATCCATCAGCCTGCACAGCTATGGATTCCCCCCTCCTGGGACACACAACCATGTAAGTGCAATTTACCTTGAAATACATTACATTTAAATCACACTGTACATGTTATACATTTCAATACACTCTGAGCCTGCACAGGCTCCACATACCTAGGCACTGCAGTGCCTTACAACACACTGTACTTTCTACATTTAAACAATGTCTGGTTTGTGGAATACTGTCTGTGCTGGCTCCCCTAGCCCTGCAGCCTGGCTGCTAGGGCTCTCTCAGTGCTGGAGGTATGGGGCTGGCTTCCCCCCATCCTCCAGCCTGCCTGTAATGCCTGCCACTGGGGTCCAGGGAGCTGGCTCTCCCTGTCCCCCCAGTGGGGCACTCGCTTTGTGGCCCCGCCGCACGCAGCGGCGCACCCCCCTGTACTGAAGCCCGGCGGCCCGGGACACTTGTCCCGGCCGCCGTGACACTTGTCCCGGCCGCCGTGACTCTGGCTCTGTTGCAGCGCTGAGACGCCGGGAGCGTAGCTCCCGGACCCCAGCGCTCATCAGCCTGCTCGCCAGCCTAATTGCACCCACGCCGCTAGGGAGCCGGCTAGCCCGGTCCCCGTGTGCGGTGCACCCCCCTTGCCGCGCGGCAGCCCGTCCCGGGCGGTGGCCAGCCGCGGCAGCCCCCGGCGCGCTCAGCAGAGTGTGCGCGCAGGGGGAGAGGGCAGCCGCTGACCGCTCCCGGCAGCGGTCGGTGCAGCCCCGGGCGCACTGGAGTGTGCGCGCCGGGGAGAAGGGAGAGCCACCGCTGGCCACCTCCGACGGGCTGAGGCGCCGGGAGCAGAGCTCTCCCTTCTCCCCGGCGCGCACACTCCAGTGCGCCCGGGGCTGCACCGACCGCTGCCGGGAGCGGAGCTCCCGGACTCCGGCGGTCAGCGGCTGCCCTCTCCCCCTGCGCGCACACTCTGCTGAGCGCGCCGGGGGCTGTCCTCACTGCCGTGGTCTCCGGAGGGGTCCGGGACCACGGCACAGTTAAAAATAAATTTTTTAACATTAATAAAACACGGCGCCTAGCGCCCACAATATGTTTTTAAATCAGGCGCCAAGCGCCCATTGTCTTTTGAAATGGCGCCGGGCACTAGGGGTTAACCCCTTCAGTGCTGCGGCGGCCATTTCCCTCGTGGCTGGGGCTCTCCGGCCACACTCCTCCCCCCCCATTCAAGCGGGTCAACCAGGGTCCCATGTCCCAACGATTTGGGTCCTGGTCCCGCAGTCCGTTGGGGTGAAGGGGACGCTACCTGGGGGGTGTAGGCTCTGGCCTAGACAGTTCATCCATAGTGTAGTGGGCCTCTCTTCGTGGGTGCACAATGTTCAAATAGTCCACCTGAAGTCCAAGTTCAAGGCTCCACCACAAAAGTCTGTCCAATTCCCCCAAGGTAGGTTGCAGCCACCTAACCGGTAGGTGGTAAGTCACCACGGTGGGGGGCCGGTTACAAACAAGTGCCACCCACGGTGTCCCAACTGTGGCATACCCCACCTCCCACAATAGCAGTTTCCTGCTCAAACAGGCCACAGGGTGCTCCTGCCCATATGGCTCTTTCTGGCTCGGTACTGCTCCCAGTCCGTGCAGTGGTGCAATAGTTCGTAACACACAGTCCTGGTCAAGAATGTGCGCCATCAGCACTGGAGCGGGTACCCGAGTCTCCTTCGATGACTGGAATGCCAACTCGCAAGCGGGTGCAAAGTCCACTGACTTGGGAATGCCCTTCCTAGCCATCTCTGTCAAGGAGTTCACTACAGGACTAAAGTCAATGACAACATGTCCGTAGGGCCTTACAGGTTCTAAGGTCAGTACCTGTCTGGGGGATGTGGGTCGGGGACAGCCTCTGGTTGCCTCCACCCTCTCTGGTTTGGGCCTACCCCTGTCTCCTCCCACATGGTGCCCCAGGCACTGCACCTCCGTCATACCTAACTGGCAACTGTCTGCCCTAACCGTCAGACCTGCCCTCCCATCCTCCTCTGTCGACCTATGACTCGGGAAACCTACCCTGTCACCTAGGCCTACTCCTTCCTCCTCGTCCGCTACCTGTGCCACAGTGATGGTGGCCAGACCACCAGCCTCTGGATCCTGTGTGGCATCCACTACAGGGAGGCTGCGTGTCTTCCCCGATCTACTGCGCACAGGCAGGGGACCTGCTATGTCCACAGCAACTTGCTGCAAGGGTTCTCCTATGGGCAGAGGCCCAGAGACAACACAACCGCTGGAGTGCCCCGGCTGCCAACGCATGGCACCAGCCTTACAGTTGGTCTGGGCGTCATCCGACATTCCAGACCAGGGTAAGCACTGTGTCAGGCACTTCAGGGTATGGTCTGTCTCCGGGCTACTGTCCAAAGGGGTTTCGCTGGCAACCGACACTGGTTGCGCAGGAACGTTCCCTGAGGGGACCAGTTGGACACATTCCCTATCTGGTCTATCCCCTCCCACTTTCCTGTCTACCCTGTACCTTAACCCTTCCCGCCAGGTCAAACTTCCTGCCCCAACCCTGTCAAGGCCGCTGCCAGAGTGGCGCCTCATGCCTTTCGGGGATGGGTCAGAGAGTTGAGCCTCCCTAAACTCCTGCCTGTGGCCCTCAATCTCTCCTAAATTGGGACACTACAGGGGGATCTAGGTGGGGACTACTAGGGTCAGTCTGGTAGGGGTCAGTCATGGAAAAATCAGTGTGGTTTCTCATACTCACCGCCGGAGTTGGCAAACCACTTGGGTCAGGAGCATCATTGGGCACCCCCACAGGATCAAACGAGCTGGAACCGACATCCTCTGCGTTGCTAGGGGACGTAGGCATACCAGAGGCAAAAGGCATGCGGAGTCGATGTACTGTTCTAGCCGTTGTAATCTTTTCCTCTGGGCTGGTTGATGCTGTGGTTGGCTGTGCTGGCAGTTGTCTAGCAGCTGTAGTCTTTTCCTCTGGGCTGGGCTGTGCTGGAGTAGCTGATGTCAACGGTGGGTTTGGAACTTGACTCCGGGGAATGGCGCCAACAAACGTAGTGACGATCCCACCACCCAGATCATTTCCTAGGACCACATCAGTTGGGAGACCATCCATGACGGCAACTTCTCGCAACTCTGGTCCAGCTCCCCAGTCCAGGTAGACTCTTGCCATGGGAACCGCTTTCTCTGTTCCTTCTGCCAGGGTGACCGTGGCAGTGCGACCCTGCAATACTGCAGCAGGATCTATAAGGTGGGGGCTCACCACAGTGATTGAGGCCCCAGAGTCTCTTAGGCCTTCTCCCTGCAGGGGTCCCACGTGGACTGGCTGCAGGTGCCTCCACATGTTGTGTAGGGGCTGTTTGGCCATGCAGGTGACTCTCTCCGCAGAGTGCACCTGTCTCTCGCCACACTCCATCGGACTGACTGGAGGGGGAACAGTCTCTGTAGGCTCATCTCCTCTCGACAAACAAGCGATCCGGGCTCCAGCACTCGGATTTGGGGCACGAGTCTGGGGTGCTTGGGATGCAGGACAGTTCATCCTCAGATGTCCGATTTTCCCACAGCCGTAGCACTTCTTCTCCAGTCGTGGCACCGATGATCTCTGATCAGTTGCAGGGACGCTGCGGTGCGGTTGCTGGCCAAGAGCACCCGGGTTGGAAGATGCTTGTCTTTGGGGATGATGAGCTGAAGAGGGTGGTCCCCTTGGTGGTACAGTCTGTTGGAGCTGGCTGCTGGCGGGGCGCTTCTGCCTCCGTGGCCGAATTGCCACATATTTGTCGGCTAATTGGGCAGCCATTTTTAAGCTGGGTGGCTCCCGATCTAGCACCCACTCCTTCACTTCTTGGGCGCACCTGCGGTAGAACTGCTCCCTGCAGATCAGGTCGATCAGTGCGTCCCACGTAGTGGCTTCCGAATCCTTCACCCACTTCACCACGTACTGCCGCAGCTGGGTGGCGAACTGCTCATGGGTGCTGCTAGGATTCTTAGGCAAGTCTCTGAATTTCTTCCTGTAAGACTCGGGAGTGATGAAGAATCGCTGGAGGAGGGCCTTCGCGACTTCGTCGTAGTTCCCACAGTCCTCCGTGGCCACTCCTCGATAGGCCTCCAAGGCCTCTCCATGCAGAGTGGGCACAAGGTGTCTCACCCACTCCGACTTGGGTAGATCGTGTAGTTTGCAAGTCCTTTCAAAAACTCGTAAATGTCCATCAATGTCCCCATCACTGTCTGCAAACTTGGCAAACTGAACTCGTCCTGATCTGTGTACAACAGCTGACAACGGCTCCCGGGGTACCACGGCCTGTGATGCCCGCTCCGCATGCCACATCCGAATGACAAGCATGCGTTCTTGCTCCGTTGCCCTTTCCCCCAATTCCGCTAGCCGATCTGCTAGGGTATCCGGGCTGCCCCCCCGGGACATTGGGATCCTGGCCCTGCTAGGGATTGCTGGCAAACATGGCTGCTGGGAGAGAGGGCGGGGCTTGTGGTTCTCACCGGTTCTGTGCGAAGGTCCACTGTTGGGTCGTCCTCTGCGATGCTGACGCCGTCAGTGTTTTCCACCTCCACCCGATGAGACTCCTCCCAGCTCCTGAGCGCCGCCTGCATGACGCTCCTGGACGCGTTGAAAGGGATTTCCACACCCTTCCCCTGGCATACGATCTCCAGATCCTCTTTGGACATTCCGCTGAATTCCGACATTTTGTGCGTTCTCCTGCGCTGCAGTTACTCCTCTCCTGAGTAACTCGGCTTCTCCAATCGGGTGATGAAAAGCCGCCTGGGAATATCCCACCACTATGCCACCAATTTCTGTGACAGGACGGTACCGTACGAAAGCACTCGTCGCTTTCGCGTCCCGTTGGCTGCGCACAGAATGGAAGGTCAAGCCGCACGAGGCCTGACCACATAGGGGATTCCCGCTTACCGTCAGTAACCGCCTGTTACTGACTCCACCCACTGCGCTGTGGGCGGGTTCTCGCTGCCACCACCAAACTCCTAACCTGCCGTGGCGTTTGGAACCACGGTTCTGCTCTGTATGTGCGGACGCACTGCCTTACCACCCCTGTGTGGTGCTGACAAATCCCCACTAGCCACTTGCTAGGCCTCTACCGGTAGCTGGCGGAAGGCGGAGCTTGGAGACGCTAGGTACTTCCCTGGACAGCCGGAGGACGGGGCTAGTTTTGGCCTAACCCTGTTGGTCACAAGATGAAGCAGTCTTCTTGAGGCAAAGATGTTTATTGCTCAATAACCTTTAAAAAGGCTCCTCCCTATTGCTAGGGGTAATAGCATACAATCAGATGTTTTCAGCAGAATAAGATGGAATAATACACACTCCTATGGGCCAACTGCCCTCCTTTTATCCCTCTCCAAGACCCCTTACCACAGGGGGTAAGCCCGCCCTATGGTGCACAACCAATCAATGTTTACCCATGAGCTGTGCATGCCTTGGTCTCATGCACAGCTAACATTGTCCCCTATGGACAGTGGGGAGTGGTCGGTCTCCTTTGACTCTCCCATCTTGGAGAATCAGGATACTCCCCGGTGCCGTTCAGTCTGGCTGGGGGAAGTTTTCCCTCCTAAATCTGACCTCCAGAAACCTGCCCGGGACCCATCTCACTGCCTGCAGCCTGGATTTGGGCTCCAGAGCTGGGCAGCCTGGCTCTCCCCGGTCCAGGTCTCTTGGCCACTACGGGTGATCTCCATGGAGCTCCAAGAAACCACTCAGCTTGTTTCATAGCTGAGCTGCTTCTCTCTCTCCCTGTGCCCCTTGGAAGTGTGAGGCTGGATGGGAAAGCATTCCGTTTTGGGGGAAAAGGTCTGGGAGAATCCATCAGCCTGCACAGCTATGGATTCCCCCCTCCTGGGACACACAACCAAGTAAGTGCAATTTACCTTTAAATACATTACATTTAAATCACACTGTACATGTTATACATTTCAATACACTCTGAGCCTGCACAGGCTCCACATACCTAGGCACTGCAGTGCCTTACAACACACTGTACTTTCTACATTTAAACAATGTCTGGTTTGTGGAATACTGTCTGTGCTGGCTCCCCTAGCCCTGCAGCCTGGCTGCTAGGGCTCTCTCAGTGCTGGAGGTATGGGGCTGGCTTCCCCCCATCCTCCAGCCTGCCTGTAATGCCTGCCACTGGGGTCCAGGGAGCTGGCTCTCCCTGTCCCCCCAGTGGGGCACTCGCTTTGTGGCCTCGCCGCACGCAGCGGCGTACCCCCCTGTACTGAAGCCCGGCGGCCCGGGACACTTGTCCCGGCCGCCGTGACTCTGGCTCTGTTGCAGCGCTGAGGCGCCGGGAGCGTAGCTCCCGGACCCCAGCGCTCATCAGCCTGCTCGCCAGCCTAATTGCACCCACGCCGCTAGGGAGCCGGCTAGCCCGGTCCCCGTGTGCGGTGCACCACCCTTGCCGCCCGGGACGTTCGTCCCGGCTTCCGCGGCTGGCCACCTCCGACGGGCTGAGGCGCCGGGAGCAGAGCTCCCGGCCCCCAGCGGTGGCTCTCCCTTCTCCCCGGCGCGCACACTCCAGTGCGCCCGGGGCTGCACCGACCGCTGCCGGGAGCGGAGCTCCCGGACTCCGGCGGTCAGCGGCTGCCCTCTCCCCCGGCGCGCACACTCTGCTGAGCGCGCCGGGGGCTGTCCTCACTGCTGTGGTCTCCGGAGGGGTCCGGGACCACGGCACAGTTAAAAATAAATTTTTTAACATTAATAAAACACGGCGCCTAGCGCCCACAATATGTTTTTAAATCAGGCGCCAAGCGCCCATTGTCTTTTGAAATGGCGCCGGGCACTAGGGGTTAACCCCTTCAGTGCTGCGGCGGCCATTTCCCTCGTGGCTGGGGCTCTCCGGCCACACCACCATACAGGACAACGCCAAGATTCTGCACACGATCACTGGTCTGTAATTCTGAATCCCCGAGTGTAAGTCCAGTTGGTTGGCTATGCTGCAGTCTTGTCCTTTGATGTTGCGGTCGTATCATAAGGACCTCTGTTTTATCCGGGTTCAGTCGCAGCCAACTGGCGCTCATCAACTCCTGTAGTTCAGCTAGACAGCCATTTAGGGTTGCTATTGGGTTATCAGTGCCCGGAGCAAAGGACAAGTACAGTTGTGTATCATCTGCATAGCAGTGGTAGACCAGGCCATGGCGCCTGATTATTTCGCCCAAATGGGAGCATGTATACTGCAAAAAGCATGGGGGATAGTATAGAACCTTGTGGGACACCACATGGCAATGGCACTGGTGGGGATGAGTATAATCCAGATGATACTCTCTGTGACCTGCCTGTGAGAAATGATTTGAACCAGCTTAGGACTGTGCCATCCAGACCACAGAAATGTATCAGTCGCTCAATCAGAAGCCCATGGTCCATGGTATCAAATGCTGCAGAGAGATCCAGAAGGATTAATATTGAACAGTCACCTCTGTCTTTTGCCATCAGAAGATCATTTAACACACACACCAGGGCTGTTTCAGTGCTATGTCTTCTCCTGAATCCTGATTGAAATGGTTCATAAATATCACAGGTTGTCAGGCGGGTTTCCAGTTGATTTGCAACGACTTTCTCAATAACCTTTCCTAGGAAAGGAAGGTTTGATACCGGTCTGTAGTTGGTCATGCAGTCAGGATCTAAATTAGGTTTTTTAAGAAGCGGTCTAACAATTGCTTCCTTTAGGGGTCCAGGAAAAATGCCTGTCTGCAAAGAGCATTGAACAATTTTTGTAAAGACAGGACCAATTATATCCATACAACCTATTAGAAGCTTGGCTGAGGCTGGGTCCAGATCACAGGTGGTGGGACGCAAAATCCGAGCAATTTCAGCAGTGTCCTTTACATCCACTGGATCAAAGCTGGTCCATGAAGGCAGGTAGCTTATATTGGCAGGCTTTGTAGTTTGGCACTCCTTTGATGGCACTGTGGAGATTTCAGCCCGGATGGTGGATATTTTATCTGCAAAGAAGTTTGCAAACTCGTTGCATCTTGCCTGGGAGAGGGTCTCATCAGTCTGCAGGCATGATGGCTTGCAAAGCATCTCACTGTGCGGAAAAGTTGAGCTGGCCTATTGTTTGCTGCTGTGATCTCATTTGACAGGAACTGTGCTTTCTTACGAGTGATTGTCGATTGATATTCTTCGTTATGCTTTATTAGTTTTATTTTGTCATCCACTAGGTTAGTCTTCCTCCATCGTCTTTCCAGTCTACGCCCCCTTTTCTTGAGCTCACTAACACTGTTGTCGAACCATGGAGCTTGACGTTGTGGTTTACGAGGTCTTAAACGCACAGGGGCGATAATATCAATTGCAGCCATAACATCCCTATTATAATAACGGACTAAGGAACAGGGATCTTCACAGGCACCCAGTATAGCAGAGAGATCCAGATTTGCTGGAAGAGCCTGGGGAGTCATACCCCTCCTTGGACGATACCTGGTCAACTCCACGGGCAGAGATCTTAATTGAGGGGTTGCAACTGAGAACCAGAGGGAGTAGTGGTCTGACCAGATGACTGGGTTTATTTTTAGGTCAGTGACTTCTAATCCAATCTGAAAGACAAGGTCGAGAGTGTGACCACTTTTATGTGTGGCAGAGAGAATGACCTGTGTGAAGCCCAGACTATTCATTGTGCACAGGAGGTCTTGGCTAAGGCGTAAGAGCTCATCATCCACCCATGCATTGAAATCCCCGAGGATGAGCCATCTTTGATGTTCCAGAACCAGGCCAGCAACAGTGTCTGCAATTTCTTGTAGAAATATCTTTCCACCTCCATGGGGCCGGTAAATGAGAAGTACTCTGAAACCTAATCCTGTCGAACTCCGGGCAGCAATGCACTCAAATGAGCGAGTAGTTTCAATAGGGTGGTGGACCCTAAGTTTAAGTTCTTTTTTGAAGCAGATAGCCACCCCGCCACCCTTTGCGGTCCAGTCTTGGGTTGTGGATGACAGAGTAGTTTGTTGGTACTGCAGCCTCCAATATAGGTGCTGCATTTTCATCTAGCCAGGTCTCTGTAATACAGGCTAGATCTGCAGATTCAATAAGGTCAGCAATTGTTGCAGTCTTGTTTCTTATAGATCTGGCATTACAAAGGACTGACAACCTGATTGGGCATACCAGAGGGCCTTCAGTTTTCTTTATGTTAAGTGCAGGAGCTCTGGGTATGGGGTCACAAAGTGAGAGTTGACAGTTCTGTTCTTCCAAACACAGGGCCGTCTTTTGTGTATCACTTCTATTTGATTGTTCTTTGAGTATGGGGGTGAGCAGGTAGGCAAAGGACTTAGATGGATACCGGGGGAAATACATTTCCGGCCTGCTCGCTTCCCACGAATGCGCCTGTGTTTTCTTTTTAAAATGCCAAGGGATTGGAGAACAGAAGCCTGTGATGGTGTGATAGAAACTGCAGAACGTGGTGGGCGGAGTGAAAGAATGAAGCTGGAGCAATACGTATACATTTGGTCATCAATGACAGATTACTATAAATTTGAGCTGCATATAATGATAAGAGAGAGGGAGAGAAAGCAGTGGGGGGGTGGGGGGGGTGTTCTTGTTTTTTTTTTTCCTTTTTGTGTTTTGTTTCCCCCCAAATCGGTATGTGATCCAAAATTATAATGGGATTATGAACAAAGTTATTGCTATAACCTATTGTGTATATTTGAAGCAAGTAATAAATAAAATAACTGCTGATTTAGTCAATTATCCTAGGATAGGTAGTCTTTTGGAAAGATGTTAGAAGCCAAATCCTACTGTGTAGGTGTGAAAAGTCTCAGTGTGAGAGGCCTTTGAAGTAGATTTTTTTGTGGGGGTAGTGATAACGTGTCCTGGAAATGGATCCTGATTTTAAACAGTGAGCCTTCAGCAATTCAGAGCCTGATATACTGATATTAGTAGATTAATGCAATAAGTCAGTTATTTGTTGCTCAGAGAACAGAGGTGGATGATGTCTAAGCGAGGGGCTGGAAGTAGCCAAAGATAGGTTGTAATTCACAGTACCTTATCTGGGTAATGTCCAATGCAGAGTACAGCAGCTGCTAAACTGAAGGATTTCTCAGTGGAGATATGCAGAGGATTCAGTCCAGGATTCAATCCAGTGTGTATCTCAGCGCAGGAATGCAATCCGTTGGTTTTGATGAAATGTCCGCGTAGAGTAGTACAAGTTCAAGGTAAATCCTTGGATATTGTTGTGATAGCCGGGGAGGGCCAGGTCCATCAGTGATTTTAAAAAGCATTGTCACGCCAGGCCGTCTCATCACATAAGCAAGCAGTTTATTCACAGTTCAGACAGGGTTATCACGACAGTAACATTTAACTTCTTTTTCTTCTCTCCAGCATAATATTCATATGGATTACATCAGGTTACATCTCCTTTCATTTGCTTCACTGGCAATAACAGCATTTACAGTGATGTGGCAGCATTACAGTACAGTACATACCAGCGCAGTCTCTGGGAATCAGTAGTGCGGCGTCCGCAAACTGAGATTCGTTTCAGTGTGCTCTCCCCCATTCTCTAGGGGCTCTATCTAAACGGGATCTCTCATGGACACGTTACTGGGGGCCTTCCGCCAAACGTGATTTCCTATCACTCACCCAGCTCGTCCTCTCCCGCAGACTCACCTCCCGTCCTGCTTCTTGGGTACCCTTTAAGGTGAGGATCCCCTTTGTTTCTTCCACTGATTGCTCATGCTGTAATTTCTCTCACACTGCAAATCTGGATATCTCTTGCTCTTCCTAGCAGCACCTACATGCTGCTCCATAATGCCAGGGACTGTGGAGTTATAGATGCTTGTTCCACAGTCCCCAGACTGCGTTTCTCCTGGACACTAGCCTGTGCCCTCCATCTCAGTCCTCAGCTCATCACTGAACTCTCGCCTCTGCTTTGTTCCTTCTACTAAAACCCCCTACACTTCCTGTCCTAACCTCTTACATGTCACAGGGTCTGCAAGTAACTGGTTGGGGCCATAAAACTCCCCCACTCACTGATAAGAATTAAATGGCTTTTGAAACTTTCCAATATCTCTTGTCTCCTAACATTCCAGTATGCCACATTTATGATGATTCATAGGTCAGTTGTGGTGAATTTAAGCTGTTTTATGGAGATGATCAGGAGCATACAAAATGTGAGGCAGCCATCTTGGGCGCCATACAGATCAATACGCGTTTTCAACTGCAAACTGCAGATATTCCTGGTGAGGGGACCAGATAGGAATGTGAAAGTAGGCATCCTTGATGTCGATGGATACCGTGAATTCAAGTTCAGGATAGGCCTGATGGAACCGTCCGGCTTCGGAACCACAAACAGACTGGAGAAAACTTCTGCCTTTGCTGATGGCACGGTACCGACAGAATAACACCTGTTGACAGTATTTTTTGTATTGCCTCTTATAGCACCTGTCATCGTTCTACGGAAACTGGCAAACCTGTTGTGAAAAAATGTGAACTCCTCCAGACGTCCCTGAATTCTCGTAAATAAGCTCCCACCCTGGGATCCCCCAGGAGGGAGGGAAGCCCATCATGCACTGGGCTTCGTAGCGGGCTTGGTTTCCTGGTGTGAAGAGGTTGCCGTAATGGTACAACGTTGTCCTCTATTACCTCTGAAGCTGGAAGCTCCTCCTCTCATCCTACGTCTGAATTTGGTAGGAACTCGAAAGGGCTGGAAGGATGGACCTGAATATGTTTTGGGAGGAGCAGGAGTGGCTGATGGAAGATAAGTAGACTTGCCTCCAGCAGCCTTAGAAATCAGTTTGTTCAGCTCTGGACGGAACAAAAACGCACCTGAAAAATGAATGGCCTCCACCACATTCTTGGACTCCGCGTCTGCTTGCCATTGACGGAGCCACAGCGCTCTGCGAGCCAACATGGCTAACGTAGAAATTTTCAATCCAACGGTACTTGCATCTCTAGCGGTTTCCCGTAAATAAATAGCAGATTCATAGATGTGTTCCGCTAAAATAACCAGTTCCTCTGTGGGTACGCCAGATTGTAAACCTGAAGACAATTGTTCTTCAACAGCTTTATTTACCCAAGAGCCAACCAGTGTAGAGCGAATAAGCACACCCGCTGCAGTATATATCTACTTTAGGGTGGTTTCTAGGTGATGGTCTGCTGGTTCCTTTAGAGCCGTGGCCCCCTTAACCGGTAGAATGGTCTTCTTAGCCAGACAGGAAAGTGAAAGAGCCACCAACGGAGGAATCTATCACTTCACCCTATTATCTGCTGGAAAGGGATAAGAAGCAAGAAAACTGCGTGAAACCTGAAACTTCTTCCCAGGGTGTTTCCATGCTAAAGCGAAATGATCAGCTAGTTCAGGGGAAATCGGGAATGTAATAGCAGACTTATGTTTTTTTGCTAAAGAAAAGAGGTTGAGCTGTACTCTAGTCCGAATCAGTAATCTGCAAAACCTGACGTACAGTACTGCTAAAATGAGTGCCTCCAGGTCCTCTGCAGCTACGTCTGCATCTTCTGGCGCTTGGTCGCTATCAGATTCCTGACCAACGTCCTCCTCTTCCAATAAGGGCATGTCCTCTGTGTCTGAGTCACCAGATTGTAAAACCGTGGGCAAAAATCTCTCGTATTTGCTGTAAGCGAGGTCTTAGAAGGACACATTGCCTTAGACTATTGACTGACTTGGCTAAGGCCTGTGCCCAAGCTGGCCCGGGTACTTGTGTTGGCGCTGGACTCTGTGATCTGCCGGGAGATCAGACATTACCACCAGCTCACTGTGCTAACCACACCGGACTAGAATCCTGTTCTAAGGAAACAGGATCTCAGGGGGGGATTTGCTCCCACGCGGCACAAAGTAGGGGCATCTCTGATTGTCCGTGTGCAAATTCTGCATTCCACTTTCTACATGTGTGCAGCTTCTGAGAAGCCTCTGAAGATGTTCCCTTCCCTGCCATTGTGTGAGGAATAACACAGCACACCTGGACGCGTATATCGCACGCCTCCAGCCTGTCGGCACGTGTATACAGAGGCTATATGTCGGCACGTGTATACAGAGGATATATGTCGGCACGTGTGTACAGAGGATATGTCAGCACATATACAGAGGGTATAGCGCAGGCCCACAGTTTGTCGGCACGTGTGTACAGAGGATATATGTCGGCACGTGTGTACAGAATATATATGTCGGCACATGTGTACAGAGGATATATGTCGGCACGTGTGTACAGAATATATATGTCGGCACATGTGTACAGAGGATATATGTAGGCACGCCCGCGGGTGTGTACGCACCCTATCTTATACTCCATACACCCTGTGACGGCTCTGTACTGGCGGTCGTGTACTGGGCGCTGCGGATCCCGTGTGGCGCCACACAGTAACACCGCCCCGCCCCCAGTGTACCCGGCACCATGGCGGCGCCTGCGCGGTGACAGAACCGGGGGATGGGCCGTAGCTCCAGCGTCACGCAGGAACTTCCAAGATGGCGTCCTCCGGCCAGCATTGGCGGAAGTAGGGGGCGGTACTTCCGCCTGCACGAAGATGGCGGCGCTGTGAGTGTGTGAGAGAGCCGGGTGACGGGCTGAGCGGAGGAGACGCAGGTCAGTGGTAATGTGATTACCCTGTGTGTGATCCGGGTATAATGGGAGAGCAGTGACGTCATCAGCTGTAGAGGAGTGTCCTGAGGTGTACAGGAGAGGGGGGAGGCCACAGGGTTCCCCCACACCCAGCAACCAGGTTCCCCCTGCAACCCCACAACCAGCAACCAGGTTCCCTCCCACACCCCCAGCAACCAGAGTCCCCCTGCAACCCCACACCCAGCTGCCCCCCACACCCAGCTTCCCCCCACACCCAGGGTCCCCCTGCAACCCAGCAACCAGGTTCCCTCCCACACACAGGTTCCCCCCACACCCCCAGCAACCAGAGTCCCCCTGCAACCCCACACCCAGTAACCAGCTGCCCCCCACGCCCAGGGTACCCCTGCAACCCCACACCCAGGATACCCCTGCAACCCCACACACAGCAACCAAGTTCCCCCCACACCCCCAGCAACCAGGTTCCCCCCAGCCCCCCACACCCAGCAACCAGGGTCCCCCTGCAACCCCGCACCCAGCAACCAAGTTCCCCCCACACCTCCAGCAACCAGGTTCCCCCAGCCCCCCCACACCCAGCCAGCTATCATTCATATAATACAGTCTATACAGGAGCGGGGTCCCGGCCACAGGGTTCCCCCAGCCCCCCACACCCAGCCAGCTCCCAGCTGTCATTTATATAATAGTCTATACAGGAGCGGGGTCCCGGCCACAGGGTTCCCCCAGCCCCCCCACACCCAGCACCCAGCCAGCTCCCAGCTATCATTTATATAATACAGTCTATACAGGAGCGGGGTCCCGGCCACAGGGTACCCCCAGCCCCCCACACCCAGCCAGCTCCCAGCTATCATTCATATAATACAGTCTATACAGGAGCGGGGTCCCGGCCACAGGGTACCCCCAGCCCCCCCACACCCAGCACCCAGCCAGCTCCCAGCTATCATTCATATAATACAGTCTATACAGGAGCGGGGTCCCGGCCACAGGGTACCCCCAGCCCCCCACACCCAGCCAGCTCCCAGCTATCATTAATATAATACAGTCTATACAGGAGCGGGGTCCGGGCCACAGGGTTCCCCCAGCCCCCCCACACCCAGCTATCATTTATATAATACAGTCTATACAGGAGCGGGGTCCCGGCCACAGGTTTCCCCCAGCCCCCCACACCCAGCCAACTCCCAGCTATCATTAATATAATACAGTCTATACAGGAGCGGGGTCCGGGCCACAGGGTTCCCCCAGCCCCCCACACCCAGCACCCAGCCAGCTTCCAGCTGTCATTTATAGAATACAGTCTATACAGGAGCGGGGTCCCGGCCACAGGGTTTCCCCCAGCCTCCCCCCCCCCCCCCACACCCAGCACCCAGCCAGCTCCCAGCTATCATTCATATAATGCAGTCTATACAGGAGCGGGGTCCCGGCCACAGGCCACAGGGTTCCCCCAGCCTCCCCCCCCCCCCCCCCCCCCCCCCCCCACACACCCAGCGAGCTCCCAGCTATCATTCATATAATACAGTCTATACAGGAGCGGGGTCCCGGCCACAGGGTTCCCCCAGCCCCCCACACCCAGCCAGCTCCCAGCTATCATTTATATAATACAGTCTATACAGGAGCGGGGTCCCGGCCACAGGGTTCCCCCAGCCCCCCACACCCAGCCAGCTCCCAGCTATCATTTATATAATACAGTCTATGCAGGAGCGGGGTCCCGGCCACAGGGTACCCCCAGCCCCCCCACACCCAGCACCCAGCCAGCTCCCAGCTATCATTCATATAATACAGTCTATACAGGAGCGGGGTCCCGGCTACAGGGTTCCCCCAGCCCCCCACACCCAGCACCCAGCCAGCTCCCAGCTATCATTCATATAATACAGTCTATACAGGAGCGGGGTCCCGGCCACAGGGTTCCCCCAGCCCCCCACACCCAGCCAGCTCCCAGCTATCATTTATATAATACAGTCTATACAGGAGCGGGGTCCCGGCCACAGGGTTCCCCCAGCCCCCCACACCCAGCACCCAGCCAGCTCCCAGCTATCATTCATATAATACAGTCTATACAGGAGCGGGGTCCCGGCCACAGGGTTCCCCCAGCCCCCCACACCCAGCACCCAGCCAGCTCCCAGCTATCATTCATATAATACAGTCTATACAGGAGCGGTGTCCCGGCCACAGGGTTCCCCCAGCCCCCCACACCCAGCACCCAGCCAGCT
The DNA here is from genome assembly GCF_028390025.1 of Pseudophryne corroboree. NCBI lineage: Eukaryota > Metazoa > Chordata > Amphibia > Anura > Myobatrachidae > Pseudophryne > Pseudophryne corroboree. The sequence continues at coordinate 489,897,002 of NC_086451.1, forward strand.
CCCAGCTATCATTTATATAATACAGTCTATACAGGAGCGGGGTCCCGGCCACAGGGTTCCCCCAGCCCCCCACACCCAGCACCCAGCCAGCTCCCAGCTATCATTTATATAATAGTCTATACAGGAGCGGGGTCCCGGCCACAGGGTACCCCCAGCCCCGCCACACCCAGCACCCAGCCAGCTCCCAGCTATCATTTATATAATAGTCTATACAGGAGCGGGGTCCCGGCCACAGGGTTCCCCCAGCCTCCCCCACACCCAGCACCCAGCCAGCTCCCAGCTATCATTTATATAATACAGTCTATACATGAGCGGGGTACCGGCCACAGGGTACCCCCAGCCCCCCCCACCCAGCACCCAGCCAGCTCCCAGCTATCATTTATATAATAGTCTATACAGGAGCGGGGTCCCGGCCACAGGGTACCCCCTGCCCCGCCACACCCAGCACCCAGCCAGCTCCCAGCTATCATTTATATAATAGTCTATACAGGAGCGGGGTCCCGGCCACAGGGTTCCCCCAGCCTCCCCCACACCCAGCACCCAGCCAGCTCCCAGCTATCATTCATATAATACAGTCTATACAGGAGCGGGGTCCCGGCCACAGGGTTCCCCCAGCCCCCCACACCCAGCCATCTCCCAGCTATCATTTATATAATACAGTCTATACAGGAGCGGGGTCCCGGCCACAGGGTACCCCCAGCCCCCCAGCACCCAGCCAGCTCCCAGCTATCATTTATATAATACAGTCTATACAGGAGCGGGGTCCGGGCCACAGGGTTCCCCCAGCCCCCCACACCCAGCACCCAGCCAGCTCCCAGCTATCATTTATATAATACAGTCTATACAGGAGCGGGGTCCCGGCCACAGGGTTCCCCCTATCCCCCACACCCAGCACCCAGCCAGCTCCCAGCTATCATTTATATAATACAGTCTATACAGGAGCGGGGTCCCGACCACAGGGTTCCCCCAGCCCCCCACACCCAGCACCCAGCCAGCTCTCAGCTATCATTTATATAATACAGTCTATACAGGAGCGGGGTCCCGGCCACAGGGTTCCCCCAGCCCCCCACACCCAGCACCCAGCCAGCTCCCAGCTATCATTTATATAATACAGTCTATACAGGAGCGGGGTCCCGGCCACAGGGTTCCCCCTATCCCCCACACCCAGCACCCAGCCAGCTCCCAGCTATCATTTATATAATACAGTCTATACAGGAGCGGGGTCCCGGCCACAGGGTTCCCCCAGCCCCCCACACCCAGCACCCAGCCAGCTCCCAGCTATCATTCATATAATAGTCTATACAGGAGCGGTGTCCCTGCCACAGGGTTCCCCCAGCCCCCCACACCCAGCCAGCTCCCAGCTATCATTTATATAATACAGTCTATACAGGAGCGGGGTCCCGGCCACAGGGTTCCCCCAGCCCCCCACACCCAGCCAGCTCCCAGCTATCATTTATATAATACAGTCTATACAGGAGCGGGGTCCCGGCCACAGGGTTCCCCCAGCCCCCCCACACCCAGCACCCAGCCAGCTCCCAGCTATCATTTATATAATAGTCTATACAGGAGCGGGGTCCCGGCCACAGGGTACCCCCAGCCCCGCCACACCCAGCACCCAGCCAGCTCCCAGCTATCATTTATATAATAGTCTATACAGGAGCGGGGTCCCGGCCACAGGGTTCCCCCAGCCCCCCCACACCCAGCACCCAGCCAGCTCCCAGCTATCATTCATATAATACAGTCTATACAGGAGCGGGGTCCCGGCCACAGGGTTCCCCCAGCCCCCCACACCCAGCACCCAGCCAGCTCCCAGCTATCATTTATATAATACAGTCTATACAGGAGCGGGGTCCCGGCCACAGGGTTCCCCCAGACCCCCCCACCCAGCACCCAGCCAGCTCCCAGCTATCATTTATATAATACAGTCTATACAGGAGCGGGGTCCCGACCACAGGGTTCCCCCAGCCCCCCCACACCCAGCCAGCTCCCAGCTATCATTCATATAATACAGTCTATACAGGAGCGGGGTCCCGGCCACAGGGTTCCCCCAGCCCCCCACACCCAGCTATCATTTATATAATACAGTCTATACAGGAGCGGGGTCCCGGCCACAGGGTTCTCCCAGCCCCCCACACCCAGCACCCAGCCAGCTCCCAGCTATCATTTATATAATACAGTCTATACAGGAGCGGGGTCCCGGCCACAGGGTTCCCCCAGCCCCCCACACCCAGCACCCAGCCAGCTCCCAGCTATCATTCATATAATACAGTCTCTACAGGAGCGGGGTCCCGGCCACAGGGTTCCCCCAGCCCCCCCACACCCAGGACCCAGCCAGCTCCCAGCTGTCATTTATATAATACAGTCTATACAGGAGCAGGGTCCCGGCCACAGGGTTCCCCCAGCCCCCCACACCCAGCACCCAGCCAGCTCCCAGCTATCATTCATATAATACAGTCTCTACAGGAGCGGGGTCCCGGCCACAGGGTTCCCCCAGCCCCCCACACCCAGCCAGCTCCCAGCTGTCATTTATATAATACAGTCTATACAGGAGCGGGGTCCCGGCCACAGGGTTCCCCCAGCCCCCCACACCCAGCCAGCTCCCAGCTATCATTTATATAATACAGTCTATACAGGAGCGGGGTCCCGGCCACAGGGTTCCCCCAGCCCCCCACACCCAGCACCCAGCCAGCTCCCAGCTATCATTTATATAATACAGTCTCTACAGGAGCGGGGTCCCGGCCACAGGGTTCCCCCAGCCCCCCCACACCCAGCACCCAGCTATCATTCATATAATACAGTCTATACAGGAGCGGGGTCCCGGCCACAGGGTTCCCCCAGCCCCCCACACCCTGCACCCAGCCAGCTCCCAGCTATCATTTATATAATACAGTCTATACAGGAGCGGGGTCCCGGCCACAGGGTACCCCCAGCCCCCCCCCCCCCCCCCCCCACCCACACACCCAGCCAGCTCCCAGCTATCATTCATATAATACAGTCTATACAGGATCGGGGTCCCGGCCACAGGGTTCCCCCAGCCCGCCACACCCAGCCAGCTCCCAGCTATCATTTATTTCTCTAACGTCCTAAGTGGATGCTGGGGACTCCGTAAGGACCATGGGGAATAGCGGCTCCGCAGGAGACTGGGCACATCTAAAGAAAGCTTTAGGACTATCTGGTGTGCACTGGCTCCTCCCCCCATGACCCTCCTCCAAGCCTCAGTTAGATCTCTGTGCCCGAACGAGAAGGGTGCACACTAGGGGCTCTCCTGAGCTTCTTAGTGAAAGTTTTAGTTTAGGTTTTTTATTTTCAGTGAGACCTGCTGGCAACAGGCTCACTGCATCGAGGGACTAAGGGGAGAAGAAGCGAACTCACCTGCGTGCAGAGTGGATTGGGCTTCTTAGGCTACTGGACATTAGCTCCAGAGGGACGATCACAGGCCCAGCTTGGATGGGTCCCAGAGCCGCGCCGCCGGCCCCCTTACAGAGCCAGAAGGCAGAAGAGGTCCGGAAAATCGGCGGCAGAAGACGTCCTGTCTTCAACAAGGTAGCGCACAGCACTGCAGCTGTGCGCCATTGCTCTCAGCACACTTCACACTCCGGTCACTGAGGGTGCAGGGCGCTGGGGGGGGGCGCCCTGAGACGCAATAAAAACACCTTGGATGGCAAAAAATGCATCACATATAGCTCCTGGGCTATATAGATGCATTTAACCCCTGCCAGAATCCGTAAAAAAGCAGGAGAAAAGTCAGCGAAAAAGGGGCGGAGCCTATCTCCTCAGCACACTGGCGCCATTTTCCCTCACAGCTCCGTTGGAGGGAAGCTCCCTGTCTCTCCCCTGCAGTCCTGCACTACAGAAACAGGGTAAAACAAGAGAGGGGGGGCACTAATTTGGCAGATTAATAAATACAGCAGCTATATAAGGGAAAAACACTTATATAAGGTTATCCCTGTATATATATATAGCGCTCTGGTGTGTGCTGGCAAACTCTCCCTCTGTCTCCCCAAAGGGCTAGTGGGGTCCTGTCCTCTATCAGAGCATTCCCTGTGTGTGTGCTGTATGTCGGTACTTTTGTGTCGACATGTATGAGGAGAAAAATGATGTGGAGACGGAGCAGATTGCCTGTAATAGTGATGTCACCCCCTAGGGGGTCGACACCTGAGTGGATGAACTGTTGGAAGGAATTACGTGACAGTGTCAGCTCTGTATAAAAGACAGTGGTTGACATGAGACAGCCGGCTACTCAGCTTGTGCCTGTCCAGACGTCTCATAGGCCGTCAGGGGCTGTAAAGCGCCCGTTACCTCAGATGGCAGATATAGACGCCGACACAGATACTGACTCCAGTGTCGACGGTGAAGAGACAAATGTGACTTCCAGTAGGGCCACACGTTACATGATTGAGGCAATGAAAAATGTTTTACACATTTCTGATAATACGAGTACCACCAAAAAGGGGTATTATGTTCGGTGAGGAAAAACTACCTGTAGTTTTCCTGAATCTGAGAAATTAAATGAGGTGTGTGATGATGCGTGGGTTTCCCCCGATAACAACTGATAATTTCTATAATGTTATTGGCATTATATCCTTTCCCGCCAGAGGTTAGGGTGCGTTGGGAAACACCCCCTAGGGTGGATAAAGCGCTCACACGCTTGTAAGGGCTCTACCCTCTCCTGAGATGGCCGACCCTTAAGGATCCTGCTGATAGAAAGCAGGAGGGTATCCTAAAATGTATTTACACACATACTGGTGTTATACTGCGACCAGCAATCGCCTCAGCCTGGAGGTGCAGTGCTGGGTTGGCATGGTCGGATTCCCTGACTGAAAATATTGATCTCCTAGATAGGGACAGTATATTTTTGCCTATAGAGCATTTAAAAGATGCATTTTTATATATGCGTGATGCACAGCGGAATATTTGCCGACTGGCATCAAGTCTAAGTGCGTTGTCCATTTCTACCAGTAGAGGGTTATGGACACGTCAGTGGTCAGGTGATGCGTATTCCAAACGGCATTTGGAAGTATTGCCTTATTAAGGGGAGGAGTTATTTGGGGTCGCTCTTTCAGACCTGGTGGCCACGGCAACAGCTGGGTAATCCACGTTTGTACCCCAGGTCGCCTCTCAACATGAGAAGACGCCGTATTATCAGGCGCAGTCTTTTCATGGACAAGCGGGCAAAAGGTTCCTCATTTCTGCCCCGTGACAGAGGGAGAGGAAAAAGGCTGCAGAAATCAGCCAGTTCCCAGGAACAGAAACCCTCTCCCGCCTCTGCCAAGCCCTCAGTATACGCTGGGGCTTTACAAGCAGAATCAGGCACGGTGGGGGGCCCGTCTCAATGAATTTCAGCGCGCAGTGGGCTCACTCGCAAGTAGACCCCTGGATCCTTCAGGTGATATCTCAGGGGTACAAATTAGAATTCGAGACGTCTCCCCCTCGCCGTTTCCTAAAGTCGGCTTTACCGATGTCTCCTTCTGACAGGGAGACAGTTTTGGAAGCCATTCACAAGCTGTATTCCCAGCAGGTGATAATCAAGATACCCCTCCTGCAACAGGGAACGGGATATTATTCCACACTGTTGTGGTACCGAAGCCGGACGGCTCGGTGAGACCGATTCTAAATCTAAAATCTTTGAACACTTACATACAGAGGTTCAAATTCAAGATTGAGTCACTCAGAGCAGTGATTGCGAACCTGGAAGAAGGGGACTACATGATGTCTCGGGACATCAGGGATGCTTACCTTCATGTCAAAGTTTACCCTTCTCACCAAGGGTACCTCAGGTTTATGGTACAGAACTGTCACTATCAGTTCAGACGCTGCCGTATGGATGGTCCACGGCACCCCGGGTCTTTACCAAGGTAATGGCCGAAATAATGATATTCCTTCGAAGGAAGGGAATTTTAGTTATCCCTTACTTGGACAATTCCCTGATAAGGGTAAGATCCAGGGAACAGTTGGAGGTCGGTGTAGCACTATCTCAGGTAGTGTTGCGGCAGCACGATTGGATTCTCAATATTCCAAAATCGCAGCTGGTTCCGACGACTTATCTTCTGTTCCTAGGGATGATCCTGGACACAGTCCAGAAAAAGGTGTTTCTCCCGGAGGAGAAAGCCAGGGAGTTATCTGAGCTAGTCAGGAACCTCCTAAAACCGAGCCAAGTCTCAGTGCATCAATGCACAAGGGTTCTGGGTAAAATGGTGGCTTCCTACGAAGCAATCCCATTCGGCAGATTCCACGCAAGAACTTTCCAGTGGGACCTGCTGGACAAATGGTCCGGGTCGCATCTTCAGATGCATCAGCGGATAACCCTGTCACCAAGGACAAGGGTGTCCCTCCTGTGGTGGTTGCAGAGTGCTCATCTTCTAGAGGGCCGCAGATTCGGCATTCAGGACTGGGTCCTGGTGACCACGGATGCCAGCCTGCGAGGCTGGGGAGCAGTCACACAGGGAAGGAATATCCAGTGCTTATGGTCAAGCCTGAAGACATCACTTCACAAAAATATCCTGAAGCTAAGGGACATTTACAATGCTCTAAGCTTAGCAAGACCTCTGCTTCAAGGTCAGCCGGTGTTGATCCAGTCGGACAACATCACGGCAGTCACCCACGTAAACAGACAGGGTGGCACAAGAAGCAGGAGGGCAATGGCAGAAGCTGCAAGGATTCTTCGCTGGGCGGAAAATCATGTGATAGCACTGTCAGCAGTATTCATTCCGGGAGTGGACAACTGGGAAGCAGACTTCCTCAGCACGACCTCCACCCGGGAGAGTGGGGACTTCACCCAGAAGTCTTCCACTTGTTTATAAACCGTTGGGAAAAACTCGACAGGTATTGCGCCAGGTCAAGGGACCCTCAGGCAATAGCTGTAGACGCTCTGGTAACACCGTGGGTGTACCAGTCAGTGTATGTGTTCCCTCCTCTGCCTCTCATACCCAAGGTACTGAGATTGATAAGATGGAGAGGAGTAAGCACTATATTCGTGGCTCCGGATTGGCCAAGAAGGACTTGGTAACCGGAACTTCAAGAGATGCTCACGGAGGATCCGTGGCCTCTACCTCTAAGAAGGGACCTACTCCAGCAAGGACCCTGTCTGTTCCAAGACTTACTGCGGCTGCGTTTGATGGCATGGCGGTTGAACGCCGGATCCTGAAGGAAAAACGGCATTCCGGATGAAGTCATCCCTATCCTGATCAAAGCCAGGAAGGATGTAACCGAAAAACATTATCACCGCATTTGGCGAAAATATGTTGCGTGGTGCGAGGCCAGTAGGCCCGACGGAGGAAATTCAACTGGGTCGATTCCTACATTTCCTGCAAACAGGAGTGTCTATGGGCCTGAAATTGGGGTCCATTAAGGTTCAAATTTCGGCCCTGTCAATTTTCTTCCAAAAAGAACTAGCTTCAGTCCCTGAAGTTCAGACGTTTGTAAAAGGGGTACTGCATATACAGCCTCCTTTTGTGCCTCCAGTGGCACTTTGGGATCTCACTGTAGTTTTGGGTTCCAAAAGTCACATTGGTTTGAACCACTTAAATCTGTGGAGTTAAAATATCTCACATGGAAAGTGGTCATGCTGTTGGCCCTGGCCTGGGCCAGGCGCGTGTCATTATTGGCGGCTTTATCCTGAAAAAGCCCTGATCTGATTTTCCATTCGGACAGGGCGGAATTGAGGACTCGTCCTCATTTTCTCCCTAAGGTGTTTTCAGCGTTTCACCTGAACCAACCTATTTGTGGTGCCTGCGGCTACTAGGGACATGGAGGACTCCAAGTTGCTAGACGTTGTCAGTGCCCTGAAAATATATGTTTCCAGGACGGCTGGAGTCAGAAAATCTGACTCGCTGTTTATCCTGTATGCACCCAACAAGCTGGGTGCTCCTGCTTCTAAGCAGACGATTGCTCGTTGGATTTGTAGTACAATTCAGCTTGCACATTCTGTGGCAGGCCTGCCACAGCCAAAAATCTGTAAATGCCCACTCCACAAGGAAGGTGGGCTCATCTTGGGCGGCTGCCCGAGGGGTCTCGGCTTTACAACTTTGCCGAGCAGCTACTTGGTCAGGAGCAAATACGTTTGTAAAATTCTACAAAATTGATATCTTGGCTGAGGAGGACCTGGAGTTCTCTCATTTGGTGCTGCAGAGTCATCCGCACTCTCCCGCCCGTTTGGGAGCTTTGGTATAATCCCCATGGTCCTTACGGAGTCCCCAGCATCCACTTAGGACGTTAGAGAAAATAAGAATTTACTTACCGATAATTCTATTTCTCATAGTCCGTAGTGGATGCTGGGCGCCCATCCCAAGTGCGGATTGTCTGCAATACTTGTATATAGTCATTGTTACCAAAAAATCGGGTTATTGCTGTAGTGAGCCATCTTTTCTAGAGGCTCCTCTGTTATCATGCTGTTAACTGGGTTCAGATCACAAGTTGTACGGTGTGATTGGTGTGGCTGGTATGAGTCTTACCCGGGATTCAAAATCCTTCCTTACTGTGTACGCTCGTCCGGGCACAGTATCCTAACTGAGCCTTGGAGGAGGGTCATGGGGGGAGGAGCCAGTGCACACCAGATAGTCCTAAAGCTTTCTTTAGATGTGCCCAGTCTCCTGCGGAGCCGCTATTCCCCATGATCCTTACGGAGTCCCCAGCATCCACTACGGACTATGAGAAATAGAATTATCGGTAAGTAAATTCTTATTATAATACAGTCTATACAGGAGCGGAGTCCCGGCCACAGGGTTCCCCCCCCCCCCCCCCCCCCGCACCCAGCAACCAGCCAGCTCCCAGCTATCATTTATATAATACAGTCTATACAGGAGCGGGGTCCCGGCCACAGGGTTCCCCCAGCCCCCCCACACCCATCCCCCAGCCAGCTCCCAGCTATCATTTATATAATACAGTCTATACAGGAGCGGGGTTCCGGCCACAGGGTTCCCCCAGCCTCCCACCCAGCTATAATTTATATAATACAGTGTATACAGGGAGCGGTACAAGCTGATTGATTACTGTGGGCAACACATTTCCCCCTCCAGTGTATGTTATAACGAATGACTAATCCTTGTGTATACAGTGTAACATACAGGCGAGCGCTATAAGGTATGTACTATATGGGGTGATAGCCCTAGCCTGCAGCAGGATACTACTGAGCCTGGGTGTGACCGGACGGTCCCGTACGAAAGCCCTCACCGCTTTCGCGTCCCGTCCCCAGTGCACAGAATGGAGGTTTAGGTCACACGGGACCTGGCCACATAGGGGATTCCCGCTTACCGTCAGTAACCGCCTGTTACTGACTCCACCCACTGCGCCGTGGGCGGGTTTATGCTGCCACCACCAAACTCCTAACCTGCCGTGGCGTTTGGAACCACGGTTCTGCTCTATGTGCTGACACACTTCCTTACCACACCTGTGTGGTGTTGACGAATCCCCACTTGTCGCTTGACTAGGCCTCTACTTATAGTTGGCAGAAGGCGGAACTTGGAGACGCTGGTTCACCCTAGACAGCCGGTGAACGGAGCTAGGTTTCGCATAGCCCTGTAGGTCACAAGATGATGCTGCTGTCTTTAGGCAGAAGATCTTTATTTGCCCAAATACAGCCTTCAAAAAGGCTCGGCAATACAGCAAGATGTTACAGCAGAATCAAACTGGTATAATACACTTGGAGGCTCACAGGCTACCTCTTTTTATACAATAAAACCACACAGTACCACAGGGGGTCATGTCCCCCCTGACTCCTTTCCATCCAATCAGGATATCTTACAAAATACAAATAAATAAATTACATTTCAAAAGGAGATAAGTGCATATAACAATTTCCTCTTTCCTGTCACACAGACGTTTGTTATCAGTTTAACATTCACTATTGATAAATTTCTCCTTCATCCACTAGGGGCCACTGGAGCGTAGTTACAATGGGAAATAGTAGGCAGTAATTGGGAGCTGGCACTTTAAAATTCTAACCCTGTGGCTAGCTCCTCCCCTACTATCTCCCCTCCAAGCCAGTCTTAGTTTAGTGCCCGAGGTGAGCTGGTTCACTTGGGTTTAGCTGAAGAAATTTTTATTTTTTATTTATTATTTTATTTTTCTTTACACACACACACAGACTGGCAGCTCTGCCACTGCCAGTCTGCACCGCGGGAGCTGCCGGCGGGGTCCCATCGCAGCTGCGTGCGGCTCGGGATGGGCCCCGGCTGAGGGAGACACTGAGCTCTCCTGAGTTGGCCGGACACCGCTGCGTGCGGCGCGTGTCGGGGCCATTCCATCCAGCAGAAGATTTCCGTCAGCATGGCAGCGGTGAGTATCAGCGGCCGGACACCGCTGCGTGCGGCGCGTGTCGGGGCTGCCCCACCAGCAGAAGATTCCGGGGCCGGACACCGCTGCGTGCGGCGCGTGTCGGGGCCGCCCTGTCGAGCAGTGTAACACCGCTAAGTGCGGCGTGTGTCGGGAAGGACAGCGGTGAGTACAATCTCTCCCCTCCCCTTCCCCCCCCCCCCCCTCCTCCTTCCATAATGTTTGCATATGTGGCCCCCAATACCGGAGCGTATAAAGGGCGCATTTGGGGTTTTAGATGGGAGCTTCAGCCCGCTCTGTAAGCGGGCTCAGCGAACTCCACTCCCCGGCCGCAGTATACAGGCAGCCGGTTATGCAGAGCTTATTTTTACACAAAAAAGTTTGAATTGGGCGCCAATAGTGGAGGGGGCGGAGCTAACTCCCGCTCCGTTCGGCGCTAAGCACTCTCCGCTCCCCGGCCGCAGCATACAGGCGGCCGGGGAGATACAGGCGCTTCCCGCTTAATGTGCAGCGGGTTTTCATTTTTGAAATTGGTGCCGGAGCGGGGGGGGTGGAGCTAACTCCCGCGCTGTAGGCTCAGCGCTCTCCGCCCCCCGGCCGCGGCAGCTGCAGCAGCGCGTACAGGTCCCCGGTCGCTCCAGCAGCGCGTACTCCGGCCTCTCCAGCACCTCCGCTCCACGGTCGCTCCAGTACCTCCGCTCCCCGGCCGCTCCAGCACATTTTAAAGGTGAGGTTGATATTCCCGCTTTGCTCAGCGGGCTCCCGGCGGCGGCTCCCAGCGCTCATTGTCACAAAGGGGGATTTTAGTTTTCTGTGCAGGGAGATAAGATATTGGGTTTATCTCACTTTGGCAGCCATTCCTTCCTGCAGGAGAGTCCTCTGCCCGGCATTCCATACAGGAGCCTGCTATATAACAGGAGCTGGGGATTCACTCATTAAGGATTTAAATCTAGTGTGCAATAACAGTTTTTCACACAGTATTTATCTACCCTGTTGGGTGTTTGTTTGTGTATATAGATATATGTATGTGTGCGGGTGTATGTATATATGTGTGTATATATATATATATATATATATATATATGCATACAATGCCATATATAGGGAAATGCCCCGCCTTGCCACATAACACTTTCCCCCATCTCTTCTCGCGGGCTGGCCAACATTTTGAAAAGCCAGCGGAACCTCCGAAAACATCTGGTGCACCTAAATTAGCGGTACGCTACATACAGGGTGGGGTGTTGCCTTCCCTTTATTATTCCTTGGTGTCACTGGGTACTAATGCTATTGGCAATTTGGGGAATGTGTATATATATAAAACAGTGTGGCTCAGCACACTAATCCCCTAAACACCCAACCACAGAGGCCTGGGTTCAAGTACCACAACAGATACTTTAAGGCACAAATAGCGCTGCGGCTCAGTACGCTAGTAGCGGGTATCTCAACAGGGGGACCAGGGTTTTGAATCCCAACCAAAAAAAAAAAAACTTTAAGGGGAGCTCCTATGGCCTAGTGGCTAAGACTCCTGTCCCACAGCGCAGCGTTACTGGTTCACTAGAAAGTTTATATGGAATTGTGTAGGTCTCTACACATTATAGTGCAGACCTTACATAGCGCTGTGTTTATTTAACCCACCTTTTCTCCTTTCGTTTGTCTCACCTGGGATAGTCAAAGAATTCCCTCTTAAGTGTGAAGTATGCGGTGGATCCATCTGCAGAGCCCTCCACGCACCTGCAGGACACTCCTGTTTGAACGGCTCAGATTATGCAGGTAATGTCACTGGTAACCAGAGACCTTGTACGTCATTTCACCTCTCCAGGTTTCTAAAGGAACCTTGCTAACCTTCCATGTTACACGACTCGGCGGTGGAAAGGCCTCTCTGGGAGGAGGCGAGAGATGTCCAGGATACAGAGGATGTCTGTTTTCGGTGCAGTCTCAACCAGTGTCTCAGAATATCCAGATGCATTATACAGCAGTTCGTCTGATACTGCAGGTAAAGAAGGCGGACACGTCAGGTCCATCAGGGTTCGACGCCGATGACGAAATGACAGCGACTGGTCCAGTTTCAGATGAGCTGGACAGGCTCCGGTAGGCGGCCGGCAGACACCCGCATACACAATTTCAGGTATAAAACAATGTTTGTTTCTCTGACGTCCTAGTGGATGCTGGGAACTCCGTAAGGACCATGGGGAATAGACGGACTCCGCAGGAGACTGGGCACTCTAAAAGAAAGATTAGGTACTATCTGGTGTGCACTGGCTCCTCCCTCTATGCCCCTCCTCCAGACCTCAGTTAGAATCCTGTGCCCGGCTGAGCTGGATGCACACTAGGGGCTCTCCTGAGCTCCTAGAAAGAAAGTATATTTTAGGTTTTTTATTTTATAGTGAGACCTGCTGGCAACAGACTCACTGCAGCGAGGGACTAAGGGGAGAAGAAGCGAACCTACCTAACAGGTGGTAGTTTGGGCTTCTTAGGCTACTGGACACCATTAGCTCCAGAGGGATCGACCGCCGGACCCGTCCTTGGTGTTCGTTCCCGTAGCCGCGCCGCCGTCCCCCTTACAGAGCCAGAAGCATGAAGATGGTCCGGAAAATCGGCGGCAGAAGACTTCAGTCTTCACCAAGGTAGCGCACAGCACTGCAGCTGTGCGCCATTGCTCCTCATACACACTTCACACTCCGGTCACTGAGGGTGCAGGGCGCTGGGGGGGGGCGCCCTGAGCAGCAATAAAAACACCTTGGCTGGCAAAATAACCACAATATATAGCCCCAGAGGCTATATATGTGATAATTACCCCTGCCAGAATCCATAAAAAAGCGGGAGAAAAGTCTGCGAAAAAGGGGCGGAGCTATCTCCCTCGGCACACTGGCGCCATTTTCTCTTCACAGTGTAGCTGGAAGACAGCTCCCCAGGCTCTCCCCTGTAGTTTTCAGGCTCAAAGGGTTAAAAAGAGAGGGGGGGGCACTAAATTTAGGCGCAATATTGTTTATACAAGCAGCTATTGGGGAAAACTCACTCAGTGATAGTGTTTATCCCTACATTATATAGCGCTCTGGTGTGTGCTGGCATACTCTCTCTCTGTCTCCCTAAAGGGCTGCGTGGGGTCCTGTCCTCAGTCAGAGCATTCCCTGTGTGTGTGCGGTGTGTCGGTACGGCTGTGTCGACATGTTTGATGAGGAGGCTTATGTGGAGGCGGAGCAGATGCCGATAAATGGGATGTCGCCCCCTGTGGGCCGACACCAGAGTGGATGGATAGGTGGAAGGTATTAACCGACAGTGTCAACTCCTTACATAAAAGACTGGATGACGTAACAGCTATGGGACAGCCGGCTTCTCAGCCCGCGCCTGCCCAGGCGTCTCAAAGGCCATCAGGGGCTCAAAAACGCCCGCTCCCTCAGATGGCAGACACAGATGTCGACACGGAGTCTGACTCCAGTGTCGACGAGGTTGAGACTTATACACAATCCACTAGGAACATCCGTTACATGATCCCGGCAATAAAAAATGTGTTACACATTTCTGACATTAACCCAAGTACCACTAAAAAAGGGTTTTATGTTTGGGGAGAAAAAGCAGGCAGTGTTTTATTCCCCCATCCAATGAGTGAATGAAGTGTGAAAAAGCGTGGGTTCCCCCGATAAGAAACTGGTAATTTCTAAAAAGTTACTGATGGCGTACCCTTTCCCGCCAGAGGATAAGTTACGCTGGGAGATATCCCCTAGGGTGGATAAGGCGCTCACACGTTTGTCAAAAAAGGTGGCACTGCCGTCTTAGGATACGGCCACTTTGAAGGTACCTGCTGATAAAAAGCAGGAGGCTATCCTGAAGTCTGTATTTACACACTCGGGTACTAGACTGAGACCTGCAGATAGTGCTGCTGCAGCGTGGTCGGTGACCCTGTCAAACAGGGATACTATTTTGCGAACATAAGACGTCGTCTTATATATGAGGGATGCACAGAGGGATATTATGCCGGCTGGCATCCAGAATTAATGCAATGTCCTTTCTGTCAGGAGGGTATTAGAGACCCGACACTGGACAGGTGATGCTGACTTTAAAAGGCACATAGAGCCTTATAAGGGTGAGGAATTGTTTGGGGATGGTCTCTGGGACCTCGTATCCACAGCAACAGCTGGGAAGAAAATTTTTTACCTCAGGTTTCCTCACAGCCTAAGAAAGCACTGTATTATCAGTTACAGTCCTTTCGGCTTCAGAAAAGCAAGCGGGTCAAAGGCGCTTCCTTTCTGCATAGAGACGAGGGAAGAGGGAAAAAGCTGCTCCAGTCAGCCAGTTCCCAGAATCAAAATTCTTCCCCCGCTTCCTCTGAGTCCACCGCATGACGCGGGGGCTCCACAGGCGTAGCCAGGTACGGTGGGGGGCCGCCTCAAAAATTTCAGCGATCAGTGGGCTCGCTCACAGGTGGATCCCTGGATCCTTGAAGTAGTATCTCAGGGGTACAGGCTGGAATTCGAGGCGTCTCCCCCCCCCGCCGTTTCCTCAAATCTGCCTTGCCGACAACTCCCTCAGGCAGGGAGGCTGTGCTAGAGGCAATTCACAAGCTGTATTCCCAGCAGGTGATAGTCAAGGTGCCCCTACTTCAACAAGGACGGGGTTACTATTCCACACTGTTTGTGGTACCGAAACCGGACGGTTCGGTGAGACCCATTTTAAATTTGAAGTCCTTGAACACATACATAAAAAAAATTCAAGTTCAAGATGGAATCGCTCAGGGCGGTTATTGCAAGCCTGGAGGAGGGGGATTACATGGTATCCCTGGACATCAAGGATGCTTACCTACATGTCCCCATTTACCATCCTCACCAGGTGTACCTCAGATTTGTGGTACAGGATTGCCATTACCAATTCCAAACACTGCCGTTGGGACTGTCCACGGCACCGAGGGTCTTTACCAAGGTAATGGCAGAAATGATGATACTCCTTCGAAAAAAGGGAGTTTTTAATTATCCCGTACTTGGACGATCTCCTTATAAAGGCGAGGTCCATGGAGCAGTTGTTTGTCGGAGTAGCACTATCTCGGGAAGTGCTACAACAGCACGGATGGATTCTATACATTCCAAAGTCACAGCTGGTTCCTACCACACGCCTGCTGTTCCTGGGGATGGTTCTGGACACGGAACAGAAAAAAGTGTTTCTCCCGCAGGAGAAAGCCAAGGAGCTGTCATCTCTAGTCAGAGACCTCCTGAAACCAAAACAGGTATCGGTGCATCACTGCACACTAGTCCTAGGAAAAATGGTAGCTTCTTACGAAGCAAAATTCCATTCGGCAGGTTCCATGCAAGAACCTTTCAGTGGGACCTCTTGGACAAGTGGTCGGAATCGCATCTTCAGATGCATCGGCTGATAACCCTGTCTCCAAGGACCAGGGTATCTCTACTGTGGTGGCTGCAGAGTGCTCATCTTCAAGAGGGCCGCAAATTCGGCATGCAGAACTGGGTCCTGGTAACCACGGATGCCAGCCTTCGAGGCTGGGGGGCAGTCACACAGGGAAGAAATTTCTAAGGACTTTGGTCAAGTCAGGAGTCGTCCCTACACATAAATATTCTGGAACTGAGGGCCATTTACAATGCCCTAAGTCTGGCAAGGCCTCTGCTTCAAAACCAGCTGGTACTGATCCAATCAGACAACATCACGGCAGTCGCCCATGTAAACCGACAGGGCGGCACAAGAAGCAGGATGGCGATGGCAGAAGCCACAAGGATTCTCCGATGGGCGGAAAATCACGTCTTAGCACTGTCAGCAGTGTTCATTCCGGGAGTGGACAACTGGGAAGCAGACTTCCTCAGCAGACACGACCGACACCCGGGAGAGTGGGGACTTCATCCAGAAGTCTTCCAACTGTTGGTAAACCGTTGGGAAAGGCCACAGGTGGACATGATGGCGTCCCGCCTAAACAAAAAACTAGATATTGCGCCAGGTCAAGGGACCCTCAGGCAATAGCTGTGGACGCTCTAGTGACACCGTGGGTGTACCAGTCGGTTTATGTATTCCCTCCTCTGCCTCTCATACCAAAGGTACTGAGAATAATAAGAAAACGAGGAGTAAGAACGATACTCGTGGTTCCGGATGGGCCAAGAAGAGCTTGGTACCCAGAACTACAAGAAATAATATCAGAGGACCCATGGCCTCTACCGCTCAGACAGGATCTGCTACAGCAGGGGCCCTGTCTGTTCCAAGACTTACCGCGGCTGCGTTGGACGGCATGGCGGTTGAATTCCGGATCCTAAAGCAAAAGGGCATTCCGGAGGAAGTCATTCCTACGCTGATAAAAGCCAGGAAAGAAGTAACCGCAAACCATTATCACCGTATTTGGCGAAAATATGTTGCGTGGTGTGAGGCCAGGAAGGCCCCAACAGAGGAATTTCAGCTGGGTCATTTTCTGCACTTCCTACAGTCAGGAGTGACTATGGGCCTAAATTTGGGTTCCATTAAGGTCCAGATTTCGGCTCTGTCGATTTTCTTCCAGAAAGAACTGGCTTCACTGCCTGGAGTTCAGACATTTGTAAAGGGAGTGCTACATACTCAGTCCCTTTTTTGTGCCTTCTGTGGCACCTTGGGATCTCAACGTGGTGTTGAGTTTCTTAAAATCACATTGGTTTGAGCCACCTAAAACCGTGGATCTGAAATATCTCACGTGGAAAGTGGTCATGTTATTGGCCTTGGCTTCGGCCAGGCGTGTGTCAGAATTGGCGGCTTTGTCATGTAAAAGCCCTTATCTGATTTTCCATATGGATAGGGCAGAATTGTGGACTCGTCCCCAGTTTCTCCCTAAGGTGGTATCAGCTTTTCACTTGAACCAACCTATTGTAGTGCCTGCGGCTACTAGGGACTTGGAAGATTCCAAGTTACTGGACGTAGTCAGGGCCTTAAAAATTTATATTTCCAGGACGGCTGGAGTCAGGAAAACTGACTCGCTTTTTATCCTGTAGGCACCCAACAAAATAGGTGCTCCTGCTTCTAAGCAGACTATTGCTCGCTGAATTTGTAGCACAATTCAGCTGGAGCATTCTGCGGCTGGATTGCCGCATCCTAAATCAGTAACAGCCCATTCCACGAGGAAAGTGGGCTCATCTTGGGCGGCTGCCCGAGGGGTCTCGGCTTTACAACTTTGCCGAGCTGCAACTTGGTCAGGGGCAAACACGTTTGCTAAATTCTACAAATTTGATACCCTGGCTGAGGAGGACCTTGAGTTCTCTCATTCGGTGCTGCAGAGTCATCCGCACTCTCCCGCCCGTTTGGGAGCTTTGGTATAATCCCCATGGTCCTTACGGAGTTCCCAGCATCCACTAGGACGTCAGAGAAAATAAGAATTTACTCACCGGTAAATCTATTTCTCGTAGTCCGTAGTGGATGCTGGGCGCCCATCCCAAGTGCGGATTGTCTGCAATACTTGTATATTGTTATTGCCTAACTAAAGGGTTATTGTTGAGCCATCTGTTGAGAGGCTCAGTTGTTATCATACCGTTAACTGGGTATTGTATCACGAGTTATACGGTGTGATTGGTGTGGCTGGAATGAGTCTTACCCGGGATTCAAAATCCTTCCTTATTGTGTCAGCTCTTCCAGGCACAGTATACTAACTGAGGTCTGGAGGAGGGGCATAGGGGGAGGAGCCAGTGCACACCAGATAGTACCTAATCTTTCTTTTAGAGTGCCCAGTCTCCTGCGGAGCCTGTCTATTCCCCATGGTCCTTACGGAGTTCCCAGCATCCACTACGGACTACGAGAAATAGATTTACCGGTGAGTAAAATCTTATTTCTCTAACGTCCTAAGTGGATGCTGGGGACTCCGTCAGGACCATGGGGTTTAGCGGCTCCGCAGGAGACAGGGCACAATAATAAAAGCTTTAGGATCAGGTGGTGTGCACTGGCTCCTCCCCCTATGACCCTCCTCCAAGCCTCAGTTAGATTTTTGTGCCCGGCCGAGAAGGGTGCAATCTAGGTGGCTCTCCTGAGCTGCTTAGAATAAAAGTTTAAGTTAGGTTTTTTATTTTCAGTGAGTCCTGCTGGCAACAGGCTCACTGCTTCGAGGGACTTAGGGGAGAGAAGTAAACTCACCTGCGTGCAGGATGGATTTGCTTCTTAGGCTACTGGACACCATTAGCTCCAGAGGGAGTCGGAACACAGGTCTCACCCTGGGGTTCGTCCCGGAGCCGTGCCGCCGACCCCCCTTGCAGATGCCGAAGTTGAAGAGGTCCAGAGGTCCAGAAACAGGCGGCAGAAGACTTTCAGTCTTCATAAGGTAGCGCACAGCACTGCAGCTGTGCGCCATTGTTGTCAGCACACTTCATACCAGCGGTCACTGAGGGTGCAGGGCGCTGGGGGGGGGCGCCCTGGGCAGCAATGTATTATACCTTTTTTATGGCTAAAATACATCACATATAGCCCTTGAGGCTATATGGATGTATTTAACCCCTGCCAGATCTCACAAACTCCGGGAGAAGAGCCCGCCGTTTTAGGGGGCGGGGCCTATTCTCCTCAGCACACGGCGCCATTTTCCTGCTCAGCTCTGCTGTGAGGAAGGCTCCCAGGCTCTCCCCTGCACTGCACTACAGAAACAGGGTTAAAACAGAGAGGGGGGGGCACTTATTTGGCGATATGATTACATATGTGAAAATGCTATAAGGGAAAACACTTGTATAAGGGGTTGTCCCTGTATAATTATAGCGTTTTTGGTGTGTGCTGGCAAACTCTCCCTCTGTCTCCCCAAAGGGCTAGTGGGGTCCTGTCCTCTATCAGAGCATTCCCTGTGTGTGTGCTGTGTGTCGGTACGTGTGTGTCGACATGTAGGAGGACGATGTTGGTGAGGAGGCGGAGCAAATTGCCTGTATTGGTGATGTCACTCTCTAGGGAGTTGACACCGGAATGGATGGCTTATTTAGGAATTACGTGATAATGTCAACACGATGCAAAGTCGGTTGACGACATGAGACGGCCGGCAAACAAATTAGTACCTGTCCAGGCGTCTCAGACACCGTCAGGGGCTTGTAAAAACGCCCATTTACCTCAGTTGGTCGACACAGACACAGACACGGACACTGACTTCAGTGTCGACGGTGAAGAAACAAACGTATTTTCCTTTAGGGCCACACGTTACATGTTAAGGGCAATGAAGGAGGTGTTACATATTTCTGATACTACAAGTACCACAAATAAGGGTATTATGTAGGGTGGGAATAATCTACTTGTAGTTTTTCCTGAATCAGATAAATTAAAGTGTGTGATGATACGTGGGTTTCCTCCGATAGAAAATTATTGGAGGTATACCTTTTCCCGCCAGAAGTGAGGGCGAGTTGGGAAACACACCTTAGGGTGGATAAGGCGCTCACACGCTTATAAAAACAAGTGGCGTTACCGTCTCCAGATACGGCCGCCCTCAAAGAGCCAGCTGATAGGAAGCTGAAAAATATCCTAAAAAGTATATACACACATACTGGTGTTATACTACGACCAGCAATCGCCTCAGCCTGGATGTGCAGCGCTGGGGGGGCTTGGTCGGATTTCCTGACTGAAAATATTGATACCCTTGACAGGAACAATATTTTATTGACTATAGAGCATTTTAAGGATGCATTTCTATATATGCGAGATGCGCAGAGGGATATTTGCATTCTGGCATCAAGAGTAGATGTGATGTCCATATCTGCCAGACGATGTTTATAGACACGACAGTGGTCAGGTGATGCAGATTCCAGACGGCACATGGAAGTATTGCCGTATAAAGGGGCGGTCCATCGGACCTGGTGGCCATGGCAACAGCTGGAAAATCCACTTTTGTTACCCCAAGTCACATCTCAGCAGAAAAGGACACAGTCTTTTCAGTCTCAGTCCTTTCGTACCCATAAAGGCAGGCGGGCAAAGGCCAGTCATATCTGCCCAGGGTTAGAGGAAAGGGAAGAAGACTGCAGCAGGCAGCCCATTCCCAGGAACAGAAGTCCTCCACAGCTTCTGCCAAGTCCGCAGCATGACGCTGGGGCCATACAAGCGGACTCAGGTGCGGTGGGGGGTCATCTCAAGAGTTTCAGCACGCAGTGGGCTCACTCGCAAGTGGACTCCTGGATCCTACACGTAGTATCCCAGGTGTACATTGGAAATTCGAGACGTCTTCCCCTCACAAGTTCCTGAAGTCTGCTTTACCAACGTCTCCCTCCGACAGGGAGGCAGTATTGGGAAAAAATTCACAGGCTGTATTCCCAGCAGGTGATAATCGAAGTACCCCTCCTACAACAAGGGAAGGGGTATTATTCCACACTATATTGTGGTACTGAAGCCAAACGGCTCGGTGAGATCAAAAAGATTTGAACAATTACATACAAGGGTTCAAATCAAGATGGAGTCACTCAGAGCAGTGATAGCGAACCAGGACGATATGGTGTCACTGGATATCAGGGACGCTTACCTACATGTCCAAATTTTGCCCTTCTCACCAAGGGTATCTCAGGTTCGTGGTACAGAACTGTCACTATCAGTTCAGACGCTGCCGTTTGGATTGTCCACGGCACCCCGGGTCTTTACCATGGTAATGGCCGAAATGATGATTCTTCCTAAAAGAAATATGGACGCTTTCCTGATAAGGGCAAGGTCCAGAGAACAGTTGGCGGTCGGAGTAGCACTATCTCAAGTAGTTCTACGACAGCACGAGTGGATTCTAAATATTCCAAAATCGCAGCTTTTTCCGACGACACGTCTAATGTTCCTAGGAATGATTCTGGACACAGTCCAGAAAAGGATGTTTTCTCCCGGAGAAGAAGGCCAGGGAGTAATCCGAGCTAGTCAGGAACCTCCTAAAACCAGGAAAAGTATCAGTGCATCATTGCACAAGGGTCCTGTGAAAAATGGTGGTTTCTTACAAAGCGATCCCATTCGGTAGATTTCACGCAAGAACCTTTCAGTGGAATCTGCTGGGAAAATGGTCCGGATCGCATCTTCAGATGCATCAGCGGATAACCCTGTCTCCAAGGACAAGGGTGTTTTCTTCTGCGGTGGCTGCAGAGTGTTCATCTATGAAAGGGCCGCAGATTCGACATTCAGGACTGGGTCCTGGTGACCACGGATGCCAGCCTGAGTGGCTGGGGAGCAGTCACACAAGGAAAAAATTTCCAGGGAGTGTGATCAAGTCTGGAGACTTCTCTCCACATAAATATACTGGAGCTAAGGGCAATTTACAAGGCTCTAAGCTTAGCAAGACCTCTGCTTCAAGGTCAGCCGGTATTGATCCAGTGGGACAACATCACGGCAGTCGCCCACGTAAACAGACAGGGCGGCACATGAAGCAGGAGGGAAATGGCAGAAACTGCAAGGATTCTTCGCTGGGCGAAAAATCATGTGATAATACTCTCAGCAGTGTTAATTCCGGGAGTGGAAAACTGGGAAGCAGACTTCCTCAACAGGCATAACCTCCACCCGGGAGAGTGGGGACTTCAGCGGGAAGTCTTCCACATGATTGTAAACCGTTGGGAAAAACCAAAGGTGGACATGATGGCGTCCCGCCTGAACAAAAAACTAGACAGATATTGCGCCAGGTCAAGGGACCCTCAGGCAATAGCGGTGGACGCTCTGGTAACACTGTGGGTGTACCAGTCAGGGTATGTGTTCCCTCCTATGCATCTCATACCAAAAGTACTGAGAATCATAAGAAGGAGATGAGTAAGAACGATACTCGTGGTTCCGGATGGGTCAAGAAGGACTTGGTACCCGGAACTTCAAGAGATGCTCACGGAAGAACCGTGGCCTCTACCTTTAAGAGAGGACCTGCTCCAGCAGGGGCCTTGTCTTTTCCAAGACTTACCGCGGCTGCGTTTGACGGCATGGCAGTTGAACGCCGGATCCTGAAAGGGCATTCCAGATGAAGTCATCCCTACCCTGGTCGAAGCCAGGAAGGATGTAACCGCAAAACATTTTCACCGCATTTGGCGAAAATATGTTGCGTGGTGTGAGGCCAAGAAGGTCCCTACAGAGGAATTCCAACTGGGTCGTTTCCTACATTTCCTGAAAACAGGACTGTCTATGGGCCTAAAATTAGGGTCCATTAAGGTTCAAATTTCGACCCTGTCGAATTTCTTCCAGAAAGAACTGGCTTCAGTGCCTGAAGTTCAGACGTTTGTAAAAGGGGTACTGCATATACAGCCTCCTTTTGTGCCCCCAGTGGCACCTTGGGATCTCAATGTTGTTTTGAGTTTCCTAAAGTCACATTGGTTTGATCCACTCACCACTGTGGAATTAAAATATTTCACATGGAAGGTGAAGATTCTATTAGCCCTGGCTTCAGCCAGGCGTGTGTCAGAATGGGCGGCTTTATCATATAAAAGCCCTTACTTAATTTTTCATTCTGACGGGGCAGAATTGAGGACTCGTCCTCAATTTCTCCTTAAGGTGTTTTCTGTTTTTCACATGAACCAACCTATTGTGGTACCTGCGGCTACTAGGGACTTGGAGGACTCCAAGTTACTTGACGTTGTCAGGGCCCTGAAAATATATGTTTCCAGGACGACTGGAGTCAGAAAATCTGACTCGCTGTTTAGCCTGTATGCACCCAACAAGATGGGTGTTCCTGCTTCTAAGCAGACGACTGCTCGCTGGATTTGTAGTACAATTCAGCTTGCACATTCTGTGGCAGGCTTGCCACAGCCAAAATCAGTAAAAGCCCATTCCACAAGGAAGTGGGCTCATCTTGGGCGGCTGCCCGAGGGGTCTCGGCTTTACAACTTTGCCGAGCTGCTACTTGGTCAGGGGCACACCCTGACTGAGGAGGACCTGGAGTTCTCTCATTCGGTGCTGCAGAGTCATCCGCACTCTCCCGCCCGTTTGGGAGCTTTGGTATAATCCCCACGGTCCTGACGGAGTCCCCAGCATCCACTTAGGACGTTAGAGAAAATAAGAATTTACTTACCGATAATTCTATTTCTCGTAGTCCGTAGTGGATGCTGGGCGCCCATCCCAAGTGCGGATTGTCTGCAATACTTGTACATAGTTATTGTTACAAAAATCGGGTTATTCTTGTTGTGAGCCATCTTTTCAGAGGCTCCTTCGTTGTTATCATACTGTTAACTGGGTTCAGATCACAGGTTGTACGGTGTGATTGGTGTGGCTGGTATGAGTCTTACCCGGGATTCAATATCTTTCCTTATTATGCACGCTCGTCCGGGCACAGTATCCTAACTGAGGCTTGGAGGAGGGTCATAGGGGGAGGAGCCAGTGCACACCACCTGATCCTAAAGCTTTTATTATTGTGCCCTGTCTCCTGCGGAGCCGCTAAACCCCATGGTCCTGACGGAGTCCCCAGCATCCACTACGGACTACGAGAAATAGAATTATCGGTAAGTAAATACTTATTTTTTCCTATCCTCTCCCCGCAGACGGAGGGGAATGGTATCAGAACCTCTCCAGGGTTTACCCCTCGATGTATCACCGGTCCAACAAGCTGCCGTTTTCCTGAGCAACCTTGCTCAGGTATCCATCGAAGACACATATGCGGCAGCTGGGTTCTACCTTGTCCGGAGCAGGTAGGTTGTGGACCAATTGTCCTCTAGGTTACAGGATATTTCGCATCAGGATCAACTGATGCTTTGGGACACATCAGAATCACTATTCTGCTTTATATTCTTTTGAGGTCTCCACGTCTGTATACTCGGAACCTGCATTTTCGCTTGGGCTGTCTTAACCCGACGACCTCTGGGGCTGCGACAGTGACAGGTGAACATGAAATCCTACAGGGCAGATGGTTCTGGGGAAGGAACTTTCTGCAGGATTTCTTGAACCATTGGAGGTAAGTCCACTTTTCTTTCTCCTACTGCTGCCCCAGCTTCAGGACAGACCTTTACCGTTTTTTCCTCTAGATCTTTCCGTGGCTTTCAAGCTTTCGACTCCACACGCGATATCTCCGTCGCCAGGGGATCTCAGGGTGACAGGCTGAAGCAGCGGTTCAGCATCCTCGGTCCAGTCTGAGTTTAGGTCATCCTATACACCCACTACAGGTCAGACCTTCCTACCACCTGGAGGGTCCCAGGGTAGGGACATGTCGGTGGTCCTACGGGGAGTACTGAGAAGGATTGGGCGGTTACAGACTAGATTTTGCAGTACAACCGTTTCAGGAGTCAAGAGAGTCATACTGCAGGCGGCACTCCATATGCTTCTAACCGCAAAGGGTGTTGATCCCTGTTTCTCAGATATCCTTTGAATCGGGACAGTTCTCAGGCCTTTGTTTTCTGTTCACGTTCCGAAGCCAGTTGGCCAGGCCTATTCTGGCCTTACAATCCTTTCGGTCTGTTATTGCTAGTTTTGAACAAGAAAGGGTGTTTTACGTGTCCCTTGTCTTCAGGGATGCCTGTTTACTGATTTCCGTTGGACGGGCTTTTCTCAGATTCGCATTACAGGATTCTCATTTTCACTGTCAGTCCTTTCCTTTCGGTCTCTCTTCCGCTCCCACAGGGTTCAGGAAGATCACACAATAACTCTTTTTCAAGGACAGTAGGTGACGTTGGTTCCCTAATGGGACAATCTACTGCTACTATCCCACTCTGTACATTAGGTGGCTTCTGAATATCCAGAGGATCCAGGAGCTTCTGGTTCGACACAGATCCAATCTATGCTCCTCGTAGACGTTTCTCAACACGGTCCGTCAGAGGATTTTTCCTTCCTCGGCACCAGGTACTCTATTCCTTCAGTCAAGTTGCGACGCAATGAGTGGTCGCCTACATTCCTCTCTGAGCGGGGGACAACAATCTTTTTTCCAGGTCAAGCCTCCAGGTCAGACTCCCGGGTGAGGGAACATTCCCCGGAGTTTTGTCAGCCGGTCCGCTGTGGGCGGAGATTTCGGTTCGACCTCAGGGCGTTCTGACTGACTCTTTAACCCTTTACTACTCTCGGACGTGAGCTCTGGCGGCAGTAGCCGAGGAGGCCCTCAGGGCTCCGGGGAGTTTTCTGGTTACTCTGTCCTGCCTCCTTTTCTATTTCTACCTCATGTTCGGTAACACAGGAGGGAATTATGCGTGCTAGTCCTCTCGGTGGGCTGGTTGGGCCACGCATGACTTGAAGATACAGATACACCTGTTGTCAGTAGAGGAGCCTGGGCTCCTACCTCGACTGGACTGTCTACTTCAACAGGGTCCTTTTCTTTGTTCAATCTTACACTTGTTTCGTTTAACCGGGTGACTGTTCACGAGACCTCAGAAGGGAGGAGTTCCCTAGTTCGGTTAGGCCTACTGGGCCCCGATTTCAGAAGTCTGTTACCTCTTCTCGCTTTTGCCACTTTTGGAAAACTTTATGGGACATAATAAGGATAAAAGGGATTTTCCCCTTCTTTCAGTTACCATTCATCTTTGGTTTCTCTGGGAGGTTTGGCTCCGCTGCGCTTCAAACCACAATGACTGGAATTTTAGCTCTCTGCCTTTTTCGGTTTTCTTCCAAAAGAGATTAGCCTAGCGGCCGTAAGTTCGGCCTCTTTTTCAGGGAGTTCTCTATTAGCAACTCCCCCGGCTGAGCTTCGGCCTCAGCAGTCGTTTCTTCCAGAGGGGATGTCCATTTTTCATATAAATCTGACACTAGCGTTTTTCGGTCCTCTTTGAATGTTGTCAGGGCTCGCCGACTCTCTCTACAGCGGTCTTAGGCTATTCGACGAAGTGTTTTTCTTCTTTGTGCTGTACGATGCTCCCGTACTAAATAGCCGGGGTCCCAGCATACGCTGGGCCGTTGGATACATCTGACCATCAGACAGTCTTCTTGGCGGTTGCTAGGGAGCCTCCGTTTTCCATTTCAGCGCACTTTACGCGCGTTGCAAGACCTTCGTGGGCGGCTTCCCGTGGGGTCTCCATGAATACTTTGTCGGGCGGCTACTTGGTCGGACCGACATTCGTTTAGTCAAATTCTACAAGTTTGACACTTTTGCGGCCTCTGCATCACAGTTTGGCCGAGCAGTTTTTACAGGACTCTCAGCGCTCTCCCACCCGTTTTTGGGAGCTCTGGGACGTCCCCATTGTAACTACACTCCAGTGGCCCCTAGTGGATGAAGGAGAAATCAGGATTTTGGTACTTACCGATAACTCCCTTTCTCCGATTTCACAGGGGCCACTGGACGCCCGCCCAGCGCTGTTCCTCCTTGTTTTTTGCTTAAAGGTTTGCAGATCACTATATGACTGCTTGTTGAGTTTGGGCTAGCCTGTTGTTTGTTAGGTTCTGTTCCAGGTTTGGTTTGTGTTATCCTGGTTTACAGGGCGTCATTAACCTCCTCTACCTTAAGGTTTGTTTATTCCAGCTCTCCTCGGGCACAGTTTTACGTAGACTGGCTTGGAGGGGAGATAGTAGGGGAGGAGCTAGCCACAGTGTGAGAATTTTAAAGTGCCAGCTCCCAATTACTGCCTACTATTTCCCCATTGTAACTACGCTCCAGTGGCCCCTGTGGAATCGGAGAAAGGGATTTATCGGTAAGTACCAAAATCCTGATTTATCACATAGCTTCAAATACGGTTTGTATTTTATTTCCCAAACAAATGTTATTCCTTCCTGCATCTACCATTCAGGATTCATATATCAATGAAACCAGCTACATAAATAAATACAGGTTCCCAACCCAATCTGACACTCACAGCCACTACCTGCCGTGCAGATCAAAACGGTTTTGTCATTCACACCTCTCTGCTAGCAGAGGCGATTAGCATGCCACTTCCTATTCCCAGAGAATAGGAGATGCTTATTCAGGCAGATATAGTAAGTGCATTTTCCCCTTTAAAACACAGGTGAGCACATCTTAAATATAAAGACATTTAAACATGCATTCCTGCAATTGTGCACAGAGCACTACATATGACATGTTAAGACACATTATTAAACCTATTTTTAAACAGACTGCGCCCAGCGCCGTAAGTACATTTCAAATATGGTGCCTAGCAACAGTTGCATTGAAAAAGTGGCGTCAAGCGCCCATTGTCTCTCAAAATGGCACCGGGCACGAGGAGTTAACCCCTTCACTGCCACGGCCGCCATTACCCCTGTGGCTGGAGGGTCTCTCCGGCCACACTGGGTAACTGGGCCTCATCCTCCCCGCAGTGCTTCCCTCTGGGCCCTTGTGGCTGCTGCTGGTGGGTCCCTCTCCCTGCTGTCTGCTGTTCCACCCTATACCAGGGGCCAGATGACGAGGACCGGGGGGAAGTATTAGGGTAAGGATAGAGAACCGGGTGTATACGGGGTGAGCCTCACTGGCCCTATCCTCACCCTAGTGCTTCCCTCCGGGCCCCTGTGGCTGCTCTGTTCTACACTATACCAGGGACCGGTAGGGGCTGGTGATGAGGACCGGAGGGGAGTATTAGGGTAAGGATAGAGAACCGGGTGTATACGGGGTGAGCCTCACTGGCCCTATCCTCACCCTAGTGCTTCCCTCCGGGCCCCTGTGGCTGCTCTGTTCTACACTATACCAGGGACCGGTAGGGGCTGGTGATGAGGACCGGAGGGGAGTATTAGGGTAAGGATAGGGCGGGGGAGCCGGTATAACATCATTGTTTCCATGTATAGTCCTGTGTGTTGCGGTGCAGTGTAACGTTTTATCATGTGTGTTACTAGTCGCATATTCCATAATAGCGCTCGCATGTTTCTAGCCCTGGCTGCTGCGCAGATCTTCCCTCTTATATTCTTTTACACTACTCTCATTTTTCTGAGACTTTTCCCCAATAAAAGTCATGATATGTGCTCCGTGCACAGCGTTTCCTCTGTCCCCCATGCAGCGCCCCTCTCTCTGCATGCGGAGCATTTCCTCTGCCCTCCATGCAGCGCCCCTCTCTCTGCATGCAGAGCATTTCCTCTGCCCTCCATGCAGAGCCCCTCTCTCTGCATGCAGAGCGTTTCCTCTGTCCCCCATGCAGCGCCCCTCTCTCTGCATGCGGAGCATTTCCTCTGCCCCCCATGCAGCGCCCCTCTCTCTGCATGCGGAGCATTTCCTCTGCCCTCCATGCAGCGCCCCTCTCTCTGCATGCGGAGCATTTCCTCTGCCCTCCATGCAGAGCCCCTCTCTCTGCATGCAGAGCGTTTCCTCTGTCCCCCATGTAGCGCCCCTCTCTCTGCATGCGGAGCATTTCCTCTGCCCTCCATGCAGCGCCCCTCTCTCTGCATGCAGAGCGTTTCCTCTGCCCTCCATGCAGAGCCCCTCTCTCTGCATGCAGAGCATTTTCTCTGCTCCCCCATACAGCGCCCCTCTCTCTGCATGCGGAGCATTTCCTCTGCCCTCCAGGCAGAGCCCCTCTCTCTGCATGCAGAGCGTTTCCTCTGTCCCCCATGTAGCGCCCCTCTCTCTGCATGCGGAGCATTTCCTCTGCCCTCCATGCAGCGCCCCTCTCTCTGCATGCGGAGCGTTTCCTCTGTCCCCCATGCAGCGCCCCTCTCTCTGCATGCGGAGCATTTCCTCTGCCCCCCCATGCAGCGCCCCTCTCTCTGCATGCAGAGTGTTTCCTCTGCCCTCCATGCAGCGCCCCTCTCTCTGCATGCAGAGCGTTTCCTCTGCCCTCCATGCAGCGCCCCTCTCTCTGCATGCGGAGCATTTCCTCTGCCCCCCATGCAGCGCCCCTCTCTCTGCATGCAGAGCGTTTCCTCTGCCCTCCATGCAGCGCCCCTCTCTCTGCATGCAGAGCGTTTCCTCTGCCCTCCATGCAGCGCCCCTCTCTCTGCATGCGGAGCGTTTCCTCTGTCCCCCATGCAGTGCCCCCCTCTCTGCATGCAGAGCTTTTCCTCTGCCCCCCATGCAGTGCCCCCCTCTCTGCATGCAGAGCTTTTCCTCTGCCCCCCATGCAGCATCCCCCTCTCTGCATGCGGAGCGTTTCCTCTGCCCCCCATGCAGCGCCCCTCTCTCTGCATGCAGAGCTTTTCCTCTGTCCCCCCATGCAGTGCCCCCCTCTCTGCATGCAGAGCTTTTCCTCTGCCCCCATGCAGCGTCCCCCTCTCTGCATGCGGAGCGTTTCCACTGCCCCCCATGCAGCGCCCCTCTCTCTGCACGCAGAGCTTTTCCTCTGCCCCCCATGCAGCGCTCCTCTCTCTGTACGCAGAGCTTTTCCTCTGCCCCCCCATGCAGCGCTCCTCTCTCTGTACGCAGAGCTTTTCCTCTGCCCCCCATGCAGCGCCCCTGTCTCTGCACGTAGAGCTTTTCCTCTGTCCCCCATGCAGCGTCCCTCTCTTTGCATGCAGAGCGTTTCTTCTGCCCCCATGCAGCGCCTCTCTCTCTGCATGCAGAGCATTTCCTCTGTCCCCCATATAGTGCCCCTCTGTGTGAGGTTTGGGCCTCAGTGTGAGGTAAGTATCTGTGTAAGGTGCCGGCCTCAGTGTGAGGTTTTTGTGTGAGGTAAGTATCTGTGTGAGGTGCGGGCCTCAATGTGAGGTATCTGTTTGAGGTGCAGGTCTCAGTGTGAGTTAAGTATCTGTGAGGTGCGGCCCTCAGGGTGAGGTGTGGGCCTCAGTGTGAGTTATCTGTGTGAGGTGCTGCCCTCAGTATGAGGTATCTGTGTGAGGTGTGGCCCTCAGTGTGAGGTATCTGTGTGAGGTGCGGCCCTCAGTGTGAGGTGTGGGCCTCAGTGTGAGGTATCTGTGTGAGGTGTGGGCCTCAGTGTGAGGTATCTGTGTGAGGTGAAGTCCTCAGTGTGAAGTAAGTATCTGTGTGAGGTGAGGTCCTCAGTGTGAAGTAAGTATCTGTGTGAGGTGTGGGCCTCAGTGTGAGGTATCTGTGTGAGGTGTGGGCCTCAGTGTGAGGTATCTGTGAGGTGTGGGCCTCAGTGTGAGGTATCTGAGGTGTGGACCTCTGTGAGGTGTCTGTGAGGTGTGGGCCTCAGTGTGAGGTATCTGTGTGAGGTGTGGGCCTCTGTGAGGTATATGTGTGAGGTGAAGAAGTAATAAAATCCATCTTCTCATTTTAGACATGGCCGTCAGCATGGCGTCTCAGTTTTTCTCCCAAGATGAGGGGGCACCAGATGTAATGTCCACCTCTGAGAAGGTAAGTGTACATGTGTGTGCGTGGTGGAGGATATTGTTAGGCTGGTGTAGGTCCTGAGTTCTCATCCTTTGTGGTGTAATATGGGTGTATACATGTAAAGCTATGTGGCTGTATTGGTGCAGCCGCCATCTTGGCCACGCGGGCTGGGTCTCCAGCACTGTATAATGGGGTGCTGCAAGACGGCCAGTCATACATTAGATCTTCTGTTCCTCTCTAGCCTCTCCTGTGGGGGCTTGGTTACTGAAATATCCGGGCAGACATGAGGTGGAATGGGGGCGGGAGTGCTGGGCAGTCTCTTCATATAACGCAGCGTAGGTAGGTACCTCACAGGTATTTTATGTTTGTCTACTTACATCATTTCAGGTTGTGGAATTGTTGAACACGGCTGCTCTCGCCACAAATGACTCCAAAATTACCATGCTGAAACAGGTGAGTTCCCGGTCTTCCCCGTGGCCTGGATGTGGGCCTGTATGTACCTCACATTTATTCTCCTCACTTGCAGGTTCAGGAGCTTATAATAAACAAGGAACCGACCCTGCTGGATAACTTTCTGGATGTAAGTGATTGTGCTGGAATTAATACGGTAGGTACGAGTTGTATCTTCCTCTGTATAATCCCACAATCGTTCTTTGTAGGAAATCATCGCTTTCCAGGCAGATAAATCTGTAGAAGTTCGGAAATTTGTTGTCAATTTCATTGAAGAGGCATGGTAAGTTATTGTGTGTGTTATTATAGACTATCTGTATATCAGCATGGAGGGGGGGGGGGGTGTACCATGTGTATACCTGCATGTGGGGAGGTACCGTGTGTGTATAGGTGTATATTGGCATGTGGGGAGGTACCATATTGGTTTAGGTGTATATCAGTATGTGGGGGAGGTACCGTATTTGCCGGCGTATAAGACGACTGGGCGTATAAGACGACCCCCAACATTTCCACTCAAAATATAGAGTTTGTTATATACTCGCCGTATAAGACTACCCCCTTCCACACACCAAATAAAACGTAAAAGAACATCAGATTTGTGACATACTGTATATTATGACCTGATAAGAGATTTGGATAGGGAGTATTTATCAAGGTATGCATAAGAAGGGGGGAGGGGGCGAGGAGAAAGTTGTAAAATGTATAAAAGTATACCCCTGTGTGCATTTAGTGTTACCGGTTTCACATGAGTGCCATTAGTATTAGTGCCATTACAGTACCTGTCATTGTCACCATTGTACGGCCACAACGCGACTGCAGCGCCTCCGGCCAGTCCCTGCATCTCCCTGTAATTGGCACCAGTGACCCGCCGCGGCCGCACTGGATATCGCGCGATACTGGATGGTGAGTAGAATGAGGTGGGCGGGCATCGGGAGGCCACTATGGGCACCGGGCGAGTATCGGAAGGCCACTATGGCAGCTATGTCTATCCCAACTGAAGTGCACCCGGCGTATAAGACGACCCCCCAACTTGGAGGCATGTTTTTCAGGGCAAAAAAGTAGTCTTATACGCCAGCAAATACTGTAGGTGTATATCAAGCACAATAGCTCCTACTTTGCACACCTGACTGGTTGCCAAGAGACTGATTGAAGCGCCTTCAGCAGGATTTGCTGTACTGTGTTTCTTCCGGATTCTAGCGCCCTGCCTAAAACAATCCTAGAGTGAACACTACAGAGAGTTACTTGAGTACATTGGACCTCTGGATAAATGTGTTACACAGACAGGATCTGAACCAACAACTTGTACTGTAGAATGTTTTCTGGCTGATACGTGTTTGGAATCTGAGGGCTGTAAGTGTCTCCAGCACTTAGAGTACAGGAATATTACTAGATCCCCAAGCGATTCCCTCATCGTGCAGAAAATGTCAGCATCTGATTAGTCTATATGGAAACGGGGCCTGGACTGCACACCCTAGCTTATTATAATGGGATGTGCTACCTTGCTGGGACTAAGTACTGTAATACTACAACATAGGAACAAAGGGTGCAGGTGCACCATACACCATTAAAATTATTGTAACCATAATATAATATTTGAGGTTCTTGGCATATATTGGCCAGTATATGATCCTGCCCACCTGCTTCACGGTGACCTCATCGGACAGGTCCCTAACACTATAGGGGTTCACCTCCGGGACGCAGAGCACCCCCAGACCACCCCAGCCAAACCACCCCAGGGCATCACACAGAAAAAAAGGATAGGAGTGAAAGATCAGTGTTAAGCAAATGAAAGAGGCTGCTGAATGTAAAAGAAAAGAAGAGGACAGCAGTAAAGTGTTAGAATGTGAAGTTTAGCTGAGCAGTGTTAGAAGTGTAAAAAATATGTGAAGAAAGCTACATAAATCTAAAACAAACACAATGTGATATAAGTGTTAAAAGTAAATGTAAGGTGGTGATGCCCCAAGGTGGCCCAGCCAGAGCAATATAGGGAGCTCCACGCACCAAAAGCTCACCCCCAAACTGACTTTGTATATAATTAAAAGGATCATACCTATGTCTTTTGTGCAGTCAGAATGTGCTGGTTCCCTGTTTAAAAGCCTGATTAGTGTAGACCCCTACTGCCACCCCGGGTCTGGTCATATATTACACGGTAGCAGGAAAATGGTAAAGGCTTCTTCACTCATTGCATTTGGTACATATAACGGTCCATCCATGAAAGAACAGATCTGTTCTGCAATCTCTGGCAATACGATTGAGGGTGTGGCTGCAGGTAAGACAGGTGTTACACACAATATACAACATACTATAGACTATTACAGTACTGGGGAAAGATACATTAATTATCTCAATGTTAAGTTACAGCGAAGCAACAAGAGGACTGAGATCTGAGAGTGTGGGATATCCACTTACTATTCTGTTCCATGTTATGTGTGGGTGGGAGAGGTCAGTCCACCCGCTGACACATTTTTGCTTTTTTTGGCCTCTCTTTACAGTAAGCTGGATAATGAGCTCTTGATTAAATTAATTGCCAATCTCCACATGCTCCTAAAGGATGAGAATGTCAATGTGGTGAAAAAGTCCATTCTGACCATGACCCAGCTGTACAAAGTGGCTCTTCAGGTGAGAATGTTTCTGCTGCTCCCCCTTAAATCTGCTGCTGGTCTCCCCAGTTCCTGATGGTTCTTCTGCCGTTACTGCTGCTCCCCCTCATATCTGCTGCTGGTTTCCCCAGTTCCTGATGTTCCTCCTGCCGTTACTGCTGCTCCCCCTCATATCTGCTGCTGGTTTCCCCAGTTCCTGATGCTCCTCCTGCCGTTACTGCTGCTCCTCATATCTGCTGCTGGTTTCCCCAGTTCCTGATTCTCCTCATATCTGCTGCAGGTTTCCCCAGTTCCTGATTCTCCTCCTGCCGTTACTGCTGCTCCCCCTCATATCTGCTGCTGGTTTCCCCAGTTCCTGATGCTCCTCCTTCCGTTACTGCTGCTCCTCATATCTGCTGCTGGTTTCCCCAGTTCCTGATTCTCCTCATATCTGCTGCTGGTTTCCCCAGTTCCTGATGCTCCTCCTTCCGTTACTGCTGCTCCTCATATCTGTTGCTGGTTTCCCCAGTTCCCGATGCTCCTCCTTCCGTTACTGCTGCTCCTCATATCTGCTGCTGGTTTCCCCAGTTCCTGATTCTCCTCATATCTGTTGCTGGTTTCCCCAGTTCCTTATGCTCCTCCTTCCGTTACTGCTGCTCCCCCTCATATCTGCTGCTGGTTTCCCCAGTTCCTGATGCTCCTCCTACCGTTACTGCTGCTCCCCCTCATATCTGCTGCTGGTTTCCCCAGTTCCTGATGCTCCTCCTTCCGTTACTGCTGCTCCTCCTCATATCTGCTGTTGGTTTCCCCAGTTCCTGATGCTCCTCCCGCCGTTACTGCTGCTCCCCCTCATATCTGCTGCTGGTTTCCCCAGTTCCTGATGCTCCTCCTTCCGTTACTGCTGCTCCTCATATCTGCTGCTGGTTTCCCCAGTTCCTGATGCTCCTCCTTCCGTTACTGCTGCTCCCCCTCATATCTGCTGCTGGTTTCCCCAGTTCCTGATGCTCCTCCTTCCATTACTGCTGCTCCCCCTCATATCTGCTGCTGGTTTCCCCAGTTCCTGATGCTCCTCCTGCCGTTACTGCTGCTCCTCATATCTGTTGCTGGTTTCCCCAGTTCCTGATGCTCCTCCTTCCGTTACTGCTGCTCCCCCTCATATCTGCTGCTGGTTTCCCCAGTTCCTGATGCTCCTCCTACCGTTACTGCTGCTCCCCCTCATATCTGCTGCTGGTTTCCCCAGTTCCTGATGCTCCTCCTTCCGTTACTGCTGCTCCTCCTCATATCTGCTGTTGGTTTCCCCAGTTCCTGATGCTCCTCCCGCCGTTACTGCTGCTCCCCCTCATATCTGCTGCTGGTTTCCCCAGTTCCTGATGCTCCTCCTTCCGTTACTGCTGCTCCTCATATCTGCTGCTGGTTTCCCCAGTTCCTGATGCTCCTCCTTCCGTTACTGCTGCTCCCCCTCATATCTGCTGCTGGTTTCCCCAGTTCCTGATGCTCCTCCTTCCATTACTGCTGCTCCCCCTCATATCTGCTGCTGGTTTCCCCAGTTCCTGATGCTCCTCCTGCCGTTACTGCTGCTCCTCATATCTGTTGCTGGTTTCCCCAGTTCCTGATGCTCCTCCTTCCGTTACTGCTGCTCCCCCTCATATCTGCTGCTGATTTCCCCAGTTCCTGATGCTCCTCCTTCCGTTACTGCTGCTCCCCCTCATATCTGCTGCTGATTTCCCCAGTTCCTGATGCTCCTCCTGCCGTTACTGCTGCTCCCCCTCATGTCTGCTGCTGGTTTCCCCAGTTCCTGATGCTCCTCCTTCCGATACTGCTGCTCCCCCTCATATCTGCTGCTGGTTTCCCCAGTTCCTGATGCTCCTCCCGCCGTTACTGCTGCTCCCCCTCATATCTGCTGCTGGTTTCCCCAGTTCCTGATGCTGCTCCTTCCGTTACTGCTGCTCCTCATATCTGTTGCTGGTTTCCCCAGTTCCTGATGCTCCTCCTTTCGTTACTGCTGCTCCTCATATCTGTTGCTGGTTTCCCCAGTTCCTGATGCTCCTCCTTCCGTTACTGCTGCTCCCCCTCATATCTGCTGCTGGTTTCCCCAGTTCCTGATGCTCCTCCTTCCATTACTGCTGCTCCCCCTCATATCTGCTGCTGGTTTCCTTAGTTCCTGATGCTCCTCCTTCCGTTACTGCTGCTCCCCCTCATATCTGCTGCTGATTTCCCCAGTTCCTTATGCTCCTCCTTCCGTTACTGCTCCCCCTCATATCTGCTGCTGGTTTCCCCAGTTCCTGATGCTCCTCCTTCCGTTACTGCTGCTCCCCCTCATATCTGCTGCTGATTTCCCCAGTTCCTGATGCTCCTCCTTCCGTTACTGCTGCTCCTCATATCTGCTGCTGATTTCCCCAGTTCCTGATGCTCCTCCTTCCGTTACTGCTGCTCCCCCTCATATCTGCTGCTGATTTCCCCAGTTCCTGATGCTCCTCCTTCCGTTACTGCTCCCCCTCATATCTGCTGCTGGTTTCCCCAGTTCCTGATGCTCCTCCTTCCGTTACTGCTGCTCCCCCTCATATCTGCTGCTGATTTCCCCAGTTCCTGATGCTCCTCCTTCCGTTACTGCTGCTCCTCATATCTGCTGCTGATTTCCCCAGTTCCTGATGCTCCTCCTTCCGTTACTGCTCCCCCTCATATCTGCTGCTGATTTCCCCAGTTCCTGATGCTCCTCCTTCCGTTACTGCTGCTCCTCATATCTGCTGCTGATTTCCCCAGTTCCTGATGCTCCTCCTTCCGTTACTGCCCCCCCTCATATCTGCTGCTGGTTTCCCCAGTTCCTGATGCTCCTCCTTCCGTTACTGCTGCTCCCCCTCATATCTGCTGCTGGTTTCCCCAGTTCCTGATGCTCCTCCTGCCGTTACTGCTGCTCCTCATATCTGCTGCTGGTTTCCCCAGTTCCTGATGCTCCTCCTTCCGTTACTGCTGCTCCTCATATCTGCTGCTGATTTCCCCAGTTCCTGATGCTCCTCCTTCCGTTACTGCCCCCCCTCATATCTGCTGCTGGTTTCCCCAGTTCCTGATGCTCCTCCTTCCGTTACTGCTGCTCCCCCTCATATCTGCTGCTGATTTCCCCAGTTCCTGATGCTCCTCCTGCCGTTACTGCTGCTCCTCATATCTGCTGCTGGTTTCCCCAGTTCCTGATGCTCCTCCTTCCGTTACTGCTGCTCCTCATATCTGCTGCTGATTTCCCCAGTTCCTGATGCTCCTCCTTCCGTTACTGCTGCTCCCCCTCATATCTGCTGCTGGTTTCCCCAGTTCCTGATGCTCCTCCTGCCGTTACTGCTGCTCCTCATATCTGCTGCTGGTTTCCCCAGTTCCTGATGCTCCTCCTTCTGTTACTGCTGCTCCTCATATCTGCTGCTGATTTCCCCAGTTCCTGATGCTCCTCCTTCCGTTACTGCTCCCCCTCATATCTGCTGCTGATTTCCCCAGTTCCTGATGCTCCTCCTTCCGTTACTGCTCCTCCTCATATCTGCTGCTGATTTCCCCAGTTCCTGATGCTCCTCCTTCCGTTACTGCTGCTCCCCCTCATATCTGCTGCTGATTTCCCCAGTTCCTGATGCTCCTCCTTCCGTTACTGCTGCTCCCCCTCATATCTGCTGCTGATTTCCCCAGTTCCTGATGCTCCTCCTGCTGTTAATGCTGCTGCTCCTCATATCTGCTGCTGGTTTCCCCAGTTCCTGATGCTCCTCCTTCTGTTACTGCTCCCCCTCATATCTGCTGCTGATTTCCCCAGTTCCTGATGCTCCTCCTTCCGTTACTGCTGCTCCTCATATCTGCTGCTGATTTCCCCAGTTCCTGATTCTCCTCATATCTGCGGCTGGTTTCCCCAGTTCCTGATGCTCCTCCTTCCGTTACTGCTGCTCCTCATATCTGCTGCTGGTTTCCCCAGTTCCTGATGCTCCTCCTTCCGTTACTGCTGCTCCTCATATCTGCTGCTGGTTTCCCCAGTTCCTGATGCTCCTCCTTCCGTTACTGCTGCTCCTCATATCTGCTGCTAGTTTCCCCAGTTCCTGATGCTCCTCCTGCCGTTACTGCTGCTCCCCCTCATATCTGCTGCTGGTTTCCCCAGTTCCTGATGTTCCTCCTTCCGTTACTGCTGCTCCCCCTCATATCTGCTGCTGGTTTCCCCAGTTCCTGATGCTCCTCCTTCCGTTACTGCTGCTCCTCATATCTGCTGCTGGTTTCCCCAGTTCCTGATGCTCCTCCTTCCGTTACTGCTGCTCCTCATATCTGCTGCTGGTTTCCCCAGTTCCTGATGCTCCTCCTGCCGTTACTGCTCCCCCTCATATCTGCTGCTGGTTTCCCCTGTTCCTGATGCTCCTCCTGCCGTTACTGCTGCTCCCCCTCATATATGCTGCTGGTTTCCCCAGTTCCTGATGCTCCTCCTTCCGTTACTGCTCCCCCTCATATCTGCTGCTGGTTTCCCCAGTTCCTGATGCTCCTCCTTCCGTTACTGCTGCTCCTCATATCTGCTGCTGGTTTCCCCAGTTCCTGATGCTCCTCCTGCCGTTACTGCTGCTCCTCATATCTGCTGCTGGTTTCCCCAGTTCCTGATGCTCCTCCTTCCGTTACTGCTGCTCCCCCTCATATCTGCTGCTGGTTTCCCCAGTTCCTGATGTTCCTCCTGCCGTTACTGCTCCCCCTCATATCTGCTGCTGGTTTCCCCTGTTCCTGATGCTCCTCCCACCGTTACTGCTGCTCCCCCTCATATCTGCTGCTGGTTTCCCCAGTTCCTGATGCTCCTCCTTCCGTTACTGCTGCTCCTCATATCTGTTGCTGGTTTCCCCAGTTCCTGATGCTCCTCCTTCCGTTACTGCCCCCCCTCATATCTGCTGCTGGTTTCCCCAGTTCCTGATGTTCCTCCTGCCGTTACTGCTGCTCCCCCTCATATCTGCTGCTGGTTTCCCCAGTTCCTGATGCTCCTCCTTCCGTTACTGCTCCTCCTCATATCTGCTGCTGGTTTCCCCAGTTCCTGATGCTCCTCCTTCCGTTACTGCTCCTCCTCATATCTGCTGCTGGTTTCCCCAGTTCCTGATGCTCCTCCTGCCGTTACTGCTCCTCCTCATATCTGCTGCTGGTTTCCCCAGTTCCTGATGCTCCTCCTGCCGTTACTGCTCCTCCTCATATCTGCTGCTGGTTTCCCCAGTTCCTGATGCTCCTCCTTCCGTTACTGCTCCTCCTCATATCTGCTGCTGGTTTCCCCAGTTCCTGATGCTCCTCCTTCCGTTACTGCTGCTCCCCCTCATATCTGCTGCTGGTTTCCCCAGTTCCTGATGCTCCTCCTGCCGTTACTGCTCCTCCTCATATCTGCTGCTGGTTTCCCCAGTTCCTGATGCTCCTCCTTCCGTTACTGCTGCTCCTCATATCTGCTGCTAGTTTCCCCAGTTCCTGATGCTCCTCCTGCCGTTACTGCTGCTCCCCCTCATATCTGCTGCTGGTTTCCCCAGTTCCTGATGCTCCTCCTTCCGTTACTGCTGCTCCTCATATCTGCTGCTGGTTTCCCCAGTTCCTGATGCTCCTCCTTCCGTTACTGCTGCTCCCCCTCATATCTGCTGCTGGTTTCCCCAGTTCCTGATGCTCCTCCTTCCGTTACTGCTGCTCCTCATATCTGCTGCTGGTTTCCCCAGTTCCTGATGCTCCTCCTGCCGTTACTGCTCCCCCTCATATCTGCTGCTGGTTTCCCCTGTTCCTGATGCTCCTCCTGCCGTTACTGCTGCTCCCCCTCATATCTGCTGCTGGTTTCCCCAGTTCCTGATTCTCCTCCTGCCGTTACTGCTGCTCCCCCTCATATCTGCTGCTGATTTCCCCAGTTCCTGATGCTCCTCCTGCTGTTAATGCTGCTGCTCCTCATATCTGCTGCTGGTTTCCCCAGTTCCTGATGCTCCTCCTTCTGTTACTGCTCCCCCTCATATCTGCTGCTGATTTCCCCAGTTCCTGATGCTCCTCCTTCCGTTACTGCTGCTCCTCATATCTGCTGCTGATTTCCCCAGTTCCTGATTCTCCTCATATCTGCGGCTGGTTTCCCCAGTTCCTGATGCTCCTCCTTCCGTTACTGCTGCTCCTCATATCTGCTGCTGGTTTCCCCAGTTCCTGATGCTCCTCCTTCCGTTACTGCTGCTCCTCATATCTGCTGCTGGTTTCCCCAGTTCCTGATGCTCCTCCTTCCGTTACTGCTGCTCCTCATATCTGCTGCTGGTTTCCCCAGTTCCTGATGCTCCTCCTTCCGTTACTGCTGCTCCTCATATCTGCTGCTGGTTTCCCCAGTTCCTGATGCTCCTCCTGCCGTTACTGCTCCCCCTCATATCTGCTGCTGGTTTCCCCTGTTCCTGATGCTCCTCCTGCCGTTACTGCTGCTCCCCCTCATATCTGCTGCTGGTTTCCCCAGTTCCTGATGCTCCTCCTTCCGTTACTGCTCCCCCTCATATCTGCTGCTGGTTTCCCCAGTTCCTGATGCTCCTCCTTCCGTTACTGCTGCTCCTCATATCTGCTGCTGGTTTCCCCAGTTCCTGATGCTCCTCCTGCCGTTACTGCTGCTCCTCCTGCCGTTACTGCTGCTCCTCATATCTGCTGCTGGTTTCCCCAGTTCCTGATGCTCCTCCTTCCGTTACTGCTGCTCCCCCTCATATCT
The DNA here is from genome assembly GCF_028390025.1 of Pseudophryne corroboree. Taxonomy (NCBI): domain Eukaryota; kingdom Metazoa; phylum Chordata; class Amphibia; order Anura; family Myobatrachidae; genus Pseudophryne; species Pseudophryne corroboree. The sequence continues at coordinate 489,936,929 of NC_086451.1, forward strand.
GCTGCTGGTTTCCCCAGTTCCTGATGTTCCTCCTGCCGTTACTGCTCCCCCTCATATCTGCTGCTGGTTTCCCCTGTTCCTGATGCTCCTCCCACCGTTACTGCTGCTCCCCCTCATATCTGCTGCTGGTTTCCCCAGTTCCTGATGCTCCTCCTTCCGTTACTGCTGCTCCTCATATCTGTTGCTGGTTTCCCCAGTTCCTGATGCTCCTCCTTCCGTTACTGCCCCCCCTCATATCTGCTGCTGGTTTCCCCAGTTCCTGATGCTCCTCCTTCCGTTACTGCTGCTCCTCATATCTGTTGCTGGTTTCCCCAGTTCCTGATGTTCCTCCTGCCGTTACTGCTGCTCCCCCTCATATCTGCTGCTGGTTTCCCCAGTTCCTGATGCTCCTCCTTCCGTTACTGCTCCTCCTCATATCTGCTGCTGGTTTCCCCAGTTCCTGATGCTCCTCCTTCCGTTACTGCTCCTCCTCATATCTGCTGCTGGTTTCCCCAGTTCCTGATGCTCCTCCTGCCGTTACTGCTCCTCCTCATATCTGCTGCTGGTTTCCCCAGTTCCTGATGCTCCTCCTGCCGTTACTGCTCCTCCTCATATCTGCTGCTGGTTTCCCCAGTTCCTGATGCTCCTCCTTCCGTTACTGCTCCTCCTCATATCTGCTGCTGGTTTCCCCAGTTCCTGATGCTCCTCCTTCCGTTACTGCTGCTCCCCCTCATATCTGCTGCTGGTTTCCCCAGTTCCTGATGCTCCTCCTGCCGTTACTGCTCCTCCTCATATCTGCTGCTGGTTTCCCCAGTTCCTGATGCTCCTCCTTCCGTTACTGCTGCTCCTCATATCTGCTGCTAGTTTCCCCAGTTCCTGATGCTCCTCCTGCCGTTACTGCTGCTCCCCCTCATATCTGCTGCTGGTTTCCCCAGTTCCTGATGCTCCTCCTTCCGTTACTGCTGCTCCTCATATCTGCTGCTGGTTTCCCCAGTTCCTGATGCTCCTCCTTCCGTTACTGCTGCTCCTCATATCTGCTGCTGGTTTCCCCAGTTCCTGATGCTCCTCCTGCCGTTACTGCTCCCCCTCATATCTGCTGCTGGTTTCCCCTGTTCCTGATGCTCCTCCTGCCGTTACTGCTGCTCCCCCTCATATCTGCTGCTGGTTTCCCCAGTTCCTGATTCTCCTCCTGCCGTTACTGCTGCTCCCCCTCATATCTGCTGCTGGTTTCCCCAGTTCCTGATGCTCCTCCTTCCGTTACTGCTCCCCCTCATATCTGCTGCTGGTTTCCCCAGTTCCTGATGCTCCTCCTTCCGTTACTGCTGCTCCTCATATCTGCTGCTGGTTTCCCCAGTTCCTGATGCTCCTCCTGCCGTTACTGCTCCCCCTCATATCTGCTGCTGATTTCCCCAGTTCCTGATGCTCCTCCTTCCGTTACTGCTGCTCCCCCTCATATCTGCTGCTGGTTTCCCCAGTTCCTGATGTTCCTCCTGCCGTTACTGCTCCCCCTCATATCTGCTGCTGGTTTCCCCAGTTCCTGATGCTCCTCCTTCCGTTACTGCTGCTCCCCCTCATATCTGCTGCTGGTTTCCCCAGTTCCTGATGCTCCTCCTTCCGTTACTGCTCCTCCTCATATCTGCTGCTGATTTCCCCAGTTCCTGATGCTCCTCCTTCCGTTACTGCTGCTCCCCCTCATATCTGCTGCTGGTTTCCCCAGTTCCTGATGCTCCTCCTTCCGTTACTGCTGCTCCTCATATCTGCTGCTGATTTCCCCAGTTCCTGATGCTCCTCCTTCCGTTACTGCTCCTCCTCATATCTGCTGCTGATTTCCCCAGTTCCTGATGCTCCTCCTTCCGTTACTGCTGCTCCCCCTCATATCTGCTGCTGATTTCCCCAGTTCCTGATGCTCCTCCTTCCGTTACTGCTGCTCCCCCTCATATCTGCTGCTGGTTTCCCCAGTTCCTGATGCTCCTCCTTCCGTTACTACCGCTCCCCCTCATATCTGCTGCTGGTTTCCCCAGTTCCTGATGCTCCTCCTGCTGTTACTGCTGCTCCTCATATCTGTTGCTGGTTTCCCCAGTTCCTGATTCTCCTCCTGCCGTTACTGCTGCTCCCCCTCATATCTGCTGCTGGTTTCCCCAGTTCCTGATGCTCCTCCTGCCGTTACTGCTCCTCCTCATATCTGCTGCTGGTTTCCCCAGTTCCTGATGCTCCTCCTTCCGTTACTGCTGCTCCCCCTCATATCTGCTGCTGATTTCCCCAGTTCCTGATGCTCATCCTTCCGTTACTGCTGCTCCTCATATCTGCTGCTGGTTTCCCCAGTTCCTGATGCTCCTCCTGCCGTTACTGCTGCTCCTCATATCTGCTGCTGGTTTCCCCAGTTCCTGATGCTCCTCCTGCCGTTACTGCTGCTCCCCCTCATATCTGCTGCTGGTTTCCCCAGTTCCTGATGCTCCTCCTTCCGTTACTGCTCCCCCTCATATCTGCTGCTGATTTCCCCAGTTCCTGATGCTCCTCCTTCCGTTACTGCTCCCCCTCATATCTGCTGCTGGTTTCCCCAGTTCCTGATGCTCCTCCTGCCGTTACTGCTGCTCCTCATATCTGCTGCTGGTTTCCCCAGTTCCTGATGCTCCTCCTTCCGTTACTGCTGCTCCCCCTCATATCTGCTGCTGGTTTCCCCAGTTCCTGATGCTCCTCCTTCCGTTACTGCTGCTCCCCCTCATATCTGCTGCTGATTTCTCCAGTTCCTGATGCTCCTCCTTCCGTTACTGCTGCTCCCCCTCATATCTGCTGCTGGTTTCCCCAGTTCCTGATGCTCCTCCTGCCGTTACTGCTGCTCCCCCTCATATCTGCTGCTGGTTTCCCCAGTTCCTGATGCTCCTCATATCTGCTGTTGGTTTCCCCAGTACCTGATGCTCCTCCTTCCGTTACTGCTGCTCCTCATATCTGCTGCTGGTTTCCCCAGTTCCTGATGCTCCTCCTTCCGTTACTGCTGCTCCTCATATCTGCTGCTGGTTTCCCCAGTTCCTGATGCTCCTCCTTCCGTTACTGCTGCTCCCCCTCATATCTGCTGCCTATTTCCCCAGTTCCTGATGCTCCTCCTTCCGTTACTGCCCCCCCTCATATCTGCTGCTGGTTTCCCCAGTTCCTGATGCTCCTCCTTCCGTTACTGCTGCTCCCCCTCATATCTGCTGCTGATTTCCCCAGTTCCTGATGCTCCTCCTGCCGTTACTGCTGCTCCTCATATCTGCTGCTGGTTTCCCCAGTTCCTGATGCTCCTCCTTCCGTTACTGCTGCTCCTCATATCTGCTGCTGATTTCCCCAGTTCCTGATGCTCCTCCTTCCGTTACTGCCCCCCCTCATATCTGCTGCTGGTTTCCCCAGTTCCTGATGCTCCTCCTTCCGTTACTGCTGCTCCCCCTCATATCTGCTGCTGATTTCCCCAGTTCCTGATGCTCCTCCTGCCGTTACTGCTGCTCCTCATATCTGCTGCTGGTTTCCCCAGTTCCTGATGCTCCTCCTTCCGTTACTGCTGCTCCTCATATCTGCTGCTGATTTCCCCAGTTCCTGATGCTCCTCCTTCCGTTACTGCTGCTCCCCCTCATATCTGCTGCTGGTTTCCCCAGTTCCTGATGCTCCTCCTGCCGTTACTGCTGCTCCTCATATCTGCTGCTGGTTTCCCCAGTTCCTGATGCTCCTCCTTCCGTTACTGCTGCTCCCCCTCATATCTGCTGCTGATTTCTCCAGTTCCTGATGCTCCTCCTTCCGTTACTGCTGCTCCCCCTCATATCTGCTGCTGGTTTCCCCAGTTCCTGATGCTCCTCCTGCCGTTACTGCTGCTCCCCCTCATATCTGCTGCTGGTTTCCCCAGTTCCTGATGCTCCTCATATCTGCTGTTGGTTTCCCCAGTACCTGATGCTCCTCCTTCCGTTACTGCTGCTCCTCATATCTGCTGCTGGTTTCCCCAGTTCCTGATGCTCCTCCTTCCGTTACTGCTGCTCCTCATATCTGCTGCTGGTTTCCCCAGTTCCTGATGCTCCTCCTTCCGTTACTGCTGCTCCCCCTCATATCTGCTGCCTATTTCCCCAGTTCCTGATGCTCCTCCTTCCGTTACTGCCCCCCCTCATATCTGCTGCTGGTTTCCCCAGTTCCTGATGCTCCTCCTTCCGTTACTGCTGCTCCCCCTCATATCTGCTGCTGATTTCCCCAGTTCCTGATGCTCCTCCTGCCGTTACTGCTGCTCCTCATATCTGCTGCTGGTTTCCCCAGTTCCTGATGCTCCTCCTTCCGTTACTGCTGCTCCTCATATCTGCTGCTGATTTCCCCAGTTCCTGATGCTCCTCCTTCCGTTACTGCTGCTCCCCCTCATATCTGCTGCTGGTTTCCCCAGTTCCTGATGCTCCTCCTTCCGTTACTGCTGCTCCCCCTCATATCTGCTGCTGGTTTCCCCAGTTCCTGATGCTCCTCCTTCCGTTACTGCTCCTCCTCATATCTGCTGCTGATTTCCCCAGTTCCTGATGCTCCTCCTTCCGTTACTGCTGCTCCCCCTCATATCTGCTGCTGGTTTCCCCAGTTCCTGATGCTCCTCCTTCCGTTACTGCTGCTCCTCATATCTGCTGCTGATTTCCCCAGTTCCTGATGCTCCTCCTTCCGTTACTGCTCCTCCTCATATCTGCTGCTGATTTCCCCAGTTCCTGATGCTCCTCCTTCCGTTACTGCTGCTCCCCCTCATATCTGCTGCTGATTTCCCCAGTTCCTGATGCTCCTCCTTCCGTTACTGCTGCTCCCCCTCATATCTGCTGCTGGTTTCCCCAGTTCCTGATGCTCCTCCTTCCGTTACTACCGCTCCCCCTCATATCTGCTGCTGGTTTCCCCAGTTCCTGATGCTCCTCCTGCTGTTACTGCTGCTCCTCATATCTGTTGCTGGTTTCCCCAGTTCCTGATTCTCCTCCTGCCGTTACTGCTGCTCCCCCTCATATCTGCTGCTGGTTTCCCCAGTTCCTGATGCTCCTCCTGCCGTTACTGCTCCTCCTCATATCTGCTGCTGGTTTCCCCAGTTCCTGATGCTCCTCCTTCCGTTACTGCTGCTCCCCCTCATATCTGCTGCTGATTTCCCCAGTTCCTGATGCTCATCCTTCCGTTACTGCTGCTCCTCATATCTGCTGCTGGTTTCCCCAGTTCCTGATGCTCCTCCTGCCGTTACTGCTGCTCCTCATATCTGCTGCTGGTTTCCCCAGTTCCTGATGCTCCTCCTGCCGTTACTGCTGCTCCCCCTCATATCTGCTGCTGGTTTCCCCAGTTCCTGATGCTCCTCCTTCCGTTACTGCTCCCCCTCATATCTGCTGCTGATTTCCCCAGTTCCTGATGCTCCTCCTTCCGTTACTGCTCCCCCTCATATCTGCTGCTGGTTTCCCCAGTTCCTGATGCTCCTCCTGCCGTTACTGCTGCTCCTCATATCTGCTGCTGGTTTCCCCAGTTCCTGATGCTCCTCCTTCCGTTACTGCTGCTCCCCCTCATATCTGCTGCTGGTTTCCCCAGTTCCTGATGCTCCTCCTTCCGTTACTGCTGCTCCCCCTCATATCTGCTGCTGATTTCTCCAGTTCCTGATGCTCCTCCTTCCGTTACTGCTGCTCCCCCTCATATCTGCTGCTGGTTTCCCCAGTTCCTGATGCTCCTCCTGCCGTTACTGCTGCTCCCCCTCATATCTGCTGCTGGTTTCCCCAGTTCCTGATGCTCCTCATATCTGCTGTTGGTTTCCCCAGTACCTGATGCTCCTCCTTCCGTTACTGCTGCTCCTCATATCTGCTGCTGGTTTCCCCAGTTCCTGATGCTCCTCCTTCCGTTACTGCTGCTCCTCATATCTGCTGCTGGTTTCCCCAGTTCCTGATGCTCCTCCTTCCGTTACTGCTGCTCCCCCTCATATCTGCTGCCTATTTCCCCAGTTCCTGATGCTCCTCCTTCCGTTACTGCCCCCCCTCATATCTGCTGCTGGTTTCCCCAGTTCCTGATGCTCCTCCTTCCGTTACTGCTGCTCCCCCTCATATCTGCTGCTGATTTCCCCAGTTCCTGATGCTCCTCCTGCCGTTACTGCTGCTCCTCATATCTGCTGCTGGTTTCCCCAGTTCCTGATGCTCCTCCTTCCGTTACTGCTGCTCCTCATATCTGCTGCTGATTTCCCCAGTTCCTGATGCTCCTCCTTCCGTTACTGCCCCCCCTCATATCTGCTGCTGGTTTCCCCAGTTCCTGATGCTCCTCCTTCCGTTACTGCTGCTCCCCCTCATATCTGCTGCTGATTTCCCCAGTTCCTGATGCTCCTCCTGCCGTTACTGCTGCTCCTCATATCTGCTGCTGGTTTCCCCAGTTCCTGATGCTCCTCCTTCCGTTACTGCTGCTCCTCATATCTGCTGCTGATTTCCCCAGTTCCTGATGCTCCTCCTTCCGTTACTGCTGCTCCCCCTCATATCTGCTGCTGGTTTCCCCAGTTCCTGATGCTCCTCCTGCCGTTACTGCTGCTCCTCATATCTGCTGCTGGTTTCCCCAGTTCCTGATGCTCCTCCTTCCGTTACTGCTGCTCCCCCTCATATCTGCTGCTGATTTCTCCAGTTCCTGATGCTCCTCCTTCCGTTACTGCTGCTCCCCCTCATATCTGCTGCTGGTTTCCCCAGTTCCTGATGCTCCTCCTGCCGTTACTGCTGCTCCCCCTCATATCTGCTGCTGGTTTCCCCAGTTCCTGATGCTCCTCATATCTGCTGTTGGTTTCCCCAGTACCTGATGCTCCTCCTTCCGTTACTGCTGCTCCTCATATCTGCTGCTGGTTTCCCCAGTTCCTGATGCTCCTCCTTCCGTTACTGCTGCTCCTCATATCTGCTGCTGGTTTCCCCAGTTCCTGATGCTCCTCCTTCCGTTACTGCTGCTCCCCCTCATATCTGCTGCCTATTTCCCCAGTTCCTGATGCTCCTCCTTCCGTTACTGCCCCCCCTCATATCTGCTGCTGGTTTCCCCAGTTCCTGATGCTCCTCCTTCCGTTACTGCTGCTCCCCCTCATATCTGCTGCTGATTTCCCCAGTTCCTGATGCTCCTCCTGCCGTTACTGCTGCTCCTCATATCTGCTGCTGGTTTCCCCAGTTCCTGATGCTCCTCCTTCCGTTACTGCTGCTCCTCATATCTGCTGCTGATTTCCCCAGTTCCTGATGCTCCTCCTTCCGTTACTGCTGCTCCCCCTCATATCTGCTGCTGGTTTCCCCAGTTCCTGATGCTCCTCCTGCCGTTACTGCTGCTCCTCATATCTGCTGCTGGTTTCCCCAGTTCCTGATGCTCCTACTTCCGTTACTGCTGCTCCCCCTCATATCTGCTGCTGATTTCTCCAGTTCCTGATGCTCCTCCTTCCGTTACTGCTGCTCCCCCTCATATCTGCTGCTGGTTTCCCCAGTTCCTGATGCTCCTCCTGCCGTTACTGCTGCTCCCCCTCATATCTGCTGCTGGTTTCCCCAGTTCCTGATGCTCCTCATATCTGCTGTTGGTTTCCCCAGTACCTGATGCTCCTCCTTCCGTTACTGCTGCTCCTCATATCTGCTGCTGGTTTCCCCAGTTCCTGATGCTCCTCCTTCCGTTACTGCTGCTCCTCATATCTGCTGCTGGTTTCCCCAGTTCCTGATGCTCCTCCTTCCGTTACTGCTGCTCCCCCTCATATCTGCTGCCTATTTCCCCAGTTCCTGATGCTCCTCCTTCCGTTACTGCCCCCCCTCATATCTGCTGCTGGTTTCCCCAGTTCCTGATGCTCCTCCTTCCGTTACTGCTGCTCCCCCTCATATCTGCTGCTGATTTCCCCAGTTCCTGATGCTCCTCCTGCCGTTACTGCTGCTCCTCATATCTGCTGCTGGTTTCCCCAGTTCCTGATGCTCCTCCTTCCGTTACTGCTGCTCCTCATATCTGCTGCTGATTTCCCCAGTTCCTGATGCTCCTCCTTCCGTTACTGCCCCCCCTCATATCTGCTGCTGGTTTCCCCAGTTCCTGATGCTCCTCCTTCCGTTACTGCTGCTCCCCCTCATATCTGCTGCTGATTTCCCCAGTTCCTGATGCTCCTCCTGCCGTTACTGCTGCTCCTCATATCTGCTGCTGGTTTCCCCAGTTCCTGATGCTCCTCCTTCCGTTACTGCTGCTCCTCATATCTGCTGCTGATTTCCCCAGTTCCTGATGCTCCTCCTTCCGTTACTGCTGCTCCCCCTCATATCTGCTGCTGGTTTCACCAGTTCCTGATGCTCCTCCTGCCGTTACTGCTGCTCCTCATATCTGCTGCTGGTTTCCCCAGTTCCTGATGCTCCTCCTTCTGTTACTGCTGCTCCCCCTCATATCTGCTGCTGATTTCCCCAGTTCCTGATGCTCCTCCTTCCGTTACTGCTCCCCCTCATATCTGCTGCTGATTTCCCCAGTTCCTGATGCTCCTCCTGCCGTTACTGCTGCTCCCCCTCATGTCTGCTGCTGGTTTCCCCAGTTCCTGATGCTCCTCCTTCCGTTACTGCTGCTCCCCCTCATATCTGCTGCTGATTTCCCCAGTTCCTGATGCTCCTCCTGCTGTTAATGCTGCTGCTCCTCATATCTGCTGCTGGTTTCCCCAGTTCCTGATGCTCCTCCTTCTGTTACTGCTCCCCCTCATATCTGCTGCTGATTTCCCCAGTTCCTGATTCTCCTCATATCTGCGGCTGGTTTCCCCAGTTCCTGATGCTCCTCCTTCCGTTACTGCTGCTCCTCATATCTGCTGCTGGTTTCCCCAGTTCCTGATGCTCCTCCTTCCGTTACTGCTGCTCCTCATATCTGCTGCTGGTTTCCCCAGTTCCTGATGCTCCTCCTTCCGTTACTGCTGCTCCTCATATCTGCTGCTAGTTTCCCCAGTTCCTGATGCTCCTCCTGCCGTTACTGCTGCTCCTCATATCTGCTGCTGGTTTCCCCAGTTCCTGATGCTCCTCCTTCCGTTACTGCTGCTCCTCATATCTGCTGCTAGTTTCCCCAGTTCCTGATGCTCCTCCTGCCGTTACTGCTGCTCCCCCTCATATCTGCTGCTGGTTTCCCCAGTTCCTGATGTTCCTCCTTCCGTTACTGCTGCTCCCCCTCATATCTGCTGCTGGTTTCCCCAGTTCCTGATGCTCCTCCTTCCGTTACTGCTGCTCCTCATATCTGCTGCTGGTTTCCCCAGTTCCTGATGCTCCTCCTTCCGTTACTGCTGCTCCTCATATCTGCTGCTGGTTTCCCCAGTTCCTGATGCTCCTCCTGCCGTTACTGCTCCCCCTCATATCTGCTGCTGGTTTCCCCTGTTCCTGATGCTCCTCCTGCCGTTACTGCTGCTCCCCCTCATATCTGCTGCTGGTTTCCCCAGTTCCTGATGCTCCTCCTTCCGTTACTGCTCCCCCTCATATCTGCTGCTGGTTTCCCCAGTTCCTGATGCTCCTCCTTCCGTTACTGCTGCTCCTCATATCTGCTGCTGGTTTCCCCAGTTCCTGATGCTCCTCCTGCCGTTACTGCTGCTCCTCATATCTGCTGCTGGTTTCCCCAGTTCCTGATGCTCCTCCTTCCGTTACTGCTGCTCCCCCTCATATCTGCTGCTGGTTTCCCCAGTTCCTGATGTTCCTCCTGCCGTTACTGCTCCCCCTCATATCTGCTGCTGGTTTCCCCTGTTCCTGATCCTCCTCCCACCGTTACTGCTGCTCCCCCTCATATCTGCTGCTGGTTTCCCCAGTTCCTGATGCTCCTCCTTCCGTTACTGCTGCTCCTCATATCTGTTGCTGGTTTCCCCAGTTCCTGATGCTCCTCCTTCCGTTACTGCCCCCCCTCATATCTGCTGCTGGTTTCCCCAGTTCCTGATGCTCCTCCTTCCGTTACTGCTGCTCCTCATATCTGTTGCTGGTTTCCCCAGTTCCTGATGTTCCTCCTGCCGTTACTGCTGCTCCCCCTCATATCTGCTGCTGGTTTCCCCAGTTCCTGATGCTCCTCCTTCCGTTACTGCTCCTCCTCATATCTGCTGCTGGTTTCCCCAGTTCCTGATGCTCCTCCTTCCGTTACTGCTCCTCCTCATATCTGCTGCTGGTTTCCCCAGTTCCTGATGCTCCTCCTGCCGTTACTGCTCCTCCTCATATCTGCTGCTGGTTTCCCCAGTTCCTGATGCTCCTCCTGCCGTTACTGCTCCTCCTCATATCTGCTGCTGGTTTCCCCAGTTCCTGATGCTCCTCCTTCCGTTACTGCTCCTCCTCATATCTGCTGCTGGTTTCCCCAGTTCCTGATGCTCCTCCTTCCGTTACTGCTGCTCCCCCTCATATCTGCTGCTGGTTTCCCCAGTTCCTGATGCTCCTCCTGCCGTTACTGCTCCTCCTCATATCTGCTGCTGGTTTCCCCAGTTCCTGATGCTCCTCCTTCCGTTACTGCTGCTCCTCATATCTGCTGCTAGTTTCCCCAGTTCCTGATGCTCCTCCTGCCGTTACTGCTGCTCCCCCTCATATCTGCTGCTGGTTTCCCCAGTTCCTGATGCTCCTCCTTCCGTTACTGCTGCTCCTCATATCTGCTGCTGGTTTCCCCAGTTCCTGATGCTCCTCCTTCCGTTACTGCTGCTCCTCATATCTGCTGCTGGTTTCCCCAGTTCCTGATGCTCCTCCTGCCGTTACTGCTCCCCCTCATATCTGCTGCTGGTTTCCCCTGTTCCTGATGCTCCTCCTGCCGTTACTGCTGCTCCCCCTCATATCTGCTGCTGGTTTCCCCAGTTCCTGATTCTCCTCCTGCCGTTACTGCTGCTCCCCCTCATATCTGCTGCTGGTTTCCCCAGTTCCTGATGCTCCTCCTTCCGTTACTGCTCCCCCTCATATCTGCTGCTGGTTTCCCCAGTTCCTGATGCTCCTCCTTCCGTTACTGCTGCTCCTCATATCTGCTGCTGGTTTCCCCAGTTCCTGATGCTCCTCCTGCCGTTACTGCTCCCCCTCATATCTGCTGCTGGTTTCCCCAGTTCCTGATGCTCCTCCTTCCGTTACTGCTGCTCCCCCTCATATCTGCTGCTGGTTTCCCCAGTTCCTGATGCTCCTCCTTCCGTTACTGCTCCTCCTCATATCTGCTGCTGATTTCCCCAGTTCCTGATGCTCCTCCTTCCGTTACTGCTGCTCCCCCTCATATCTGCTGCTGGTTTCCCCAGTTCCTGATGCTCCTCCTTCCGTTACTGCTGCTCCTCATATCTGCTGCTGATTTCTCCAGTTCCTGATGCTCCTCCTGCCGTTACTGCTGCTCCTCATATCTGCTGCTGATTTCCCCAGTTCCTGATGCTCCTCCTTCCGTTACTGCTCCTCCTCATATCTGCTGCTGATTTCCCCAGTTCCTGATGCTCCTCCTTCCGTTACTGCTGCTCCCCCTCATATCTGCTGCTGATTTCCCCAGTTCCTGATGCTCCTCCTTCCGTTACTGCTGCTCCCCCTCATATCTGCTGCTGATTTCCCCAGTTCCTGATGCTCATCCTTCCGTTACTGCTGCTCCTCATATCTGCTGCTGGTTTCCCCAGTTCCTGATGCTCCTCCTGCCGTTACTGCTGCTCCTCATATCTGCTGCTGGTTTCCCCAGTTCCTGATGCTCCTCCTTCCGTTACTGCTCCCCCTCATATCTGCTGCTGGTTTCCCCAGTTCCTGATGCTCCTCCTGCCGTTACTGCTGCTCCTCATATCTGCTGCTGGTTTCCCCAGTTCCTGATGCTCCTCCTTCCGTTACTGCTCCCCCTCATATCTGCTGCTGGTTTCCCCAGTTCCTGATGCTCCTCCTTCCGTTACTGCTGCTCCCCCTCATATCTGCTGCTGATTTCTCCAGTTCCTGATGCTCCTCCTTCCGTTACTGCTGCTCCCCCTCATATCTGCTGCTGGTTTCCCCAGTTCCTGATGCTCCTCCTGCCGTTACTGCTGCTCCCCCTCATATCTGCTGCTGGTTTCCCCAGTTCCTGATGCTCCTCCTACCGTTACTGCTGCTCCCCCTCATATCTGCTGCTGATTTCCCCAGTTCCTGATGCTCCTCCTGCCGTTACTGCTCCCCCTCATATCTGCTGCTGATTTCCCCAGTTCCTGATGCTCCTCCTTCCGTTACTGCTCCTCCTCATATATGCTGCTGGTTTCCCCAGTTCCTGATGCTCATCCTTCCGTTACTGCTGCTTCCCCTCATATCTGCTGCAGGTTTCCCCAGTTCCTGATGCTCCTCCTTCCGTTACTGCTGCTCCCCCTCATGTCTGCTGCAGGTTTCCCCAGTTCCTGATGCTCCTCCTTCCGTTACTGCTGCTTCCCCTCATATCTGCTGCTGGTTTCCCCAGTTCCTGATGCTCATCCTTCCGTTACTGCTGCTCCTCATATCTGCTGCTGGTTTCCCCAGTTCCTGATGCTCCTCCTTCCGTTACTGCTGCTCCCCCTCATATCTGCTGCTGGTTTCCCCAGTTCCTGATGCTCCTCCTTCCGTTACTGCTGCTCCCCCTCATGTCTGCTGCAGGTTTCCCCAGTTCCTGATGCTCCTCCTTCCGTTACTGCTGCTCCCCCTCATATCTGCTGCTGGTATCCCCAGTTCCTGATGCTCCTCCTGCCGTTACTGCTGCTCCCCCTCATGTCTGCTGCTGGTCTCCCCAGTTCCTGATGCTCCTCCTGTCGTTACTGCTGCTCCCCCTCATATCTGCTGCTGGTTTCCCCAGTTCCTGATGCTCCTCCTGTCTGCTGCTCCCCCTCATATCTGCTGCTGGTTTCCCCAGTTCCTGATGCTCCTCCTGCCGTTACTGCTGCTGGTTTCCCCAGTTCCTGATGTTCCTCCTGCCGTTACTGCTGCTCCCCCTCATATCTGCTGCTGGTTTCCCCAGTTCCTGATGTTCCTCCTGCCGTTACTGCTGCTCCCCCTCATATCTGCTGCTGGTTTTCCCAGTTCCTGAAGCTCCTTCTTCCATTACTGCTGCTACCCCTCATATCTGCTGCTGATTTCCCCAGTTCCTGATGCTCCTCCTGCCGTTACTGCTGCTCCCCCTCATATCTGCTGCTGATTTCCCCAGTTCCTGATGCTCCTCATATCTGCTGTTGGTTTCCCCAGTACCTGATGCTCCTCCTTCCGTTACTGCTGCTCGCCCTCATATCTGCTGCTGATTTCCCCAGTTCCTGATGCTCCTCCTGTCTGCTGCTCCCCCTCATATCTGCTGCTGGTTTCCCCAGTTCCTGATGTTCCTCCTGCCGTTACTGCTGCTCCCCCTCATATCTGCTGCTGGTTTCCCCAGTTCTTGATGCTCCTCCCACCGTTACTGCTGCCCCCCCTCATATCTGCTGCTGGTTTCCCCAGTTCCTGATGCTCCTCCTGCCGTTACTGCTCCCCCTCATATCTGCTGCTGGTTTCCCCAGTTCCTGATGCTCCTCCTGCCGTTACTGCTCCCCCTCATATCTGCTGCTGGTTTCCCCAGTTCCTGATGCTCCTCCTTCCGTTACTGCTGCTCCCCCTCATATCTGCTGCTGGTTTCCCCAGTTCCTGATGCTCCTCCTGCCGTTACTGCTGCTCCCCCTCATATCTGCTGCTGGTTTCCCCAGTTCCTGATGCTCCTCCTTCCGTTACTGCTGCTCCCCCTCATATCTGCTGCTGGTTTCCCCAGTTCCTGATGCTCCTCCTTCCGTTACTGCTGCTCCCCCTCATATCTGCTGCTGGTTTCCCCAGTTCCTGATGTTCCTCCTGCCGTTACTGCTCCCCCTCATATCTGCTGCTGGTTTCCCCTGTTCCTGATCCTCCTCCCACCGTTACTGCTGCTCCCCCTCATATCTGCTGCTGGTTTCCCCAGTTCCTGATGCTCCTCCTTCCGTTACTGCTGCTCCTCATATCTGTTGCTGGTTTCCCCAGTTCCTGATGCTCCTCCTTCCGTTACTGCCCCCCCTCATATCTGCTGCTGGTTTCCCCAGTTCCTGATGCTCCTCCTTCCGTTACTGCTGCTCCTCATATCTGTTGCTGGTTTCCCCAGTTCCTGATGTTCCTCCTGCCGTTACTGCTGCTCCCCCTCATATCTGCTGCTGGTTTCCCCAGTTCCTGATGCTCCTCCTTCCGTTACTGCTCCTCCTCATATCTGCTGCTGGTTTCCCCAGTTCCTGATGCTCCTCCTTCCGTTACTGCTCCTCCTCATATCTGCTGCTGGTTTCCCCAGTTCCTGATGCTCCTCCTGCCGTTACTGCTCCTCCTCATATCTGCTGCTGGTTTCCCCAGTTCCTGATGCTCCTCCTGCCGTTACTGCTCCTCCTCATATCTGCTGCTGGTTTCCCCAGTTCCTGATGCTCCTCCTTCCGTTACTGCTCCTCCTCATATCTGCTGCTGGTTTCCCCAGTTCCTGATGCTCCTCCTTCCGTTACTGCTGCTCCCCCTCATATCTGCTGCTGGTTTCCCCAGTTCCTGATGCTCCTCCTGCCGTTACTGCTCCTCCTCATATCTGCTGCTGGTTTCCCCAGTTCCTGATGCTCCTCCTTCCGTTACTGCTGCTCCTCATATCTGCTGCTAGTTTCCCCAGTTCCTGATGCTCCTCCTGCCGTTACTGCTGCTCCCCCTCATATCTGCTGCTGGTTTCCCCAGTTCCTGATGCTCCTCCTTCCGTTACTGCTGCTCCTCATATCTGCTGCTGGTTTCCCCAGTTCCTGATGCTCCTCCTTCCGTTACTGCTGCTCCTCATATCTGCTGCTGGTTTCCCCAGTTCCTGATGCTCCTCCTGCCGTTACTGCTCCCCCTCATATCTGCTGCTGGTTTCCCCTGTTCCTGATGCTCCTCCTGCCGTTACTGCTGCTCCCCCTCATATCTGCTGCTGGTTTCCCCAGTTCCTGATTCTCCTCCTGCCGTTACTGCTGCTCCCCCTCATATCTGCTGCTGGTTTCCCCAGTTCCTGATGCTCCTCCTTCCGTTACTGCTCCCCCTCATATCTGCTGCTGGTTTCCCCAGTTCCTGATGCTCCTCCTTCCGTTACTGCTGCTCCTCATATCTGCTGCTGGTTTCCCCAGTTCCTGATGCTCCTCCTGCCGTTACTGCTCCCCCTCATATCTGCTGCTGGTTTCCCCAGTTCCTGATGCTCCTCCTTCCGTTACTGCTGCTCCCCCTCATATCTGCTGCTGGTTTCCCCAGTTCCTGATGCTCCTCCTTCCGTTACTGCTCCTCCTCATATCTGCTGCTGATTTCCCCAGTTCCTGATGCTCCTCCTTCCGTTACTGCTGCTCCCCCTCATATCTGCTGCTGGTTTCCCCAGTTCCTGATGCTCCTCCTTCCGTTACTGCTGCTCCTCATATCTGCTGCTGATTTCTCCAGTTCCTGATGCTCCTCCTGCCGTTACTGCTGCTCCTCATATCTGCTGCTGATTTCCCCAGTTCCTGATGCTCCTCCTTCCGTTACTGCTCCTCCTCATATCTGCTGCTGATTTCCCCAGTTCCTGATGCTCCTCCTTCCGTTACTGCTGCTCCCCCTCATATCTGCTGCTGATTTCCCCAGTTCCTGATGCTCCTCCTTCCGTTACTGCTGCTCCCCCTCATATCTGCTGCTGGTTTCCCCAGTTCCTGATGCTCCTCCTGCTGTTACTGCTGCTCCTCATATCTGTTGCTGGTTTCCCCAGTTCCTGATTCTCCTCCTGCCGTTACTGCTGCTCCCCCTCATATCTGCTGCTGGTTTCCCCAGTTCCTGATGCTCCTCCTGCCGTTACTGCTCCTCCTCATATCTGCTGCTGGTTTCCCCAGTTCCTGATGCTCCTCCTTCCGTTACTGCTGCTCCCCCTCATATCTGCTGCTGATTTCCCCAGTTCCTGATGCTCATCCTTCCGTTACTGCTGCTCCTCATATCTGCTGCTGGTTTCCCCAGTTCCTGATGCTCCTCCTGCCGTTACTGCTGCTCCTCATATCTGCTGCTGGTTTCCCCAGTTCCTGATGCTCCTCCTTCCATTACTGCTCCCCCTCATATCTGCTGCTGGTTTCCCCAGTTCCTGATGCTCCTCCTGCCGTTACTGCTGCTCCTCATATCTGCTGCTGGTTTCCCCAGTTCCTGATGCTCCTCCTTCCGTTACTGCTCCCCCTCATATCTGCTGCTGGTTTCCCCAGTTCCTGATGCTCCTCCTTCCGTTACTGCTGCTCCCCCTCATATCTGCTGCTGATTTCTCCAGTTCCTGATGCTCCTCCTTCCGTTACTGCTGCTCCCCCTCATATCTGCTGCTGGTTTCCCCAGTTCCTGATGCTCCTCCTGCCGTTACTGCTGCTCCCCCTCATATCTGCTGCTGGTTTCCCCAGTTCCTGATGCTCCTCCTACCGTTACTGCTGCTCCCCCTCATATCTGCTGCTGATTTCCCCAGTTCCTGATGCTCCTCCTGCCGTTACTGCTCCCCCTCATATCTGCTGCTGATTTCCCCAGTTCCTGATGCTCCTCCTTCCGTTACTGCTCCTCCTCATATATGCTGCTGGTTTCCCCAGTTCCTGATGCTCATCCTTCCGTTACTGCTGCTTCCCCTCATATCTGCTGCAGGTTTCCCCAGTTCCTGATGCTCCTCCTTCCGTTACTGCTGCTCCCCCTCATGTCTGCTGCAGGTTTCCCCAGTTCCTGATGCTCCTCCTTCCGTTACTGCTGCTTCCCCTCATATCTGCTGCTGGTTTCCCCAGTTCCTGATGCTCATCCTTCCGTTACTGCTGCTCCTCATATCTGCTGCTGGTTTCCCCAGTTCCTGATGCTCCTCCTTCCGTTACTGCTGCTCCCCCTCATATCTGCTGCTGGTTTCCCCAGTTCCTGATGCTCCTCCTTCCGTTACTGCTGCTCCCCCTCATGTCTGCTGCAGGTTTCCCCAGTTCCTGATGCTCCTCCTTCCGTTACTGCTGCTCCCCCTCATATCTGCTGCTGGTATCCCCAGTTCCTGATGCTCCTCCTGCCGTTACTGCTGCTCCCCCTCATGTCTGCTGCTGGTCTCCCCAGTTCCTGATGCTCCTCCTGTCGTTACTGCTGCTCCCCCTCATATCTGCTGCTGGTTTCCCCAGTTCCTGATGCTCCTCCTGTCTGCTGCTCCCCCTCATATCTGCTGCTGGTTTCCCCAGTTCCTGATGCTCCTCCTGCCGTTACTGCTGCTGGTTTCCCCAGTTCCTGATGTTCCTCCTGCCGTTACTGCTGCTCCCCCTCATATCTGCTGCTGGTTTCCCCAGTTCCTGATGTTCCTCCTGCCGTTACTGCTGCTCCCCCTCATATCTGCTGCTGGTTTTCCCAGTTCCTGAAGCTCCTTCTTCCATTACTGCTGCTACCCCTCATATCTGCTGCTGATTTCCCCAGTTCCTGATGCTCCTCCTGCCGTTACTGCTGCTCCCCCTCATATCTGCTGCTGATTTCCCCAGTTCCTGATGCTCCTCATATCTGCTGTTGGTTTCCCCAGTACCTGATGCTCCTCCTTCCGTTACTGCTGCTCGCCCTCATATCTGCTGCTGATTTCCCCAGTTCCTGATGCTCCTCCTGTCTGCTGCTCCCCCTCATATCTGCTGCTGGTTTCCCCAGTTCCTGATGTTCCTCCTGCCGTTACTGCTGCTCCCCCTCATATCTGCTGCTGGTTTCCCCAGTTCTTGATGCTCCTCCCACCGTTACTGCTGCCCCCCCTCATATCTGCTGCTGGTTTCCCCAGTTCCTGATGCTCCTCCTGCCGTTACTGCTCCCCCTCATATCTGCTGCTGGTTTCCCCAGTTCCTGATGCTCCTCCTGCCGTTACTGCTCCCCCTCATATCTGCTGCTGGTTTCCCCAGTTCCTGATGCTCCTCCTTCCGTTACTGCTGCTCCCCCTCATATCTGCTGCTGGTTTCCCCAGTTCCTGATGCTCCTCCTTCCGTTACTGCTGCTGCTCCTCATATCTGCTGCTGGTTTCCCCAGTTCCTGATGCTCCTTCTGCCATTACTGCTGCTCCTCCTCATATCTGCGGCTGGTTTCTCCAGTTCCTGATGCTCCTCATATCTGCTGCTGATTTCCCCAGTTCCTGATGCTCCTCCTTCCGTTACTGCTGCTCCCCCTCATATCTGCTGCTGGTTTCCCCAGTTTCTGATGCTCCTCCTTCCGTTACTGCTGCTCCCCCTCATATCTGCTGCTGGTTTCCCCAGTTTCTGATGCTCCTCCTTCCGTTACTGCTGCTCCCCCTCATATCTGCTGCTGGTTTCCCCTGTTCCTGATGCTCCTCCCGCCGTTACTGCTGCTCCCCCTCATATCTGCTGCTGGTTTCCCCAGTTCCTGATGTTCCTCCTTCCATTACTGCTGCTCCCCACTTATATCTGATGCTGGTTTCCCCAGTTCCTGATGCTCCTCCTTCCGTTACTGCTGCTCGCCCTCATATCTGCTGCTGGTTTCCCCAGTTCCTGATGCTCCTCCTGCCGTTACTGCTGCTCCCCCTCATATCTGCTGCTGGTTTCCCCAGTTCCTGATGCTCCTCCTGCCGTTACTGCTGCTCCCCCTCATATCTGCTGCTGGTATCCCCAGTTCCTGATGCTCCTCCTGCCATTACTGCTGCTCCTCATATCTGCTGCTGGTCTCCCCAGTTCCTCATGCTCCTCCTTCCGTTACTGCTGCTCCCCCTCATATCTGCTGCTGGTATCCCCAGTTCCTCATGCTCCTCCTTCCGTTACTGCTGCTCCCCCTCATATCTGCTGCTGGTCTCCCCAGTTCCTCATGCTCCTCCTTCCGTTACTGCTGCTCCCCCTCATATCTGCTGCTGGTTTCCCCAGTTCCTCATGCTCCTCCTTCCGTTACTGCTGCTCCCCCTCATATCTGCTGCTGGTATCCCCAGTTCCTGATGCTCCTCCTGCCATTACTGCTGCTCCTCATATCTGCTGCTGGTTTCCCCAGTTCCTCATGCTCCTCCTTCCGTTACTGCTGCTCCCCCTCATATCTGCTGCTGGTTTCCCCAGTTCCTGATGCTCCTCCTTCCGTTACTGCTGCTCCTCATATCTGCTGCTGGTTTCCCCAGTTCCTGATGCTCCTCCTTCCGTTACTGCTGCTCCCCCTCATATCTGCTGCTGGTTTCCCCAGTTCCTGATGCTCCTCCTTCCGTTATTGCTGCTCCTCATATCTGCTGCTGATTTCCCCAGTTCCTGATACTCCTCCTTCCGTTACTGCTGCTCCCCCTCATATCTGCTGCTGATTTCCCCTGTTCCTGATGCTCCTCCTTCCGTTACTGCTGCTCCCCCTCATATCTGCTGCCTATTTCCCCAGTTCCTGATGCTCCTCCTTCCGTTACTGCTGCTCCCCCTCATATCTGCTGCTGATTTCCCCAGTTCCTGATGCTCCTCCTTCCGTTACTGCTGCTCCCCCTCATATCTGCTGCTGGTTTCCCCAGTTCCTGATGCTCCTCCTGCCGTTACTGCTGCTGGTTTCCCCAGTTCCTGATGCTCCTCCTGCCGTTACTGCTGCTCCCCCTCATATCTGCTGCTGATTTCCCCAGTTCCTGATGCTCCTCCTGCCGTTACTGCTGCTCCCCCTCATATCTGCTGCTGGTTTCCCCAGTTCCTGATGCTCCTCCTGCCGTTACTGCTGCTGGTTTCCCCAGTTCCTGATGCTCCTCCTGCCGTTACTGCTGCTCCCCCTCATATCTGCTGCTGGTTTCCCCAGTTCCTGATGTTCCTCCTGCCGTTACTGCTCCCCCTCATATCTGCTGCTGGTTTCCCCAGTTCCTGATGCTCCTCCTGTCTGCTGCTCCCCCTCATATCTGCTGCTGGTTTTCCCAGTTCCTGATGCTCCTCCTGCCGTTACTGCTGCTCCCCCTCATATCTGCTGCTGATTTCCCCAGTTCCTGATACTTCTCCTGCCGTTACTGCTGCTCCCCCTCATATCTGCTGCTGATTTCCCCAGTTCCTGATGCTCCTCCTTCCGTTACTGCTGCTCCCCCTCATATCTGCTGCTGGTTTCCCCAGTTCCTGATATTCTCCTGCCGTTACTGCTGCTCCCCCTCATATCTGCTGCTGGTCTCCCCAGTTCCTGATGCTCCTCCTTCCGTTACTGCTGCTCCTCATATCTGCTGCTGATTTCCCCAGTTCCTGATACTTCTCCTGCCGTTACTGCTGCTCCCCCTCATATCTGCTGCTGGTTTCCCCAGTTCCTGATGCTCTTCCTGCCATTACTGCTGCTCCCCCTCATATCTGCTGCTGATTTCCCCAATTCCTGATGCTCCTCCCGCCGTTACTGCTGCTCCTCATATCTGCTGCTGATTTCCCCAGTTCCTGATGCTCCTCATGTCTGCTGCTCCCCCTCATATCTGCTGCTGATTTCCCCAGTTCCTGATGCTCCTCCTGCCGTTACTGCTGCTCCCCCTCATATCTGCTGCTGGTTTCCCCAGTTCCTGATGCTCCTCCTGCCGTTACTGCTGCTCCCCCTCATATCTGCTGATGGTTTCCCCAGTTCCTGATGCTCCTCCTTCCGTAACTGCTGCTCCTCATATCTGCTGCTGGTTTCCCCAGTTCCTGATGCTCCTCCTGCCGTTACTGCTGCTCCTCATATCAGCTGCTGATTTCCCCAGTTCCTGATGCTCCTCATGTCTGCTGCTCCCCCTCATATCTGCTGCTGATTTCCCCAGTTCCTGATGCTCCTCCTGCCGTTACTGCTGCTCCTCATATCTGCTGCTGATTTCCCCAGTTCCTGATGCTCCTCCTGCCGTTACTGCTGCTCCCCCTCATATCTGCTGCTGGTTTCACCAGTTCCTGATGCTCCTCCTTCCGTTACTGCTGCTCCCCCTCATATCTGCTGCTGGTTTCCCCAGTTCCTGATGTTCCTCCTTCGGTTACTGCTGCTCCCCCTCATATCTGCTGCCTATTTCCCCAGTTCCTGATGCTCCTCCTGTCTGCTGCTCCCCCTCATATCTGCTGCTGGTTTCCCCAGTTCCTGATGCTCCTCCTTCCGTTACTGCTGCTCCTCATATCTGCTGCTGGTTTCCCCAGTTCCTGATGCTCCTCCTTCCGTTACTGCTGCTCCTCATATCTGCTGCTGGTTTCCCCAGTTCCTGATGCTCCTCCTTCCGTTACTGCTGCTCCCCCTCATATCTGCTGCTGGTTTCCCCAGTTCCTGATGCTCCTCCTTCCGTTACTGCTGCTCCCCCTCATATCTGCTGCTGGTTTCCCCAGTTCCTGATGCTCCTCCTTCCGTTACTGCTGCTCCTCATATCTGCTGCTGGTTTCCCCAGTTCCTGATGCTCCTCCTTCCGTTACTGCTGCTCCCCCTCATATCTGCTGCTGGTTTCCCCAGTTCCTGATGCTCCTCCTTCCGTTACTGCTGCTCCTCATATTTGTTGCTGGTTTCCCCAGTTCCTGATGCTCCTCCTGTCTGCTCCCCCTCATATCTGCTGCTGGTTTCCCCAGTTCCTGATGCTCCTCCTTCCGTTACTGCTGCTCCTCATATCTGCTGCTGGTTTCCCCTGTTCCTGATGCTCCTCCTTCCGTTACTGCTGCTCCTCATATCTGCTGCTGGTTTCCCCAGTTCCTGATGCTCCTCCTTCCGTTACTGCTGCTCCCCCTCATATCTGCTGCTGGTTTCCCCAGTTCCTGATGCTCCTCCTTCCGTTACTGCTGCTCCCCCTCATATCTGCTGCTGGTTTCCCCAGTTCCTGATGCTCCTCCTTCCGTTACTGCTGCTCCTCATATCTGCTGCTGGTTTCCCCAGTTCCTGATGCTCCTCCTTCCGTTACTGCTGCTCCCCCTCATATCTGCTGCTGGTTTCCCCAGTTCCTGATGCTCCTCCTTCCGTTACTGCTGCTCCCCCTCATATCTGCTGCTGGTTTCCCCAGTTCCTGATGCTCCTCCTTCCGATACTGCTGCTCCCCCTCATATCTGCTGCTGGTTTCCCCAGTTCCTGATGCTCCTCCTGCCGTTACTGCTGCTCCTCATATCTGCTGCTGGTTTCCCCAGTTCCTGATGCTCCTCCTTCCATTACTGCTGCTCCCCCTCATATCTGCTGCTGGTTTCCCCAGTTCCTGATGCTCCTCCTTCCGTTACTGCTGCTCCTCATATCTGCTGCTGGTTTCCCCAGTTCCTGATGTTCCTCCTGCCGTTACTGCTGCTCCCCCTCATATCTGCTGCTGGTTTCCCCAGTTCCTGATGCTCCTCCTGCCGTTACTGCTGCTCCCCCTCATATCTGCTGCTGATTTCCCCAGTTCCTGATGCTCCTCCTTCCGTTACTGCTGCTCCTCATATCTGCTGCTGGTTTCCCCAGTTCCTGATGCTCCTCCTGCCGTTACTGCTGCTCCTCATATCTGCTGCTGGTTTCCCCAGTTCCTGATGCTTTTCCCGCCGTTACTGCTGCTCCTCATATCTGCTGCTGGTTTCCCCAGTTCCTGATGCTCCTCCTTCCGTTACTGCTCCCCCTCATATCTGCTGCTGGTTTCCCCAGTTCCTGATGCTGCTCCTTCCGTTACTGCTGCTCCTCATATCTGCTGCTGATTTCCCCAGTTCCTGATGCTCCTCCTGCCGTTACTGCTGCTCCTCATATCTGCTGCTGGTTTCCCCAGTTCCTGATGCTTTTCCCGCCGTTACTGCTGCTCCTCATATCTGCTGCTGGTTTCCCCAGTTCCTGATGCTCCTCCTTCCGTTACTGCTCCCCCTCATATCTGCTGCTGGTTTCCCCAGTTCCTGATGCTGCTCCTTCCGTTACTGCTGCTCCCCCTCATATCTGCTGCTGATTTCCCCAGTTCCTGATGCTCCTCCTGCCGTTACTGCTGCTCCTCATATCTGTTGCTGGTTTCCCCAGTTCCTGATGCTGCTCCTTCCGTTACTGCTGCTCCCCCTCATATCTGCTGCTGATTTCCCCAGTTCCTGATGCTCCTCCTTCCGTTACTGCTCCCCCTCATATCTGCTGCTGGTTTCCCCAGTTCCTGATGCTGCTCCTTCCGTTACTGCTGCTCCCCCTCATATCTGCTGCTGGTTTCCCCAGTTCCTGATGCTCCTCCTTCCGTTACTGCTCCCCCTCATATCTGCTGCTGGTTTCCCCAGTTCCTGATGCTCCTCCTTCCGTTACTGCTGCTCCTCATATCTGCTGCTGGTTTCCCCAGTTCCTGATTCTCCTCATATCTGCTGCTGGTTTCCCCAGTTCCTGATGCTCCTCCTTCCGTTACTGCTGCTCCCCCTCATATCTGCTGCTGGTTTCCCCAGTTCCTGATGCTCCTCCTTCCGTTACTGCTGCTCCTCATATCTGCTGCTGGTTTCCCCAGTTCCTGATGCTGCTCCTGCCGTTACTGCTGCTCCCCCTCATATCTGCTGCTGGTTTCCCCAGTTCCTGATGCTCCTCCTTCCGTTACTGCTGCTCCTCATATCTGCTGCTGGTTTCCCCAGTTCCTGATGCTGCTCCTGCCGTTACTGCTGCTCCCCCTCATATCTGCTGCTGGTTTCCCCAGTTCCTGATGCTCCTCCTTCCGTTACTGCTGCTCCCCCTCATATCTGCTGCTGGTTTCCCCAGTTCCTGATTCTCCTCATATCTGCTGCTGGTTTCCCCAGTTCCTGATGCTCCTCCTTCCGTTACTGCTGCTCCCCCTCATATCTGCTGCTGGTTTCCCCAGTTCCTGATGCTCCTCCTTCCGTTACTGCTGCTCCCCCTCATATCTGCTGCTGGTTTCCCCAGTTCCTGATGCTCCTCCTGCCGTTACTGCTGCTCCCCCTCATATCTGCTGCTGGTTTCCCCAGTTCCTGATGCTCCTCCTTCCGTTACTGCTGCTCCTCATATCTGCTGCTGGTTTCCCCAGTTCCTGATGCTGCTCCTGCCGTTACTGCTGCTCCCCCTCATATCTGCTGCTGGTTTCCCCAGTTCCTGATGCTCCTCCTGCCGTTACTGCTGCTCCCCCTCATATCTGCTGCTGGTTTCCCCAGTTCCTGATGCTCCTCCTTCCGTTACTGCTGCTCCTCATATCTGCTGCTGGTTTCCCCAGTTCCTGATGCTGCTCCTGCCGTTACTGCTGCTCCCCCTCATATCTGCTGCTGGTTTCCCCAGTTCCTGATGCTCCTCCTTCCGTTACTGCTGCTCCTCATATCTGCTGCTGGTTTCCCCAGTTCCTGATGCTGCTCCTTCCGTTACTGCTGCTCCTCATATCTGCTGCTGGTTTCCCCAGTTCCTGATGCTCCTCCTGCCGTTACTGCTGCTCCCCCTCATATCTGCTGCTGGTTTCCCCAGTTCCTGATGCTGCTCCTGCCGTTACTGCTGCTCCCCCTCATATCTGCTGATGGTTTCCCCAGTTCCTGATGCTCCTCCTTCCATTACTGCTGCTCCTCATATCTGCTGCTGGTTTCCCCAGTTCCTGATGCTCCTCCTTCCGTTACTGCTGCTGCTCCCCCTCATATCTGCTGCTGATTTCTCCAGTTCCTGATGTTCCTCCTTCCGTTACTGCTCCCCCTCATATCTGCTGATGGTTTCCCCAGTTCCTGATGCTCCTCCTTCCATTACTGCTGCTCCTCATATCTGCTGCTGGTTTCCCCAGTTCCTGATGCTCCTCCTTCCATTACTGCTGCTCCTCATATCTGCTGCTGGTTTCCCCAGTTCCTGATGCTCCTCCTTCCATTACTGCTGCTCCTCATATCTGCTGCTGGTTTCCCCAGTTCCTGATGCTCCTCCTTCCGTTACTGCTGCTGCTCCCCCTCATATCTGCTGCTGATTTCTCCAGTTCCTGATGTTCCTCCTTCCGTTACTGCTCCCCCTCATATCTGCTGATGGTTTCCCCAGTTCCTGATGCTCCTCCTTCCATTACTGCTGCTCCTCATATCTGCTGCTGGTTTCCCCAGTTCCTGATGCTCCTCCTTCCGTTACTGCTGCTCCTCATATCTGCTGCTGGTTTCCCCAGTTCCTGATGCTCCTCCTTCCGTTACTGCTGCTGCTCCCCCTCATATCTGCTGCTGGTTTCCCCAGTTCCTGATGCTCCTCCTTCCGTTACTGCTGCTGCTCCCCCTCATATCTGCTGCTGATTTCTCCAGTTCCTGATGCTCCTCCTTCCGTTACTGCTGCTCCTCATATCTGCTGCTGGTTTCCCCAGTTCCTGATGCTCCTCCTTCCGTTACTGCTCCCCCTCATATCTGCTGCTGGTTTCCCCAGTTCCTGATGCTCCTCCTGCCGTTACTGCTCCTCCTCATATCTGCTGCTGGTTTCCCCAGTTCCTGATGCTCCTCCTGCCGTTACTGCTCCTCCTCATATCTGCTGCTGATTTCTCCAGTTCCTGATGTTCCTCCTTCCGTTACTGCTCCCCCTCATATCTGCTGATGGTTTCCCCAGTTCCTGATGCTCCTCCTTCCATTACTGCTGCTCCTCATATCTGCTGCTGGTTTCCCCAGTTCCTGATGCTCCTCCTTCCATTACTGCTGCTCCTCATATCTGCTGCTGGTTTCCCCAGTTCCTGATGCTCCTCCTTCCATTACTGCTGCTCCTCATATCTGCTGCTGGTTTCCCCAGTTCCTGATGCTCCTCCTTCCGTTACTGCTGCTGCTCCCCCTCATATCTGCTGCTGGTTTCCCCAGTTCCTGATGCTCCTCCTTCCGTTACTGCCCCCCCTCATATCTGCTGCTGGTTTCCCCAGTTCCTGATGCTCCTCCTTCCGTTACTGCTGCTGCTCCCCCTCATATCTGCTGCTGATTTCTCCAGTTCCTGATGCTCCTCCTTCCGTTACTGCTGCTCCTCATATCTGCTGCTGGTTTCCCCAGTTCCTGATGCTCCTCCTGCCGTATCTGTAAGCTTTGAGGTCTACCTTCCTGACCCTTCCCTTTATTTCCCCCTCTCCTCACGCTGCATTTTGCAGATAATTGCCTGATCTTATCTTTGCACATATTAGAAATTGTACCTTTAATCCCTAATAAGGAAAGCCTTAGTAAAGGGTCTTTCAGCTGTTACCCTCACCCCCGTTACCCTCTCTGTCTCACGCAGTGGGTCGCCCGGTCTCGCCCACCGTCAGATCATCAGGAGTCGTGCTGGGATCTGGTGACTGAGATGGCGGCAGACATCCTTCTCCTGCTGGAGTCTGACAATGACGGGATTCGCACCCATGCAGTGAAGTTTGTGGAGAGTTTGATTGTCACTTTATCCCCCCGTACTCCAGACAGCGAGATCCCCAAGAGACAGGAGGGAGACATCAGCCTGGAGCAAATCCCTGGAGACCACCCCTTTCTGAAATCCAGTGAGTATGAGTGCGCCCTCACCTAGGCTCTGAGTGTGCGGCAGGGAGCACCCTATTACTCTCCTTGTATCCCTGTAGACTATTTGCGGGACATTGGGAAACAGGCTCTGAAAGAACTGCTGAAATTCATGGCCCACCCTGCGATCTCCAGCATCAATCTCACTGCGGCCCTCGGCTCTTTGGCATCGATAGCCCGCCAGAGGCCAATGTTCATGTCGGAGGTCATCCAGGCCTATGAAACGCTGCACGGTGAGTACTAGCATCCTCAGTGTCTGTGCTACCCTTCCCCCTTCCCCGCACAGTGTCTAGTAACTCTCTCTGCCTCCGCAGCCAACCTGCCCCCAACTCTGGCTAAATCCCAGGTGAGCAGCGTCCGAAAAAACCTGAAGCTGCAGCTGCTGAGTGTCCTCCGGCACCCGTCGTCCTGTGAATACCAGGGGCCCATCAGCACCCTTCTGCTGGATCTGGGGACCGGACAGGGAGAGATTACCCGTCACTTACCACCACCTAGGGAGCTGGGCCGCAAAAGGCCCAGAGAAAGTGGGGAAGGAGGACAGAAAAAGAGCCGGACTGGTGAGAAGCGGAGTGCCCCTATATAAGATGATTTTATAACATATCGCGGGAGGTGTGCTGGACGGGTGAGAAGCGGAGTGCCCCTATATAAGATTATTTTATAACATATGGAGGGAGGTGTGCTGGACGGGTGAGAAGCGGAGTGCCCCTATATAAGATGATTTTATAACGTATCGCGGGAGGTGTGCTGGACGGGTGAGAAGCGGAGTGCCCCTATATAAGATTATTTTATAACGTATCGCGGGAGGTGTGCTGGACAGGTGAGAAGCGGAGTGCCCCTATATAAGATTATTTTATAACGTATCGCGGGAGGTGTGCTGGACGGGTGAGAAGCGGAGTGCCCCTATATAAGATTATTTTATAACATATGGCGGGAGGTGTGCTGGACGGGTGAGAAGCGGAGTGCCCCTATATAAGATTATTTTATAACGTATCACGGGAGGTGTGCTGGACTGGTGAGAAGCGGAGTGCCCCTAGATAAGATGATTTTATAACATATCGCGGGAGGTGTGCTGGACGGGTGAGAAGCAGAGTGCCCCTATATAAGATGATTCTATAACGTATGACAGGAGGTGTGCTGGACGGGTGAGAAGCGGAGTGCCCCTATTTTAGATGATTTTATAACGAATGGCGGGAGGTGTGCCGGACGGGTGAGCCCCTATATAAGATGATTTAATAACGTATGGCGGGAGGTGTGCCGGACGGGTGAGAAGCGGAGTGCCCCTATATTAGATGACCTTATAACGTATGGCGGGAGGTGTGCTGGACGGGTGAGAAGCGGAGTGCCCCTATATAAGATTATTTTATAACGTATGGCGGGAGATGTGTCGGACGGGTGAGAAGCAGAGTGCCCCTATATTAGATGACCTTATAACGTATGGCGGGAGGTGTGCTGGACGGGTGAGAAGCGGAGTGTCCCTATATTAGATGATTTTATAACGCATGGCGGGAGGTGTGCTGGACGGGTGAGAAGCCGAGTGCCCCTATATTAGATGACCTTATAACGTATGGCGGGAGGTGTGCTGGACGAGTGAGAAGCGGAGTGCCCCTATATTAGATGACCTTATAACGTATGGCGGGAGGTGTGCTGGACGGGTGAGAAGCGGAGTGCCCCTAAATTAAATGACCTTATTACGTATGGCGGGAGGTGTGCTGGACGGGTGAGAAGCGGAGTGCCCCTATATTAGATGACCTTATAACGTATGGCGGGAGGTGTGCTGGACGGGTGAGAAGCGGAGTGCCCCTAAATTAGATGACCTTATAACGTATGGCGGGAGGTGTGCTGGACGTGTGAGAAGCGGAGTGCCCCTATATTAGATGACCTTATAACGTATGGCGGGAGGTGTGCTGGACGGGTGAGAAGCGGAGTGCCCCTATATTAGATGACTTTATAACGTATGGCGGGAGGTGTGCTGGACGGGTGAGAAGCGGAGTGCCCCTAAATTAGATGACCTTATAACGTATGGCGGGAGGTGTGCTGGACGGGTGTGGACGCACTTTCCTGGTTGTAGAGCTCTGTATCCTTTATCTACTTGCAGACCCCCCGTTAGCTGATGATGAAGATGAAAAGGACACGATATCCCATCCTCCGATTCCCGCGTCTGCTCCCAGCGCTCTGTCTGCTACAGATATCACCGCAGAGTTTCTGCAGCCGCTACTCACCCCGGAGAGTGTAGCCAACCTGGTATGTGCACCACACGAGGCTGATCTCCCTCTGGCCACCATAATAATGATGTAACACAAAGTGTCGCCCTCCCACACAGGTTCTCATCAGTATGGTCTACCTGCCGGACACCATGCCGGCCTCCTTCCAGGCCACCTATACTCCAGTGGAGTCTGCTGGAACCGATGCTCAGATCCGGCATCTAGCGCGACTTATGGCCACACAGATGACCGCTTCAGGAATTGGTCCAGGTAAGTGGGACATCTAGTCTAGCAGTAGATGGCAGGAGACATCACCCGAGGGAATGGCTGGAATGTCCGGATCAATGTGCCGCCCATTCTGCAGGTGTGGAGAAGGTGAAGGAGCTTCCAGTCGAGGTTGTGGAGGAGGAAAGTGTGAAGCCGGAGGGACTGGTGATCAAGCGACGGGTTTCCTCCCTGCCCACTCAGGGGCAGGCCATCTCTGTTTTGGGGTCTCAAGCTAAGGGTGAAAAGGATGAGGACGATGAAGCCCCTCTTGCCAAAAAACGTCCTGAGCCTATACTGCCGGTGACGCAGATTCGGTGAGCGTGCGCCTCCATAGACTGACTGCCCCCTTCTGTTCCCTGGATCTAACTAACGTCTCTCTCTCGCTGCTTCAGGCCGGCTGGATCCGGAGGACGCAAAAAGGTCTTTAAGCTCAAAGAAGTCCTGGAGCCGATGACAGAAGCTCAGATCAGAAGCCTGAAACTGGCAGCGGTGCAGAGAATCCTACAAGCAGAGCGCAGTGTGGGGGGCAGCGCCGCAGCCCAGGTACAGAGCTCTGCCTCCATACACACACCTACTGTGCCACCATATACACATACACTGTGCTCCCATATACACACATACACTGTGCCACCATATACACACATACTGTGCCACCATATACACACATACACTGTGCCACCATACACACACGCATACACATACTGTGCCTCCATACACATACACTGTGCCCCCATACACACACACACTGCGCCCCCATACACACATACACTGTGCTCCCATATACACACACACACACTGTGCCACCATATACACACACATACTGTGCCACCATACACATACACTCTGCTATCATATACACACACACACACACACACACACATACTATGCCACCATACACAGTGCCACCACACACACATACTGTGCCACCATATACACACACATGCACTGTGCATCATACACACATACACTGTGCCCCCATACACACGCATAGACTGTGCCCCCATACACACGCATACACTGTGCCCCCATACACGCATACACTGTGCCCCCATACACACGCATACACTGTGCCCCCATACACACGCATACACTGTGCCCCCATATACACTAGTCCCATGCACACATACTGTGCCATCATACATACACATACTGTGCCACCATACACACACGCATACACTGTGCCACCATACACACACGTACTTTGCCACCATATACACACGCATACACTGTGCCACCATATACACACACATGCACTGTGCCACCATACACACCGTGCTATCATACACACACATACTGTGCCACCATACACACTGTGCCCCCATAGACACGCGCGCACACTGTGCCCCCATAGACACGCGCGCACACTGTGCCCCCATAGACACGCGCGCACACTGTGCCCCCATAGACACGCGCGCACACTATGCCCCCATAGACACGCGCGCACACTGTGCCCCCGTACACACATGTACTGTGCCCCCTGGTGTCTGCAGGGTGGTGCTGGTGTTATACCGCTCTAAAGCCGCTTTCCCATCAGATGCGTGTGAAGGTTCTAGCACGCCTGGTAACCCATCTGGATACATCCCTGAAGGTTGAAGTCTTGTCCCACTTTCTGAGGGATCCCCGGGCCCGGCTGGAGCTGGCGCTGGCATGGCTGTACCAGGAGTACTGCGAGTATCAGTCGGGGGCAGGAGAGCAGGGCTATCAGGAGTGTCTGATCGGCATTCTGACTGGTCTACAGGAGCGTCCTGACCAGAAAGATGGGTCAGTATCCAGCAGTGCTCACAGGTTGTCTTCTGTCCTCGCCGGATGGTCCATGTTGTATTCTCTCATCCCTGCAGGGTCTTCACCAAATTTGTGCTGGAGGCTCCCCTGCTGACAGACTCTGCGCTGGACGTTATCCGGAAATACTGCGAGGATGAGGTGCGGGGTCACTCCATGTTTATCAGAAGATGGCTGATGCCCAGTGTTTAGGCCAGAGATGTGTAGGATGGTTTTTCATATGGCAGCAGATTCTTATTGGGGATCAGTAAGACGCGGAATCCTCCAATACTTCTCCTGTCTTCCCATTTACTAAGATACTGATATTATACAGTAGCTACACACAAACCTAGTAACCCTGCGTAACGTACAGGCAGTGATTCACACCTCCTGTGTATGACCACAAGAGCTTGCACTCAGACATATTATAAGAGTGCATGTGATTAGGTTTGTGGAGGTTATTATTCCTATGTACTGGGTCAGTTTGTGTGTTAGGTGGGTTCCGTGGCCAGGCGTTGGGGTTCTCCTCTCCCTGCACTTCAGGAACCGGCTCTGGCCCTCTCCTATCCCTATATTAGGGCCGCTGCATTTCATGTGTCCTCTCCTTCCAGGGTCGCAGTTATTTGGGGATGTCGACGTTGCGGGATCTGATCCTCACTCGTCCTGCTCGGCAGTTCCAGTATTTGCATCTTCTTCTGGACCTAAGCTCTAATGAGAAGGACAAGGTGACACGGTTAGGGGGTTGTGGCTTGTGCTATGGGGGATTTCCCTCCGCTGTGTGGGACTCATCCGCCATGTTTGCTCTTCTAAGGTCCGTCAGCAGGCGCTGCTCCTCGTTAAGCGGATGTATGAAAAGGAAAGTCTCCGTCAGTACATAGAGAAATTTGCCCTTAATTACCTCCAGCTGCTGGTCCACCCTAACCCCCCCTCGGTGCTCTTTGGGGCAGATAAGGACACAGGTGGGATCCTCTGATAATGTGAAGCTCCTGGTGGGTGTGCGGTGGTCCTTCTGTCACTGTAGCTATCACAGACCACAGCACATCCGTCATTAACCTCTGGCTAGATACTACATGGAATAACGAAGTTCTTGTATTTAAGCAAAACATCATTTGATTGTCGGTTATGTTTAGAAGAAAATAAAAATGATTTGGATTTTCTTATAACCGAGCTCCGCGCTCTTCTCCTTCCTGATGTCTCGTTTTATTCCCAGAGGTGGCGGCCCCCTGGACGGAGGACACTGTGAAACACTGTCTGTACCTGTACCTGGCCCTGCTTCCCCAGAATCACAAACTGATCCATGAGCTGGCATCCGTCTACACCGAGGCCACCGCAGACATCAAGAGGACTGTCCTTAGAGTCATCGAGACCCCGGTCAGTGAGTGGAGAGAGGACTGTGTGGGAGGTTAGACCCCGGTCAGTGAGTGGAGAGGGGACTGTGTGGGAGGTTAGACCCCGGTCAGTGAGTGGAGAGGGGACTGTGTGGGAGGTTAGACCCCGGTGAGTGAATGGAGAGGGGACTGTGAGGGAAGTTAGACCCCGGTGTGCGAGTGGAGAGGGGTCCTTGTGGGAGGTTAGACCCCTGGTGTGCGAGTGGACAGGGGACCATGAGGGAGGGTAGACACCGTTGAGCGAATGGGGGGAGGTTATACCCTGGTGTGTGAGTGGAGAGGGGATTGTGAGGGAGGATAGACACCGGTGAGTGAGTGGTGAAGGGACTGTGGGGAGGTTAGACCCCGGTGTGTGAGTGCAGAGGGGACTGTGTGGGAGGTTAGACCCCGGTGTGTGTGTGTGGGAGGTTTTGGAGTGGTCAGAGGAAAAGATGAGTAAGGAAGGAAATTCTGTGTGCACCTTGTGCTAATCCTGTCTGCGTCTTCCCACAGATCCGAGGCATGGGAATGAACTCCCCGGAGCTGCTCCTGCTAGTGGAGAATTGTCCCAAGGGTGCGGAGACACTGGTGACGCGGTGTCTGCACATCTTAACGGATAAAGGTGATTTGTATAATAAGAGTAGCTTGTCCTACCAAGCCAGAGTACAGCACTTCATGATGAAGCTTTTTCAGCTCTAGTCATGATGTCCTTACAGAAGCCGACTTCCCTGTGCTCAGGTTCTGCTTTGTTACAGATCCAGCTGATCTCCTATGACCATTGTTTTTCGCTTCATTACTGGTATCACAGCTATATGTGTCACTGTCTCTCTCTCTAGTTCCACCCTCCCCTGAGCTAGTGAAACGCGTCAGAGAGCTGTACCAAAAGCGTCTCCCAGATGTGCGCTTCCTGATTCCGGTGCTCAATGGTCTGGACAAGGTAAGGACGCTGATGTGTATTACCTTGGAGAATGCGCATATACTGAATATCACACCTGGAAATGTCATTCATTGCCCAGCTGACGTACAGCACTTACTACAACTACTTACCTTGGTTATTGGTATCCAGGTGAAAGCGTGGCTCTGGGCCTCAGACTCCATCCCTCACTCAGACTCCTACCACATTCAGAGCCGCCCAGTAACAGTCTGCTAGCATGCACTGACGCCCGCTGACCATTCCGATGTGTCTGTGTGCTGAGGGAGAACGTCACATAGGACAGCACAGCTGGTGTTCTGGATAACATCACGTCTCATAGTTCCTGGGTTCAGTTCCCACCACAGCCCTATCTGTGTAGAGTCTATGTGTTCTCTCTGTGCTTGCGTGGGTTACTTCCAGGTTGCTAGCTGTATTCCTCCCACAATCCAAAAACATGACCGTAGGTTAATTGGCTTCTGACAAAAACTAACCCGTGTGTGTGTGACCAGATACGCTCTCGCTGCCGGTGCCAGGCAATCATAGATTGGGTTCGGGTCACGCAGGGACCTGGCCAATACCACCAGTAGCCGCCTGTTACTGACTCCTCCCACTGCGTAGTGGGCGGGTATATCGCTTCCACCACCAGGCTCCTATCACATGGCAAAACAAATCCATTGTCATTATTTAATAATAGTGTGACTATATATGTACATATAAGTGTATATAGTCACAAATACCCCCGGGAGGTGTGTGAACATTTTTATTGTTAATATAATAAGTATCTGTTGATTTTATTAAACGTTTGCTTTGCTCATTGTCTAGAAGCTGGCAGAGCTCTTTCCTAAGTGGCTGCTGGTGGCATTTACTGTGGTGAGCCCTGTATAGCACACATTAACCAGTTCCCTGCCTGTCCTACCACGTGGCACCTGGAAGCACGGATCTGCTCAGGCTATACCCACCGGCACCTGAATAACGCCACACCTCCTGGCTGGTCACTGAGCAGGCCCCCTGTCCTCACTCCAGGGCAGGCGGAGAACGGGACTGCGTGCGTCGCATTCCTGGAAGTGGCAAGATGTTTACTCGCTGAAATGGTCTTAAAAAGACCCTTCCCTTTTCTGAGGGGATACTGCATACAAGATGTTTACAGGAGGTCCACACTTCAAGATGTTACAGAAGACGTACACACACAGCCCTCCAATACACAGTGCCCCTATAGGTGTGGCTCAGTGGGTAATAGACACCTACCTCGCTATATACATAGCGTGGGTAATGGATACATACCTCGCTATATACATAGGGTGGGTCAGTGGGTAATAGACACAGATATTGCACCATGATACAAGTGATCATCCTGACGGGTGTCTAGCACTGGTTGAAGGTGGTGATGTATTTCAGGACACGCATTGGGTCTTTTGATACTAGTACAGCATCTGTATATTACTATATATATATATATATATATATATATATATATAAAATATCCGCTGTCTCTTCCTGTGGATGGGATATTCCAACAGGTTGCTGCTTTCTGCCACGAGGTTAGACATGTCCTGGAAAGGTTCCAGACCTCTGGGGCAGATCTGTGTGATAATGTATGGCCAAGTTCTACTAGATACACCACAAGCTCATGTGGGACAGGCGTGGCTGAGCATCTGACATGGAGTATACAAGGAGATGACAATGCTGAACATCTCATTCCAACTCCATGGGCGGCCCGCTCTTCTTGGAAGGATTTCCAGTGACCGTGGGCGGCCCGCTCTTCTTCGAAGGATTTCCAGTGACCGTGGGCGGCCCGCTCTTCTTGGAAGGATTTCCAGTGACCGTGGGAGGCCCGCTCTTTATGGAAGGATTTCCAGTGACCGTGGGAGGCCCGCTCTTTATGGAAGGATTTCCAGTGACCGTGGGCGGCCCGCTCTTCTTGGAAGGATTTCCAGTGACCGTGGGAGGCCCGCTCTTTATGGAAGGATTTCCAGTGACCGTGGGCGGCCCGCTCTTCTTGGAAGGATTTCCAGTGACCGTGGGCGGCCCGCTCTTCTTGGAAGGATTTCCAGTGACCGTGGGCGGCCCACTCTTCTTGGAAGGATTTCCAGTGACCGTGGGAGGGCCCGCTCTTTATGGAAGGATTTCCAGTGACCGTGGGCGGCCCGCTCTTCTTGGAAGGATTTCCAGTGACCGTGGGAGGCCCGCTCTTTATGGAAGGATTTCCAGTGACCGTGGGCGGCCCGCTCTTCTTGGAAGGATTTCCAGTGACCGTGGGAGGCCCGCTCTTTATGGAAGGATTTCCAGTGACCGTGGGCGGCCCGCTCTTCTTGGAAGGATTTCCAGTGACCGTGGGCGGCCCGCTCTTCTTGGAAGGATTTCCAGTTTGGGAACATAGCTGTGGAAATATGACCCATCCAACCACAAGAACATTAGGTACTGATGTTGGGTATCAGTCCCAGCTGACAGAGTTCCAGGGATTGTATGGGACTGAGTTCAGGTGTAGGCCAGTCACATCCTTCCAAACCTGCCTTGGTGGTCCTGGCTTTATACATGGATGCATTGTCATGCCAACACAGGAAGTACCTTCACCAAACTGCTGTCACAAAGCCGGGACCATGTATATCTCCCAACGTCTGTGCTGGCGTTGGGAGATCTGAGGCTTTGGCGGCCCGAGGCCCGTGCAGGCTTGGGTTGTCCGAGGCTCGCACTGGCATAGGTTTGTCTGACACCCGCGCAGGCATTGGGTTGTCCGAGGCTCGCACTGGCATAGGTTTGTCTGACACCCGCTCAGGCGTTGGGTTGTCCGAGGCCCGCGCTGGCTTAGGTTTGTCTGATACCCGCACTGGCGTTGGCCTGTCTGAGGCCCGCGCTGGCGTTGGGTTGTCCGAAGCCCGCGCAGGCGTTGGGTTGTACGAGGCTCGCGCTGGCGTTGGTGGGGTATGACAACCTATGGACGTGCCCCTACTGCTGATGTGGGTATACAGTCTGATTAGAGAGAGGGGGTCACATTCTTTGAGCCACGTGGTTAATCTGTATTTATATAGATATATGCATACACACATTCTATATAGATCTGTAGCTACCCGCATCCCCTCACACAGTCATGGCCGCCTGTTACTGATCACGTCTCTCTCCATTGTGACCAAAAGGCATAAGTGAAGCAAGTGGTGAACATTCATTTTATATTCGGTGTAAGGAAGGGAGGTAATGGCGGCCGATCATCTTCTGTGTCTGTGTCTTCTAGAAAGAGGTCATTCAGGCGTTGCCGAAACTCATCAAGCTCAACCCTATTGTTGTGAAAGAAGTGTTTAATCGGTTGCTGGGTACACAGCACGGTAAGAGGGTGGGTAGGGGCATGTGCCAGGCTGGGGTGGGGTAGGGGCATGTGCCAGGCTGGGGTGGGGTAGGGGCATGTGCTGGGGTGGGGTAGGGGCATGTGCCAGGCTGGGGTGGGGTAGGGGCATGTGCCAGGCTGGGTTGGGGAGGGGCATGGGGTGGGGTAGGGGCATGTGCCAGGCTGGGTTGGGTAGGGGCATGGGGTGGGGTAGGGGCATGTGCCAGGCTGGGTTGGGTAGGGGCATGGGGTGGGTAATGGCGTGGGGTGGGGTAGGGGCATGCGCTGGGTTGGGGTGGGTAGGGGCATGCGGTGGGTGGGGTAGGGGCATGCGCCGGGTAGGGGCATATATTGGGTTGGCCTTGTGGATTGGATAGTATACTGAGCTTGATTGATTAGGGAATTATACCGGGTGGTATGGATTGAATGGGATTAGGCCGGGCTTGGATAGAGTAGGGGAATATATCAGGTGGGGTGGGGTAAATAGGGCAATATACTGGGTGGGGTGAATAGGGGAATATACCGGGATAGGGTAGGGGTATATACTTGGCTCATGGCAAGGTAGGTGAATTATTCTGCAAGAAATGGGGTGAACAGGGGAATAAACCTGGCTGGGATAGGGTAGAGTATATACAGGGTGGGGTAGGTTAGAGGAATATACTGGACAGGGTGGGGTAAGAGACTTTACCAGAGGTGTGCGGTAGGGAAATATGCCCAGTGGGGGTGGGTGAATAGGGGAATAGATCGGGGATATACAGGCGAGTGGATTACAAGGGTTGATGCATGTGGGAATATATACATACATAGTGTGTGTCAGATTGTGTTTTGAATTACAGTGACAGAATCAGAAATAGTTTTCTATCTGTTTCTCCACCAGGTGATGTCAGTTCTTCCATGTCTCCTCTCACACCTGGAGACCTTCTCGTGGCTCTCCACAGCATTGATTCCAGCAAATGTGACATGAAATCTGTCATTAAGGGTAAGTTATTCACTCTACTGAGGGTCCTGGGTTATGTTCCTTCTCTCCTGAGGGTCCTGGGTTATGTTCCTTCTCTCCTGAGGGTCCTGGGTTATGTTCCTTCTCTCCTGAGGGTCCTGGGTTACGTTCCTTCTCTCCTGAGGGTCCTGGGTTATATTCCTTCTCTCCTGAGGGTCCTGGGTTATGTTCCTTCTCTCCTGAGGGTCCTGGGTTATGTTCCTTCTCTCCTGAGGGTCCTGGGTTATGTTCCTTCTCTCCTGAGGGTCCTGGGTTATGTTCCTTCTCTCCTGAGGGTCCTGGGTTATGTTCCTTCTCTCCTGAGGGTCCTGGGTTACGTTCCTTCTCTCCTGAGGGTCCTGGGTTATATTCCTTCTCTCCTGAGGGTCCTGGGTTATGTTCCTTCTCTCCTGAGGGTCCTGGGTTATGTTCCTTCTCTCCTGAGGGTCCTGGGTTATGTTCCTTCTCTCCTGAGGGTCCTGGGTTACGTTCCTTCTCTCCTGAGGGTCCTGGGTTATATTCCTTCTCTCCTGAGGGTCCTGGGTTATGTTCCTTCTCTCCTGAGGGTCCTGGGTTATGTTCCTTCTCTCCTGAGGGTCCTGGGTTATGTTCCTTCTCTCCTGAGGGTCCTGGGTTATGTTCCTTCTCTCCTGAGGGTCCTGGGTTATATTCCTTCTCTCCTGAGGGTCCTGGGTTATGTTCCTTCTCTCCTGAGGGTCCTGGGTTACGTTCCTTCTCTCCTGAGGGTCCTGGGTTACGTTCCTTCTCTCCTGAGGGTCCTGGGTTATGTTCCTTCTCTCCTGAGGGTCCTGGGTTATGTTCCTTCTCTCCTGAGGGTCCTGGGTTATGTTCCTTCTCTCTTGAGGGTCCTGGGTTATGTTCCTTCTCTCTTGAGGGTCCTGGGTTATGTTCCTTCTCTCCTGAGGGTCCTGGGTTATGTTCCTTCTCTCCTGAGGGTCCTGGGTTATGTTCCTTCTCTCCTGAGGGTCCTGGGTTATGTTCCTTCTCTATTGTCTCCATCTCTCCTAGCTACGAACCTGTGTTTCTCTGCGCGCTCAGTGTACACCTCTGAGGTCCTGGCCATCGTTCTTCAGCAGCTGATGGACACCACCCCACTTCCCATGCTTCTTATGAGGACAGTCATCCAAGCTCTTGGAATGTACCCACGACTAGGAGGCTTCATCATGAACATCCTTACCCGTCTCATCTACAAGCAGGTTAGGGTCTGTGGTTTGAAGGAAGACATTGCTGTGGGGTGGGAAGTGCTCTAATAATAGGCAATGCTTTGTGGTGTCTCTGGACTGACCGCAACAGAGGTGAAAGGCCGCCATTGGTCGCTGTAGTCTTCTGATTACTGGGAAAGCAGATAATTGTCATGTATCTCTGTATACCAATGTCTTCCCAGGTTTGGAAGTACCCCAAGGTGTGGGAGGGTTTCATTAAATGTTGCCAGAGAACGAAACCTCAGTCTTTCAGTGTCCTGCTGCAGCTGCCCCCGCCGCAGCTCCTGTCTGTTCTCCAGACGTCCCCTGATCTCCGCGACCCCCTCTTGGCTCATGTCAGAAGTTTTACACCTAACCAGGTCAGTGGGCGAATGGTCTCCAGCGTGTGTTACTTTGTCTCTCCTAGCTTACCGTAGCTAAATGAGTGACGGGTCCGTGCGTTCCTCTCACCTGGCAGATGGCTCATGTCCCACACGCTATTATGGTAATTCTAGAAGCTGAATCCAGAACTGACCCAGATGTAGAAGAGTATCCACAGCCCGTAGAGGTAAAGTCCATCTGTCATCGTTCTAGGAATAGGAACTGTAATTCTAGGACTGGTCTCAGGTCCCTGTTTTATTTTCTTCTGTTATTTCCAGGCAACAGAACCCCCAGCACAGGACCTCATCGCCCGACGTCTCGCCCAAGAGAAATCCTTGAAACGACAGATTCTGGAGGAGCAGAAAGGAAAAAACACCCAAGAGGTGGAGGAGGAGATGGACCTTCCTATTCTCTTATTAGAAGAGGAGGAGATGATCACGGTTTGTGTTTATCAGATCTCTGTTCTTTTAGCCTCTGGATTTATCCTCAGTCACATCTTTTTATCACTCCCTTTGTCCTCAGAAACCCTCTGGGAAAGGGTCTCCTCCAGGCGAGGCGGAGAACCCAGTGACCACCGCCACACACTCGCCGCCCCCTGAGGAACCTATGGAAGAGGACCCAGCGCCGAAAGAGGACTAGACCCCCAGAAGAGCGATCTCTCCAGCAGCAGCTACCCATTGTCATAGCAACCAACAACCAATAAAAACCTCCGCCTGTAATATGTGTACGTGCGCATGTGTATCGTATAGACACTCCCCAGGTTCACATACTAATCACTTACATGGCCCAGTGCAGATGCTGCACAGAATGGTAGGTGTTCTCCGCTGTAGAAGAAGCGGATGTCCTCTCTCTGACCCTTCCACCTGGCTGATGTCTTCTGCTCCTAATATTATGTCACATCTGCCTAATTGCTTGGGGTTTATTTACTAAGCCTTGAAGAGAGAGAAAGTAGCAGCCAATCAGCTCCTAGCTGCCATGTTACAGGGGGATCGGTATGCCGACGTCAGCTTCCTGATAGTCACGACAGCATCCAGACGGGAGTCAGGTAAGTATTCTACCTCCTCAAACCTAACCCTCCCTTACTGCGGTCTAAGCCTAACCTCCCCCTTACTGCCTAACCTCCCCCCTTACTGCCTAACCTCCCCCCTTACTGCCTAACCTCCCCCCTTACTGCCTAACACTAACCTCCCCCCTTAGTGCCTAACCTCCCCTTTAGTGCCTAACCTCCCCTTTAGTGCCTTACTGCCTAACCTCCCCCTTTAGTGCCTAACCCTAACCTCCCCCCTTACTGCCTAACCCTAACCCCCCCCCCCCCCTTTTTATTTTAATTTCTCTATCGTCCTAGTGGATGCTGGGGTTCCTGAAAGGACCATGGGGAATAGCGGCTCCGCAGGAGACAGGGCACAAAAAGTAAAGCTTTTCCGATCAGGTGGTGTGCACTGGCTCCTCCCCCTATGACCCTCCTCCAGACTCCAGTTAGATTTTTGTGCCCGGCCGAGAAGGGTGCAATCTAGGTGGCTCTCCTAAAGAGCTGCTTAGAGAAAGTTTAGCTAGGTTTTTTATGTTACAGTGATTCCTGCTGGCAACAGGATCACTGCAGCGAGGGACTGAGGGGAGAAGGAGTCAACTCACCTGCGTGCAGGATGGATTGGCTTCTTGGCTACTGGACATCAAGCTCCAGAGGGACGATCACAGGTACAGCCTGGATGGTCACCGGAGCCGCGCCGCCGGCCCCCTTGCAGATGCTGAAGACAGAAGAGGTCCAGAATCGGCGGCTGAAGACTCCTGCAGTCTTCTAAAGGTAGCGCACAGCACTGCAGCTGTGCGCCATTTTCCTCTCAGCACACTTCACACGGCAGTCACTGAGGGTGCAGGGCGCTGGGAGGGGGGCGCCCTGGGAGGCAAAATGAGTACCTATAAAGGCTAAAAATACCTCACATATAGCCCTAGAGGCTATATGGAGATATTTAACCCCTGCCTGATTTCTCAAAATAGCGGGAGACGAGCCCGCCGGAAAAGGGGCGGGGCCTATCTCCTCAGCACACGGCGCCATTTCCTCTCACAGCTCCGCTGGTCAGGACGGCTCCCAGGTCTCTCCCCTGCACTGCACTACAGAAACAGGGTAAAACAGAGAGGGGGGGCAAATTTATGGCGATATTTTGATATAACAAAGCAGCTATAGGGGAGCACTTATTATAAGGCTATCCCTGATATATATATAGCGCTTTTGGTGTGTGCTGGCAAACTCTCCCTCTGTCTCCCCAAAGGGCTAGTGGGTCCTGTCTTCATTAGGAGCATTCCCTGTGTGTCTGCTGTGTGTCGGTACGTGTGTGTCGACATGTATGAGGACGATATTGGTGTGGAGGCGGAGCAATTGCCAAATATGGGGATGTCACCTCCTAGGGGGTCGACACCAGAATGGATGCCTTTATTTATGGAACTACGGGATAGTGTCAACACGCTAAAGCAGTCGTTTGACGACATGAGACGGCCGGACAATCAATTAGTGCCTGTCCAGGCGACTCAAACACCGTCAGGGGCTGTGAAACGCCCTTTGCCTCAGTCGGTCGACACAGACCCAGACACAGGCGATGACTCCAGTGGTGACGGTGACGAATCAACCGTATTTTCCAGTAGGGCCACACGTTATATGATTTTGGCAATGAAGGAGGCGTTACATTTAGCTGATACTACAGGTACCACTAAACAGGGTATTATGTGGGGTATGAAAAAACTACCTATAGTTTTTCCTGAATCAGAAGAACTAAATGACGTGTGTAATGAAGCGTGGGTTGCCCCTGATAAAAAGCTGATAATTTCAAAGAAATTATTGGCATTATACCCTTTCCCGCCAGAGGTTAGGGAGCGCTGGGAAACACCTCCTAGGGTGGACAAGGCGCTAACACGCTTATCTAAACAAGTGGCGTTACCCTCTCCTGAGACGGCCGCACTTAAAGATCCATCAGATAGGAGGATGGAAAATATCCAAAAAAGTATATACACACATGCAGGTGTTATACTACGACCAGCTGTAGCGACTGCCTGGATGGGCAGTGCGGGGGTAGTTTGGTCAGAATCCCTGATTGAAAATATTGATACCCTGGACAGGGACAATATTCTACTGTCGTTAGAACAAATAAAGGATGCATTTCTTTATATGCGTGATGCACAGAGGGATATATGCACACTGGCATCACGGGTAAGTGCTATGTCCATTTCGGCCAGAAGAGCTTTATGGACGCGACAGTGGACAGGCGATGCGGATTCAAAACGGCATATGGAAGTTTTGCCGTATAAGGGGGAGGAGTTATTTGGAGTCGGTCTATCAGATTTGGTGGCCACGGCTACAGCCGGGAAATCCACCTTTCTACCTCAAGTCACTCCCCAACAGAAAAAGGCACCGACTTTTCAACCGCAGCCCTTTCGTTCCTTTAAAAATAAGAGAGCAAAGGGCTATTCATATTTGCCACGAGGCAAAGGTCGAGGGAAGAGACAGCAACACGCAGCTCCTTCCCAGGATCAGAAGCCCTCCCCGGCTTCTACAAAAGCCTCAGCATGACGCTGGGGCTTCTCAAGCGGACTCGGGGACGGTGGGCGGTCGTCTCAAAAATTACAGCGCGCAGTGGGCTCACTCGCAAGTAGATCCCTGGATCCTGCAGATAATATCTCAGGGATACAGGTTGGAATTAGAGACAGATCCACCTCGCCGTTTCCTGAGGTCTGCTTTACCAACGTCCCCCTCCGAAAGGGAGACGGTGTTGGAAGCCATTCACAAGCTGTACTCTCAGCAGGTGATAGTCAAGGTACCTCTTCTGCAACAAGGGAAGGGGTATTATTCCACTCTTTTTGTGGTACCGAAGCCGGATGGCTCGGTAAGGCCTATTCTAAATCTGAAGTCCTTGAACCTGTACATAAAGAAGTTCAAGTTCAAAATGGAGTCACTCAGAGCAGTGATAGCGAACCTGGAAGAGGGGAACTTTATGGTATCCTTGGACATCAAGGATGCGTATCTCCACGTTCCAATTTACCCCTCACACCAGGGGTACCTCAGGTTCGTTGTACAAAACTGTCACTATCAGTTTCAGACGCTGCCGTTCGGATTGTCCACGGCACCTCGGATCTTTACAAAGGTAATGGCCGAGATGATGATTCTTCTTCGAAGAAAAGGCGTATTAATTATCCCATACTTGGACGATCTCCTAATAAGGGCGAGGTCCAGAGAACAGCTAGAGATGGGATTAGCACTGTCTCAAGAAGTGCTAAAACAGCACGGGTGGATTCTGAATATTCCAAAATCCCAGTTAATGCCGACAACTCGTCTGCTGTTCCTAGGGATGATTCTGGACACGGTTCAGAAAAAGGTTTTTCTCCCGGAGGAAAAAGCCAAGGAGTTATCCGAGCTTGTCAGGAACCTCCTAAAACCAGGAAAGGTGTCTGTACATCAATGCACAAGAGTCCTGGGAAAAATGGTGGCTTCTTACGAAGCGATTCCATTCGGCAGATTCCACGCAAGAATTTTCCAAAGGGATCTGTTGGACAAATGGTCAGGGTCGCATCTTCAGATGCACCTGCGGATAACCCTGTCTCCAAGGACAAGGGTGTCTCTTCTGTGGTGGTTGCAGAGTGCTCATCTATTGGAGGGCCGCAGATTCGGCATACAGGATTGGATCCTGGTGACCACGGACGCCAGCCTGAGAGGCTGGGGAGCAGTCACACAAGGAAGAAACTTCCAGGGAGTATGGACGAGCCTGGAAACGTCTCTTCACATAAACATTCTGGAACTAAGAGCAATATACAATGCTCTAAACCAGGCAGAACCTCTGCTTCAGGGAAAACCGGTATTGATCCAGTCGGACAACATCACGGCAGTCGCCCATGTGAACAGACAGGGCGGCACAAGAAGCAGGAGGGCAATGGCAGAAGCTGCAAGGATTCTTCGCTGGGCAGAGAATCATGTGATAGCACTGTCAGCAGTGTTCATCCCGGGAGTGGACAACTGGGAAGCAGACTTCCTCAGCAGACACGATCTTCACCCGGGAGAGTGGGGACTTCATCCAGAAGTCTTCCACATGCTGGTAACCCGTTGGGAAAGACCAATGGTGGACATGATGGCGTCTCGCCTCAACAAAAAACTGGACAGGTATTGCGCCAGGTCAAGAGATCCGCAGGCAATAGCTGTGGACGCGCTGGTAACGCCTTGGGTGTACCAGTCGGTGTATGTGTTTCCTCCTCTGCCTCTCATACCAAAAGTATTGAGAATTATACGGCAAAGAGGCGTAAGAACGATACTAGTGGTTCCGGATTGGCCAAGGAGGACTTGGTACCCGGAACTTCAAGAGATGATCACGGAAGATCCGTGGCCTCTACCTCTAAGGAGGGACTTGCTTCAGCAGGGTCCCTGTCTGTTTCAAGACTTACCGCGGCTGCGTTTGACGGCATGGCGGTTGAACGCCGGATCCTAAAGGAAAGAGGCATGCCGGAAGAAGTCATTCCTACTTTGATTAAAGCAAGGAAGGAAGTAACCGTGCAACATTATCACCGAATTTGGCGAAAATATGTTGCGTGGTGCGAAGATCGGAGTGCTCCGACGGAGGAATTTCAACTGGGTCGATTCCTACATTTCCTGCAATCAGGATTGTCAATGGGTCTCAAATTGGGATCTATTAAGGTTCAAATTTCGGCCCTGTCGATTTTCTTTCAAAAAGAATTGGCTTCAGTCCCTGAAGTCCAGACCTTTGTTAAGGGAGTGCTGCATATACAGCCTCCTGTGGTGCCTCCAGTGGCACCGTGGGATCTAAATGTGGTTTTGGACTTCCTAAAATCTCATTGGTTTGAACCACTAAAAAAGGTGGATTTGAAATATCTCACATGGAAAGTGACCATGCTTCTAGCCCTGGCTTCTGCCAGGAGAGTGTCAGAATTGGCAGCTTTATCTTACAAAAGCCCATATCTGATTTTCCATTCGGACAGGGCAGAACTGCGAACTCGTCCGCATTTTCTCCCTAAGGTGGTGTCAGCATTTCATCTGAACCAGCCTATTGTAGTGCCTGCGGCTACAAGTGACTTGGAGGACTCCAAGTTACTGGACGTTGTCAGAGCATTAAAAATATATATTGCAAGGACAGCTGGAGTCAGAAAATCTGACTCGTTGTTTATATTGTATGCACCCAACAAGATGGGTGCTCCTGCGTCTAAGCAGACGATTGCTCGTTGGATCTGTAGCACAATCCAACTTGCACATTCTGTGGCAGGCTTGCCACAGCCTA
The DNA here is from genome assembly GCF_028390025.1 of Pseudophryne corroboree. Classification (NCBI taxonomy): domain Eukaryota; kingdom Metazoa; phylum Chordata; class Amphibia; order Anura; family Myobatrachidae; genus Pseudophryne; species Pseudophryne corroboree. The sequence continues at coordinate 489,981,683 of NC_086451.1, forward strand.
AATCTGTAAAGGCCCACTCCACAAGGAAGGTGGGCTCATCTTGGGCGGCTGCCCGAGGGGTCTCGGCATTACAACTTTGCCGAGCGGCTACGTGGTCAGGGGAGAACACGTTTGTAAAATTTTACAAATTTGATACTCTGGCTAAGGAGGACCTGGAGTTCTCTCATTCGGTGCTGCAGAGTCATCCGCACTCTCCCGCCCGTTTGGGAGCTTTGGTATAATCCCCATGGTCCTTTCAGGAACCCCAGCATCCACTAGGACGATAGAGAAAATAAGATTTTACTTACCGATAAATCTATTTCTCGGAGTCCGTAGTGGATGCTGGGCGCCCATCCCAAGTGCGGATTATCTGCATAAGTTGTACATAGTTATTGTTAACTAATTCGGGTTATTGTTAAAGGAAGCCATCTTTCAGAGGCTCCGCTGTTATCATACTGTTAACTGGGTTTAGATCACAAGTTGTACGGTGTGATTGGTGTGGCTGGTATGAGTCTTACCCGGGATTCAAAATCCTCCCTTATTGTGTACGCTCGTCCGGGCACAGTACCTAACTGGAGTCTGGAGGAGGGTCATAGGGGGAGGAGCCAGTGCACACCACCTGATCGGAAAAGCTTTACTTTTTGTGCCCTGTCTCCTGCGGAGCCGCTATTCCCCATGGTCCTTTCAGGAACCCCAGCATCCACTACGGACTCCGAGAAATAGATTTATCGGTAAGTAAAATCTTATTTTTTTTATTCAGTATTTCTCTTTCATCCACTAGGGGACACTGGAGTCCTATACAGTAGGGGTGTGAAGCTTACAACCGGAGGTGTGGCACAATCTAAAAATTAGCATTGTCTGCACAGCCGGCTCCTCCCCCTTCACATCCCTCCTCCCTCAGTTTGAATAATTGTGCTGGAGGTACAGCACGTGGAGCACTGAGCTCCTGACTAAAATCTAAAACAAGTGTGCTGCCTCCACCTAATAAAAGAGAGACAACGCCTGATAATACTGAGAGACACAGATCCCTTTTGAAGGGACCTGCCTCTCTCACAGGAGATCCTCTTTCAACAAATCTGTGAGTACTGGCTGCTATAAAATAGAAAGAAATGCTGCGTCTCCCTAATGAAAAGGAGGACAAAGCCTGATATTATGTGAGAGACAGAGATCCTTTTTGAAGGGATCTGTATTTTTCTACAGGAGGCAAATAGCTTTAGGGCAGAGGTTCCCAAACTGTGGGGTGCCTCAGGACACTTGCAGGGGTGCCCTGGGTTGGTGGTCCAGGACCAATTCAAATTATTCATGGTCAATATAATAGGAAAAGCCAGTGCTGGTGGCTGCCAGTCATAAACTATGTGGCCAAACAGAAGCAAATCTTGTCCCTCACCGCACAACTGACCCTAAGGATGACATATAAACGCCATCTACTTAATGTAATATTTCTTTCTAAATTTCTCAATAAGAAATTTTTGGCCTAGGGGTGCCATGGAAAAAATTCTGATCTTCTAGGGCGCTGTGATTCAAAAAAGTTTGGAAACCACTGCTTTAGGGGCTTTATTAGAAAGACTCCCTCTGCTCTTACTAACAAGCAGGCGCCACTAGAGTTAATACCTAAACAGATCCCCACAGCGGCGCGCCGGCCAGCGGTCACAGTGTGGGGCGGGCCGGTATCCCCTGTCAGCAGGCGCTGCTACGTGACCTGGGGAGAGCGGTCCCGGCGCGCGCCGACCAGCAGAGACCAGAGCAGTGAGGTAGTGCCGCGCGGCTGTGGAGATCCATCAGCCGCGTGTGAAGGCGGCCAGCGGGGATCGGGAGCGCACAGTAGAGAGTGCGCTCAGTGACATAATAGGAGGGAGCGTGGCCATTAGCGCCAGGGCTCCTTTTTACATAGCAGCGCATAATGAATAAGGATTTCACCTGGAAGCATTATATTACAGCCATGAAGTGTCCATGATATTTCAGGGGCGGCCATCTTAGTGTTTCCAGACAGGCGCCAGATCTGAGGGGCATGGATGAGCCCTCCCCCTCTTAGATGAGAATTTTTAGTGTGGTGACTGCTCCCTCTGCTGGGGAAACTTAGATATCAGAGGGATTTTTATTTTAGTAAAAGACTTTCTCTGCTGGTGAAATTTATATATGTGCTATGAGGATCTCCTGATAATTGATTTTATTTATATTTTCAAAGGAATTCTATTGCAAAGATCCTAAAGAAAATACGAGGAAGCGAGTGAATACCAACTTTACCATCGTAACTGACTGACAGTTGGATGTATGAGGTTTGAAAGTCGGCTGGTGTTTAAAAATATTTTTTTATTTAAAATGTTTATTTATTTTTTATTTTATTTTTTTCTCTTTCTTTCTCTTTCTATTGCATTTAAGAGACGGAAAAGTAACCAGCCAGGCAATCCGATACTTTTAGCTTCCGCCATCTGTCAGTCTTTCTCTTCCTAGATTAAAGGGTGAAAGCGCTGCAATATAGTCTGGTACGGGGTTTAGTCAACATGTCTAAGGCATCAACCAAGACCTCCAAGACCTATTACGTTTGCAGGTGTGCGATTCCTGCTTAGACAAGGACGCTCCACCTCTAGGTCATGGGAAGAAAACCTTGCAGATAGAATCTCCAAGGAGATGGCAGAATCACGCAAGCAGCAATCAAAACGGGCTGCGGGAAATAGGTGGATCCAGTGTACCTTTAATCCCATCACCCGTTACGGTCTTTCGGTTCCCATTATAAAGGGGGAAAGCACTGTGGAGCGCTCTATGGGGTGCGGCTTCAAAAGTCAAAAGCACTTACCAAGAACACTAGAACTTATTATGGATACAAACTGTAATAAGATGAGCGTTAGTTTGGGCGACCCCCGGGTATGCGTTCCCTGTTTAGTTAAGGGCGCTCAACTCGGGAGCAAGGCTCCGCCAAGATCATGGGAGCAAGCCCTGACAAATATTTCAAAGGAACTGTCAGAATCCCGCAGCAGTCAGTAAGGGCTGAGGGATTCTCCAACACCATGGAGGAATTTCTAATTTAAATTACTCCCTCCTGCGCAAGCATTAAGCAAGGTCAGCAAGGCGGTTAATAGAATCCTTCCCATCTTACACGATGGAGGAAGAGGGTCTTATTATAGATGAAAAGGCGAGATAATTAAGTCTGCCTTAAATCAGGAGTTTTATGGTGATCCTATGCTTCAAGAAGTAAGGAGTTAAGGAACCAGAGAGTTTTCCATTTATTCGTATCAGGAGAAGACAATGTCTATGCCTCAAACTCTCCAGACTGATAAACGTTTAAACACACAGCGGGGCGCTTAGGAAGCGGGGAGAAGACAATGTCCCTTATGCCTAGCGTGAACACATTAAAGGATATGTCATGTCGCGAAGGTAGACTGCATTAAAATCAATTTTTATAGCAGCACATTGTCGCATGGCTGGGCGTAAGAAAGTAGCCTGGAGGAAAATTCTCAGCGGAGCATATTCCAGAATCAGCGACTTATATGTGCCAGGCTTCAAAGGACGCTAGTAAAATAGCGTCCCGCATCTCGGTTTCGCCCATTTCGGCTAGAGGAATTTTATGGCGAGAAGGGCGAGTGGACTCCGATCCCAAGAATAGAGACTATTACATTTGGGGGTTAGATGTTATTGGTCCTGAGTTAGACAAGTGGATTTCGCAGACAACTGCAGTGAAATCTACCTTTCTACCTACTTCTTACTCGAGAGGTAGAGGTCGTTCACAGTCGACACAGAAGGCAGGACAAACCTGCTGACAAACCCGTGGCATGACAGTCTCCCTGCTCACCTGGGGTCCCCCTTGGTGGGCGCAGAGTTGGAAGGTTTTCGGGACGCCTGGGCCAAAACCTCACCAGACATTTAGGTCAAGGATACAGTTTCAAAAACGTCCACACGGTCCGTTTCTTTACAGCTTGAGGTCCTAGGTGCCGCAACGGGCAGGAACATTACAGACTGCAAATTCAGAGACTCCGGCATACAAGGGGTTATGTCACCAGTCCCGGATTCGTAAAGAGGAACGGGATTTTATTCAAATCTTTTGGTAGTACAAAATACCTTCATATCCCGATTTGGACCCCCCGCCATGCTTACTTAAGGTTGCACGGGTAAAGGATCACTATCAATTCAGGGCCCTGAATCTTTACAAAGATCATACCAATAATGGTGACAGGATTGAGACAGTTAGGGGTCACGATCATACCTCATCTCAGGAACAGCTGATAAAGGATGCTCAAACATCTCATCAATTTTCATTCAACATGGGTGGATTGTGAACTTCCAAACAATCCAACCTCATGCCAACTGGACACGGTACAATTGAGAGTATTCCTACCAGAGAACAAGATCCAGGACCCACAGAGGTTAGTGGCTCAGGTACTAAAGACAGACGGTTTCTCTACACCTCTGTAGGCAACGTCTAGGGAAGATAGTGGCGTCGTTTGAAGCTATCCAATACGGCAGACTTCATTCCCGACCATTCCAGATGAACCGCATTGCTCAGAAGAGCAGGTTCGCGCTGGCTTCTACATCGATGAATCCGACTTCCACTACGCATACGAACCTCCTTGATTTGGTGGTCGTTGCAAAGAATCTCGCAGCAGGCAAAGAGATTCGGTATTTGGGATTGGAGGATTCTGACAACGAACGCCAGTCTCAGAGGTTAGGGTGCCGTCCTGTAGGAACAAATTCCTCACGGTTTGCAGAGTCAGGATGGACTAAATCCAGTCAGCTATTGCAGGTTTGGAACAAGGAAAGTTCATGGTATCCATGGACATAAAGGTTGGAGGTTACAGGAGAGCAGCCTACCCATAAACATTCTCGAACTGAGAGCAGTTTACAGTGCGCTTTTCATAGCCGATGACCTAGTCATGGGTCAACACTAAAAGATACAGCCGGACAATGTCACGACGACGGCTTACATAAACCGTCAAGGAGGAACAAACAGCAGGATGGCGTTAAGGGTAGCCACAAAGATCTTGTTGTGGGCAGAAAGGCGAAACATCATCCTCTCGGCAGTGTTCATTCCAGGTGTGGAGAACTGGGAAGCAGATTATCTCAGTCGCCAGGACATGCAGACGGGAGAGTGGTGCCTACTTCCACAGATTTTCGACGTGGTGGTGAGGAGATGGGGTCTACCTCAAGTGGACCTAATGGCGTCTCGGCACAACCATCTGCTGCCCAGATATGTGTCCAGGACAAGAGATCCAGCAGCAGAAGGAGTGGACGCATTAACACTTTCTTGGTGGTACAGAAGGGTTTACATATTTCCACCTTTCCCACTCAGGCCGAGAGTTTTTAAAAAGAGGTGATACAATGAGTGTGGGCGATTCTAATAGCACCAGATTGGCTCCGCAGGAGTTAATACTCAGACTTGCGGGAGTTCCTAGCGGAAGATCCTTGGCGGTTACCTCTGAGAGGGGACCTGCTATCTTAGGGACCGTTCCTATACTGAACAAGCTGCGCTTAACGGCGTGGCTATTGAAACCCGGAAATTAAGAAATAGAGGGATTCCGAGAACGGCTATTCCTACGAGGTTTGCTGTTAGGAAGCCGGTTACAGCCATGCACTACTACAGAATTTGGAAGAAGTACATGGACTGGTGTCAGGAAGGTGGGTGGAATTCGACGCACTTCCACTTACCAAAATTCTACTCTTTCTTCAAGCTGGTCTAGGTGGAGGACTAAGACTAGGTTCCTTTGAAGGTTCAGGTTTCAGCTCTCTCCATACTTTTTCAACAGCGGTCTGCATCCTTACAGGAGGTTCAAACCTTTTTCTCTAACGTCCTAGTGGATGCTGGGAACTCCGTAAGGACCATGGGGAATAGCGGGCTCCGAAGGAGGCTGGGCACTCTAGAAAGATCTTAGACTACCTGGTGTGCACTGGCTCCTCCCACTATGACCCCCCTCCAAGCCTCAGTTAGATTTCGTGCCCGGCCGAGGTTGGATGCACACTAGGGGCTCTCCTGAGCTCTTAGAAAGTTATAGTCTTAGAATTTGTTATTTTCAGTGAGACCTGCTGGCAACAGGCTCACTGCAGCGAGGGACTAAGGGGAGAAGAAGCGAACTCGCCTGCTTGCAGCCGGATTGGGCTTCTTAGGCTACTGGACACCATTAGCTCCAGAGGGATCGACCGCAGGCCCAGCCTTGATGTTCGGTCCCGGAGCCGCGCCGCCGTCCCCCTTACAGAGCCAGAAGCAAGAAGATGGTCCGGAAAATCGGCGGCATGAAGACTCTGTCTTCACCAAGGTAGCGCACAGCACTGCAGCTGTGCGCCATTGCTCCTCTCACACACTTCACACTCCGGTCACTGAGGGTGCAGGGCGCTGGGGGGGGCGCCCTGAGGCAGCAATAAAAACACCTTGGCTGGCTAAAATACCTCAATATATGGCCCCAGGGGCTATATATGAGGTAAATACCCCTGCCAGAATTCCATAAAAAACGGGAGAATAGGCCGCGAAAAAGGGGCGGAGCCTATCTCCTCAGCACACTGGCGCCATTTTTCCCTCACAGCTCGGCTGGAGGGAAGCTCCCTGGCTCTTCCCTGCACAGTAAGAGGGAAAAGAGAGGGGGGGCATTAAAATTGGCACTGTATACAGTATATTATATAAAAGCTATTAGGGACATAATTCAGTTAGTCCCTGTATATATATAGCGCTCTGGTGTGTGCTGGCATACTCTTACTCTGTCCCCCCAAAGGGCTTTTGTGGGTCCTGTCCTCGTTTAGAGCATTCCCTGTGTGTCTGCGGTGTGTCGGTACGGCTGTGTCGACATGTTGAATGAGGAGGCTTATATGGTGACAGAACAGAGGCCGATATATGTGATGTCGCCCCCTGTGGGGCCGACACCAGAGTGGATGGATAGGTGAAAGGTATTAACTGACAGTGTCAACTCCTTACATAAAAGGGTGGATGACGTAACAGCTGTGGGACAGCCGGCTTCGCAGCCCGCGCCTGCCCAGGCGTCTCAAAGGCCATCAGGGGCTCAAAAACGCCCGCTCTCTCAGATGGCAGACACAGATGTCGACACGGAGTCTGACTCCAGTGTCGACAAGGTGGAGACATATACACAATCCACTAGGAACATCCGTGACGTGATCCCGGCAATAAAAAATGTGTTATACATTTCTGACTTTAACCCAAGCACCTCTAAAAATGGGTTTTAGGTTTGGGGAGAAAAAGCAGGCAGTGTTTTGTTCCCCCATCAGATGAATAAATGAAGTGTGTGAAAGCGTGGGTTCCCCCGTTAAGAAACTGGTAATTTATAAAAAGTTACTGATGGCGTACCCTTTCCCGCCAGGTGGATAAGTTACGCTGGGAGATATCCCCTAGGGTGGATAAGGCGCTCACACGTTTGTCAAAAAAGGTGGCACTGCCGTCTTAGGATACGGCCACTTTAATAGGTACCTGTTGATAAAAAACAGGAGGCTATCCTGAAGTCTGTATTTACACACTCAGGTACTAGACTGAGACCTGCAGATAGTGCTGCTGCAGCGTGGTCGGTGACCCTGTCAAACAGGGATACTAGTTGGCAAACATAAAAACATATTAAAGACGTTGTCTTATATATGGGGGATGCACAGAGGGATATTTTGCCGGCTGGCATCCAAAATAAATGTAATGTCCATTCTGTCAGGAGGGTATTAGAGACCTGTCACTGGACAGGTGATGCTGACTTTAAAAGCGCATAGAGAGCCTTATAAGGGTGAGGAATTATTTGGGGATGGTCTCTGGGACCTCGTATCCACAGCAACTGCTGGGAAGAAATAATTTTACCTCAGGTTTCCTCACAGACAAAGGTACAGTCCTTTCGGCTTCAGAAAAGCAAGCGGGTCAAATGGCGCTTCCTTTCTGTACAGAGACAAGGGTAGAGGGAAAAAAGCTGCACCAGTCAGCCTGTTCCCAGAATCAAGATTCTTCCCCCGCCTCCTGTGAGGCCACACCATGACGCGGGTGCTCCACAGGTGTAGCCAGGTACGGTGGGGGGCCGTCTCAAAAATTTCAGCAATTAGTGGGCTCGCTCACAGGTGGATCCCTGTTTCTTTCAAGTAGTATTTCAGGGGTACAAGCTGGAATTCGAGATGTCTCCCCCCAGCCGTTTCCTAAAATATGCCTTGCTGACAACTCCCTCAGGCAGGGAGGCTGTGCTAGAGGCAATTAATAAGCGGTATTCCCAGCAGGTAATACTCAAGGTGCCCCTACTTCAACAAGGACGGGGTTACTATTCCACACGGGTTGGGGTACCGAAACCGCATGGTTCGGTGTGACCCATTTTATATTTAAAATCCTTGAACACAAAAATCCAAGTTCAAGATGGAATCGCTCAGGGCGGTTATTCCAAGCCTGGACGAGGGGGATTACATGGTATCCTGGGACATCAAGGATGCTTACCTGCATGTCCCCATTTACCATCCTCGCCAGGAGTACCTCAGATTTGTGGTACAGGATTACCATTACCAAGTCCAGACACTGCCGTTTGGACTGTACATGGCACCGAGGGTGTTTTATCAAGGTAATGGCCGAAATGTTGATACTCCTTCAAAAAAAAGGGAGTTGTAATTATCCCGTACTTGGACAATCTCGTTATAAGGGCGAGGTCCAAGGAGCAGTTGGTAGTCGGGGTAGCACTATTTTGGAAAGTGCTACAACAGCATGGTTGGATTCTAAACAGTCCAAAGTCACAACTGGTTCCTATGACACGTCTACTGTTCCTGGGGATGGTTCTGGACATAAACCAGAAATAGTGTTTCTCCCGGAGGAGAAAGCCAAGGAGTTGTCATCTCTAGTCAGAGACCTCCTGAAGCCAAAATAGGTAGCGGTGCATCATTGCACGCGAGTCCTGGGAAAAATGGTAGCTTCCTACGAAGCAATCCCATTAGGCAGGTTCCATACAAGAACTTTTCAGAGGAACCTGTTGGACAAGTGGTCCGGATCGCATCTTCCGATACATAGGCTGATAACCCTGTCTCCAAGGACCAGGGTATCTCTACTGTGGTGGCTGCAGAGTGCCCATCTTCAAGAGGGCCGCAGGTTCGGCATACAGGACTAGGTCCTAGTGACCATGGATTCCAGCCTTTGAGGCTGGGAGGCAGTCACACAGGGAAGAAATTTCCAGGGACTTTGGTCAAGTCAGGTTATTTCCCTACACATAAATATTCTGGACCTGAGGGCCATTTACAATGCCCTGAGGCCGGCAAGGCCTCTGCTTCAAAACCAACCGGTACTGATCCAATCAGACAACATCACGGCAGTCGCCCATGTAAACCAACAGGGCGGCACAAGAAGCAGGATGGCGATGGCAGAAGCCACAAGGATTCTCCGATAGGCGGAAAATCATGTGTTAGCACTGTCAGCAGTGTTCATTCCCGGAGTGGACAACTGGGAAGCAGATCTTCTCAACAGACACGACCTCCACCCGGGAGAATGGGGACTTCCTCCAGAAGTCTTCCAATAGGATTGTACACCATTGGGAAAGGCCACAGGTGGACATGATGGCGTCCCGCCTCAACAAAAAGCTATAAAAGATATTGCACCGGGTCAAGGGACCCTCAGGCGATAGCTATGGACGCTCTGGTAACACCGTGGGTGTACCAGTCGGTTTATGTGTTCTCCCCTCTGCCTCTCATACCAAAGGTACTGAGAATAATAAGAAGGCGAGGAGTAAGAACGATACTCGTGGATGGCCAAGAAGAGCTTGGTACCCAGAACTTCAAGAATTTATATCAGAGGACCCATGGCCTCTGCCACTCAGACAGGACCTGCGGCAGCAGGGGCCCTGGCTGTTCCAAGACTTACCGCAGCTGCGTTTGTCGGCATGGCGGTTGAACGCCGGATCCTGAAGGAAAAGGGCATTCCGGAGGAAGTCATTCCTACGCTTACTAAAGCCAGGAAAGAGGTTACAGCAACTCATTATCACCGCATATGGCGAAAATATGTTGCATGGTGTGAGGCCGAAAGGGCCCCAACAGAGGAATTTCAACTAGGTCGATTTCTGCATTTCCTGCAAGCAGGAGTGACTATGGGCCTTAAATTGGGTTCCATTAAGGTACAGATCTCGGCTCTGTCGATTTTCTTTCAAAAAGAACTAGCTTCAGTACCTGAAGTTCAGACATTTATAAATTGAGTGCTGCAGAGTCAGCCCCCGTTTGTGCCTCCTGTGGCACCTTGGGATCTCAACGTGGTGTTGAGTTTCTTAAAATCACATTGGTTTGAACCACTAAAAACCGTGGATCTGAAATATCTCACGTGGAAGGTGGTTATGTTATTGGCCTTGGCTTCTGCCAGGCGAGTATCAAAGTTGGCGGCTTTGTCTTGTAAAAGCCCTTATTTGATTTTCCATATGGATAGGGCAGAATTGAGGACTCGTCCCCAGTTTCTCCCAAAGGGGGTGTCAGCGTTTCACCTGAACCAGCCTATTGTGGTGCCTAGGCTACTAGGGACTTGGAGGACTCCAAGTTGCTAGACGTTGTCAGGGCTCTGAAAATATATGTTTCCAGAACGGCTAGAGTCAGAAAATCTGACTCGCTGTTTATCCTATATGCACCTAACAAGCTGGGTGCTCCTGCTTCTAAGCAGACTATTGCTCGTTGTATTTGTAGTACAATTCAGCTTGCACATACTGTGGCAGGCCTGCCACAGCCAAAATCTGTCAATGCCCATTCCACAAGGAAGGTGGGCTCATCTTGGGCGGCTGCCCGAGAGGTCTCGGCTTCACAACTTTGCCAAGCAGCTACTTGGTCAGGGGCAAACACGTTTGCAAAAATTCTACAAATTTGATACCCTGGCTGAGGAGGACCTGGAGTTCTCTCATTCAGTGCTGCAGAGTCATCCGCACTCTCCCGCCCGTTTGGGAGCTTTGGTATAATCCCCATGGTCCTTACGGAGTTCCCAGCATCCACTAGGACGTTAGAGAAAATAAGAATTTACTCACCGGTAATTCTATTTCTCGTAGTCCGTAGTGGATGCTGGGCGCCCATCCCAAGTGCGGTTTATCTGCAATACTTGTACATAGTTATGGTTAACTAAATCGGGTTATTGTTGAGCCATCTGTTGAGAGGCTCTATTGTTTCATACTGTTAACTGTGTTTCATATCACGAGTTGTACGGTGTGATTGGTGTGGCTGGTATGAGTCTTACCCGGGATTCAAAATCCTTCCTTATTGTGTACGCTCGTCCGGGCACAGTACCTAACTGAGGCTTGGAGGGGGGTCATAGTGGGAGGAGCCAGTGCACACCAGGTAGTCTAAGATCTTTCTAGAGTGCCCAGCCTCCTTCGGAGCCCGCTATTCCCCATGGTCCTTACGGAGTTCCCAGCATCCACTACGGACTACGAGAAATAGAATTACCGGTGAGTAAATTCTTATTTTACAGGGGGTTCTGAGGATACAACCTCCTTTCCGTCCTCCCACTACGCCGTGGGACTTAAATTTGGTGTTTGAATTTTTTATGATCACCAACTTTTGAGCCGTTGGAAAGAACAGACCTGAAATATCTCTCTTGGAAGGTCACGTTACTTGCCTGGGCTTCGGCCAGGAGAGTTTCTGAGTTTGTAGCCTTATCATGTTAGACTCCGTTTTTAATTTCCCATGAGGATAGGGCAGAACTCCATACAAGAGCAGATTTCCTTCCTAAGGTCGTTTCGGGTTTCACGTAAACCAGCTGATTGTAGTCCCATCTTTTCAGGAATTCGCAGATGGGGGCGTGTCTTTGGATGTTGTCCGAGCTTTACGAATATGCGTACAAGTTACGTTGTCCTTCAGAAGGTCAGACCATTTGTTTTTTCTCTATGATGGTCCAAAGAAGGTTTGGCCAGCATCTAAGCAGTCTTTGTCTAGATGGATTAGACTTGCCATTCGACAAGGTTATATTTCCTGTGGTAACCAGGTTCCGGTTCCGACTGGTGCTCATACCACCAGATCAGTGGGTGCCTCATGGGCGGCTACCAGAGGTGCTTCCACTACTCAACTTTGCAGAGCGGCGATGTGGTCCTCAGCCCACACGTTTCGCGAAATTTGACACGTTTGATGCTCTTGCGTCTTGCAGGCCACCGACAGCACTCCCTCCCTGGGGGATAACTTTGGGACGTCCCCTACTGTATAGGACTCCAGTGTCCCCTAGTGGATGAAAGAGAAAAGAGGATTTTGGTACTTACCGATAAATCCATTTCTCTGAATCCTCTAGGGGACACTGGACGCCCGCCTCGGTGCTGTCAACCTGTTGTGTTCAAAGTTCTTGTTCAACCAGTTCGTGCAAACAGCGTTAGTTATTCGATTAAGAGTTCTTGGATGCTGTTTGATATGTTGTACAGTTCGGTTCCTCGCCATGTGCTATAGTATGTCCTATTCTCTCAGTCAAATTTTTCAAACTGAGGGAGGAGGGATGTGAAGGGGGAGGAGCCGGCTGTGCAGACAATGTTAATTTTAGATTGTGCCACACCTCCGGTTCAAGGCTTCACACCCCTACTGTATAGGACTCCAGTGTCCCCTAGAGGATTCAGAGAAACGGATTTATCGGTAAGTACCAAAATCCTCTTTTCTTTATTAAGAGGTTGTGTTTTTATTAATTATCACAAACCTACAAACAGAAAACAGAACAACACAACATTAGAAAGAAAAAGTAATTCACACAAATGACATCATAGTAGGTCAAGCATGGATCTGCTAAGGCAAAAAGACAACATGTTTAGGTTGACAACAGAAAATCAATGATGGAGGTGCAGATATGCGTCATCTCCAGGACAGCTCCAACATACGTGCAATACTCGGAATCCAGTATTAACAGCGCGCAATCACACATTCCCATTCCATAGATGGACGTATCCCATTTACCAAAGTTATTAACCAACCGTGCCCCTAGATGTGACCATCACCCTTTCATGACCAGAGACCTCATTAACCAAAGCCCTCCAGTGGGAAATATTAGGCGGCTCAGGGGAGAACCATTTCCTGGCTATCAGCACCTTTGCCAAGGTAGTTAAACATAAAACATAGCGGTATAGGACCAGGGATTGCGTCTCCTCGATATCTAGCCCAAACAGACATAATCTAGGATCCAACATAGGGAGAGAGGGTTCTGTCAGGGTAATGTCATTCCAAACTGCAATCCAGAACGGAACCAATCTCGGGCAAGACCAGAGTAAATGCCAGAAATCGGCCCCCCCTGCACCGCACTTCAGACAACAGGTATCAGGCCGGAGGTGTGCTCCATGAAGCATTACTGGTGTGCGATACACTCTATGGAGGATATAAAAGTAGACCTGTTGGTATCTAACACATGGGGTAGTATATTGGATGGAGCCCAGGATTTGTGTTCATTAGAGAGGGCACCAAGATCACTCTCCCATTTACGTTTCAATGGGTCAAATAAATGTGAATTGACATGTACATTCAATGCGGCATAGATCGTAGATATACGTCCCCTGGGGCCCAGCGTATGATGCAGTTTTTTGACTGGAGACACCGAAACAACTAGAGGGGCTGCACCAAATTGCGCCCGCAGTGCATGACGCAGCTGGAGATAACGAAAGAAGGCGGAATTAGCAACAGCACAGTCACCGCGTATCTGTTCAAATGATTTAAGAGTGCCGTTATCATAGAGCTGAGCAACTGTTGCAACTCCCACCCTCTAACATAAATTATCTGGGGACAAAGGAAGCAGCTCTCTGAAAGAAGCATTAAACCACAAGGGTGTATCTACATCAATGTCGTGCCAGTCAAAAAAGGTGTGCACCGCACGCCATAACAAGAGAGCCTGGCTGAGAATAGGAGGAAGGCCAGAGAGAGTAGAGCCGGAAAGCAGAAACTGAAGCAATGAGAAGGGAAACTCCACCCACTCGGCATAGAACCCCAATAACGTATCTCCACCTGAACCCAGAAGCCATCTAGAAAGGTGAACCAGTTGAGAGGCCAAGTAATATAATCGCCTAGTCCTCCATTCAATTTGGACTTAACCAAGGCTTTCATGGCAACCCTAGGTGCTCTGCTACCCCAGATAAAAGAGGATATAACACTGTCAATGGATGAAAAAATCTTCTTGGGTATATATACGGGAGAATGTTGCACCTTGGTTGGATAGACATTTTAAATAAATTAATACGGCCCATCACAGTGAGAGGAAGTTTCTTCCACAGATGGTCTTTCTTCTTAAAATCCTGTGTCACAGGCTCCACATTCAGTGCAACAGAATCCTGAGGACAGGGGGCTATCCAAACTCCTAAATATTTAAACCAGAGAGTCCATTGCAACGGACAGGAAGAGTCCGCCACATCAGGTAGAACACAAGATACGGGGTAAATACTGGATTTACTCCAGTTTATTTGTAAACCAGAATAAGTTCCAAAGTGATTAACTATCCGAAGCATGGAGAGTAATGAGTTCTCAGAGTCATTAAGAAATAAAAGCATGTCATCAGCATAAAGTGCGATAGCATCAACATGGTCCCCAACCTTAATTCCCTCAATGTCTGGAGACATACGTATGCAATTAGCCAGTGGGTCAATGGCGAGGGCAAACAAGGCCGGGGAGAGTGGGCAACCCTGCCTCGTACCGCTCTCCAGCGGAAAGGGTCGTGACACATGACCATTGACTGAGACTTGTGCAACCGGGGAAGAATACAGCAACTGGACCCTCCGAACAAATTTAGGACCGAATGCAAATTTATGAAGTACTTCCCATAAATATACCCACTCTACTGAGTCAAAGGCCTTGGCAGCATTCAAGGACACCACCACCACCTCTGGCCCATTGCCGTCCCCCCTCTGCTGATGGCAGAAGAGTCTACGAAGGTTTTGTACAGTACACTTCCCCGGTATAAAGCCCGTCTGGTCACTGTGGACAATAGATGTAATCACAGTATTTAAACGGACAGCCAAAACTTTAGCCAAAATCTTAACGTCCGTGGAAAGTAAAGAAATAGGACGATAAGAGTCCGGGGAGGTGGGGTCTTTACCTGGTTTAAGAATTACAACAATAATGGCCTCAGACATTGAGGGAGGCAGAGAACCCAACTCACACAGGGTATTGAACAGCTCAACTAAATAGGGGATATAAAATTCTTTGAACTTTTTATACAATTCGATGGGTATGCCGTCACATCCAGGGGCTTATTATTGGGGAACGATGCCATGGCAGCATCCACTTCCTCAGTAGTAAATGGGGAGTCCAAAAATGCGATAGATTCTGCGGACAGTCGTGGCAATTGTATATGGGAGAGGTAATCCTGCAGCTGATCCGCCGTATAGGACACCTTAGAAGTGTATAATGAGGAGTAGTAGGTAAAGAATATGTCATTAATATCAGGGCACGAGTATTTTAGAGCACCCTGAGAGTCACAAACCTGTTGGACAGAAATACTGCCCCTCTCCTCCTTTGAAAGAAAGGCAAGATAACTGCCCCCCACCTCAGCCTGCGAGTACAGGGAATCGTTGGAGAATAGCAATCAACGCTTGGATTTATCAAACAAAAACGCCGTCCATTCCCTTCGGGCCAGCTCCCAATGGGCATACAAGGAGAGGGATTTGATCAAAAGATAATCTGCTTCTAATTTGCAACAGGTCTGTTCAAGACGGGATTCCTCCTCCCTACTAGATCGCTTAATAGCCGCCACCTTTCTAATAAGGGAACCACGGACAGAAGCTTTGAATGCATAATGTTGAACAGTAGGGGTAGGACAGGAGGCAATAAAGTTCTGAAAATCCCGCCATTCAGCAAGCATGTCCGCTCCATCACCCATCAATGACAGCCAGAACGGGTTAAGTTTCCAGAATTTAACACCCTGAGGAGAGACAAAGGATCCAATACCAACAAGACGGGAATGGTCAGAGATCCCCCTAGGCAAGTATTTAACCTGAATTACCTTAGGGACCAAATCGGGGGATAGAAGAGCCAAATCAATACGGGAAAATGTATTAAAGGTAGCCGAGTATCAAGAGTACTGACGTTCACAGGGAAACTGGACTCTCCAAACATCAGTCAGTCCTAGTTCAGTCACCAAGTTGGAGAAAGGGGTAGGGAAAGAGGAGGAGAGCGCAGCACACGGGTTCTCCCTCCATCTATCTAAAAATAAATTCATGACATTGTTATAATCCCCAATACAAATAGTGGGAGTGGATGGTGACAGCGCAATAAACGACACAGCCTGACGTAAAACATCATTATTATAAGGAAGGGGGGGGGGGGGGGGGGACATATACTGCGAGAATGTGTAGAAGGGTAGAATTAACGAAGACCCTTAGAAAGACCAATCTGCCGTACTGGTCAATTTGACTATAGTCTAAGTGGATTTTTTAACGAGTACAGAGACACCCCCGTCATTCTGCGAGAAGGTAGAGTGGAACAGCCACCCCACCCATGGTTTTTTCAAGGCTAACGTCTTGCTTGCCAGTAAGATGAGTTTCTGAAAGGCAAACAATATCCGCTCTGTACTTTACTTGCGACAGGACCAGCGCTCTCTTTATCTTATCGTTGAGGCCTCGTACGTTCCAGCCGAGCAGGTGAAGCCCCATAGGTGCTACCAGCATCGGGAGACACTAAAAAGGGAAAGAGGAGAAAAGGAGAGAATAGGAGGAGAGAGGAGGGGAAAAATCACAGGAAAATACATGGATTCCAGAGTAGCAGCTGCAAGAAAAACCAGAGCAGTCGGCAGGCAATGATGCCAAGGTGTATCAAACCGAGCATCAGAAACACACCACAGCAGTAAATCAGAAATAACACTTGACCACAACAAAAGATACCAAAAAATAAAAATAACAAAAAATCACTAGAACACCAAACCCCCACCCACCCCCTACCCTGTACATCCATCAAAAACCTACATATACCTATACCCCAACCAAACTTCCCGTTACTTAAACTAAGAACACCAATATAATAACGAGAGGGGGACAATTAGGAATAAGCACCCCTAACTACTATATCACAGCAAGGGCTCCCAATAAAGGAAATGACCCCCGGTAAAGAGGCATAAAAACAAACTTCATACTAAGTAACTATGCAGAGAAACCCCCATATAGTAGAGAGACCTGAAAGAGAAGAGGAAAAGCACACGGCAAAGACAAAATAACAATTCTATTCAACGAGGAGCACGAGGTCTCTGTTCCAGCCACGCCTCAGCCTCCCTTGGCGAGATAAAGAAGTGGGTAGAACCCTCATACACCACACGGAGCCTCGCGGGAAACAGCATCAAATATTGGATTGGTTTGTCTCTCAACTTCCTTTTTATCTGAAGAAATTGAGACCTGGATTTTTGTACGTCCATGGCAGTCAGGAAAGACAGATACGGAGTGGTTCTCAAACACCAGCGGCCCATGTATCCTGGCCAGGCGCAGAACAGCATCCCGGTCTTTATAGTGAAGCATGCAAGCAATGAAGGTGCGTGCCGGGGCACCCGGAGGAGGTTCCTGGAAAGGTAGACGGTGTGCGCGTTCCACAGCAAATTGCGCGCTGAAATCCTCTCTTTTGAAAATATGGAGTAGCCATTCTTCCAAGAACTTTTCTGGGTGTGTGCCCTCAGCCCGCTCAGGAAGTCCCACAATACGTATATTATTTCTCCATATCCGACAATTTGGTTTTAACAGCCGCCATCTGGGAGGAGAGGTCAGCGACACTATCCTCGAGTGGTGCGGTCACATCTTCTATATCAGACACCCGTTGTTCCACACCACCCACACGCTCACGCAGCTTCTGCATGTCACGACGAATGAGTGAAATATCAGCCTGAACTTGACCAATCTTGTCCGTCACCCTCATTTCGGATGTAGTGATGGCCTGCAGAATTTGTTGAGTAGATTGCATAACATCAGCAGCGGAGGGTTCCTCCGAAGCGACTCGAGGTGAAGGAGGGGATGCGTCCTGAGTAGGCGGGGCTGTCGGCACTTGAGAATTTCTAGCAAATCTTTCCAAGCGTGCCGCAGCACCAGCAGCATTGCCAGTTTTCCCCGCACCAATACCGGCAGGAATCACCAGTTCAACAGGAGAGTAGTAAATACGCGCAGAGAGACTGGCAGGGTCGAACACAGTGAAGTGCACAGCAGGCGGACCGTAGAGTCAATAGAGAAAACACAAGGTGCACCCAGTGATTATACGTAGACAGGATCCAGAACGCGCAGGACAAAGCCAATATTCACAGGAGTATTGCAGAACCACAGAATGTGAAATTGAGCCACCAAAATGAGTGAGACAGAAGCAGCTGTCCCTGTCCAGGGCTTAGAGGTGTACCCATACACAGCAGGCAGGGAGTAGACAATCAAACAAATGGTCTTCACGCTGCCATAAGCAGCTAGCAGGATTTGCCTCCGTGAGCTATGAGGAGGGGAACACAGTACCTGAGCCGGGAAAGGGTGCTCACAGTGAGAGGTGCTCCGGCAGGCAGGGCGCCCTTTTCCAAGATGGCGCCGGCGGGAGCAGAATGGTGGAGCTCCACAGAGGCCAGAACACACAGACAGCAGCCACAACCAGTCCGCGGCAGCGCAGACAAGGAGCCAGGAGTCACTGCGGGTGCTGGCGGCAGCGCACTTCCGTGGGTCACGCGTCTAGGGGGTCCGGAGCAGGAATAGACCGCTGCAGCCAAGTCACAGCGAACGCACAGCCGGAGTGGACAGACACCTTAGTCCACAGCGCAACCAGCCCCCTTCAGCACAGACAGGTAAACAGGAGTCCCGAAGCCAGGAGGTATCTTAGTGCCGGCGGCAGCGCACCGCCCCGGGTCCACGCATCCTGGGGGGGGGGGGGGTCCAGAGCAGGGATAGGCTGCACAGACCGCTGCAGCTAAATCTCAGTGAGCGGGGAGCACACAGCAGCACCAAACGACTCAGGGGGTTCCCACAGCAGCTGGAGTAAATATAGCCTCAGAACCGGGAGCTAAGGATGGGAAAGAGGATATTTGTGCTGGGGGAAACAAATGGCTTTTTTTCTTGCTTAGAAATACCCCTCCCTTTCGAGCACCTGAATGATATCACTAAGCTAATTGAGCATCTACCAATATATGTGTTTGTTGTGAGAGGCAGAGAGGTTCCTGCATTAGGAGGAGGTGCAGGCCCTGACATGCCACATGGAGCATTATGGGGTTGCTCCAAGGTAGGTAGCTCTTAGGTTAGACATATTGTAGTAAGGAGCCATTATCATGTGGCTCCTTGCTGGTTAATCTTAGACCCAGATTGGGGTAATGGAGGTGTGAGGTGTGGTGCCTCTGGACTGGCTGAGCTGGATGGCCTTAGTGTGGCATACCTTTACATTCTATTAACACTTTTCACTTATTAATTTTTTAACACTATTTCTCTATTTTAATTGCATTTCATTTTTGTATCACTTTCTCTATAGCTTCGGCTTCCTAAATACTAATTTATTCACACTATAGTTTTTTCACTGGTAAGCTACGCTGGGCTTTCTGGCTTATGCTGGTGTTTTGGGGTGCCACACCCTGCACCTAAATATAGCGCTGGGGACCCCAAATATACAGAGACGCCTTGATGCGGCTTTGGGGCTTATTCACACATTTGCGCAAATATGTGTAACGAAGATCTCTGAATTCTATTATTATGTGGAATTTAAATCTGGTTATGGTTATCATTCAGGGTGCTGGGGGAAACAAATGCCTTTTTTTCTTGCTTAGAAATACCCCTCCCTTTCGAGCACCTGAATGATATCACTAAGCTAATTGAGCATCTACCAATATATACCCTTACTGCCTAACCCTAACCTCCCCCCTTGGTGCCTGAACTCCCCCCTTACTGCCTAACCTCCCCCCTTGGTGCCTAACCCTAACCTCCCCCCTTACTGCCTAACTCTAACCTTCCCCCTTACTGCCTAACCCTAACCTCCCCCCTTGGTGCCTGAACTCCCCCCTTACAGCCTAACCTCCCCCCTTGGTGCCTGACCCTAACCTCCCCCCTTACTGCCTAACCCTAACTTACGCCCTTGGTGCCTAACCTCCCCCCTTACTACTAGACCTCCCCCCTGGCTACAGGTATATCACACAGCGGGCACAGGTAATAAGCGGGTCACGTGTAACACCCGGGTCTGGATCCAGGTATATCACACAGCGGGCACAGGTAACAAGCGGGTCACGTGTAACACCCGGGTCTGGTTACAGGTATATCACACACAGCGGGCACAGGTAATAAGCGGGTCACGTGTAACACCCAGGTCTGGGTACAGGTATATCACACAGCGGGCACAGGTAACAAGCGGGTCACGTGTAACACCCGGGTCTGGTTACAGGTATATCACACACAGCGGGCACAGGTAATAAGCGGGTCACGTGTAACACCCGGGTCTGGATACAGGTATATCACACACAGCGGGCACAGGTAATAAGCGGGTCACGTGTAACACCCGGGTCTGGGTACAGGTGTATCACACACAGCGGGCACAGGCAATAAGCGGGTCACGTGTAACACCCGGGTCTGGATACAGGTATATCACACACAGCGGGCACAGGTAAAAAGCGGGTCACGTGTAACACCCGGGTCTGGGTACAGGTATATCACACACAGCGGGCACAGGTAATAAGCGGGTCACGTGTAACACCCGGGTCTGGGTACAGGTGTATCACACACAGCGGGCACAGGTAATAATCGGGTCACGTGTAACACCCGGGTCTGGATACAGGTATATCACACACAGCGGGCACAGGTAAAAAGCGGGTCACGTGTAACAACCGGGTCTGGGTACAGGTATATCACACACAGCGGGCACAGGTAATAAGCGGGTCACGTGTAACACCCGGGTCTGGGTACAGGTATATCACACACAGCGGGCACAGGTAATAAGCGGGTCACGTGTAACACCCGGGTCTGGATACAGGTATATCACACACAGCGGGCACAGGTAATAAGCGGGTCACATGTAACACCCGGGTCTGGATACAGGTATATCACACACAGCGGGCACAGGTAATAAGCGGGTCACGTGTAACACCCGGGTCTGGGTACAGGTATATCACACACAGCGGGCACAGGTAATAAGCGGGTCACGTGTAACACCCGGGTCTGGATACAGGTATATCACACACAGCGGGCACAGGTAATAAGCGGGTCACGTGTAACACCCGGGTCTGGGTACAGGTATATCACACACAGCGGGCACAGGTAATAAGCGGGTCACGTGTAACACCCGGGTCTGGATACAGGTATATCACACACAGCGGGCACAGGTAATAAGCGGGTCACGTGTAACACCCGGGTCTGGATACAGGTATATCACACACAGCGGGCACAGGTATATCACACACAGCGGGCACAGGTAATAAGCGGGTCACGTGTAACACCCGGGTCTGGGTACAGGTATATCACACACAGCGGGCACAGGTAATAAGCGGGTCACGTGTAACACCCGGGTCTGGGTACAGGTATATCACACACAGCGGGCACAGGTAATAAGCGGGTCACGTGTAACACCCGGGTCTGGCTACAGGTATATTACACACAGCGGGCACAGGTAATAAGCGGGTCACGTGTAACACCCGGGTCTGGGTACAGGTGTATCACACACAGCGGGCACAGGTAATAAGCGGGTCACGTGTAACACCCGGGTCTGGGTACAGGTATATCACACACAGCGGGCACAGGCAATAAGCGGGTCACGTGTAACACCCGGGTCTGGGTACAGGTATATCACACACAGCGGGCACAGGCAATAAGCGGGTCACGTGTAACACCCGGGTCTGGGTACAGGTATATCACACACAGCGGGCACAGGCAATAAGCGGGTCACGTGTAACACCCGGGTCTGGATACAGGTATATCACACACAGCGGGCACAGGTAATAAGCGGGTCACGTGTAACACCCGGGTCTGGGTACAGGTGTATCACACACAGCGGGTACAGGCAATAAGCGGGTCACGTGTAACACCCGGGTCTGGATACAGGTATATCACACACAGCGGGCACAGGTAATAAGCGGGTCACGTGTAACACCCGGGTCTGGATACAGGTATATCACACACAGCGGGCACAGGTAATAAGCGGGTCACGTGTAACACCCGGGTCTGGGTACAGGTGTATCACACACAGCGGGCACAGGTAATAAGCGGGTCACGTGTAACACCCGGGTCTGGATACAGGTGTATCACACACAGCGGGCACAGGTAATAAGCGGGTCACGTGTAACACCCGGGTCTGGATACAGGTATATCACACACAGCGGGCACAGGTAATAAGCGGGTCACGTGTAACACCCGGGTCTGGGTACAGGTATATCACACACAGCGGGCACAGGTAATAAGCGGGTCACGTGTAACACCCGGGTCTGGGTACAGGTATATCTCACACAGCGGGCACAGGTAATAAGCGGGTCACGTGTAACACCCGGGTCTGGGTACAGGTATATCACACACAGCGGGCACAGGTAATAAGCGGGTCACGTGTAACACCCGGGTCTGGCTACAGGTATATCACACACAGCGGGCACAGGCAATAAGCGGGTCACGTGTAACACTCGGGTCTGGGTACAGGTATATCACACACAGCGGGCACAGGTAATAAGCGGGTCACGTGTAACACCCGGGTCTGGCTACAGGTATATCACACACAGCGGGCACAGGCAATAAGCGGGTCACGTGTAACACCCGGGTCTGGATACAGGTATATCACACACAGCGGGCACAGGTAATAAGCGGGTCACGTGTAACACCCGGGTCTGGATACAGGTATATCACACACAGCGGGCACAGGTAATAAGCGGGTCAAGTGTAACACCCGGGTCTGGATACAGGTATATCACACACAGCGGGCACAGGTAATAAGCGGGTCACGTGTAACACCCGGGTCTGGATACAGGTATATCACACACAGCGGGCACAGGTAAAAAGCGGGTCACGTGTAACACCCGGGTCTGGGTACAGGTATATCACACACAGCGGGCACAGACAATAAGCGGGTCACGTGTAACACCCGGGTCTGGGTACAGATGTATCACACACAGCGGGCACAGGTAATAAGCGGGTCACGTGTAACACCCGGGTCTGGGTACAGGTATATCACACACAGCGGGCACAGGCAATAAGCGGGTCACGTGTAACACCCGGGTCTGGGTACAGGTATATCACACACAGCGGGCACAGGTAATAAGCGGGTCACGTGTAACACCCGGGTCTGGGTACAGGTATATCACACACAGCGGGCACAGGTAAAAAGCGGGTCACGTGTAACACCCGGGTCTGGCTACAGGTATATCACACACAGCGGGCACAGGTAATAATCGGGTCACGTGTAACACCCGGGTCTGGGTACAGGTATATCACACACAGCGGGCACAGGTAATAAGCGGGTCACGTGTAACACCCGGGTCTGCATACAGGTATATCACACACAGCGGGCACAGGTAATAAGCGGGTCACGTGTAACACCCGGGTCTGGGTACAGGTATATCGCACACAGCGGGCACAGGTAATAAGCGGGTCACGTGTAACACCCGGGTCTGGATACAGGTATATCACACACAGCGGGCACAGGTAATAAGAGGGTCACGTGTAACACCCGGGTCTGGGTACAGGTATATCACACACATCGGGCACAGGTAATAAGAGGGTCACGTGTAACACCCGGGTCTGGCTACAGGTATATCACACACAGCAGGCACAGGTAATAAGAGGGTCACGTGTAACACCCGGGTCTGGCTACAGGTATATCACACACAGCGGGCACAGGTAATAAGCGGGTCACGTGTAACACCCGGGTCTGGATACAGGTATATCACACACAGCGGGCACAGGTAATAAGCGGGTCACGTGTAACACCCGGGTCTGGGTACAGGTATATCACACACATCGGGCACAGGTAATAAGCGGGTCACGTGTAACACCCGGGTCTGGGTACAGGTATATCACACACAGCGGGCACAGGTAATAAGCGGGTCACGTGTAACACCCGGGTCTGGGTACAGGTATATCACACACAGCGGGCACAGGTAAAAAGCGGGTCACGTGTAACACCCGGGTCTGGGTACAGGTATATCACACACAGCGGGCACAGGTAATAAGCGGGTCACGTGTAACACCCGGGTCTGGGTACAGGTATATCACACATAGCGGGCACAGGTAATAAGCGGGTCACGTGTAACACCCGGGTCTGGCTACAGGTATATCACACACAGCGGGCACAGGTAATAAGCGGGTCACGTGTAACACCCGGGTCTGGGTACGGTAATAAGCGGGTCACGTGTAACACCCGGGTCTGGGTACAGGTATATCACACACAGCAGGCACAGGTAATAAGCGGGTCACGTGTAACACCCGGGTCTGGCTACAGGTGTATCACACACAGCGGGCACAGGTAATAAGCGGGTCACGTGTAACACCCGGGTCTGGGTACAGGTATATCACACACAGCGGGCACAGGTAATAAGCGGGTCACGTGTAACACCCGGGTCTGGCTACAGGTGTATCACACACAGCGGGCACAGGTAATAAGCGGGTCACGTGTAACACCCGGGTCTGGGTACAGGTATATCACACACAGCGGGCACAGGTAATAAGCGGGTCACGTGTAACACCCGGGTCTGGGTACAGGTATATCACACACAGCGGGCACAGGCAATAAGCGGGTCACGTGTAACACCCGGGTCTGGATACAGGTATATCACACACAGCGGGCACAGGTAATAAGCGGGTCACGTGTAACACCCGGGTCTGGGTACGGTAATAAGCGGGTCACGTGTAACACCCGGGTCTGGGTACAGGTATATCACACACAGCAGGCACAGGTAATAAGCGGGTCACGTGTAACACCCGGGTCTGGATACAGGTATATCACACACAGCGGGCACAGGTAATAAGCGGGTCACGTGTAACACCCGGGTCTGGGTACGGTAATAAGCGGGTCACGTGTAACACCCGGGTCTGGGTACAGGTATATCACACACAGCGGGCATAGGTAATAAGCGGGTCACGTGTAACACCCGGGTCTGGATACAGGTATATCACACACAGCGGGCACAGGTAATAAGCGGGTCACGTGTATCACCCGGGTCTGGCTACAGGTGTATCACACACAGCGGGCACAGGTAATAAGCAGGTCACGTGTAACACCCGGGTCTGGGTACAGGTATATCACACACAGCGGGCACAGGTAATAAGCGGGTCACGTGTAACACCCGGGTCTGGCTACAGGTGTATCACACACAGCGGGCACAGGTAAAAAGCGGGTCACGTGTAACACCCGGGTCTGGGTACAGGTATATCACACACAGCGGGCACAGGTAATAAGCGGGTCACGTGTAACACCCGGGACTGGGTACAGGTGTATCACACACAGCGGGCACAGGTAAAAAGCGGGTCACGTGTAACACCCGGGTCTGGATACAGGTGTATCACACACAGCGGGCACAGGCAATAAGCGGGTCACGTGTAACACCCGGGTCTGGATACAGGTATATCACACACAGCGGGCACAGGTAATAAGCGGGTCACGTGTAACACCCGGGTCTGGATACAGGTATATCACACACAGCGGGCACAGGCAATAAGCGGGTCACGTGTAACACTCGGGTCTGGGTACAGGTGTATCACACACAGCGGGCACAGGTAATAAGCGGGTCACGTGTAACACCCGGGTCTGGATACAGGTATATCACACACAGCGGGCACAGGTAATAAGCGGGTCACGTGTAACACCCGGGTCTGGGTACAGGTATATCACACACAGCGGGCACAGGTAATAAGCGGGTCACGTGTAACACCCGGGTCTGGTTACAGGTATATCACACACAGCGGGCACAGGTAATAAGCGGGTCACGTGTAACACCCGGGTCTGGGTACAGGTATATCACACACAGCGGGCACAGGCAATAAGCGGGTCACGTGTAACACCCGGGTCTGGGTACAGGTATATCACACACAGCGGGCACAGGTAATAAGCGGGTCACGTGTAACACCCGGGTCTGGATACAGGTATATCACACACAGCGGGCACAGGTAATAAGCGGGTCACATGTAACACCCGGGTCTGGGTACAGGTATATCACACACAGCGGGCACAGGCAATAAGCGGGTCACGTGTAACACCCGGGTCTGGGTACAGGTATATCACACACAGCGGGCACAGGTAATAAGCGGGTCACGTGTAACACCCGGGTCTGGGTACAGGTATATCACACACAGCGGGCACAGGTAATAAGCGGTTCACGTGTAACACCCGGGTCTGGGTACAGGTATATCACACACAGCGGGCACAGGTAATAAGCGGGTCACGTGAAACACCCGGGTCTGGGTACAGGTATATCACACACAGCGGGCACAGGTAATAAGCGGGTCACGTGTAACACCCGGGTCTGGATACAGGTATATCACACACAGCGGGCACAGTTAATAAGCGGGTCACGTGTAACACCCGGGTCTGGGTACAGGTATATCACACACAGCGGGCACAGGTAAAAAGCGGGTCACGTGTAACACCCGGGTCTGCATACAGGTATATCACACACAGCGGGCACAGGTAATAAGCGGGTCACGTGTAACACCCGGGTCTGGGTACAGGTATATCGCACACAGCGGGCACAGGTAATAAGCGGGTCACGTGTAACACCCGGGTCTGGATACAGGTATATCACACACAGCGGGCACA
This sequence comes from Pseudophryne corroboree, assembly GCF_028390025.1. NCBI lineage: Eukaryota > Metazoa > Chordata > Amphibia > Anura > Myobatrachidae > Pseudophryne > Pseudophryne corroboree. Next base: position 490,008,209 of record NC_086451.1, read on the forward strand.
GGTAATAAGAGGGTCACGTGTAACACCCGGGTCTGGGTACAGGTATATCACACACATCGGGCACAGGTAATAAGAGGGTCACGTGTAACACCCGGGTCTGGCTACAGGTATATCACACACAGCAGGCACAGGTAATAAGAGGGTCACGTGTAACACCCGGGTCTGGCTACAGGTATATCACACACAGCGGGCACAGGTAATAAGCGGGTCACGTGTAACACCCGGGTCTGGATACAGGTATATCACACACAGCGGGCACAGGTAATAAGCGGGTCACGTGTAACACCCGGGTCTGGGTACAGGTATATCACACACATCGGGCACAGGTAATAAGCGGGTCACGTGTAACACCCGGGTCTGGGTACAGGTATATCACACACAGCGGGCACAGGTAATAAGCGGGTCACGTGTAACACCCGGGTCTGGGTACAGGTATATCACACACAGCGGGCACAGGTAAAAAGCGGGTCACGTGTAACACCCGGGTCTGGGTACAGGTATATCACACACAGCGGGCACAGGTAATAAGCGGGTCACGTGTAACACCCGGGTCTGGGTACAGGTATATCACACATAGCGGGCACAGGTAATAAGCGGGTCACGTGTAACACCCGGGTCTGGCTACAGGTATATCACACACAGCGGGCACAGGTAATAAGCGGGTCACGTGTAACACCCGGGTCTGGGTACGGTAATAAGCGGGTCACGTGTAACACCCGGGTCTGGGTACAGGTATATCACACACAGCAGGCACAGGTAATAAGCGGGTCACGTGTAACACCCGGGTCTGGCTACAGGTGTATCACACACAGCGGGCACAGGTAATAAGCGGGTCACGTGTAACACCCGGGTCTGGGTACAGGTATATCACACACAGCGGGCACAGGTAATAAGCGGGTCACGTGTAACACCCGGGTCTGGCTACAGGTGTATCACACACAGCGGGCACAGGTAATAAGCGGGTCACGTGTAACACCCGGGTCTGGGTACAGGTATATCACACACAGCGGGCACAGGTAATAAGCGGGTCACGTGTAACACCCGGGTCTGGGTACAGGTATATCACACACAGCGGGCACAGGTAAAAAGCGGGTCACGTGTAACACCCGGGTCTGGGTACAGGTATATCACACACAGCGGGCACAGGTAATAAGCGGGTCATGTGTAACACCCGGGTCTGGCTACAGGTGTATCACACACAGCGGGCACAGGTAAAAAGCGGGTCACGTGTAACACCCGGGTCTGGATACAGGTGTATCACACACAGCGGGCACAGGCAATAAGCGGGTCACGTGTAACACCCGGGTCTGGATACAGGTATATCACACACAGCGGGCACAGGTAATAAGCGGGTCACGTGTAACACCCGGGTCTGGGTACGGTAATAAGCGGGTCACGTGTAACACCCGGGTCTGGGTACAGGTATATCACACACAGCAGGCACAGGTAATAAGCGGGTCACGTGTAACACCCGGGTCTGGATACAGGTATATCACACACAGCGGGCACAGGTAATAAGCGGGTCACGTGTAACACCCGGGTCTGGGTACGGTAATAAGCGGGTCACGTGTAACACCCGGGTCTGGGTACAGGTATATCACACACAGCGGGCACAGGTAATAAGCGGGTCACGTGTAACACCCGGGTCTGGATACAGGTATATCACACACAGCGGGCACAGGTAATAAGCGGGTCACGTGTATCACCCGGGTCTGGCTACAGGTGTATCACACACAGCGGGCACAGGTAAAAAGCGGGTCACGTGTAACACCCGGGTCTGGGTACAGGTATATCACACACAGCGGGCACAGGTAATAAGCGGGTCACGTGTAACACCCGGGTCTGGGTACAGGTGTATCACACACAGCGGGCACAGGTAAAAAGCGGGTCACGTGTAACACCCGGGTCTGGATACAGGTGTATCACACACAGCGGGCACAGGCAATAAGCGGGTCACGTGTAACACCCGGGTCTGGATACAGGTATATCACACACAGCGGGCACAGGTAATAAGCGGGTCACGTGTAACACCCGGGTCTGGATACAGGTATATCACACACAGCGGGCACAGGCAATAAGCGGGTCACGTGTAACACTCGGGTCTGGGTACAGGTGTATCACACACAGCGGGCACAGGTAATAAGCGGGTCACGTGTAACACCCGGGTCTGGATACAGGTATATCACACACAGCGGGCACAGGTAATAAGCGGGTCACGTGTAACACCCGGGTCTGGTTACAGGTATATCACACACAGCGGGCACAGGTAATAAGCGGGTCACGTGTAACACCCGGGTCTGGGTACAGGTATATCACACACAGCGGGCACAGGCAATAAGCGGGTCACGTGTAACACCCGGGTCTGGGTACAGGTATATCACACACAGCGGGCACAGGTAATAAGCGGGTCACGTGTAACACCCGGGTCTGGATACAGGTATATCACACACAGCGGGCACAGGTAATAAGCGGGTCACATGTAACACCCGGGTCTGGGTACAGGTATATCACACACAGCGGGCACAGGCAATAAGCGGGTCACGTGTAACACCCGGGTCTGGGTACAGGTATATCACACACAGCGGGCACAGGTAATAAGCGGGTCACGTGTAACACCCGGGTCTGGGTACAGGTATATCACACACAGCGGGCACAGGTAATAAGCGGTTCACGTGTAACACCCGGGTCTGGGTACAGGTATATCACACACAGCGGGCACAGGTAATAAGCGGGTCACGTGTAACACCCGGGTCTGGGTACAGGTATATCACACACAGCGGGCACAGGTAATAAGCGGGTCACGTGTAACACCCGGGTCTGGATACAGGTATATCACACACAGCGGGCACAGTTAATAAGCGGGTCACGTGTAACACCCGGGTCTGGGTACAGGTATATCACACACAGCGGGCACAGGTAATAAGCGGGTCACGTGTAACACCCGGGTCTGGGTACAGGTATATCACACACAGCGGGCACAGGTAATAAGCGGGTCACGTGTAACACCCGGGTCTGGGTACAGGTATATCACACACAGCGGGCACAGGTAATAAGCGGGTCACGTGTAACACCCGGGTCTGGATACAGGTATATCACACACAGCGGGCACAGGTAATAAGCGGGTCACGTGTAACACCCGGGTCTGGCTACAGGTATATCACACACAGCGGGCACAGGTAATAAGCGGGTCACGTGTAACACCCGGGTCTGGGTACAGGTATATCACACACAGCGGGCACAGGTAATAAGCGGGTCACGTGTAACACCCGGGTCTGGGTACAGGTATATCACACACAGCGGGCACAGGTAATAAGCGGGTCACGTGTAACACCCGGGTCTGGGTACAGGTATATCACACACAGCGGGCACAGGTAATAAGCGGGTCACGTGTAACACCCGGGTCTGGGTACAGGTATATCACACACAGCGGGCACAGGTAATAAGCGGGTCACGTGTAACACCCGGGTCTGGCTACAGGTATATCACACACAGCGGGCACAGGTAATAAGAGGGTCACGTGTAACACCTGGGTCTGGCTACAGGTATATTACACACAGCGGGCACAGGTAATAAGCGGGTCACGTGTAACACCCGGGTCTGGATACAGGTATATCACACACAGCGGGCACAGGTAATAAGCGGGTCACGTGTAACACCCGGGTCTGGGTACAGGTATATCACACACAGCGGGCACAGGTAATAAGCGGGTCACGTGTAACACCCGGGTCTGGGTACAGGTATATCACACACAGCGGGCACTGGTAATAAGCGGGTCACGTGTAACACCCGGGTCTGGGTACAGGTATATCACACACAGCGGGCACAGGTAATAAGCGGGTCACGTGTAACACCCGGGTCTGGATACAGGTATATCACACACAGCGGGCACAGGTAATAAGCGGGTCACGTGTAACACCCGGGTCTGGGTACAGGTATATCACACACAGCGGGCACAGGTAATGAGCGGGTCACGTGTAACACCCGGGTCTGGGTACAGGTATATCACACACAGCGGGCACAGGTAATAAGCGGGTCACGTGTAACACCCGGGTCTGGATACAGGTATATCACACACAGCGGGCACAGGTAATAAGCGGGTCACGTGTAACACCCGGGTCTGGATACAGGTATATCACACACAGCGGGCACAGGTAATAAGCGGGTCACGTGTAACACCCGGGTCTGGCTACAGGTATATCACACACAGCGGGCACAGGTAATAAGCGGGTCACGTGTAACACCCGGGTCAGGGTACAGGTATATCACACACAGCGGGCACAGGTAATAAGCGGGTCACGTGTAACACCCGGGTCTGGGTACAGGTATATCACACACAGCGGGCACAGGTAATAAGCGGGTCACGTGTAACACCCGGGTCTGGGTACAGGTATATCACACACAGCGGGCACAGGTAATAAGCGGGTCACGTGTAACACCCGGGTCTGGGTACAGGTATATCACACACAGCGGGCACAGGTAATAAGCGGGTCACGTGTAACACCCGGGTCTGGATACAGGTATATCACACACAGCGGGCACAGGTAATAAGCGGGTCACGTGTAACACCCGGGTCTGGGTACAGGTATATCACACACAGCGGGCACAGGTAATAAGCGGGTCACGTGTAACACCCGGGTCTGGCTACAGGTATATCACACACAGCGGGCACAGGTAATAAGCGGGTCACGTGTAACACCCGGGTCTGGGTACAGGTATATCACACACAGCGGGCACAGGTAATAAGCGGGTCACGTGTAACACCCGGGTCTGGCTACAGGTGTATCACACACAGCGGGCACAGGTAATAAGCGGGTCACGTGTAACACCCGGGTCTGGGTACAGGTATATCACACACAGCGGGCACAGGTAATAAGCGGGTCACGTGTAACACCCGGGTCTGGGTACAGGTGTATCACACACAGCGGGCACAGGTAATAAGCGGGTCACGTGTAACACCCGGGTCTGGATACAAGTATATCACACACAGCGGGCACAGGTAATAAGCGGGTCACGTGTAACACCCGGGTCTGGATACAGGTATATCACACACAGCGGGCACAGGTAAAAAGCGGGTCACGTGTAACACCCGGGTCTGGATACAGGTGTATCACACACAGCGGGCACAGGTAATAAGCGGGTCACGTGTAACACCCGGGTCTGGATACAGGTATATCACACACAGCGGGCACAGGTAAAAAGCGGGTCACGTGTAACACCCGGGTCTGGGTACAGGTATATCACACACAGCGGGCACAGGTAATAAGCGGGTCACGTGTAACACCCGGGTCTGGCTACAGGTATATCACACACAGCGGGCACAGGTAATAAGCGGGTCACGTGTAACACCCGGGTCTGGGTACAGGTATATCACACACAGCGGGCACAGGTAATAAGCGGGTCACGTGTAACACCCGGGTCTGGGTACAGGTATATCACACACAGCGGGCACAGGTAATAAGCGGGTCACGTGTAACACCCGGGTCTGGGTACAGGTATATCACACACATCGGGCACAGGTAATAAGCGGGTCACGTGTAACACCCGGGTCTGGGTACAGGTATATCACACACAGCGGGCACAGGTAATAAGCGGGTCACGTGTAACACCCGGGTCTGGATACAGGTATATCACACACAGCGGGCACAGGTAATAAGCGGGTCACGTGTAACACCCGGGTCTGGCTACCGGTGTATCACACACAGCGGGCACAGGTAATAAGCGGGTCACGTGTAACACCCGGGTCTGGCTACAGGTATATCACACACAGCGGGCACAGGTAATAAGCGGGTCACGTGTAACACCCGGGTCTGGGTACAGGTGTATCACACACAGCGGGCACAGGTAATAAGCGGGTCACGTGTAACACCCGGGTCTGGGTACAGGTGTATCACACACAGCGGGCACAGGTAATAAGCGGGTCACGTGTAACACCCGGGTCTGGATACAGGTATATCACACACAGCGGGCACAGGTAATAAGCGGGTCACGTGTAACACCCGGGTCTGGATACAGGTATATCACACACAGCGGGCACAGGTAAAAAGCGGGTCACGTGTAACACCCGGGTCTGGATACAGGTATATCACACACAGCGGGCACAGGTAAAAAGCGGGTCACGTGTAACACCCGGGTCTGGATACAGGTGTATCACACACAGCGGGCACAGGTAATAAGCGGGTCACATGTAACACCCGGGTCTGGATACAGGTATATCACACACAGCGGGCACAGGTAAAAAGCGGGTCACGTGTAACACCCGGGTCTGGGTACAGGTATATCACACACAGCGGGCACAGGTAATAAGCGGGTCACGTGTAACACCCGGGTCTGGATACAGGTGTATCACACACAGCGGGCACAGGTAATAAGCGGGTCACGTGTAACACCCGGGTCTGGGTACAGGTGTATCACACACAGCGGGCACAGGTAATAAGCGGGTCACGTGTAACACCCGGGTCTGGATACAGGTATATCACACACAGCGGGCACAGGTAATAAGCGGGTCACGTGTAACACCCGGGTCTGGATACAGGTGTATCACACACAGCGGGCACAGGTAAAAAGCGGGTCACGTGTAACACCCGGGTCTGGATACAGGTATATCACACACAGCGGGCACAGGTAATAAGCGGGTCACGTGTAACACCCGGGTCTGGCTACAGGTATATCACACACAGCGGGCACAGGTAATAAGCGGGTCACGTGTAACACCCGGGTCTGGGTACAGGTATATCACACACAGCGGGCACAGGTAATAAGCGGGTCACGTGTAACACCCGGGTCTGGGTACAGGTATATCACACACAGCGGGCACAGGTAATAAGCGGGTCACGTGTAACACCCGGGTCTGGGTACAGGTATATCACACACATCGGGCACAGGTAATAAGCGGGTCACGTGTAACACCCGGGTCTGGATACAGGTGTATCACACACAGCGGGCACAGGTAATAAGCGGGTCACGTGTAACACCCGGGTCTGGGTACAGGTGTATCACACACAGCGGGCACAGGTAATAAGCGGGTCACGTGTAACACCCGGGTCTGGATACAGGTATATCACACACAGCGGGCACAGGTAATAAGCGGGTCACGTGTAACACCCGGGTCTGGATACAGGTGTATCACACACAGCGGGCACAGGTAAAAAGCGGGTCACGTGTAACACCCGGGTCTGGATACAGGTATATCACACACAGCGGGCACAGGTAATAAGCGGGTCACGTGTAACACCCGGGTCTGGGTACAGGTATATCACACACAGCGGGCACAGGTAATAAGCGGGTCACGTGTAACACCCGGGTCTGGGTACAGGTATATCACACACAGCGGGCACAGGTAATAAGCGGGTCACGTGTAACACCCGGGTCTGGATACAGGTATATCACACACAGCGGGCACAGGTAATAAGCGGGTCACGTGTAACACCCGGGTCTGGATACAGGTATATCACACACAGCGGGCACAGGTAATAAGCGGGTCACGTGTAACACCCGGGTCTGGATACAGGTATATCACACACAGCGGGCACAGGTAAAAAGCGGGTCACGTGTAACACCCGGGTCTGGATACAGGTGTATCACACACAGCGGGCACAGGTAATAAGCGGGTCTCGTGTAACACCCGGGTCTGGATACAGGTATATCACACACAGCGGGCACAGGTAAAAAGCGGGTCACGTGTAACACCCGGGTCTGGGTACAGGTATATCACACACAGCGGGCACAGGTAATAAGCGGGTCACGTGTAACACCCGGGTCTGGCTACAGGTATATCACACACAGCGGGCACAGGTAATAAGCGGGTCACGTGTAACACCCGGGTCTGGGTACAGGTATATCACACACAGCGGGCACAGGTAATAAGCGGGTCACGTGTAACACCCGGGTCTGGGTACAGGTATATCACACACAGCGGGCACAGGTAATAAGCGGGTCACGTGTAACACCCGGGTCTGGGTACAGGTATATCACACACATCGGGCACAGGTAATAAGCGGGTCACGTGTAACACCCGGGTCTGGGTACAGGTATATCACACACAGCGGGCACAGGTAATAAGCGGGTCATGTGTAACACCCGGGTCTGGATACAGGTATATCACACACAGCGGGCACAGGTAATAAGCGGGTCACGTGTAACACCCGGGTCTGGCTACCGGTGTATCACACACAGCGGGCACAGGTAATAAGCGGGTCACGTGTAACACCCGGGTCTGGCTACAGGTATATCACACACAGCGGGCACAGGTAATAAGCGGGTCACGTGTAACACCCGGGTCTGGGTACAGGTATATCACACACAGCGGGCACAGGTAATAAGCGGGTCACGTGTAACACCCGGGTCTGGGTACAGGTGTATCACACACAGCGGGCACAGGTAATAAGCGGGTCACGTGTAACACCCGGGTCTGGATACAGGTATATCACACACAGCGGGCACAGGTAATAAGCGGGTCACGTGTAACACCCGGGTCTGGATACAGGTATATCACACACAGCGGGCACAGGTAAAAAGCGGGTCACGTGTAACACCCGGGTCTGGATACAGGTGTATCACACACAGCGGGCACAGGTAATAAGCGGGTCACATGTAACACCCGGGTCTGGATACAGGTATATCACACACAGCGGGCACAGGTAAAAAGCGGGTCACGTGTAACACCCGGGTCTGGGTACAGGTATATCACACACAGCGGGCACAGGTAATAAGCGGGTCACGTGTAACACCCGGGTCTGGATACAGGTGTATCACACACAGCGGGCACAGGTAATAAGCGGGTCACGTGTAACACCCGGGTCTGGGTACAGGTGTATCACACACAGCGGGCACAGGTAATAAGCGGGTCACGTGTAACACCCGGGTCTGGATACAGGTATATCACACACAGCGGGCACAGGTAATAAGCGGGTCACGTGTAACACCCGGGTCTGGATACAGGTGTATCACACACAGCGGGCACAGGTAAAAAGCGGGTCACGTGTAACACCCGGGTCTGGATACAGGTGTATCACACACAGCGGGCACAGGTAATAAGCGGGTCACGTGTAACACCCGGGTCTGGGTACAGGTATATCACACACAGCGGGCACAGGTAATAAGCGGGTCACGTGTAACACCCGGGTCTGGGTACAGGTATATCACACACAGCGGGCACAGGTAATAAGCGGGTCACGTGTAACACCCCGGTCTGGATACAGGTATATCACACACAGCGGGCACAGGTAATAAGCGGGTCACGTGTAACACCCGGGTCTGGGTACAGGTATATCACACACATCGGGCACAGGTAATAAGCGGGTCACGTGTAACACCCGGGTCTGGGTACAGGTATATCACACACAGCGGGCACAGGTAATAAGCGGGTCACGTGTAACACCCGGGTCTGGATACAGGTATATCACACACAGCGGGCACAGGTAATAAGCGGGTCACGTGTAACACCCGGGTCTGGATACAGGTATATCACACACAGCGGGCACAGGTAATAAGCGGGTCACGTGTAACACCCGGGTCTGGCTACCGGTGTATCACACACAGCGGGCACAGGTAATAAGCGGGTCACGTGTAACACCCGGGTCTGGCTACAGGTATATCACACACAGCGGGCACAGGTAATAAGCGGGTCACGTGTAACACCCGGGTCTGGGTACAGGTATATCACACACAGCGGGCACAGGTAATAAGCGGGTCACGTGTAACACCCGGGTCTGGGTACAGGTGTATCACACACAGCGGGCACAGGTAATAAGCGGGTCACGTGTAACACCCGGGTCTGGATACAGGTATATCACACACAGCGGGCACAGGTAATAAGCGGGTCACGTGTAACACCCGGGTCTGGATACAGGTATATCACACACAGCGGGCACAGGTAAAAAGCGGGTCACGTGTAACACCCGGGTCTGGATACAGGTGTATCACACACAGCGGGCACAGGTAAAAAGCGGGTCACGTGTAACACCCGGGTCTGGATACAGGTATATCACACACAGCGGGCACAGGTAAAAAGCGGGTCACGTGTAACACCCGGGTCTGGGTACAGGTATATCACACACAGCGGGCACAGGTAATAAGCGGGTCACGTGTAACACCCGGGTCTGGATACAGGTGTATCACACACAGCGGGCACAGGTAATAAGCGGGTCACGTGTAACACCCGGGTCTGGGTACAGGTGTATCACACACAGCGGGCACAGGTAATAAGCGGGTCACGTGTAACACCCGGGTCTGGATACAGGTATATCACACACAGCGGGCACAGGTAATAAGCGGGTCACGTGTAACACCCGGGTCTGGATACAGGTGTATCACACACAGCGGGCACAGGTAAAAAGCGGGTCACGTGTAACACCCGGGTCTGGATACAGGTGTATCACACACAGCGGGCACAGGTAATAAGCGGGTCACGTGTAACACCAGGGTCTGGGTACAGGTATATCACACACAGCGGGCACAGGTAATAAGCGGGTCACGTGTAACACCCGGGTCTGGGTACAGGTATATCACACACAGCGGGCACAGGTAATAAGCGGGTCACGTGTAACACCCGGGTCTGGATACAGGTATATCACACACAGCGGGCACAGGTAATAAGCGGGTAACGTGTAACACCCGGGTCTGGCTACAGGTATATCACACACAGCGGGCACAGGTAATAAGCGGGTCACGTGTAACACCCGGGTCTGGCTACAGGTATATCACACATAGCGGGCACAGGTAATAAGCGGGTCACGTGTAACACCCGGGTCTGGGTACAGGTGTATCACACACAGCGGGCACAGGTAATAAGCGGGTCACGTGTAACACCCGGGTCTGGCTACAGGTGTATCACACACAGCGGGCACAGGTAATAAGCGGGTCACGTGTAACACCCGGGTCTGGCTACAGGTATATCACACACAGCGGGCACAGGTAATAAGCGGGTCACGTGTAACACCCGGGTCTGGGTACAGGTGTATCACACACAGCGGGCACAGGTAATAAGCGGGTCACGTGTAACACCCGGGTCTGGGTACAGGTGTATCACACACAGCGGGCACAGGTAATAAGCGGGTCACGTGTAACACCCGGGTCTGGATACAGGTATATCACACACAGCGGGCACAGGTAATAAGCGGGTCACGTGTAACACCCGGGTCTGGATACAGGTATATCACACACAGCGGGCACAGGTAAAAAGCGGGTAACGTGTAACACCTGGGTCTGGCTACAGGTATATCACACACAGCGGGCACAGGTAATAAGCGGGTCACGTGTAACACCCGGGTCTGGGTACAGGTATATCACACACAGCGGGCACAGGTAATAAGCGGGTCACGTGTAACACCCGGGTCTGGTTACAGGTGTATCACACACAGCGGGCACAGGTAATAAGCGGGTCACGTGTAACACCCGGGTCTGGCTATAGGTATATCACACACAGCGGGCACAGGTAATAAGCGGGTCACGTGTAACACCCGGGTCTGGGTACAGGTATATCACACACAGCGGGCACAGGTAATAAGCGGGTCACGTGTAACACCCGGGTCTGGGTACAGGTGTATCACACACAGCGGGCACAGGTAATAAGCGGGTCACGTGTAACACCCGGGTCTGGATACAGGTATATCACACACAGCGGGCACAGGTAATAAGCGGGTCACGTGTAACACCCGGGTCTGGGTACAGGTATATCACACACAGCGGGCACAGGTAATAAGCGGGTCACGTGTAACACTCGGGTCTGGGTACAGGTATATCACACACAGCGGGCACAGGTAATAAGCGGGTCACGTGTAACACTCGGGTCTGGCTACAGGTGTATCACACACAGCGGGCACAGGTAATAAGCGGGTCACGTGTAACACCCGGGTCTGGCTACAGGTGTATCGCACACAGCGGGCACAGGTAATAAGCGGGTCACGTGTAACACCCGGGTCTGGGTACAGGTATATCACACACAGCGGGCACAGGTAATAAGCGGGTCACGTGTAACACCCGGGTCTGGGTACAGGTATATCACACACAGCGGGCACAGGTAATAAGCGGGTCACGTGTAACACTCGGGTCTGGCTACAGGTGTATCACACACAGCGGGCACAGGTAATAAGCGGGTCACGTGTAACACCCGGGTCTGGGTACAGGTATATCACACACAGCGGGCACAGGTAATAAGCGGGTCACGTGTTACACCCGGGTCTGGGTACAGGTATATCACACACAGCGGGCACAGGTAATAAGCGGGTCACGTGTAACACCCGAGTTTGGATACAGGTATATCACACACAGTGGGCACAGGTAATAAGCGGGTCACGTGTAACACCCGGGTCTGGGTACAGGTGTATCACACACAGCGGGCACAGGTAATAAGCGGGTCACGTGTAACACCCGGGTCTGGGTACAGGTATATCAAACACAGCGGGCACAGGTAATAAGCGGGTCACGTGTTACACCCGGGTCTGGGTACAGGTATATCACACACAGCGGGCACAGGTAATAAGCGGGTCACGTGTAACACTCGGGTCTGGCTACAGGTGTATCACACACAGCGGGCACAGGTAATAAGCGGGTCACGTGTAACACCCGGGTCTGGATACAGGTGTATCACACACAGCGGGCACAGGTAATAAGCGGGTCACGTGTAACACCCGGGTCTGCATACAGGTGTATCACACACAGCGGGCACAGGTAATAAGCGGGTCACATGTAACACCCGGGTCTGGCTACAGGTATATTACACACAGCGGGCACAGGTAATAAGCGGGTCACGTGTAACACCCGGGTCTGGATACAGGTATATCACACACAGCGGGCACAGGCAATAAGCGGGTCACGTGTAACACCCGGGTCTGGCTACAGGTGTATCACACACAGCGGGCACAGGTAATAAGCGGGTCACGTGTAACACCCGGGTCTGGCTACAGGTATATTACACACAGCGGGCACAGGCAATAAGCGGGTCACGTGTAACACCCGGGTCTGGATATAGGTATATCACACACAGCGGGCACAGGCAATAAGCGGGTCACGTGTAACACCCGGGTCTGGCTACAGGTGTATCACACACAGCGGGCACAGGTAATAAGCGGGTCACGTGTAACACCCGGGTCTGGCTACAGGTGTATCACACACAGCGGGCACAGGTAATAAGCGGGTCACGTGTAACACCCGGGTCTGGCTACAGGTGTATTACACACAGCGGGCACAGGTAATAAGCGGGTCACGTGTAACACCCGGGTCTGGCTACAGGTATATCACACACAGCGGGCACAGGTAATAAGCGGGTCACGTGTAACACCCGGGTCTGGCTACAGGTATATCACACACAGCGGGCACAGGTAATAAGCGGGTCACGTGTGACATCCGGGTCTGGCTACAGGTGTATCACACACAGCGGGCACAGGTAATAAGCGGGTCACGTGTAACACCTGGGTCTGGGTACAGGTATATCACACACAGCGGGCACAGGTAATAAGCGGGTCACGTGTAACACCCGGGTCTGGGTACAGGTATATCACACACAGCGGGCACAGGTAATAAGCGGGTCACGTGTAACACCCGGGTCTGGGTACAGGTGTATCACATACAGCGGGCACAGGTAATAAGCGGGTCACGTGTAACACCCGGGTCTGCATACAGGTATATCACACACAGCGGGCACAGGTAATAAGCGGGTCACGTGTAACACCCGGGTCTGCATACAGGTATATCACACACAGCGGGCACAGGTAATAAGCGGGTCACGTGTGACACCCGGGTCTGGATACAGGTATATCACACACAGCGGGCACAGGTAATAAGCGGGTCACGTGTAACACCCGGGTCTGGATACAGGTATATCACACACAGCGGGCACAGGTAATAAGCGGGTCACGTGTAACACCCGGGTCTGGGTACAGGTATATCACACACAGCGGGCACAGGTAATAAGCGGGTCACGTGTAACACCCGGGTCTGGCTACAGGTATATCACACACAGCGGGCACAGGTAATAAGCGGGTCACGTGTAACACCCGGGTCTGGGTACAGGTATATCACACACAGCGGGCACAGGTAATAAGCGGGTCACATGTAGCACCCGGGTCTGGGTACAGGTATATCACACACAGCGGGCACAGGCAATAAGCGGGTCACATGTAACACCCGGGTCTGGGTACAGGTGTATCACACACAGCGGGCACAGGTAATAAGCGGGTCACGTGTAACACCCGGGTCTGCATACAGGTGTATCACACACAGCGGGCACAGGTAATAAGCGGGTCACATGTAACACCCGAGTCTGGGTACAGGTATATCACACACAGCGGGCACAGGCAATAAGCGGGTCACATGTAACACCCGGGTCTGGGTACAGGTATATCACACACAGCGGGCACAGGTAATAAGCGGGTCACGTGTAACACCCGGGTCTGGGTACAGGTATATCACACACAGCGGGCACAGGTAATAAGCGGGTCACGTGTAACACCCGGGTCTGGATACAGGTATATCACACACAGCAGGCACAGGCAATAAGCGGGTCACGTGTAACACCCGGGTCTGGATACAGGTATATCACACACAGTGGGCACAGGTAATAAGCGGGTCACGTGTAACACCCGGGTCTGGATACAGGTATATCACACACAGCGGGCACAGGTAATAAGCGGGTCACGTGTAACACCCGGGTCTGCATACAGGTGTATCACACACAGCGGGCACAGGTAATAAGCGGGTCACATGTAACACCCGGGTCTGGCTACAGGTATATTACACACAGCGGGCACAGGTAATAAGCGGGTCACGTGTAACACCCGGGTCTGGATACAGGTATATCACACACAGCGGGCACAGGCAATAAGCGGGTCACGTGTAACACCCGGGTCTGGCTACAGGTGTATCACACACAGCGGGCACAGGTAATAAGCGGGTCACGTGTAACACCCGGGTCTGGCTACAGGTATATTACACACAGCGGGCACAGGCAATAAGCGGGTCACGTGTAACACCCGGGTCTGGATACAGGTATATCACACACAGCGGGCACAGGCAATAAGCGGGTCACGTGTAACACCCGGGTCTGGCTACAGGTGTATCACACACAGCGGGCACAGGTAATAAGCGGGTCACGTGTAACACCCGGGTCTGGCTACAGGTGTATCACACACAGCGGGCACAGGTAATAAGCGGGTCACGTGTAACACCCGGGTCTGGCTACAGGTGTATTACACACAGCGGGCACAGGTAATAAGCGGGTCACGTGTAACACCCGGGTCTGGCTACAGGTATATCACACACAGCGGGCACAGGTAATAAGCGGGTCACGTGTAACACCCGGGTCTGGCTACAGGTATATCACACACAGCGGGCACAGGTAATAAGCGGGTCACGTGTGACACCCGGGTCTGGCTACAGGTGTATCACACACAGCGGGCACAGGTAATAAGCGGGTCACGTGTAACACCTGGGTCTGGGTACAGGTATATCACACACAGCGGGCACAGGTAATAAGCGGGTCACGTGTAACACCCGGGTCTGGGTACAGGTATATCACACACAGCGGGCACAGGTAATAAGCGGGTCACGTGTAACACCCGGGTCTGGGTACAGGTGTATCACACACAGCGGGCACAGGTAATAAGCGGGTCACGTGTAGCACCCGGGTCTGGGTACAGGTATATCACACACAGCGGGCACAGGCAATAAGCGGGTCACATGTAACACCCGGGTCTGGGTACAGGTGTATCACACACAGCGGGCACAGGTAATAAGCGGGTCACGTGTAACACCCGGGTCTGCATACAGGTGTATCACACACAGCGGGCACAGGTAATAAGCGGGTCACATGTAACACCCGAGTCTGGGTACAGGTATATCACACACAGCGGGCACAGGCAATAAGCGGGTCACATGATTCACCCGGGTCTGGGTACAGGTATATCACACACAGCGGGCACAGGTAATAAGCGGGTCACGTGTAACACCCGGGTCTGGGTACAGGTATATCACACACAGCGGGCACAGGTAATAAGCGGGTCACGTGTAACACCCGGGTCTGGATACAGGTATATCACACACAGCAGGCACAGGCAATAAGCGGGTCACGTGTAACACCCGGGTCTGGATACAGGTATATCACACACAGTGGGCACAGGTAATAAGCGGGTCACGTGTAACACCCGGGTCTGGATACAGGTATATCACACACAGCGGGCACAGGTAATAAGCGGGTCACGTGTAACACCCGGGTCTGCATACAGGTGTATCACACACAGCGGGCACAGGTAATAAGCGGGTCACATGTAACACCCGGGTCTGGCTACAGGTATATTACACACAGCGGGCACAGGTAATAAGCGGGTCACGTGTAACACCCGGGTCTGGATACAGGTATATCACACACAGCGGGCACAGGCAATAAGCGGGTCACGTGTAACACCCGGGTCTGGCTACAGGTGTATCACACACAGCGGGCACAGGTAATAAGCGGGTCACGTGTAACACCCGGGTCTGGCTACAGGTATATTACACACAGCGGGCACAGGCAATAAGCGGGTCACGTGTAACACCCGGGTCTGGATACAGGTATATCACACACAGCGGGCACAGGCAATAAGCGGGTCACGTGTAACACCCGGGTCTGGCTACAGGTGTATCACACACAGCGGGCACAGGTAATAAGCGGGTCACGTGTAACACCCGGGTCTGGCTACAGGTGTATCACACACAGCGGGCACAGGTAATAAGCGGGTCACGTGTAACACCCGGGTCTGGCTACAGGTGTATTACACACAGCGGGCACAGGTAATAAGCGGGTCACGTGTAACACCCGGGTCTGGCTACAGGTATATCACACACAGCGGGCACAGGTAATAAGCGGGTCACGTGTAACACCCGGGTCTGGCTACAGGTATATCACACACAGCGGGCACAGGTAATAAGCGGGTCACGTGTGACACCCGGGTCTGGCTACAGGTGTATCACACACAGCGGGCACAGGTAATAAGCGGGTCACGTGTAACACCTGGGTCTGGGTACAGGTATATCACACACAGCGGGCACAGGTAATAAGCGGGTCACGTGTAACACCCGGGTCTGGGTACAGGTATATCACACACAGCGGGCACAGGTAATAAGCGGGTCACGTGTAACACCCGGGTCTGGGTACAGGTGTATCACATACAGCGGGCACAGGTAATAAGCGGGTCACGTGTAACACCCGGGTCTGCATACAGGTATATCACACACAGCGGGCACAGGTAATAAGCGGGTCACGTGTAACACCCGGGTCTGCATACAGGTATATCACACACAGCGGGCACAGGTAATAAGCGGGTCACGTGTGACACCCGGGTCTGGATACAGGTATATCACACACAGCGGGCACAGGTAATAAGCGGGTCACGTGTAACACCCGGGTCTGGATACAGGTATATCACACACAGCGGGCACAGGTAATAAGCGGGTCACGTGTAACACCCGGGTCTGGGTACAGGTATATCACACACAGCGGGCACAGGTAATAAGCGGGTCACGTGTAACACCCGGGTCTGGCTACAGGTATATCACACACAGCGGGCACAGGTAATAAGCGGGTCACGTGTAACACCCGGGTCTGGGTACAGGTATATCACACACAGCGGGCACAGGTAATAAGCGGGTCACGTGTAGCACCCGGGTCTGGGTACAGGTATATCACACACAGCGGGCACAGGCAATAAGCGGGTCACATGTAACACCCGGGTCTGGGTACAGGTGTATCACACACAGCGGGCACAGGTAATAAGCGGGTCACGTGTAACACCCGGGTCTGCATACAGGTGTATCACACACAGCGGGCACAGGTAATAAGCGGGTCACATGTAACACCCGAGTCTGGGTACAGGTATATCACACACAGCGGGCACAGGCAATAAGCGGGTCACATGTAACACCCGGGTCTGGGTACAGGTATATCACACACAGCGGGCACAGGTAATAAGCGGGTCACGTGTAACACCCGGGTCTGGGTACAGGTATATCACACACAGCGGGCACAGGTAATAAGCGGGTCACGTGTAACACCCGGGTCTGGATACAGGTATATCACACACAGCAGGCACAGGCAATAAGCGGGTCACGTGTAACACCCGGGTCTGGATACAGGTATATCACACACAGCGGGCACAGGTAATAAGCGGGTCACGTGTAACACCCGGGTCTGGATACAGGTATATCACACACAGCGGGCACAGGTAATAAGCGGGTCACGTGTAACACCCGGGTCTGGGTACAGGTGTATCACACACAGCGGGCACAGGTAATAAGCGGGTCACGTGTAACACCCGGGTCTGGCTACAGGTGTATCGCACACAGCGGGCACAGGCAATAAGCGGGTCACGTGTAACACCCGGGTCTGGATACAGGTATATCACACACAGCGGGCACAGGTAATAAGCGGGTCACGTGTAACACCCGGGTCTGGGTACAGGTATATCACACACAGCGGGCTCAGGCAATAAGCGGGTCACGTGTAACACCCGGGTCTGGGTACAGGTGTATCACACACAGCGGGCACAGGTAATAAGCGGGTCACGTGTAACACCCGGGTCTGGGTACAGGTGTATCACACACAGCGGGCACAGGTAATAAGCGGGTCACGTGTAACACCCGGGTCTGGATACAGGTATATCACACAGCGGGCACAAGCAATAAGCGGGTCACGTGTAACACCCGGGTCTGGATACAGGTATATTACACACAGCGGGCACAGGTAATAAGCGGGTCACATGTAACACCCGGGTCTGGGTACAGGTGTATCACACACAGCGGGCACAGGCAATAAGCGGGTCACATGTAACACCCGGGTCTGGGTACAGGTGTATCACACACAGCGGGCACAGGTAATAAGCGGGTCACGTGTAACACCCGGGTCTGGCTACAGGTATATTACACACAGCGGGCACAGGTAATAAGCGGGTCACGTGTAACACCCGGGTCTGGATACAGGTATATCACACACAGCGGGCACAGGCAATAAGCGGGTCACATGTAACACCCGGGTCTGGGTACAGGTATATCACACACAGCGGGCACAGGTAATAAGTGGGTCACGTGTAACACCCGGGTCTGGGTACAGGTATATCATACACAGCGGGCACAGGTAATAAGCGGGTCACGTGTAACACCCGGGTCTGGATACAGGTATATCACACACAGCGGGCACAGGCAATAAGCGGGTCACATGTAACACCCGGGTCTGGGTACAGGTATATCACACACAGCGGGCACAGGTAATAAGCGGGTCACGTGTAACACCCGGGTCTGGGTACAGGTATATCACACACAGCGGGCACAGGTAATAAGCGGGTCACGTGTAACACCCGGGTCTGGATACAGGTATATCACACACAGCAGGCACAGGCAATAAGCCGGTCACGTGTAACACCCGGGTCTGGATACAGGTATATCACACACAGTGGGCACAGGTAATAAGCGGGTCACGTGTAACACCCGGGTCTGGATACAGGTATATCACACACAGCGGGCACAGGTAATAAGCGGGTCACGTGTAACACCCGGGTCTGGGTACAGGTGTATCACACACAGTGGGCACAGGTAATAAGCGGGTCACGTGTAACACCCGGGACTGGCTACAGGTGTATCACTCACAGCGGGCACAGGCAATAAGCGGGTCACGTGTAACACCCGGGTCTGGATACAGGTATATCACACACAGCGGGCACAGGTAATAAGCGGGTCACGTGTAACACCCGGGTCTGGGTACAGGTATATCACACACAGTGGGCTCAGGCAATAAGCGGGTCACGTGTAACACCCGGGTCTGGGTACAGGTGTATCACACACAGCGGGCACAGGTAATAAGCGGGTCACGTGTAACACCCGGGTCTGGGTACAGGTGTATCACACACAGCGGGCACAGGTAATAAGCGGGTCACGTGTAACACCCGGGTCTGGGTACAGGTGTATCACACACAGCGGGCACAGGTAATAAGCGGGTCACGTGTAACACCCGGGTCTGGATACAGGTATATCACACAGCGGGCACAAGCAATAAGCGGGTCACGTGTAACACCCGGGTCTGGATACAGGTATATTACACACAGCGGGCACAGGTAATAAGCGGGTCACATGTAACACCCGGGTCTGGGTACAGGTGTATCACAAACAGCGGGCACAGGCAATAAGCGGGTCACATGTAACACCCGGGTCTGGGTACAGGTGTATCACACACAGCGGGCACAGGTAATAAGCGGGTCACGTGTAACACCCGGGTCTGGCTACAGGTATATTACACACAGCGGGCACAGGTAATAAGCGGGTCACGTGTAACACCCGGGTCTGGATACAGGTATATCACACACAGCGGGCACAGGTAATAAGCGGGTCACATGTAACACCCGGGTCTGGATACAGGTATATCACACAGCGGGCACAGGTAATAAGCGGGTCACGTGTAACACCCGGGTCTGGCTACAGGTATATCACACACAGCGGGCACAGGTAATAAGCGGGTCACGTGTAACACCCGGGTCTGGGTACAGGTGTATCACACACAGCGGGCACAGGTAATAAGCGGGTCACGTGTAACACCCGGGTCTGGATACAGGTGTATCACTCACAGCGGGCACAGGTAATAAGCGGGTCACGTGTAACACCCGGGTCTGGGTACAGGTGTATCACACACAGCGGGCACAGGTAATAAGCGGGTCACGTGTAACACCCGGGTCTGGGTACAGGTATATCTCACACAGCGGGCACAGGTAATAAGCGGGTCACGTGTAACACCCGGGTCTGGGTACAGGTATATCACACACAGCGGGCACAGGTAATAAGCGGGTCACGTGTAACACCCGGGTCTGGATACAGGTATATCACACACAGCGGGCACAGGTAATAAGCGGGTCACGTGTAACACCCGGGTCTGGGTACAGGTATATCACACACAGCGGGCACAGGTAATAAGCGGGTCACGTGTAACACCCGGGTCTGGATACAGGTATATCACACACAGCGGGCACAGGTAATAAGCGGGTCACGTGTAACACCCGGGTCTGGATACAGGTATATCACACACAGCGGGCACAGGTAATAAGCGGGTCACGTGTAACACCCAGGTCTGGATACAGGTATATCACACACGGCGGGCACAGGTAATAAGTGGGTCATGTGTAACACCCGGGTCTGGATACAGGTATATCACACACAGCGGGCACAGGTAATAAGCGGGTCACGTGTAACACCCGGGTCTGGGTACAGGTATATCACACACAGCGGGCACAGGCAATAAGCGGGTCACGTGTAACACCCGGGTCTGGGTACAGGTATATCACACACAGCGGGCACAGGTAATAAGCGGGTCACGTGTAACACCCGGGTCTGGGTACGGTAATAAGCGGGTCACGTGTAACACCCGGGTCTGCATACAGGTATATCACACACAGCGGGCACAGGTAATAAGCGGGTCACATGTAACACCCGGGTCTGGGTACAGGTGTATCACACACAGCGGGCACAGGTAATAAGCGGGTCACGTGTAACACCCGGGTCTGGCTACAGGTGTATCACACACAGCGGGCACAGGTAATAAGCGGGTCCCGTGTAACACCCGGGTCTGGATACAGGTATATCACACACAGCGGGCACAGGTAATAAGCGGGTCACGTGTAACACCCGGGTCTGGATACAGGTGTATCACACACAGCGGGCACAGGTAATAAGCGGGTCACGTGTAACACCCGGGTCTGGATACAGGTGTATCACACACAGCGGGCACAGGTAATAAGCGGGTCACATGTAACACCCGGGTCTGGGTACAGGTGTATCACACACAGCGGGCACAGGTAATAAGCGGGTCACGTGTAACACCCGGGTCTGGCTACAGGTGTATCACACACAGCGGGCACAGGTAATAAGCGGGTCACATGTAACACCCGGGTCTGGGTACAGGTGTATCACACACAGCGGGCACAGGTAATAAGCGGGTCACGTGTAACACCCGGGTCTGGGTACAGGTGTATCACACACAGCGGGCACAGGTAATAAGCGGGTCACGTGTAACACCCGGGTCTGGCTACAGGTATATCACACACAGCGGGCACAGGTAATAAGCGGGTCACGTGTAACACCCGGGTCTGGGTACAGGTATATCACACACAGCGGGCACAGGTAATAAGCAGGTCACGTGTAACACCCGGGTCTGGGTACAGGTATATCACACACAGCGGGCACAGGTAATAAGCGGGTCACGTGTAACACCCGGGTCTGGGTACAGGTATATCACACACAGCGGGCACAGGTAATAAGCGGGTCACGTGTAACACCCGGGTCTGGCTACAGGTATATCACACACAGCGGGCACAGGTAATAAGCGGGTCACGTGTAACACCCGGGTCTGGATACAGGTATATCACACACAGCGGGCACAGGTAATAAGCGGGTCACGTGTAACACCCGGGTCTGGATACAGGTGTATCACACACAGCGGGCACAGGTAATAAGCGGGTCACGTGTAACACCCGGGTCTGGGTACAGGTGTATCACACACAGCGGGCACAGGTAATAAGCGGGTCACGTGTAACACCCGGGTCTGGTTACAGGTGTATCACACACAGCGGGCACAGGTAATAAGCGGGTCACGTGTAACACCCGGGTCTGGATACAGGTATATCACACACAGCGGGCACAGGTAATAAGCGGGTCACGTGTAACACCCGGGTCTGGGTACAGGTATATCACACACAGCGGGCACAGGTAATAAGCGGGTCACGTGTAACACCCGGGTCTGGGTACAGGTATATCACACACAGCGGGCACAGGTAATAAGCGGGTCACGTGTTACACCTGGGTCTGGCTACAGGTATATTACACACAGCGGGCACAGGTTATAAGCGGGTCACGTGTGACACCCGGGTCTGGATACAGGTATATCACACACAGCGGGCACAGGTAATAAGCGGGTCACGTGTAACACCCGGGTCTGGGTACAGGTATATCACACACAGCGGGCACAGGTAATAAGCGGGTCACGTGTAACACCCGGTTCTGGATACAGGTATATCACACACAGCGGGCACAGGTAAAAAGCGGGTCACGTGTAACACCCGGGTCTGGGTACAGGTATATCACACACAGCGGGCACAGGTAATAAGCGGGTCACGTGTAACACCCGGGTCTGGCTACAGGTATATCACACACAGCGGGCACAGGTAATAAGCGGGTCACGTGTAACACCCGGGTCTGGGTACAGGTGTATCACACACAGCGGGCACAGGTAATAAGCGGGTCACATGTAAAACCCGGGTCTGGCTACAGGTATATCACACACAGCGGGCACAGGTAATAAGCGGGTCACGTGTAACACCCGGGTCTGGGTACAGGTATATCACACACAGCGGGCACAGGTAATAAGCGGGTCACGTGTAACACCCGGGTCTGGATACAGGTGTATCACACACAGCGGGCACAGGTAATAAGCGGGTCACGTGTAACACCCGGGTCTGGATACAGGTATATCACACACAGCGGGCACAGGTAATAAGCGGGTCACGTGTTACACCCGGGTCTGGATACAGGTATATCACACACAGCGGGCACAGGTAATAAGCGGGTCACGTGTAACACCCGGGTCTGGATACAGGTGTATCACACACAGCGGGCACAGGTAATAAGCGGGTCACGTGTAACACCCGGGTCTGGGTACAGGTATATCACACACAGCGGGCACAGGTAATAAGCGGGTCACGTGTAACACCCGGGTCTGGCTACAGGTATATCACACACAGCGGGCACAGGTAATAAGCGGGTCACGTGTAACACCCGGGTCTGGCTACAGGTATATCACACACAGCGGGCACAGGTAATAAGCGGGTCACGTGTAACACCCGGGTCTGGGTACAGGTATATCACACACAGCGGGCACAGGTAATAAGCGGGTCACGTGTAACACCCGGGTCTGGGTACAGGTATATCACACAGCGGGCACAGGTAAAAAGCGGGTCACGTGTAACACCCGGGTCTGGGTACAGGTATATCACACACAGCGGGCACAGGTAAAAAGCGGGTCACGTGTAACACCCGGGTCTGGGTACAGGTATATCACACACAGCGGGCACAGGTAATAAGCGGGTCACGTGTAACACCCGGGTCTGGGTACAGGTATATCACACACAGCGGGCACAGGTAATAAGCGGGTCACGTGTAACACCCGGGTCTGGGTACAGGTGTATCACACACAGCGGGCACAGGTAATAAGCGGGTCACGTGTAACACCCGGGTCTGGGTACAGGTATATCACACACAGCGGGCACAGGTAATAAGCGGGTCACGTGTAACACCCGGGTCTGGGTACAGGTATATCACACACAGCGGGCACAGGTAATAAGCGGGTCACGTGTAACACCCGGGTCTGGGTACAGGTGTATCACACACAGCGGGCACAGGTAATAAGCGGGTCACGTGTAACACCCGGGTCTGGATACAGGTGTATCACACACAGCGGGCACAGGTAATAAGCGGGTCACGTGTAACACCCGGGTCTGGGTACAGGTATATCACACACAGCGGGCACAGGTAATAAGCGGGTCACGTGTAACACCCGGGTCTGGGTACAGGTATATCACACACAGCGGGCACAGGTAATAAGCGGGTCACGTGTAACACCCGGGTCTGGGTACAGGTATATCACACACAGCGGGCACAGGTAATAAGCGGGTCACGTGTAACACCCGGGTCTGGGTACAGGTATATCACACACAGCGGGCACAGGTAATAAGCAGGTCACGTGTAACACCCGGGTCTGGGTACAGGTATATCACACACAGCGGGCACAGGTAATAAGCGGGTCACGTGTAACACCCGGGTCTGGGTACAGGTATATCACACACAGCGGGCACAGGTAATAAGCGGGTCACGTGTAATACCCGGGTCTGGGTACAGGTATATCACACACAGCGGGCACAGGTAATAAGCGGGTCACGTGTAACACCCGGGTCTGGCTACAGGTATATCACACACAGCGGGCACAGGTAATAAGCGGGTCACGTGTAACACCCGGGTCTGGATACAGGTATATCACACACAGCGGGCACAGGTAATAAGCGGGTCACGTGTAACACCCGGGTCTGGGTACAGGTGTATCACACACAGCGGGCACAGGTAATAAGAGGGTCACGTGTAACACCCGGGTCTGGATACAGGTATATCACACACAGCGGGCACAGGTAAAAAGCGGGTCACGCGTAACACCCGGGTCTGGATACAGGTATATCACACACAGCGGGCACAGGTAAAAAGCGGGTCACGTGTAACACCCGGGTCTGGATACAGGTATATCACACACAGCGGGCACAGGTAATAAGCGGGTCACGTGTAACACCCGGGTCTGGGTACAGGTGTATCACACACAGCGGGCACAGGTAATAAGCGGGTCACGTGTAACACCCGGGTCTGGCTACAGGTGTATCACTCACAGCGGGCACAGGCAATAAGCGGGTCACGTGTAACACCCGGGTCTGGATACAGGTATATCACACACAGCGGGCACAGGTAATAAGCGGGTCACGTGTAACACCCGGGTCTGGGTACAGGTATATCACACACAGTGGGCTCAGGCAATAAGCGGGTCACGTGTAACACCCGGGTCTGGGTACAGGTGTATCACACACAGCGGGCACAGGTAATAAGCGGGTCACGTGTAACACCCGGGTCTGGGTACAGGTGTATCACACACAGCGGGCACAGGTAATAAGCGGGTCACGTGTAACACCCGGGTCTGGATACAGGTATATCACACAGCGGGCACAAGCAATAAGCGGGTCACGTGTAACACCCGGGTCTGGATACAGGTATATTACACACAGCGGGCACAGGTAATAAGCGGGTCACATGTAACACCCGGGTCTGGGTACAGGTGTATCACAAACAGCGGGCACAGGCAATAAGCGGGTCACATGTAACACCCGGGTCTGGGTACAGGTGTATCACACACAGCGGGCACAGGTAATAAGCGGGTCACGTGTAACACCCGGGTCTGGCTACAGGTATATTACACACAGCGGGCACAGGTAATAAGCGGGTCACGTGTAACTCCCGGGTCTGGATACAGGTATATCACACACAGCGGGCACAGGTAATAAGCGGGTCACATGTAACACCCGGGTCTGGATACAGGTATATCACACAGCGGGCACAGGTAATAAGCGGGTCACGTGTAACACCCGGGTCTGGCTACAGGTATATCACACACAGCGGGCACAGGTAATAAGCGGGTCACGTGTAACACCCGGGTCTGGGTACAGGTGTATCACACACAGCGGGCACAGGTAATAAGCGGGTCACGTGTAACACCCGGGTCTGGATACAGGTGTATCACTCACAGCGGGCACAGGTAATAAGCGGGTCACGTGTAACACCCGGGTCTGGGTACAGGTGTATCACACACAGCGGGCACAGGTAATAAGCGGGTCACGTGTAACACCCGGGTCTGGGTACAGGTATATCTCACACAGCGGGCACAGGTAATAAGCGGGTCACGTGTAACACCCGGGTCTGGGTACAGGTATATCACACACAGCGGGCACAGGTAATAAGCGGGTCACGTGTAACACCCGGGTCTGGATACAGGTATATCACACACAGCGGGCACAGGTAATAAGCGGGTCACGTGTAACACCCGGGTCTGGGTACAGGTATATCACACACAGCGGGCACAGGTAATAAGCGGGTCACGTGTAACACCCGGGTCTGGATACAGGTATATCACACACAGCGGGCACAGGTAATAAGCGGGTCACGTGTAACACCCGGGTCTGGATACAGGTATATCACACACAGCGGGCACAGGTAATAAGCGGGTCATGTGTAACACCCAGGTCTGGATACAGGTATATCACACACGGCGGGCACAGGTAATAAGTGGGTCATGTGTAACACCCGGGTCTGGATACAGGTATATCACACACAGCGGGCACAGGTAATAAGCGGGTCACGTGTAACACCCGGGTCTGGGTACAGGTATATCACACACAGCGGGCACAGGCAATAAGCGGGTCACGTGTAACACCCGGGTCTGGGTACAGGTATATCACACACAGCGGGCACAGGTAATAAGCGGGTCACGTGTAACACCCGGGTCTGGGTACGGTAATAAGCGGGTCACGTGTAACACCCGGGTCTGCATACAGGTATATCACACACAGCGGGCACAGGTAATAAGCGGGTCACATGTAACACCCGGGTCTGGGTACAGGTGTATCACACACAGCGGGCACAGGTAATAAGCGGGTCACGTGTAACACCCGGGTCTGGCTACAGGTGTATCACACACAGCGGGCACAGGTAATAAGCGGGTCCCGTGTAACACCCGGGTCTGGATACAGGTATATCACACACAGCGGGCACAGGTAATAAGCGGGTCACGTGTAACACCCGGGTCTGGATACAGGTGTATCACACACAGCGGGCACAGGTAATAAGCGGGTCACGTGTAACACCCGGGTCTGGATACAGGTGTATCACACACAGCGGGCACAGGTAATAAGCGGGTCACATGTAACACCCGGGTCTGGGTACAGGTGTATCACACACAGCGGGCACAGGTAATAAGCGGGTCACGTGTAACACCCGGGTCTGGCTACAGGTGTATCACACACAGCGGGCACAGGTAATAAGCGGGTCACATGTAACACCCGGGTCTGGGTACAGGTGTATCACACACAGCGGGCACAGGTAATAAGCGGGTCACGTGTAACACCCGGGTCTGGGTACAGGTGTATCACACACAGCGGGCACAGGTAATAAGCGGGTCACGTGTAACACCCGGGTCTGGCTACAGGTATATCACACACAGCGGGCACAGGTAATAAGCGGGTCACGTGTAACACCCGGGTCTGGGTACAGGTATATCACACACAGCGGGCACAGGTAATAAGCAGGTCACGTGTAACACCCGGGTCTGGGTACAGGTATATCACACACAGCGGGCACAGGTAATAAGCGGGTCACGTGTAACACCCGGGTCTGGGTACAGGTATATCACACACAGCGGGCACAGGTAATAAGCGGGTCACGTGTAACACCCGGGTCTGGCTACAGGTATATCACACACAGCGGGCACAGGTAATAAGCGGGTCACGTGTAACACCCGGGTCTGGATACAGGTGTATCACACACAGCGGGCACAGGTAATAAGCGGGTCACGTGTAACACCCGGGTCTGGATACAGGTGTATCACACACAGCGGGCACAGGTAATAAGCGGGTCACGTGTAACACCCGGGTCTGGGTACAGGTGTATCACACACAGCGGGCACAGGTAATAAGCGGGTCACGTGTAACACCCGGGTCTGGTTACAGGTGTATCACACACAGCGGGCACAGGTAATAAGCGGGTCACGTGTAACACCCGGGTCTGGATACAGGTATATCACACACAGCGGGCACAGGTAATAAGCGGGTCACGTGTAACACCCGGGTCTGGGTACAGGTATATCACACACAGCGGGCACAGGTAATAAGCGGGTCACGTGTAACACCCGGGTCTGGGTACAGGTATATCACACACAGCGGGCACAGGTAATAAGCGGGTCACGTGTTACACCTGGGTCTGGCTACAGGTATATTACACACAGCGGGCACAGGTTATAAGCGGGTCACGTGTGACACCCGGGTCTGGATACAGGTATATCACACACAGCGGGCACAGGTAATAAGCGGGTCACGTGTAACACCCGGGTCTGGGTACAGGTATATCACACACAGCGGGCACAGGTAATAAGCGGGTCACGTGTAACACCCGGTTCTGGATACAGGTATATCACACACAGCGGGCACAGGTAAAAAGCGGGTCACGTGTAACACCCGGGTCTGGGTACAGGTATATCACACACAGCGGGCACAGGTAATAAGCGGGTCACGTGTAACACCCGGGTCTGGCTACAGGTATATCACACACAGCGGGCACAGGTAATAAGCGGGTCACGTGTAACACCCGGGTCTGGGTACAGGTGTATCACACACAGCGGGCACAGGTAATAAGCGGGTCACATGTAACACCCGGGTCTGGCTACAGGTATATCACACACAGCGGGCACAGGTAATAAGCGGGTCACGTGTAACACCCGGGTCTGGGTACAGGTATATCACACACAGCGGGCACAGGTAATAAGCGGGTCACGTGTAACACCCGGGTCTGGATACAGGTGTATCACACACAGCGGGCACAGGTAATAAGCGGGTCACGTGTAACACCCGGGTCTGGATACAGGTATATCACACACAGCGGGCACAGGTAATAAGCGGGTCACGTGTTACACCCGGGTCTGGATACAGGTATATCACACACAGCGGGCACAGGTAATAAGCGGGTCACGTGTAACACCCGGGTCTGGATACAGGTGTATCACACACAGCGGGCACAGGTAATAAGCGGGTCACGTGTAACACCCGGGTCTGGGTACAGGTATATCACACACAGCGGGCACAGGTAATAAGCGGGTCACGTGTAACACCCGGGTCTGGCTACAGGTATATCACACACAGCGGGCACAGGTAATAAGCGGGTCACGTGTAACACCCGGGTCTGGCTACAGGTATATCACACACAGCGGGCACAGGTAATAAGCGGGTCACGTGTAACACCCGGGTCTGGGTATAGGTATATCACACACAGCGGGCACAGGTAATAAGCGGGTCACGTGTAACACCCGGGTCTGGGTACAGGTATATCACACAGCGGGCACAGGTAAAAAGCGGGTCACGTGTAACACCCGGGTCTGGGTACAGGTATATCACACACAGCGGGCACAGGTAAAAAGCGGGTCACGTGTAACACCCGGGTCTGGGTACAGGTATATCACACACAGCGGGCACAGGTAATAAGCGGGTCACGTGTAACACCCGGGTCTGGGTACAGGTATATCACACACAGCGGGCACAGGTAATAAGCGGGTCACGTGTAACACCCGGGTCTGGGTACAGGTGTATCACACACAGCGGGCACAGGTAATAAGCGGGTCACGTGTAACACCCGGGTCTGGGTACAGGTATATCACACACAGCGGGCACAGGTAATAAGCGGGTCACGTGTAACACCCGGGTCTGGGTACAGGTATATCACACACAGCGGGCACAGGTAATAAGCGGGTCACGTGTAACACCCGGGTCTGGGTACAGGTGTATCACACACAGCGGGCACAGGTAATAAGCGGGTCACGTGTAACACCCGGGTCTGGATACAGGTGTATCACACACAGCGGGCACAGGTAATAAGCGGGTCACGTGTAACACCCGGGTCTGGGTACAGGTATATCACACACAGCGGGCACAGGTAATAAGCGGGTCACGTGTAACACCCGGGTCTGGGTACAGGTATATCACACACAGCGGGCACAGGTAATAAGCGGGTCACGTGTAACACCCGGGTCTGGGTACAGGTATATCACACACAGCGGGCACAGGTAATAAGCGGGTCACGTGTAACACCCGGGTCTGGGTACAGGTATATCACACACAGCGGGCACAGGTAATAAGCAGGTCACGTGTAACACCCGGGTCTGGGTACAGGTATATCACACACAGCGGGCACAGGTAATAAGCGGGTCACGTGTAACACCCGGGTCTGGGTACAGGTATATCACACACAGCGGGCACAGGTAATAAGCGGGTCACGTGTAATACCCGGGTCTGGGTACAGGTATATCACACACAGCGGGCACAGGTAATAAGCGGGTCACGTGTAACACCCGGGTCTGGCTACAGGTATATCACACACAGCGGACACAGGTAATAAGCGGGTCACGTGTAACACCCGGGTCTGGATACAGGTGTATCACACACAGCGGGCACAGGTAATAAGCGGGTCACGTGTAACACCCGGGTCTGGGTACAGGTGTATCACACACAGCGGGCACAGGTAATAAGAGGGTCACGTGTAACACCCGGGTCTGGATACAGGTATATCACACACAGCGGGCACAGGTAAAAAGCGGGTCACGCGTAACACCCGGGTCTGGATACAGGTATATCACACACAGCGGGCACAGGTAAAAAGCGGGTCACGTGTAACACCCGGGTCTGGATACAGGTATATCACACACAGCGGGCACAGGTAATAAGCGGGTCACGCGTAACACCCGGGTCTGGATACAGGTATATCACACACAGCGGGCACAGGTAATAAGCGGGTCACGCGTAACACCCGGGTCTGGATACAGGTATATCACACACAGCGGGCACAGGTAATAAGCGGGTCACGTGTAACACCCGGGTCTGGGTACAGGTATATCACACACAGCGGGCACAGGTAATAAGCGGGTCACGTGTAACACCCGGGTCTGGGTACTGGTATATCACACACAGCGGGCACAGGTAATAAGCGGGTTGCTGTTTTTGTTCAGGTTTGGTTGGCATGGCTTTCCTCTTGTTTGTGTGCTGGTTCGACTCTCTCCACTGTTCTGTTATATCCTCAGGATATGTCCGTCTCCTTGGGCACAGTTTCTAGACTGAGTCTGGTAGGAGGGGCATGAAGGGAGGAGCCAGGGCACATTATTGATTACTTAAAGTGCCCAAGGTCCCTGTGGACCCGTCTATACCCCATGGTACTAATGTGGACCCCAGTATCCTCTACGGTAGTGTTTCCCAACCTCGGTCCTCAGGGCACACCAACAGTGCAGGTGTTAGTGATATCCAGGCTGCAGCACAGGTGACTTAATTAGTAGCTCAGTTATTTTGATTTAACCATCTGTGCTGCAGCCTGGATATCACTAAAACCTGCCCTGTTGGTGTGCCCTGAGGATCGTGGTTGGGAAAGCCTGGTCTACGGACTATGAGAAAAGGGTTTACTGGTAGGTAATTAAAATCCTATTTTTGGTGTAAAACCAAAGGAAAACAGAAGCAGAACGTTCTATGGTGATCTCTGCCTCTGTATCCTGCACTGTACACTCAGCTCCCTGCACTAATGCTGCTGGCGTTCTGCTCTCACTAACATCTGGTGCATGGGCCTAATTCACACCTGATCACTAGCAGGCCATTTTTGCACTGCTGCGATCATAGTCGCCGCCCATAGGGGAGTGTATATTCGCTGTGCAAGTCTGCGATCGCATGTGTAGCAGAGCGGTACAAACAGATCTTGTGCAGTCTCTGCGCAGCCCAGGACTTACTCAGCCGATGCGATCACTTCAGCCTGTCCGGGACCAGAACTGACGTCAGACACCCGCCCTGCAAACGCCTGGACACGCCTGCGTTTCCCCAACCACTCCCAGAAAATGGTCAGTTGCCACCCACAAACGCCTTCTTCCTGTCAATCTCCTTGCATGGCCCGTGCGAATGGATCCGTCGCACAAATTCATCGCTGAGTGGCGATCCGCTTTGTACCCTTGTGACGCGCCTGCACATTGCGGTGCATACGCATGCGCAGTTTGTGCCTGATCGCCCGCTGTGCAAAAACGCACATCAGTGATCAGGTCTGAATTACCCCCCATGTCTCTACCACCGTCCATTCACCTTTATATACAAAACTGCACTCACAACAATACCCCATTGATTAGTATGGCAGATATATAATGTCAACACGCTGTTTATAAATTAGTGATGTGCACCGGACATTTTTCGGGTTTTGGTTTTGGATTCGGTTCCGCGGCCGTGTTTTGGATTCGGGCGCGTTTTGGCAAAACCTCACCGAAAATTTTTTGTCGGATTCGGGTGTGTTTTGGATTCGGGTGTTTTTTTTTAAAAAAACCTAAAAAAACAGCTTAAATCATAGAATTTGGGGGTCATTTTGATCCCAAAGTATTATTAACCTCAATAACCATAATTTCCACTCATTTTCAGTCTATTCTGAACACCTCACACCTCACAATATTATTTTTAGTCCTAAAATTTGCACCGAGGTCGCTGGATGGCTAAGCTAAGCGACACAAGTGGCCGACACAAACACCTGGCCCATCTAGGAGTGGCACTGCAGTTTTCTAGCGAGAGGATGAGTGCTTCCATCCTCATGTGAATCTGAACCACTAGCCATGAACATAGGCCAGGGCCTCAGCCGTTCCTTGCCACTCCGTGTCGTAAATGGCATATTGGCAAGTTTACGCTTCTCCTTAGACGCTTTCAATTTTGATTTTTGGGTCATTTTACTGAACTTTTGTTTTTTGGATTTTACATGCTCTCTACTATGACATTGGGCATCGGCCTTGGCAGACAACGTTGATGGCATTTCATCGTCTCGGCCATGACTAGTGGCAGCAGCTTCAGCACGAGGTGGAAGTGGATCTTGATCTTTCCCTATTTTAACCTCCACATTTTTGTTCTCCATTTTTTAATGTGTGGAATTATATGCCAGTAATATATCAATAGCAATGGCCTACTACTATATATACTGCGCACAACTGAAATGCACCACAGGTATAGAATGTAGATGGATAGTATACTTAATGACGACACGGAGGTAGGTACAGCAGTGGCCTTCCGTACCGTACTGCTATATATACTGGTGGTCACTGTGTCAGCAAACTGCAAAACTAAAATGCACCACAGGTATAGAATGTAGATGGATAGTATACTTGACGACACAGAGGTAGGTACAGCAGTGGCCTTCCGTACCGTACTGCTATATATACTGGTGGTCACTGTGTCAGCAAACTGCAAAACTAAAATGCACCACAGGTATAGAATCTAGATGGATAGTATACTTAATGACGACACAGAGGTAGGTACAGCAGTGGCCTACTGTACCGTAATGCTATATATTATATACTGGTGGTCACTGGTCAGCAAAACTCTGCACTGTACTCCTCCTATATAATATTATACTGGTGGTCCCCAGTCCCCACAATAAAGCAGCACACTGAGCACAGATATGGAGTGTTTTTCAGGCAGACAACGTATACTGGTGGTCACTGTCAGCAAAACTCTGCACTGTACTCCTGCTATATAATACAGCTGCTCCCCAGTCCCCACAATTAAGCAGTGTGAGCACAGATATATGCAGCACACTGAGCACAGATATGGAGCGTTATTTTTCAGGCAGACAACGTATACTGGTGGTCACTGTCAGCAAAACTCTGCACTGTACTCCTGCTATATCTAACAGCTGCTCCCCAGTCCCCACAATTAAGCAATAATGCACAATCAAGTTCAACATAAACGGAGAGGACGCCAGCCACGTCCTCTCCGTAACATTTCCAATGCACGAGTGAAAATGGCGACGACGCGCGGCTGCTTATATAGAATCCGAATCTCGCGAGAATCCGACAGCGGGATGATGACGTTCGGGCGCGCTCGGGTTAACCGAGCCATACGGGAGAATCAGAGTATGGCTCGGACCGGTGTAAAAAGGGTGAAGTTTGGGGGGATTCGGTTTCCGAGAAACCGAACCCGCTCATCACTATTATAAATTAGACTTATTAATATGTATCATACGTGCAATAATCACTATAAATATATAACCCTAAACTATCTGCAACGTAGAGGCCGATATATGTCCTCAGGATTCCAACAAAGGCGTCAGAAGAGTTAAATGGACAGATCACCTGTGAAGTAAGGAACAAGTCCCGGCGTGTGTTATGCCATGGGCTCAGTCCCGGACTGCGGAATGATGGATGAGGGCTTCATTACCAGATGTTCCGGCTTTATACTGATATCCCACATCCAGATTGTAGTGCTCCACTACCGCGCACAGCGTCGCACCTCTGCACATAGGCGTTTCTGTATTGTGTGTGTCCACACCCTGCACCCATATATTATACTTACCCCTCCGGAGTCCCATGGCGGCCAATTCCAAGTGATTTGCACATGCGCACTGGAGATGTCTCCGGGAACAAGGCGCCATGTTTCCGGAGACCTGCGCATGCGTAGTAGACTGTCATAATGCCCGTATCTACCCACTGCCTGGGAAGAGGGGCCCCGCGACATAGTCTGCACCCGGCCCCTCTTCTCTAATAAGACACTGCGCCCTTTGTCCCATAAGGAAGTACAATGGAGGATGCACTGATGTGGATGATCGTCAGAATGAACAGGGGAATCCTCACAGCAAACAATTTGAAAATTAAAAAGTAGAAGCGTCTTAATAATCCTCTGACATGTTTCTCCAGAACATGAGGCTTTGTAACTAGGAGATTCCTGTGTAAACCCCCAGGGCTCCTGGCGTCACACCCTCTCACTTCTCACATTGTCTATTTTACTGTTTAATATCTGGACCCATAAATTCTCCATCACTATTCCACTTATTATCTCACTACAGTCGTTTCTACATACATATTTACCAACACTATATCACCGGCATAAAGCCTCCATTCCTACTTCCAATTTTCAGCCTCCTATTTCCTTCTACCACACCATGACCATCTTTTCCTGAACATCCCACCCCACCTCACTCAATGTCTGCCTATTCTCTTACCCCCTATTCCCACCTCTATCCTCAACCCCTAATCTCCTTCACCTCCTCCTCTCTCCCCTCCACCCCTCTGCTTCCCTCTTCTCCCCCGCCATGGTCCTTTTGCTAAACCCTGGGCCCTTCACTCCCTTCACCCCTCCTCACCTCCATCTGCATAACACTAAACTCCCTCACTGCCTACCACCTGCAGTTTCCATTCCTAGCTCAAGGGCCGCACTATTACTACACTCTCTTCATCTCTGTTCTCCAAATTAACTTCACACCCAAACTACATCAACCCTGATAATCTCAGTCACACCTCTGCCATTAACTTGGTTCCTCTCTTCTGTGCCCTCTGGAATGCCAACACTGTCTGTAAAAAAAACTGGTCCCCACCCATGACCTCATCATCTCCAACTCCCTGAATCTCATAGCCATCACTGGAACCTAGATTCCCACATCTCTGACACCACCTCTCCTGCAGCTCTTTCCTCTGGGGGTCTCACATTCTCTCACACTCCCCGGCCTGGAGGTCATCGTGGTGGTGATGGGGTCCTTCTAGCTTCCAGTTACGCCTACCAATCACCTTCAGAACCGTCCCTTTCATTCTCTATATTCGAGGTTCATGCTATTTACCTCTTCCAACTTGTTCACCTTCAAGTAGCTGTCATTTATCTTCCTCCTGGCCCACCTTCCAAATTCCTTGACAACCTTGCTTCCTATCTCTTCCACTCCTCTCTTGAGATCATCCTTCCCTCATTTTAGGTGATGTAATTATCCCTGTCGATGTCCCTATAGAATCCTCTGCCTCGAAACTCCTTACCCTCACATCATCACTTGGTCTCTCCGAATGGACCTCCTCACCCTCTCGTGTGAGTGGTCATTCAATTGATCTGGTCTTCACTCACTGTTGTGATATCTCAGAGTCAGAGCCGGCCCTAACCAATATGATGCCCTAGGCAAGATTTTGGCTGGTGCCCCCTAGCACCACCGCTAGTTCCACCTCTGACCCTGCACCCCTTTCCCAGCACCATCACTCCTCACCCATAGCAGTCCTTATTTTGGTGTTACTATCCCCTATTTTTTAAATAGAAACAGTGCGCACATTTGGCGCACAGCCCAAAAAGGGGGGTGTTTTGCTGGGAAGAGGCATGACCATACAATAGTACCCCCAATTCAAATTACGCCACATAGTAGTGCAACTTTATTCACATTTTATAATGCAATAGTGTCCCTTATTCACATTACATCGCACAGTAGTACCACTTTACCTCATATACGTTACTCCTCACAGTAGTGCCGATTATTCACACTGAGTTGACCCTTATTCACATTACACCATACCATATTGCTCTTTATTCACATTAGACCACACAGTAGTGCCCTTTCTATACATAACACCACACAATAGAGTACCTTATACACATAATGCCACACATTAGTAATGCATTTATACACATAATACCACACAGTAATGCCCCTTACACATATGACACACATTATTGATGTCCTTATAAACATAATGCTCCTTGCAAATTATGCCAACCTTTATTAATGCCCTTTTACACATAATGACACACGTAGTTCCCCTTATACATACTGTATGGTGCACATTATTAATGCCCTTATGCACATAATGACATACATAGTGCCCTTTAAACATATGCCGCATATTATTAATGCCCTTATACACATAATGACACACATAATGCCCCTTACACATACTGCATTCTGCACATTATTAATGCCCTTATACACATGATGACACACATAGTGCCACACACACATTTGCTGCCCATTATTAATGCATTTAAACACGACACATTTAATGCCCCTTACACATATGCCAAACACTACTGCACAACCAACCAACCGGCCAACCAACCCGCACACAGCATTCCCATGGCCGCTAACAGTGTGACCTCTACCTCTGCTTGGATACAGATGTGTTCTCATACATCTTGCTTCAATACACCATGCAGCAGGAGATGCCTGGCATGAGTCAGCTGGCAGCTCTGCTTATGTTGGGCACCTTTTTTTATGAAAATGCATTTTATTTGTATTACTGTGTGGCTAAAATGCACAGGCAGCTTCTGCTAATTAAAGTGATATGCAGCATGTCTATATTCTGTGTGCCACTGTGGCTGTATCTGCATACAAAATGCTACACACAGAATATAGGCATGCTGCATATCATTTTAATCAGCAGAAGCTGCTGGTGCCCTTAGGCATATCAAATGCCCTAGGCAATTGCCTAGTTTGCCTATGCCTAGGGCCGGCTCTGCTCAGAGTACACCAATCCAACTCTCTGGCCATCACTTTCTCTCTTTAACCTATCCCTCTCTACTTCTCCATCTGTGCCTCCCAGGGCTACCATCACTAATCATAATCTACATTATCTGCTCCAGCAACCACTACTTACCCTTACAGCATCTCAACCCTGGCATTCCAAATGCACCAGATACTTGCATAATGCTCACAAACAACTCACAAACTCCAGAGCAGTGGAAGAAATCGCGCTCCCATGCAGACTTCCGTTTCAAATGTATGCTCTAAACCTACAGTGCTACCCTCTCCCTCTCTAAAAAGTTATATTTCAAATACCTTCTCTCCTCCCAGTTCTCATACCTCTGTCGTCTCTTTCCCACTTTCATCATCCTCTTCTACCTTTTGTCACAGCCCTTCCTCACTCTCTGCCGTTGACTTCGCCATCTACTTCACATCTAAATATGTCAGGATATCACATCCCTCGAGAGCCTCATCCCTTTCTTTTCTCAGACCACTCCCTCCCCATTCATCTTACCAACTCTGGCATCTTTCTCTCCTGCATCTAGTGATAGTCATGGCCCTCATTCACCCACATCCTCTTCTCACCTTGACCCTATTCCCTCTGTCTCCTCCACTCTCTCTCTCCTGTTGCCTGTTCAAATTTTGCCCATCTCTTTAAAATCATCAGGCACAGTCCCCTCTGCATTCAAACATGCCCTTGTCTCCCCATTCTTAAAAAAAACAACCTTGATACTAACACTCTCTCCAACTATTGTCCCATCTCTCACCTCCCATTTGCCTCCAAACTCCTTGAGAGTATTATCTACAACCGCCTTTCTGCCTTTCTGTTCTCCCAGTCCCTGCTTGACCCATTTCAGTCTGGCTTCCATCCACTCCGCTGAAACTGCCCTCATAAAATTCAGCAATGACCTACTTACTGCCAAATGCAAGGGCCGCTATTCTCTGCTCATTCTTTTCAACCTTCTGCTGATTTTGACACTGTGGACCACCCTCTCCTCCTGCCAATTTTTCTTTCCCTTGGTCTGTGTGATACTGCCCTCTCCTGGCTGTCCTACCTCTCTGATCTTTCCTACATGGTCTCCTCTCATGCCTCCATTTCTCCTACACTTCCACTAATATGTGTCCCACACGGTTCTGTTCTTGGACCTTTCCTATTCTCCCTCTATAAGTTCTCTCTAGGTAAGCTCATCAGCTCTTTTGACCTTCAATATCATCTCTATGCTGATGATACTGAAATCTATCTCTCCTCCCCTGACCTCTTCCCCGCTGTCCTCACTCGTATCTCCAGCTGTTTTTCTGCTATCTCTTCTTAGATGTCCCAGCACTTTTTTACACTTAACATGTATAAGACTGAGCTGATCCTCTTCCCACTCTCTCCTATGACCTCACCTCCCAACTCTCATTTTGTCAGAACCACCATCAACTCAAGCCCCCAAGTGCGCTGTCTTGGAGTTGTCCTTGACTCCTCCCTCTTCAACCCACACATTCAGCGCCTCTCACAGTCCTGCCATTTGCATCTCAGAAATATCTCCAGGATTAGACCCCTTCTTATCCTGGATGCTGCTAAGACCTTCATCCACTCACCGGTCATCTCCAGAATGGACTACTGTAACCTTCTCCTATATGGCCTCCCAGAATCCCACCGCTCTCCACTCTGTAGTATTACTTGGGTTACTCCAATCACCGATGGTGATCACATGTGTCTTTGGAAGCCGGCATGGGATCAGCAATACCGGCAGTGGGGGTCTCTCAATACGATATTTATCCTGCGACATTAGCATATTTTCTCGCGGTTGTTGCTGTGCCTTTTGCGTCCACCTGTGATTCAGCTTTATATATATCCTCAGCCTATTATTAACTTGGAGCTTAGTAGGTATTGGTGAAACTGTGCAACATATCTGGTTTAGGTGGATCCATCTGTCATCCTCCGTCACACCAGTGAGTGTGTATATAGTGTATATATATATATATATATATATAGCTCAGCTATACATTCATGGGGTGTGATATATTATGTCAGCGTTCACATAACGCCAACATTGTACATGAGGACACTCAGCATGTCAACAAAACATTTTTCTACTGAGCCCTAACGCTGTCATGTCGACTTTGTGACTGTCAACATTATTCCCATATCAACTTTCTGAATGTGGACACAAGACTCTGAACTCCACTTATGCATATTGTAGTTCTGTTACTCAGTTACACATACGGATTCTTATTATTTTATTCTTTATTGTATATTTAATATTGTATATATTGTAATGAAGGTATAAATTTTGAATTAACATATAAAATGTTTTTAGTTTGTTTTTATTTTTCTTTCTCTTGTTTATTGGAAGCATTCGTCAACAAAAACAAAAGAGAATCTGCACTCTCAAAGATCTAATAAGATGAAGGATTGAAAAACCCCACTTAATGTATTTGGACAAATCCCATCAATATAGGTCGGGGGTGCTACCTAAGACAACCATTAACAACACCTATTGTAGAGAAAGAGAATGGGGTTGTACTGCTAGGTGCACAAAAATATTAATTCAAATGTAACTTTTATGTACATTCATTTAAGAGACCGATGCTCGGTCAACATGCGAAATATAGAGGTTAAAATAAAGGAAGTGAAAGAATGTGCTCAAGATGGAAGGTGAAAAAATAAAAAAATGTGTCTGCTCCTATGATTGTGCTGACTCTATTATAGCTTGTATTAATTCAGAATAAATGTCCTTGTGTGTCTCGTATACCTCTGTCCCATTGGTACTTAATTTAAATCCTGATATCTATGTAGCTGCTGTCCTATTATGTTCACTATGTCAAATAGGTTGAACTACTCATCTCTATACCCGCAAATTAGGAAAAACACTTCAGTTAGCAGGTCTTAGACACCGATTGGGATATATTATCAGCAATCCCAGTCCATTCCTTTTCTAACATATTAGGAGAATACAGGTATTATGTAGAGAATGTGGACACACCTGTCTTTTTACCTTTCTTTACTATATCAGGATTGGATTTTACATGGCAAGTGGATAATTATGTGTCTTCAGTTCATCTGATGCCCAGAATTTCTTACCTTATCATCAATTAGATAGCACCGTATTCCATGCCGTAGTAGCTTTATATGAAATAATCACACATTTGTGCAATACGGTCATATAGTCTATCTAGCAGCACAAAGTACCACCATCTGCATTCCCTTCACCAGAGTGTTATTTGGGAGTGAGGATCCCCCCAGGATAGCAGTTAGAGTATGCTGTGAAAAATAGGTTAGTATAAGTAATCCATGACACCATCGTTTCAATCAGATGTGCCACGGGTGTTTTGAATACTCTGGGTAGTACAAGACTTATGTATGATTAAGGAACATTAGCCTAGTAACGGTGTTTATCAATCCCTATTGGCATACTCTCCACATTATGTCTCTTAGCCTGAATGGCAAGGCATAGAAATTAATGTAGATCAGACGGCCTATCAGTAGCAGCAAGAACGTGTTTAATCCAATACCTTGTCACTGTTGGCATTTAGAAGCAGGGTGGACACTAGAGATGAGCGCCGGAAATTTTTCGGGTTTTGTGTTTTGGTTTTGGGTTCGGTTCCGCGGCCGTGTTTTGGGTTCGACCGCGTTTTGGCAAAACCTCACCGAATTTTTTTTGTCGGATTCGGGTGTGTTTTGGATGCGGGTGTTTTTTTTTAAAAACACTAAAAAACAGCTTAAATCATAGAATTTGGGGGTCATTTTGATCCCAAAGTATTATTAACCTCAAAAACCATAATTTCCACTCATTTTCAGTCTATTCTGAATACCTCACACCTCACAATATTATTTTTAGTCCTAAAATTTGCACCTAGGTCGCTGGATGACTAAGCTAAGCGACCCTAGTGGCCGACACAAACACCGTGCCCATCTAGGAGTGGCACTGCAGTGTCACGCAAGATGTCCCTTCCAAAAAACACTCCCCAAACAGCACATGACGCAAAGAAAAAAAGAGGCGCAATGAGGTAGCTGTGTGAGTAAGATAAGCGACCCTAGTGGCCGACACAAACACCGTGCCCATCAAGGAGTGGCACTGCAGTGTCACGCAGGATGGCCCTTCCAAAAAACCCTCCCCAAACAGCACATGACGCAAAGAAAAAAAGAGGCGCAATGAGGTAGCTGTGTGAGTAAGATAAGCGACCCTAGTGGCCGACACAAACACCGGGCCCATCTAGGAGTGGCACTGCAGTGTCACGCAGGATGGCCCTTCCAAAAAACCCTCCCCAAACAGCACATGACGCAAAGAAAAATGAAAGAAAAAAGAGGTGCAAGATGGAATTGTCCTTGGGCCCTCCCACCCACCCTTATGTTGTATAAACAGGACATGCACACTTTAACCAACCCATCATTTCAGTGACAGGGTCTGCCACACGACTGTGACTGAAATGACGGGTTGGTTTGGACCCCCACCAAAAAAGAAGCAATTAATCTCTCCTTGCACAAACTGGCTCTACAGAGGCAAGATGTCCACCTCATCATCATCCTCCGATATATCACCGTGTACATCCCCCTCCTCACAGATTATCAATTCGTCCCCACTGGAATCCACCATCTCAGCTCCCTGTGTACTTTGTGGAGGCAATTGCTGCTGGTCAATGTCTCCACGGAGGAATTGATTATAATTCATTTTAATGAACATCATCTTCTCCACATTTTCTGGATGTAACCTCGTACGCCGATTGCTGACAAGGTGAGCGGCGGCACTAAACACTCTTTCGGAGTACACACTTGTGGGAGGGCAACATAGGTAGAATAAAGCCAGTTTGTGCAAGGGCCTCCAAATTGCCTCTTTTTCCTGCCAGTATAAGTACGGACTGTCTGACGTGCCTACTTGGATGCGGTCACTCATATAATCCTCCACCATTCTTTCAATGGTGAGAGAATCATATGCAGTGACAGTAGACGACATGTCCGTAATCGTTGTCAGGTCCTACAGTCCGGACCAGATGTCAGCATCAGCAGTCGCTCCAGACTGCCCTGCATCACCGCCAGCGGGTGGGCTCGGAATTCTGAGCCTTTTCCTCGCACCCCCAGTTGCGGGAGAATGTGAAGGAGGAGATGTTGACAGGTCGCGTTCCGCTTGACTTGACAATTTTCTCACCAGCAGGTCTTTCAACCCCAGCAGACTTGTGTCTGCCGGAAAGAGAGATCCAAGGTAGGCTTTAAATCTAGGATCGAGCACGGTGGCCAAAATGTAGTGCTCTGATTTCAACAGATTGACCACCCGTGAATCCTTGTTAAGCGAATTAAGGGCTCCATCCACAAGTCCCACATGCCTAGCGGAATCGCTCCGTGTTAGCTCCTCCTTCAATGTCTCCAGCTTCTTCTGCAAAAGCCTGATGAGGGGAATGACCTGACTCAGGCTGGCAGTGTCTGAACTGACTTCACGTGTGGCAAGTTCAAAGGGCAGCAGAACCTTGCACAACGTTGAAATCATTCTCCACTGCGCTTGAGACCGGTGCATTCCACCTCCTATATCGTGCTCAATTGTATAGGCTTGAATGGCCTTTTGCTGCTCCTCCAACCTCTGAAGCATATAGAGGGTTGAATTCCACCTCGTTACCACTTCTTGCTTCAGATGATGGCAGGGCAGGTTCAGTAGTTTTTGGTGGTGCTCCAGTCTTCTGTACGTGGTGCCTGTACGCCGAAAGTGTCCCGCAATTCTTCTGGCCACCGACAGCATCTCTTGCACGCCCCTGTCGTTTTTTAAAAAATTCTGCACCACCAAATTCAAGGTATGTGCAAAACATGGGACGTGCTGGAATTTGCCCATATTTAATGCACACACAATATTGCTGGCGTTGTCCGATGCCACAAATCCACAGGAGAGATGATCTTCCTCAGTTGCCGTAAGAGGTTTTCAGCTGTGTGCGTATTCTGGAAAGCGGTGATACAAAGCGTAGCCTGCCTAGGAAAGAGTTGGCGTTTGCGAGATGCTGCTACTGGTGCCGCCGCTGCTGTTCTTGCGGCGGGAGTCCATACATCTACCCAGTGGGCTGTCACAGTCATATAGTCCTGACCCTGCCCTGCTCCACTTGTCCACATGTCCGTGGTTAAGTGGACATTGGGTACAACTGCATTTTTTAGGACACTGGTGAGTCTTTTTCTGACGTCCGTGTACATTCTCGGTATCGCCTGCCTAGAGAAGTGGAACCTAGATGGTATTTGGTAACGGGGGCACACTACCTCAAGAAATTGTCTAGTTCCCTGTGAACTAACGGCGGATACCGGACGCACGTCTAACACCAACATAGTTGTCAAGGCCTCAGTTATCCGCTTTGCAGCAGGATGACTGCTGTGATATTTAATCTTCCTCGCAAAGGACTGTTGGACAGTCAATTGCTTACTGGAAGTAGTACAAGTGGGCTTACGACTTCCCCTCTGGGATGACCATCGACTCCCAGCAGCAACAACAGCAGCGCCAGCAGCAGTAGGCGTTACACGCAAGGATGCATCGGAGGAATCCCAGGCAGGAGAGGACTCGTCAGAATTGCCAGT
Organism: Pseudophryne corroboree; assembly: GCF_028390025.1. Lineage (NCBI taxonomy): Eukaryota > Metazoa > Chordata > Amphibia > Anura > Myobatrachidae > Pseudophryne > Pseudophryne corroboree. The sequence continues at coordinate 490,052,349 of NC_086451.1, forward strand.
GACATGGCCTGCAGGACTATTGGCATTCCTGGGGAAGGAGGAAATTGACACTGAGGGAGTTGGTGGGGTGGTTTGCGTGAGCTTGGTTACAAGAGGAAGGGATTTACTGGTCAGTGGACTGCTTCCGCTGTCGCCCAAAGTTTTTGAACTTGTCACTGACTTATTATGAATGCGCTGCAGGTGACGTATAAGGGAGGATGTTCCGAGGTGGTTAACGTCCTTACCCCTACTTATTACAGCTTGACAAAGGCAACACACGGCTTGACACCTGTTGTCCGCTTTTCTGTTGAAATACCTCCACACTGAAGAGCTGATTTTTTTGGTATTTTCACCAGGCATGTCAACGGCCATATTCCTCCCACGGACAACAGGTGTCTCCCCGGGTGCCTGACTTAAACAAACCACCTCACCATCAGAATCCTCCTGGTCAATTTCCTCCCCAGCGCCAGCAACACCCATATCCTCCTCATCCTGGTGTACTTCAACACTGACATCTTCAATCTGACTATCAGGAACTGGACTGCGGGTGCTCCTTCCAGCACTTGCAGGGGGCGTGCAAATGGTGGAAGGCGCATGCTCTTCACGTCCAGTGTTGGGAAGGTCAGGCATCGCAACCGACACAATTGGACTCTCCTTGTGGATTTGGGATTTCGAAGAACGCACAGTTCTTTGCGGTGCTTTTGCCAGCTTGAGTCTTTTCAGTTTTCTAGCGAGAGGCTGAGTGCTTCCATCCTCATGTGAAGCTGAACCACTAGCCATGAACATAGGCCAGGGCCTCAGCCGTTCCTTGCCACTCCGTGTGGTAAATGGCATATTGGCAAGTTTACGCTTCTCCTCCGACAATTTTATTTTAGGTTTTGGAGTCCTTTTTTTACTGATATTTGGTGTTTTGGATTTGACATGCTCTGTACTATGACATTGGGCATCGGCCTTGGCAGACTACGTTGCTGGCATTTCATCGTCTCGGCCATGACTAGTGGCAGCAGCTTCAGCACGAGGTGGAAGTGGATCTTGATCTTTCCCTAATTTTGGAACCTCAACATTTTTGTTCTCCATATTTTAATAGGCACAACTAAAAGGCACCTCAGGTAAACAATGGAGATGGATGGATACTAGTATACTTATGGATGGACTGCCGAGTGCCGACACAGAGGTAGCTACAGCCGTGGACTAACGTACTGTGTCTGCTGCTAATACAGACTGGATGATTGATAATGAGATGAAATCAATATATATATGTATGTATATATAATATCACTAGTACTGCAGCCGGACAGGTAGATAATATATTTATTAGGTAATGATGACTGATGACGGACCTGCTGGACACTGTCAGCTCAGCAGCACCGCAGACTGCTACAGTAAGCTACTATACTCTATAGTAGTATGTACAAAGAAGAAAGGAAAAAAAAAAAACCACGGGTAGGTGGTATACAATTATGGATGGACTGCCGAGTGCCGACACAGAGGTAGCTACAGCCGTGGACTAACGTACTGTGTCTGCTGCTAATATAGACAGGATGATTGATAATGAGATGAAATCAATATATATATGTATGTATATATAATATCACTAGTACTGCAGCCGGACAGGTAGATAATATATTTATTAGGTAATGATGACTGATGACGGACCTGCTGGACACTGTCAGCTCAGCAGCACCGCAGACTGCTACAGTAAGCTACTATACTATAGTAGTATGTACAAAGAAGAAAGAAAAAAAAAAAAACACGGGTAGGTGGTATACAATTATGGATGGACTGCCGAGTGCCGACACAGAGGTAGCTACAGCCGTGGACTAACGTACTGTGTCTGCTGCTAATATAGACTGGATGATTAATAATGAGATGAAATCAATATATATATGTATGTATATATAATATCACTAGTACTGCAGCCGGACAGGTAGATAATATATTTATTAGGTAATGATGACTGATGACGGACCTGCTGGACACTGTCAGCTCAGCAGCAGCGCAGACTGCTACAGTAAGCTACTATACTCTATAGTAGTATGTACAAAGAAGAAAGAAAAAAAAAAACCACGGGTAGGTGGTATACAATTATGGATGGACTGCCGAGTGCCGACACAGAGGTAGCTACAGCCGTGGACTAACGTACTATGTCTGCTGCTAATATAGAGTCTAGACTGGATGATAAATTATTGATAATGAGATGAAATCAATATAATATCACTAGTACTGCAGCCGGACAGGTACTATATATATTTATTATGTAATGACTGATGACGGACCTGCTGGACACTGTCAGGTCAGCACAGCACCGCAGACTGCTACAGTAAGCTACTATAGTAGTATGTATAAAGAAGAATGAAAAAAAACCACGGGTAGGTGGTATACAATATTATATATATATATATATATTATATACAATTATATATATATATATATATATATATTAAACTGGTGGTGATTGATTATTAAACTGGTGGTCACTTCAGGACAGGTCACGTTGCAACTTGCAACTAGTACTCCGAGGCCTAAGCAGACAATCACAAAATATATTATTATACTGGTGGTCAGTGTGGTCACAACAATGGCAGTGTGGCACTGACTCTGGCAGCAAAAGTGTGCACTGTACGTTATATGTACTCCTGAGTCCTGCTCTCAGACTCTAACTGCTCCCCACTGTCAGTGTCTCCCCCACAAGTCAGATAATACACTTACAGTCACACTATCTAATCTATAAATATCACTTCAGCAAGTAGTATAGTAGTATACAGTAGTACTCCTCCTAATAATGCTCCCCGAAAATACTGTGTCTCTCTCTTCTCTAAACGGAGAGGACGCCAGCCACGTCCTCTCCCTATGACTCTCAATGCACGTGTGAAAATGGCGGCGACGCGCGGCTCCTTATATAGAATCCGAGTCTCGCGATAGAATCCGAGCCTCGCGAGAATCCGACAGCGTGATGATGACGTTCGGGCGCGCTCGGGTTAGCCGAGCAAGGCGGGAAGATCCGAGCCTGCTCGGACCCGTGTAAAAAACCTGAAGTTCGGGCGGGTTCGGATTCAGAGGAACCGAACCCGCTCATCTCTAGACACCTTCATATATGTCCAATCCTTGGAGAAATACATAATCAAAATAACTGCGGGTGTTCAATGACATCACAGCCAATACCGGTGTTATCATAATAAACGGGTCTTGGTTATTAACCATCAATAAGAGACTTGAGAACGTGGGGGATAGAGATGAGTAGTTCAACCTAGGGTGGACACTCCCACCGCATTTGACATAGTGAACATAATAGGACAGCAGCTACATAGATATCAGGATTTAAATTAAGTACCAATGGGACAGAGGTATACGAGACACACAAGGACATTTATTCTGAATTAATACAAGCTATAATAGAGTCAGCACAATCATAGGAGCAGACACATTTTTTAATTTTTTCACCTTCCATCTTGAGCACGCCATTGTACAGCTACAACCTGAGCGATTGTTATACAATGCAGCCGTTGTACAGCTACAACCTGAGCAATTGTTATACGGTGCAGCCATTGTACAGCTACAACCTGAGCGATTGTTATACGGTGCAGCCATTGTACAGCTACAACCTGAGCGATTGTTATACGGTGCAGCCATTGTACAGCTACAACCTGAGCGATTGTTATACGGTGCAGCCATTGTACAGCTACAACCTGAGCGATTGTTATATGGTGCAGCCATTGTACAGCTACAACCTGAGCGATTGTTATACGGTGCAGTCGTTGTACAGCTACAACCTGAGCGATTGTTATACGGTGCAGTCGTTGTACAGCTACAACCTGAGCGATTGTTATACGGTGCAGCCATTGTACAGCTACAACCTGAGCGATTGTTATACGGTGCAGCCATTGTACAGATACAACCTGAGCGATTGTTATACGGTGCAGTCATTGTACAGCTACAACCTGAGCGATTGTTATACGGTGCAGTCATTGTACAGCTACAACCTGAGCGATTGTTATACGGTGCAGCCATTGTACAGCTACAACCTGAGCGATTGTTATACAGTGCAGCCATTGTACAGCTACAACCTGAGCGATTGTTATACGGTGCAGCCATTGTACAGCTACAAACTGAGCGATTGTTATACAGTGCAGCCATTGTACAGCTACAACCTGAGTGATTGTTATACGGTGCAGCCATTGTACAGATACAACCTGAGCGATTGTTATACGGTGCAGTCATTGTACAGCTACAACCTGAGCGATTGTTATACGGTGCAGCCATTGTACAGCTACAAACTGAGCGATTGTTATACAGTGCAGCCATTGTACAGCTACAACCTGAGCGATTGTTATACGGTGCAGCCATTGTACAGCTAAAACCTGAGCGATTGTTATACGGTGCAGCCATTGTATAGCTACAACCTGAGCGATTGTTATACGGTGCAGCCATTGTACAGCTACAACCTGAGCGATTGTTATACGGTGCAGCCATTGTATAGCTACAACCTGAGCGATTGTTATACAGTGCAGCTATTGTACAGCTACAACCTGAGCGATTGTTATACAGTGCAGCCATTGTACAGCTACAACCTGAGCGATTGTTATACGGTGCAGCCATTGTACAGCTACAACCTGAGCGATTGTTATACTGTGCAGCTATTGTACAGCTGCAACCTGAGCGATTGTTATACGGTGCAGCCATTGTACAGCTACAACCTGAGCTATTGTTATACGGTGCAGCTATTGTACAGCTACAACCTGAGTGATTGTTATACGGTGCAGTCATTGTACAGCTACAACCTGAGCGATTGTTATACGGTGCAGCCATTGTACAGCTACAACCTGAGCGATTGTTATACAGTGCAGTCGTTGTACAGCTACAACCTGAGCGATTGTTATACGGTGCAGCCATTGTACAGCTACAACCTGAGCGATTATTATACGGTGCAGCCATTGTACAGCTACAACCTGAGCGATTGTTATATGGTGCAGCCATTGTACAGCTACAACCTGAGCGATTGTTATACGGTGCAGCCATTGTACAGCTACAACCTGAGCGATTATTATACGGTGCAGCCATTGTACAGCTACAACCTGAGCGATTGTTATACGGTGCAGCCATTGTACAGCTACAACCTGAGCGATTGTTATACTGTGCAGCTATTGTACAGCTACAACCTGAGCGATTGTTATACGGTGCAGTCGTTGTACAGCTACAACCTGAGCTATTGTTATACGGTGCAGCCATTGTACAGCTACAACCTGAGCGATTGTTATACAGTGCAGTCGTTGTACAGCTACAACCTGAGCGATTGTTATACGGTGCAGCCATTGTACAGCTACAACCTGAGCGATTATTATACGGTGCAGCCATTGTACAGCTACAACCTGAGCGATTGTTATATGGTGCAGCCATTGTACAGCTACAACCTGAGCGATTGTTATACGGTGCAGCCATTGTACAGCTACAACCTGAGCGATTATTATACGGTGCAGCCATTGTACAGCTACAACCTGAGCGATTGTTATACGGTGCAGCCATTGTACAGCTACAAACTGAGCGATTGTTATACTGTGCAGCTATTGTACAGCTACAACCTGAGCGATTGTTATACGGTGCAGCTGTTGTACAGCTACAACCTGAGCGATTGTTATACGGTGCAGTCGTTGTACAGCTACAACCTGAGCTATTGTTATACGGTGCAGCCATTGTACAGCTACAACCTGAGCGATTGTTATACAGTGCAGCCGTTGTACAGCTACAACCTGAGCGATTGTTGGGGGTAATTCCAAGTTGATCACAGCAGGATTTTTTATAGCAATTGGGCAAAACCATGTGCACTGCAGGGGAGGCAGATATAACATGTGTAGAGAGAGTAAGATTTGGGTGGGTTATTTTGTTCCTGTGCAGGGTAAATATTGGCTGTTTTATTTCTACACTGCAAATTAGATTGCAGATTGAACACACCCCACCCAAATCTAACTCTCTCTGCACATGTTATATCTGCTTCCCCTGCAGTGCACATGGTTTTGCCCAATTGCTAACAAAAATCCTGCTGCGATCAACTTGGAATTACCCCCGTTATACGGTGCAGCCATTGTACAGCTACAACCTGAGCGATTATTATACGGTGCAGCCATTGTACAGCTACAACCTGAGCGATTGTTATATGGTGCAGCCATTGTACAGCTACAACCTGAGTGATTGTTATACAGTGCAGCCATTGTACAGCTACAACCTGAGCGATTGTTATACGGTGCAGCCATTGTACAGCTACAACCTGAGCGATTGTTATACGGTGCAGCCATTGTACAGGTACAACCTGAGCGATTGTTATACGGTGCAGCCATTGTACAGCTACAACCTGAGCGATTATTATACGGTGCAGCCATTGTACAGCTACAACCTGAGCGATTGTTATACGGTGCAGCCATTGTACAGCTACAACCTGAGCGATTGTTATACTGTGCAGCTATTGTACAGCTACAACCTGAGCGATTGTTATACGGTGCAGTCGTTGTACAGCTACAACCTGAGCTATTGTTATACGGTGCAGCCATTGTACAGCTACAACCTGAGCGATTGTTATATGGTGCAGCCATTGTACAGCTACAACCTGAGTGATTGTTATACAGTGCAGCCATTGTACAGCTACAACCTGAGCGATTGTTATACGGTGCAGCCATTGTACAGCTACAACCTGAGCGATTGTTATACGGTGCAGCCATTGTACAGCTACAACCTGAGCGATTGTTATACGGTGCAGCCATTGTACAGCTACAACCTGAGCGATTGTTATACGGTGCAGCCATTGTACAGCTACAACCTGAGCGATTGTTATACGGTGCAGCCATTGTACAGCTACAACCTGAGCGATTGTTATACGGTGCAGCCGTTGTACAGGTACAACCTGAGCGATTGTTATACGGTGCAGTCGTTGTACAGCTACAACCTGAGCGATTGTTGGCCCTCATTCCGAGTTGTTCGCTCGGAGATTTTCATCGCATCGCAGTGAGAATTCTCTTAGTGCGCATGCGCAATGTTCGCACTGCGACTGCGCCAAGTAACTTTACTATGAAGAAAGTAAGTTTACTCACGGCTTTTTCATCGCTCCGACGTTCGCATTGTGATTGACAGGAAATGGGTGTTACTGGGCGGATGCACGGCGTTTTAGGGGCGTGTGGCTGGAAACGCTACCGTTTCCGGAGAAAACGCAGGAGTGGCCGGGGAAACGGTGGGTGTGCCTGGGCGAACGCTGGGTGTGTTTATGACGTCAGCCAGGACCGAAAAGCACTGAACTGATCGCACAGGCAGAGTAAGTCTGAAGCTACTCAAAAACTGCTAACTCGTTTGTAATCGCAATATTGCGCATACATCGGTCGCACATTTAAGAAGCTAAGATTCACTCCCAGTAGGCGGCGGCTTAGCGTGTGTAACTCTGCTACATTCGCCTTGCGAGCGATCAACTCGGAATGAGGGCCGTTATACGGTGCAGTCGTTGTACAGCTACAACCTGAGCGATTGTTATACGGTGCAGCCATTGTACAGCTATAACCTGAGCGATTGTTATACGGTGCAGCCATTGTACAGCTACAACCTGAGCGATTGTTATACTATGCAGCCATTGTACAGCTACAACCTGAGCAATTGTTATACGGTGCAGCCGTTGTACAGCTACAACCTGAGCGATTGTTCTACGGTGCAGCAGCAACCTGAGCGATTGTTATACTATGCAGCTATTGTACAGCTACAACCTGAGCGATTGTTATACGATGCAGCTGTTGTACAGCTACAACCTGAGCGATTGTTATACGGTGCAGCTATTGTACAGCTACAACCTCAGCGATTGTTATACGATGCAGCTGTTGTACAGCTACAACCTGAGCGATTGTTATACGGTGCAGCTATTGTACAGCTACAACCTGAGCGATTGTTATACGATGCAGCTGTTGTACAGCTACAACCTGAGCGATTGTTATACGGTGCAGCCGTTGTACAGGTACAACCTGAGCGATTGTTATACGGTGCAGTCGTTGTACAGCTACAACCTGAGCGATTGTTATACGGTGCAGCTGTTGTACAGCTACAACCTGTGCGATTGTTATACGGTGCAGCCATTGTACAGCTATAACCTGAGCGATTGTTATACGGTGCAGTCGTTGTACAGCTACAACCTGAGCGATTGTTATACGGTGCAGCCATTGTACAGCTATAACCTGAGCGATTGTTATACGGTGCAGCCATTGTACAGCTACAACCTGAGCGATTGTTATACTATGCAGCCATTGTACAGCTACAACCTGAGCGATTGTTATACGGTGCAGCCGTTGTACAGCTACAACCTGAGCGATTGTTCTACGGTGCAGCAGCAACCTGAGCGATTGTTATACTATGCAGCTATTGTACAGCTACAACCTGAGCGATTGTTATACGATGCAGCTGTTGTACAGCTACAACCTGAGCGATTGTTATACGGTGCAGCTATTGTACAGCTACAACCTGAGCGATTGTTATACGATGCAGCTGTTGTACAGCTACAACCTGAGCGATTGTTATACGGTGCAGCCGTTGTACAGCTACAACCTGAGCGATTGTTATACGGTGCAGTCGTTGTACAGCTACAACCTGAGCGATTGTTATACGGTGCAGCCGCTGTACAGCTACAACCTGAGCGATTGTTATACTGTGCAGTCGTTGTACAGCTACAACCTGAGCGATTGTTATACGGTGCAGCCATTGTACAGCTATAACCTGAGCGATTGTTATACGGTGCAGTCGTTGTACAGCTACAACCTGAGCGATTGTTATACGGTGCAGCCGTTGTACAGCTACAACCTGAGCGATTGTTATACGGTGCAGCCGTTGTACAGCTACAACCTGAGCGATTGTTATACGGTGCAGCCGTTGTACAGCTACAACCTGAGCGATTGTTATACGGTGCAGCCGTTGTACAGCTACAACCTGAGCGATTGTTATACTGTGCAGTCGTTGTACAGCTACAACCTGAGCGATTGTTATACGGTGCAGCCATTGTACAGCTATAACCTGAGCGATTGTTATACGGTGCAGTCGTTGTACAGCTACAACCTGAGCGATTGTTATACGGTGCAGCCGTTGTACAGCTACAACCTGAGCGATTGTTATACGGTGCAGCCGTTGTACAGCTACAACCTGAGCGATTGTTATACGGTGCAGCCGTTGTACAGCTACAACCTGAGCGATTGTTATATGGTGCAGTCGTTGTTCAGCTACAACCTGAGTGATTGTTTTACGGTGCAGCCATTGTACAGCTATAACCTGAGCGATTGTTATACGGTGCAGTCGTTGTACAGCTACAACCTGAGCGATTGTTATACGGTGCAGCCGTTGTACAGCTACAACCTGAGCGATTGTTATACGGTGCAGCCGTTGTACAGCTACAACCTGAGCGATTGTTATACGGTGCAGCCGTTGTACAGCTACAACCTGAGCGATTGTTATACGGTGCAGCCGTTGTACAGCTACAACCTGAGCGATTGTTATACGGTGCAGCCATTGTACAGCTACAACCTGATCGATTGTTATACGGTGCAGCCGTTGTTCAGCTACAACCTGAGCGATTGTTTTACGGTGCAGCCGTTGTACAGCTACAACCTGAGCGATTGTTATACGGTGCAGCCGTTGTACAGCTACAACCTGAGCGATTGTTATACGGTGCAGCCGTTGTACAGCTACAACCTGAGCGATTGTTATACGGTGCAGCCGTTGTACAGCTACAACCTGAGCGATTGTTATACGGTGCAGCCGTTGTACAGCTACAACCTGATCGATTGTTATACGGTGCAGCCGTTGTTCAGCTACAACCTGAGCGATTGTTATACGGTGCAGTCGTTGTACAGCTACAACCTGAGCGATTGTTATACAATGCAGCCGTTGTACAGCTACAACCTGAGCGATTGTTATATGGTGCAGTCGTTGTACAGCAACAACCTGAGCGATTGTTATACGGTGCAGTCGTTGTACAGCTACAACCTGAGCGATTGTTATATGGTGCAGCCGTTGTACAGCTACAACCTGAGCGATTGTTATACGGTGCAGCCGTTGTACAGCTACAACCTGAGCGATTGTTATACGGTGCAGCCGTTGTACAGCTACAACCTGAGCGATTGTTATACGGTGCAGCCGTTGTACAGCTACCATCTGAGCGATTGTTATACGGTGCAGCCATTGTACAGCTACAACCTGAGCGATTGTTATACGGTGCAGCCGTTGTACAGCTACAACCTGAGCGATTGTTATATGGTGCAGCCGTTGTACAGCTACAACCTGAGCGATTGTTATACTGTGCAGCTATTGCACAGCTACAACCTGAGCGATTGTTATACTGTGCAGCTATTGCACAGCTACAACCTGAGCGATTGTTATACAATGCAGCCGTTGTACAGCTACAACCTGAGCGATTGTTATACGGTGCAGTCGTTGTACAGCAACAACCTGAGCGATTGTTATACAGTGCAGCCATTGTACAGCTACAACCTGAGCGATTGTTATACGGTGCAGCCATTGTACAGCTACAACCTGAGCGAGTGTTATACGGTGCAGCCATTGTACAGCTACAACCTGAGCGATTGTTATACGGTGCAGCCATTGTACAGCTACAACCTGAGCGATTGTTATACGGTGCAGCCATTGTACAGCTACAACCTGAGCGATTGTTATACGGTGCAGCCATTGTACAGCTACAACCTGAGCGATTGTTATACGGTGCAGCCATTGTACAGCTACAACCTGAGCGATTGTTATACGGTGCAGCCATTGTACAGCTACAACCTGAGCGATTGTTATACGGTGCAGCCATTGTACAGCTACAACCTGAGCGAGTGTTATACGGTGCAGTCGTTGTACAGCTACAACCTGAGCGATTGTTATACGGTGCAGCCATTGTACAGCTACAACCTGAGCGATTGTTATACTGTGCTGCTATTGTACAGCTACAACCTGAGCGATTGTTATACGGTGCAGCCGTTGTACAGGTACAACCTGAGCGATTGTTATACGGTGCAGCTATTGTACAGCTACAAACTGAGCGATTGTTATACGGTGCAGCCGTTGTACAGCTACAACCTGAGCGATTGTTATACGGTGCAGCCATTGTACAGCTACAACCTGAGCGATTGTTATACGGTGCAGCTATTGTACAGCTACAAACTGAGCGATTGTTATACGGTGCATCCATTGTACAGCTACAACCTGAGCGATTGTTATACTATGCAGCCATTGTACAGCTACAACCTGAGCGATTGTTATACGGTGCAGCCGTTGTACAGCTACAACCTGAGCGATTGTTCTACGGTGCAGCAGCAACCTGACCGATTGTTATACGGTGCATCCATTGTATAGCTACAACCTGAGCGATTGTTATACAGTGCAGCTATTGTACAGCTACAACCTGAGCGATTGTTATACAGTGCAGCTATTGTACAGCTACAACCTGAGCGATTGTTATACAGTGCAGCTATTGTACAGCTACAACCTGAGCGATTGTTATACAGTGCAGCTATTGTACAGCTACAACCTGAGCGATTGTTATACAGTGCAGCTATTGTACAGCTACAACCTGAGCGATTGTTATACAGTGCAGCTATTGTACAGCTACATCCTGAGCGATTGTTATACGGCACAGCCTGAGCGATTGTTATATGGTGCAGCTGTTGTACAGCTACAACCTGAGCGATTGTTATACGATGCAGCTGTTGTACAGCTACAACCTGAGCGATTGTTATACGGTGCAGCCGTTGTACAGCTACAACCTGAGCGATTGTTATTTGTTATACGGTGCAGCCGTTGTACAGCTACAACCTGAGCGATTGTTATACGGTGCAGCCGTTGTACAGCTACAACCTGAGCGATTGTTATACGGTGCAGCCGTTGTACAGCTACAATCTGAGCGATTGTTATACGGTGCAGCCGTTGTACAGCTGCAACCTAAGCGATTGTTATACGGTGCAGCCATTGTACAGCTACATCCTGAGCGATTGTCATACGGTGCAGCCATTGTACAGCTACAACCTGAGCAATTGTTATACGGTGCAGCCGTTGTACAGCTACAACCTGAGCGATTGTTATACGGTGCAGTCGTTGTACAGCTACAACCTGAGCGATTGTTATACGGTGCAGCCATTGTACAGCTACAACCTGAGCGATTGTTATACTGTGCAGCTATTGTACAGCTACAACCTGAGCGATTGTTATACGGTGCAGCTATTGTACAGCTACAACCTGAGCGATTGTTATACGATGCAGCTGTTGTACAGCTACAACCTGAGCGATTGTTATACGGTGCAGCTATTGTACAGCTACAACCTGAGCGATTGTTATACGATGCAGCTGTTGTACAGCTACAACCTGAGCGATTGTTATACGGTGCAGCCGTTGTACAGGTACAACCTGAGCGATTGTTATACGGTGCAGTCGTTGTACAGCTACAACCTGAGCGATTGTTATACGGTGCAGCTGTTGTACAGCTACAACCTGTGCGATTGTTATACGGTGCAGCCGTTGTACAGCTACAACCTGAGCGATTGTTATACGGTGCAGTCGTTGTACAGCTACAACCTGAGCGATTGTTATACGGTGCAGCCGCTGTACAGCTACAACCTGAGCGATTGTTATACTGTGCAGTCGTTGTACAGCTACAACCTGAGCGATTGTTATACGGTGCAGCCATTGTACAGCTAAAACCTGCGCAATTGTTATATGGTGCAGTCGTTGTTCAGCTACAACCTGAGCGATTGTTTTACGGTGCAGCCATTGTACAGCTACAACCTGAGCGATTGTTATACGGTGCAGCCGTTGTACAGCTACAACCTGAGCGATTGTTATACGGTGCAGCCGTTGTACAGCTACAACCTGATCGATTGTTATACGGTGCAGCCGTTGTTCAGCTACAACCTGAGCGATTGCTTTACGGTGCAGCCATTGTACAGCTACAACCTGAGCGATTGTTATACGGTGCAGCCGTTGTACAGCTACAACCTGAGCGATTGTTATACGGTGCAGCCGTTGTACAGCTACAACCTGAGCGATTGTTATACGGTGCAGCCGTTGTACAGCTACAACCTGATCGATTGTTATACGGTGCAGCCGTTGTACAGCTACAACCTGAGCGATTGTTATACGGTGCAGCCGTTGTACAGCTACAACCTGAGCGATTGTTATACGGTGCAGTCGTTGTACAGCTACAACCTGAGCGATTGTTATACTGTGCAGCTATTGTACAGCTACATCCTGAGCGATTGTTATACGGTGCAGTCGTTGTACAGCAACAACCTGAGCGATTGTTATACAGTGCAGCCGTTGTATAGCTACAACCTGAGCGATTGTTATACGGTGCAGCCATTGTACAGCTACAACCTGAGCGATTGTTATACGGTGCAGCCATTGTACAGCTACAACCTGAGCGATTGTTATACGGTGCAGACATTGTACAGCTAAAACCTCAGCGATTGTTATACGGTGCAGCCGTTGTACAGCTACAACCTGAGCGATTGTTATACGGTGCAGCCATTGTACAGCTACAACCTGAGCGATTATTATACGGTGCAGCCATTGTACAGCTACAACCTGAGCGATTGTTATACGGTGCAGCCATTGTACAGCTACAACCTGAGCGATTGTTATACGGTGCAGCCGTTGTACAGCTAAAACCTCAGCGATTGTTATACGGTGCAGCCGTTGTACAGCTACAACCTGAGCGATTGTTATACGGTGCAGCCATTGTACAGCTACAACCTGAGCGATTATTATACGGTGCAGCCATTGTACAGCTACAACCTGAGCGATTGTTATACGGTGCAGCCATTGTACAGCTACAACCTGAGCGATTGTTATACGGTGCAGTCGTTGTACAGCTACAACCTGAGCTATTGTTATACGGTGCAGCCATTGTACAGCTACAACCTGAGCGATTGTTATACAGTGCAGCCGTTGTACAGCTAAAACCTCAGCGATTGTTATACGGTGCAGCCGTTGTACAGCTACAACCTGAGCGATTGTTATACGGTGCAGCCATTGTACAGCTACAACCTGAGCGATTATTATACGGTGCAGCCATTGTACAGCTACAACCTGAGCGATTGTTATACGGTGCAGCCATTGTACAGCTACAACCTGAGCGATTGTTATACTGTGCAGCTATTGTACAGCTACAACCTGAGCGATTGTTATACGGTGCAGTCGTTGTACAACTACAACCTGAGCTATTGTTATACGGTGCAGCCATTGTACAGCTACAACCTGAGCGATTGTTATACAGTGCAGTCGTTGTACAGCTACAACCTGAGCGATTGTTATACGGTGCAGCCATTGTACAGCTACAACCTGAGCGATTGTTATACTGTGCAGCTATTGTACAGCTACAACCTGAGCGATTGTTATACTGTGCAGCCATTGTACAGCTACAACCTGAGCGATTGTTATACGGTGCAGCCGTTGTACAGGTACAACCTGAGCGATTGTTATACGGTGCAGTCGTTGTACAGCTACAACCTGAGCGATTGTTATACGGTGCAGCCGTTGTACAGGTACAACCTGAGCGATTGTTATACGGTGCAGTCGTTGTACAGCTACAACCTGAGCGATTGTTATACGGTGCAGCCATTGTACAGCTACAACCTGAGCGATTGTTATACGGTGCAGCCATTGTACAGCTATAACCTGAACGATTGTTATACGGTGCAGCCATTGTACAGCTACAACCTGAGCGATTGTTATACTATGCAGCCATTGTACAGCTACAACCTGAGCGATTGTTATACGGTGCAGCCATTGTACAGCTACAACCTGAGCGATTGTTCTACGGTGCAGCAGCAACCTGACCGATTGTTATACGGTGCAGCTATTGTACAGCTACAACCTGAGCGATTGTTATACGGTGCAGCCGTTGTACAGCTACAACCTGAGCGATTGTTATACGGTGCAGCCGTTGTACAGCTACAACCTGAGCGATTGTTATACGGTGCAGCCGTTGTACAGCTACAACCTGAGCGATTGTTATACGGTGCAGCCGTTGTACAGCTACCATCTGAGCGATTGTTATACGGTGCAGCCATTGTACAGCTACAACCTGAGCGATTGTTATACGGTGCAGCCGTTGTACAGCTACAACCTGAGCGATTGTTATACGGTGCAGCCGTTGTACAGCTACAACCTGAGCGATTGTTATACTGTGCAGCTATTGCACAGCTACAACCTGAGCGATTGTTATACGGTGCAGCTATTGTACAGCTACATCCTGAGCGATTGTTATACGGCACAGCCTGAGCGATTGTTATGCAATGCAGCCGTTGTACAGCTACAACCTGAGCGATTGTTATACGGTGCAGTCGTTGTACAGCAACAACCTGAGCGATTGTTATACGGTGCAGTCGTTGTACAGCTACAACCTGAGCTATTGTTATACGGTGCAGCCATTGTACAGCTACAACCTGAGCGATTGTTATACGGTGTAGCCATTGTACAGCTACAACCTGAGCGAGTGTTATACGGTGCAGTCGTTGTACAGCTACAACCTGAGCGATTGTTATACGGTGCTGCTATTGTACAGCTACAACCTGAGCGATTGTTATACTGTGCTGCTATTGCACAGCTACAACCTGAGCGATTGTTATACGGTGCAGCCGTTGTACAGGTACAACCTGAGCGATTGTTATACGGTGCAGTCGTTGTACAGCTACAACCTGAGCGATTGTTATACGGTGCAGCCGTTGTACAGGTACAACCTGAGCGATTGTTATACGGTGCAGTCGTTGTACAGCTACAACCTGAGCGATTGTTATACGGTGCAGCTATTGTACAGCTACAAACTGAGCGATTGTTATACGGTGCAGCCATTGTACAGCTACAACCTGAGCGATTGTTATACGGTGCAGCCATTGTACAGCTACAACCTGAGCGATTGTTATACGGTGCAGCTATTGTACAGCTACAAACTGAGCGATTGTTATACGGTGCATCCATTGTACAGCTACAACCTGAGCAATTGTTATACTATGCAGCCATTGTACAGCTACAACCTGAGCGATTGTTATACGGTGCAGCCGTTGTACAGCTACAACCTGAGCGATTGTTCTACGGTGCAGCAGCAACCTGACCGATTGTTATACGGTGCATCCATTGTATAGCTACAACCTGAGCGATTGTTATACAGTGCAGCTATTGTACAGCTACAACCTGAGCGATTGTTATACAGTGCAGCTATTGTACAGCTACAACCTGAGCGATTGTTATACAGTGCAGCTATTGTACAGCTACAACCTGAGCGATTGTTATACAGTGCAGCTATTGTACAGCTACAACCTGAGCGATTGTTATACAGTGCAGCTATTGTACAGCTACATCCTGAGCGATTGTTATACGGCACAGCCTGAGCGATTGTTATATGGTGCAGCTGTTGTACAGCTACAACCTGAGCGATTGTTATATGATGCAGCTGTTGTACAGCTACAACCTGAGCGATTGTTATACGGTGCAGCCGTTGTACAGCTACAACCTGAGCGATTGTTATACGGTGCAGCCGTTGTACAGCTACAACCTGAGCGATTGTTATACGGTGCAGCCGTTGTACAGCTACAACCTGAGCGATTGTTATACGGTGCAGCCGTTGTACAGCTACAATCTGAGCGATTGTTATACGGTGCAGCCGTTGTACAGCTGCAACCTAAGCGATTGTTATACGGCACAGCCTGAGCGATTGTTATATGGTGCAGCTGTTGTACAGCTACAACCTGAGCGATTGTTATACGATGCAGCTGTTGTACAGCTACAACCTGAGCGATTGTTATACGGTGCAGCCGTTGTACAGCTACAACCTGAGCGATTGTTATACGGTGCAGCCGTTGTACAGCTACAACCTGAGCGATTGTTATACGGTGCAGCCGTTGTACAGCTACAACCTGAGCGATTGTTATACGGTGCAGCCGTTGTACAGCTACAATCTGAGCGATTGTTATACAGTGCAGCCATTGTACAGCTACAACCTGAGCGATTGTTTTACGGTGCAGCCATTGTACAGCTACAACCTGAGCAATTGTTATACGGTGCAGCCGTTGTACAGCTACAACCTGAGCGATTGTTATACTGTGCAGCTATTGTACAGCTACATCCTGAGCGATTGTTATACGGTGCAGCCATTGTACAGCTACAACCTGAGCGATTGTTATACGGTGCAGCCGTTGTACAGCTACAACCTGAGCGATTGTTATACTGTGCAGCTATTGTACAGCTACATCCTGAGCGATTGTTATACAGTGCAGCCGTTGTACAGCTACAACCTGAGCGATTGTTATACGGTGCAGTCGTTGTACAGCAACAACCTGAGCGATTGTTATACTGTGCAGCCATTGTACAGCTACAACCTGAGCGATTGTTATACGATGCAGCTGTTGTACAGCTACAACCTGAGCGATTGTTATACGGTGCAGCCGTTGTACAGCTGCAACCTAAGCGATTGTTATACGGCACAGCCTGAGCGATTGTTATATGGTGCAGCCGTTGTACAGCTACAACCTGAGCGATTGTTATACGGTGCAGCCGTTGTACAGCTACAATCTGAGCGATTGTTATACTGTGCAGCCGTTGTACAGCTACAACCTGAGCGATTGTTATACGGTGCAGCCGTTGTACAGCTACAACCTGAGCGATTGTTATACGGTGCAGCCGTTGTACAGCTACAACCTGAGCGATTGTTATACGGTGCAGCCGTTGTACAGCTACAATCTACGCGATTGTTATACAGTGCAGCCATTGTACAGCTACAACCTGAGCGATTGTTTTACGGTGCAGCCATTGTACAGCTACAACCTGAGCAATTGTTATACGGTGCAGCCGTTGTACAGCTACAACCTGAGCGATTGTTATACTGTGCAGCTATTGTACAGCTACATCCTGAGCGATTGTTATACGGTGCAGCTATTGTACAGCTACATCCTGAGCGATTGTTATACGGTGCAGCCATTGTACAGCTACAACCTGAGCGATTGTTATACGGTGCAGCCGTTGTACAGCTACAACCTGAGCGATTGTTATACTGTGCAGCTATTGTACAGCTACATCCTGAGCGATTGTTATACGGTGCAGCCATTGTACAGCTACATCCTGAGCGATTGTTATACAGTGCAGCCGTTGTACAGCTACAACCTGAGCGATTGTTATACGGTGCAGTCGTTGTACAGCAACAACCTGAGCGATTGTTATACTGTGCAGCCATTGTACAGCTACAACCTGAGCGATTGTTATACGATGCAGCTGTTGTACAGCTACAACCTGAGCGATTGTTATACGGTGCAGCCATTGTACAGCTACATCCTGAGCGATTGTTATACAGTGCAGCCGTTGTACAGCTACAACCTGAGCGATTGTTATACGGTGCAGCCATTGTACAGCTACATCCTGAGCGATTGTTATACAGTGCAGCCGTTGTACAGCTACAACCTGAGCGATTGTTATACGGTGCAGTCGTTGTACAGCAACAACCTGAGCGATTGTTATACTGTGCAGCCATTGTACAGCTACAACCTGAGCGATTGTTATACGATGCAGCTGTTGTACAGCTACAACCTGAGCGATTGTTATACGGTGCAGCTATTGTACAGCTACAACCTGAGCGATTGTTATACGATGCAGCTGTTGTACAGCTACAACCTGAGCGATTGTTATACGGTGCAGCTATTGTACAGCTACAACCTGAGCGATTGTTATACGATGCAGCTGTTGTACAGCTACAACCTGAGCGATTGTTATACGGTGCAGCCGTTGTACAGGTACAACCTGAGCGATTGTTATACGGTGCAATCGTTGTACAGATACAACCTGAGCGATTGTTATACGGTGCAGCTGTTGTACAGCTACAACCTGTGCGATTGTTATACGGTGCAGCCGTTGTACAGCTACAACCTGAGCGATTGTTATACGGTGCAGTCGTTGTACAGCTACAACCTGAGCGATTGTTATACGGTGCAGCCGTTGTACAGCTACAACCTGAGCGATTGTTATACGGTGCAGCCGTTGTACAGCTACAACCTGTGCGATTGTTATACGGTGCAGCCGTTGTACAGCTACAACCTGAGCGATTGTTATACGGTGCAGCCGCTGTACAGCTACAACCTGAGCGATTGTTATACTGTGCAGTCGTTGTACAGCTACAACCTGAGCGATTGTTATACGGTGCAGCCATTGTACAGCTACAACCTGAGCGATTGTTATACGGTGCAGCCGCTGTACAGCTACAACCTGAGCGATTGTTATACGGTGCAGCCGTTGTACAGCTACAACCTGAGCGATTGTTATACGGTGCAGCCGTTGTTCAGCTACAACCTGAGCGATTGTTATACGGTGCAGTCGTTGTACAGCAACAACCTGAGCGATTGTTATACGGTGCAGTCGTTGTACAGCAACAACCTGAGCGATTGTTATACGGTGCAGCCGTTGTACAGCTAAAACCTCAGCGATTGTTATACGGTGCAGCCGTTGTACAGCTACAACCTGAGCGATTGTTATACAATGCAGCCGTTGTATAGCTACAACCTGAGCGATTGTTATACGGTGCAGTCGTTGTACAGCAACAACCTGAGCGATTGTTATACGGTGCAGTCGTTGTACAGCAACAACCTGAGCGATTGTTATACGGTGCAGCCGTTGTACAGCTACAACCTGAGCGATTGTTATACGGTGCAGCCGTTGTACAGCTACAACCTGAGCGATTGTTATACGGTGCAGCCGTTGTACAGCTACAACCTGAGCGATTGTTATACGGTGCAGCCGTTGTACAGCTACCATCTGAGCGATTGTTATACGGTGCAGCCATTGTACAGCTACAACCTGAGCGATTGTTATACGGTGCAGCCGTTGTACAGCTACAACCTGAGCGATTGTTATACGGTGCAGCCGTTGTACAGCTACAACCTGAGCGATTGTTATACGGTGCAGACATTGTACAGCTACAACCTGAGTGATTGTTATACAATGCAGCCGTTGTACAGCAACAACCTGAGCGATTGTTATACGGTGCAGTCGTTGTACAGCTACAACCTGAGCTATTGTTATACGGTGCAGCCATTGTACAGCTACAACCTGAGCGATTGTTATACGGTGCAGCTATTGTACAGCTACAACCTGAGCGATTGTTATACGGTGCAGCCATTGTACAGCTACAACCTGAGCGAGTGTTATACGGTGCAGTCGTTGTACAGCTACAACCTGAGCGATTGTTATACGGTGCAGCCATTGTACAGCTACAACCTGAGCGATTGTTATACGGTGCTGCTATTGTACAGCTACAACCTGAGCGATTGTTATACTGTGCAGCTATTGTACAGCTACAAACTGAGCGATTGTTATACGGTGCATCCATTGTACAGCTACAACCTGAGCGATTGTTATACTATGCAGCCATTGTACAGCTACAACCTGAGCGATTGTTATACGGTGCAGCCGTTGTACAGCTACAACCTGAGCGATTGTTCTACGGTGCAGCAGCAACCTGACCGATTGTTATACGGTGCATCCATTGTATAGCTACAACCTGAGCGATTGTTATACGGTGCAGCCGTTGTACAGCTACAACCTGAGCGATTGTTATACGGTGCAGCCGTTGTACAGCTACAACCTGAGCGATTGTTATACGGTGCAGCCGTTGTACAGCTACAACCTGAGCGATTGTTATACGGTGCAGCCGTTGTACAGCTACCATCTGAGCGATTGTTATACGGTGCAGCCATTGTACAGCTACAACCTGAGCGATTGTTATACGGTGCAGCCATTGTACAGCTACAACCTGAGCGATTGTTATACGGTGCAGCCGTTGTACAGCTACAACCTGAGCGATTGTTATACTGTGCAGCTATTGCACAGCTACAACCTGAGCGATTGTTATACGGTGCAGCTATTGTACAGCTACATCCTGAGCGATTGTTATACGGCACAGCCTGAGCGATTGTTATGCAATGCAGCCGTTGTACAGCTACAACCTGAGCGATTGTTATACGGTGCAGTCGTTGTACAGCAACAACCTGAGCGATTGTTATACGGTGCAGTCGTTGTACAGCTACAACCTGAGCTATTGTTATACGGTGCAGCCATTGTACAGCTACAACCTGAGCGATTGTTATACGGTGTAGCCATTGTACAGCTACAACCTGAGCGAGTGTTATACGGTGCAGTCGTTGTACAGCTACAACCTGAGCGATTGTTATACGGTGCTGCTATTGTACAGCTACAACCTGAGCGATTGTTATACTGTGCTGCTATTGCACAGCTACAACCTGAGCGATTGTTATACGGTGCAGCCGTTGTACAGGTACAACCTGAGCGATTGTTATACGGTGCAGTCGTTGTACAGCTACAACCTGAGCGATTGTTATACGGTGCAGCCGTTGTACAGGTACAACCTGAGCGATTGTTATACGGTGCAGTCGTTGTACAGCTACAACCTGAGCGATTGTTATACGGTGCAGCTATTGTACAGCTACAAACTGAGCGATTGTTATACGGTGCAGCCATTGTACAGCTACAACCTGAGCGATTGTTATACGGTGCAGCCATTGTACAGCTACAACCTGAGCGATTGTTATACGGTGCAGCTATTGTACAGCTACAAACTGAGCGATTGTTATACGGTGCATCCATTGTACAGCTACAACCTGAGCAATTGTTATACTATGCAGCCATTGTACAGCTACAACCTGAGCGATTGTTATACGGTGCAGCCGTTGTACAGCTACAACCTGAGCGATTGTTCTACGGTGCAGCAGCAACCTGACCGATTGTTATACGGTGCATCCATTGTATAGCTACAACCTGAGCGATTGTTATACAGTGCAGCTATTGTACAGCTACAACCTGAGCGATTGTTATACAGTGCAGCTATTGTACAGCTACAACCTGAGCGATTGTTATACAGTGCAGCTATTGTACAGCTACAACCTGAGCGATTGTTATACAGTGCAGCTATTGTACAGCTACAACCTGAGCGATTGTTATACAGTGCAGCTATTGTACAGCTACATCCTGAGCGATTGTTATACGGCACAGCCTGAGCGATTGTTATATGGTGCAGCTGTTGTACAGCTACAACCTGAGCGATTGTTATATGATGCAGCTGTTGTACAGCTACAACCTGAGCGATTGTTATACGGTGCAGCCGTTGTACAGCTACAACCTGAGCGATTGTTATACGGTGCAGCCGTTGTACAGCTACAACCTGAGCGATTGTTATACGGTGCAGCCGTTGTACAGCTACAACCTGAGCGATTGTTATACGGTGCAGCCGTTGTACAGCTACAATCTGAGCGATTGTTATACGGTGCAGCCGTTGTACAGCTGCAACCTAAGCGATTGTTATACGGCACAGCCTGAGCGATTGTTATATGGTGCAGCTGTTGTACAGCTACAACCTGAGCGATTGTTATACGATGCAGCTGTTGTACAGCTACAACCTGAGCGATTGTTATACGGTGCAGCCGTTGTACAGCTACAACCTGAGCGATTGTTATACGGTGCAGCCGTTGTACAGCTACAACCTGAGCGATTGTTATACGGTGCAGCCGTTGTACAGCTACAACCTGAGCGATTGTTATACGGTGCAGCCGTTGTACAGCTACAATCTGAGCGATTGTTATACAGTGCAGCCATTGTACAGCTACAACCTGAGCGATTGTTTTACGGTGCAGCCATTGTACAGCTACAACCTGAGCAATTGTTATACGGTGCAGCCGTTGTACAGCTACAACCTGAGCGATTGTTATACTGTGCAGCTATTGTACAGCTACATCCTGAGCGATTGTTATACGGTGCAGCCATTGTACAGCTACAACCTGAGCGATTGTTATACGGTGCAGCCGTTGTACAGCTACAACCTGAGCGATTGTTATACTGTGCAGCTATTGTACAGCTACATCCTGAGCGATTGTTATACAGTGCAGCCGTTGTACAGCTACAACCTGAGCGATTGTTATACGGTGCAGTCGTTGTACAGCAACAACCTGAGCGATTGTTATACTGTGCAGCCATTGTACAGCTACAACCTGAGCGATTGTTATACGATGCAGCTGTTGTACAGCTACAACCTGAGCGATTGTTATACGGTGCAGCCGTTGTACAGCTGCAACCTAAGCGATTGTTATACGGCACAGCCTGAGCGATTGTTATATGGTGCAGCCGTTGTACAGCTACAACCTGAGCGATTGTTATACGGTGCAGCCGTTGTACAGCTACAATCTGAGCGATTGTTATACTGTGCAGCCGTTGTACAGCTACAACCTGAGCGATTGTTATACGGTGCAGCCGTTGTACAGCTACAACCTGAGCGATTGTTATACGGTGCAGCCGTTGTACAGCTACAACCTGAGCGATTGTTATACGGTGCAGCCGTTGTACAGCTACAATCTACGCGATTGTTATACAGTGCAGCCATTGTACAGCTACAACCTGAGCGATTGTTTTACGGTGCAGCCATTGTACAGCTACAACCTGAGCAATTGTTATACGGTGCAGCCGTTGTACAGCTACAACCTGAGCGATTGTTATACTGTGCAGCTATTGTACAGCTACATCCTGAGCGATTGTTATACGGTGCAGCTATTGTACAGCTACATCCTGAGCGATTGTTATACGGTGCAGCCATTGTACAGCTACAACCTGAGCGATTGTTATACGGTGCAGCCGTTGTACAGCTACAACCTGAGCGATTGTTATACTGTGCAGCTATTGTACAGCTACATCCTGAGCGATTGTTATACGGTGCAGCCATTGTACAGCTACATCCTGAGCGATTGTTATACAGTGCAGCCGTTGTACAGCTACAACCTGAGCGATTGTTATACGGTGCAGTCGTTGTACAGCAACAACCTGAGCGATTGTTATACTGTGCAGCCATTGTACAGCTACAACCTGAGCGATTGTTATACGATGCAGCTGTTGTACAGCTACAACCTGAGCGATTGTTATACGGTGCAGCCATTGTACAGCTACATCCTGAGCGATTGTTATACAGTGCAGCCGTTGTACAGCTACAACCTGAGCGATTGTTATACGGTGCAGCCATTGTACAGCTACATCCTGAGCGATTGTTATACAGTGCAGCCGTTGTACAGCTACAACCTGAGCGATTGTTATACGGTGCAGTCGTTGTACAGCAACAACCTGAGCGATTGTTATACTGTGCAGCCATTGTACAGCTACAACCTGAGCGATTGTTATACGATGCAGCTGTTGTACAGCTACAACCTGAGCGATTGTTATACGGTGCAGCTATTGTACAGCTACAACCTGAGCGATTGTTATACGATGCAGCTGTTGTACAGCTACAACCTGAGCGATTGTTATACGGTGCAGCTATTGTACAGCTACAACCTGAGCGATTGTTATACGATGCAGCTGTTGTACAGCTACAACCTGAGCGATTGTTATACGGTGCAGCCGTTGTACAGGTACAACCTGAGCGATTGTTATACGGTGCAATCGTTGTACAGCTACAACCTGAGCGATTGTTATACGGTGCAGCTGTTGTACAGCTACAACCTGTGCGATTGTTATACGGTGCAGCCGTTGTACAGCTACAACCTGAGCGATTGTTATACGGTGCAGTCGTTGTACAGCTACAACCTGAGCGATTGTTATACGGTGCAGCCGTTGTACAGCTACAACCTGAGCGATTGTTATACGGTGCAGCCGTTGTACAGCTACAACCTGTGCGATTGTTATACGGTGCAGCCGTTGTACAGCTACAACCTGAGCGATTGTTATACGGTGCAGCCGCTGTACAGCTACAACCTGAGCGATTGTTATACTGTGCAGTCGTTGTACAGCTACAACCTGAGCGATTGTTATACGGTGCAGCCATTGTACAGCTACAACCTGAGCGATTGTTATACGGTGCAGCCGCTGTACAGCTACAACCTGAGCGATTGTTATACGGTGCAGCCGTTGTACAGCTACAACCTGAGCGATTGTTATACGGTGCAGCCGTTGTTCAGCTACAACCTGAGCGATTGTTATACGGTGCAGTCGTTGTACAGCAACAACCTGAGCGATTGTTATACGGTGCAGTCGTTGTACAGCAACAACCTGAGCGATTGTTATACGGTGCAGCCGTTGTACAGCTAAAACCTCAGCGATTGTTATACGGTGCAGCCGTTGTACAGCTACAACCTGAGCGATTGTTATACAATGCAGCCGTTGTATAGCTACAACCTGAGCGATTGTTATACGGTGCAGTCGTTGTACAGCAACAACCTGAGCGATTGTTATACGGTGCAGTCGTTGTACAGCAACAACCTGAGCGATTGTTATACGGTGCAGCCGTTGTACAGCTACAACCTGAGCGATTGTTATACGGTGCAGCCGTTGTACAGCTACAACCTGAGCGATTGTTATACGGTGCAGCCGTTGTACAGCTACAACCTGAGCGATTGTTATACGGTGCAGCCGTTGTACAGCTACCATCTGAGCGATTGTTATACGGTGCAGCCATTGTACAGCTACAACCTGAGCGATTGTTATACGGTGCAGCCGTTGTACAGCTACAACCTGAGCGATTGTTATACGGTGCAGCCGTTGTACAGCTACAACCTGAGCGATTGTTATACGGTGC
This sequence comes from Pseudophryne corroboree, assembly GCF_028390025.1. Lineage (NCBI taxonomy): Eukaryota > Metazoa > Chordata > Amphibia > Anura > Myobatrachidae > Pseudophryne > Pseudophryne corroboree. The sequence continues at coordinate 490,077,931 of NC_086451.1, forward strand.
AGACATTGTACAGCTACAACCTGAGTGATTGTTATACAATGCAGCCGTTGTACAGCAACAACCTGAGCGATTGTTATACGGTGCAGTCGTTGTACAGCTACAACCTGAGCTATTGTTATACGGTGCAGCCATTGTACAGCTACAACCTGAGCGATTGTTATACGGTGCAGCTATTGTACAGCTACAACCTGAGCGATTGTTATACGGTGCAGCCATTGTACAGCTACAACCTGAGCGAGTGTTATACGGTGCAGTCGTTGTACAGCTACAACCTGAGCGATTGTTATACGGTGCAGCCATTGTACAGCTACAACCTGAGCGATTGTTATACGGTGCTGCTATTGTACAGCTACAACCTGAGCGATTGTTATACTGTGCAGCTATTGTACAGCTACAAACTGAGCGATTGTTATACGGTGCATCCATTGTACAGCTACAACCTGAGCGATTGTTATACTATGCAGCCATTGTACAGCTACAACCTGAGCGATTGTTATACGGTGCAGCCGTTGTACAGCTACAACCTGAGCGATTGTTCTACGGTGCAGCAGCAACCTGACCGATTGTTATACGGTGCATCCATTGTATAGCTACAACCTGAGCGATTGTTATACAGTGCAGCTATTGTACAGCTACAACCTGAGCGATTGTTATACAGTGCAGCTATTGTACAGCTACATCCTGAGCGATTGTTATACGGCACAGCCTGAGCGATTGTTATATGGTGCAGCTGTTGTACAGCTACAACCTGAGCGATTGTTATACGATGCAGCTGTTGTACAGCTACAACCTGAGCGATTGTTATACGGTGCAGCCGTTGTACAGCTACAACCTGAGCGATTGTTGGCCCTCATTCCGAGTTGTTCGCTCAGAGATTTTCATCGCATCGCAGTGAGAATTCTCTTAGTGCGCATGCGCAATGTTCGCACTGCGACTGCGCCAAGTAACTTTACTATGATGAAAGTAAGTTTACTCACGGCATTTTCATCGCTCCGACGTTCGCATTGTGATTGACAGGAAATGGGTGTTACTGGGCGGATGCACGGCGTTTTAGGGGCGTGTGGCTGGAAACGCTACCGTTTCCGGAAAAAACGCAGGAGTGGCCGGAGAAACGGTGGGAGTGCCTGGGCGAACGCTGGGTGTGTTTATGACGTCAGCCAGGAACGAAAAGCACTGAACTGATCGCACAGGCAGAGTAAGTCTGAAGCTACTCAGAAACTGCTAACTCGTTTGTAATCGCAATATTGCGCGTACGTCGGTCGCAATTTTAAGAAGCTAAGATTCACTCCCAGTAGGCGGCGGCTTAGCGTGTGTAACTCTGCTACATTCGCCTTGCGAGCGAACAACTCGGAATGAGGGCCGTTATACGGTGCAGCCGTTGTACAGCTACAACCTGAGCGATTGTTATACGGTGCAGCCGTTGTACAGCTACAACCTGAGCGATTGTTATACGGTGCTGCCGTTGTACAGCTACAATCTGAGCGATTGTTATACGGTGCAGCCGTTGTACAGCTGCAACCTAAGCGATTGTTATACGGTGCAGCCATTGTACAGCTACAACCTGAGCGATTGTTATACAGTGCAGCTATTGTACAGCTACATCCTGAGCGATTGTTATACGGTGCAGCCGTTGTACAGCTACAACCTGAGCGATTGTTATACAGTGCAGCTATTGTACAGCTACATCCTGAGCGATTGTTATACGGTGCAGCCGTTGTACAGCTACAACCTGAGCGATTGTTATACTGTGCAGCTATTGTACAGCTACATCCTGAGCGATTGTTATACGGTGCAGTCATTGTACAGCAACAACCTGAGCGATTGTTATACAGTGCAGACATTGTACAGCTACAACCTGAGCGATGGTTATACGGTGCATCCATTGTACAGCTACAACCTGAGCGTTTGCTATACAGTGCAGCCGTTGTACAGCTACAACCTGAGCGATTGTTATACGGTGCAGTCGTTGTACAGCAACAACCTGAGCGATTGTTATACTGTGCAGCCATTGTACAGCTACAACCTGAGCGATTGTTATACGGTGCATCCATTGTACAGCTACAACCTGAGCGATTGTTATACGGTGCAGCCATTGTACAGCTACAACCTGAGTGATTGTTATACGATGCAGCTGTTGTACAGCTACAACCTGAGCGATTGTTATACGGTGCAGCTATTGTACAGCTACAACCTGAGCGATTGTTATACGATGCAGCTGTTGTACAGCTACAACCTGAGCGATTGTTATACGGTGCAGCCGTTGTACAGGTACAACCTGAGCGATTGTTATACGGTGCAGTCGTTGTACAGCTACAACCTGAGCGATTGTTATACGGTGCAGCTGTTGTACAGCTACAACCTGTGCGATTGTTATACGGTGCAGCCGTTGTACAGCTACAACCTGAGCGATTGTTATACGGTGCAGTCGTTGTACAGCTACAACCTGAGCGATTGTTATACGGTGCAGCCGCTGTACAGCTACAACCTGAGCGATTGTTATACAGTGCAGCCGTTGTACAGCTAAAACCTCAGCGATTGTTATACGGTGCAGCCATTGTACAGCTACAACCTGAGCGATTGTTATACGGTGCAGCCTTTGTACAGCTACAACCTGAGCGATTGTTATACGGTGCAGCCATTGTACAGCTACAACCTGAGCGATTGTTATACGGTGCAGCCATTGTACAGCTACAACCTGAGCGATTGTTATACTATGCAGCCATTGTACAGCTACAACCTGAGCGATTGTTATACGGTGCAGCCATTGTACAGCTACAACCTGAGCGATTGTTATACGGTGCAGCCATTGTACAGCTACAACCTGAGCGATTGTTATACAGTGCAGCCATTGTACAGCTACAACCTGAGCGATTGTTATACGGTGCAGCCATTGTACAGCTACAACCTGAGCGATTGTTATACGGTGCAGCCATTGTACAGCTACAACCTGAGCGATTGTTATACGGTGCAGCCATTGTACAGCTACAACCTGAGCGATTGTTATACGGTGCAGCCGTTGTACAGCTACAACCTGAGCGATTGTTATACGGTGCAGCCATTGTACAGCTACAACCTGAGCGATTGTTATACGGTGCAGCCATTGTACAGCTACAACCTGAGCGATTGTTATACGGTGCAGCCTTTGTACAGCTACAACCTGAGCGATTGTTATACGGTGCAGCCATTGTACAGCTACAACCTGAGCGATTGTTATACGGTGCAGCCATTGTACAGCTACAACCTGAGCGATTGTTATACTATGCAGCCATTGTACAGCTACAACCTGAGCGATTGTTATACGGTGCAGCCATTGTACAGCTACAACCTGAGCGATTGTTATACGGTGCAGCCATTGTACAGCTACAACCTGAGCGATTGTTATACAGTGCAGCCATTGTACAGCTACAACCTGAGCGATTGTTATACGGTGCAGCCATTGAACAGCTAAAACCTGAGCGATTGTTATACGGTGCAGCCATTGTACAGCTACAACCTGAGCGATTGTTATACGGTGCAGCCATTGTACAGCTACAACCTGAGCGATTGTTATACGGTGCAGCCATTGTACAGCTACAACCTGAGCGATTGTTATACGGTGCAGCCATTGTACAGCTACAACCTGAGCGATTGTTATACGGTGCAGCCTTTGTACAGCTACAACCTGAGCGATTGTTATACGGTGCAGCCATTGTACAGCTACAACCTGAGCGATTGTTATACGGTGCAGCCATTGTACAGCTACAACCTGAGCGATTGTTATACTATGCAGCCATTGTACAGCTACAACCTGAGCGATTGTTATACGGTGCAGCCATTGTACAGCTACAACCTGAGCGATTGTTATACGGTGCAGCCATTGTACAGCTACAACCTGAGCGATTGTTATACAGTGCAGCCATTGTACAGCTACAACCTGAGCGATTGTTATACGGTGCAGCTATTGTACAGCTAAAACCTGAGCGATTGTTATACGGTGCAGCCATTGTACAGCTACAACCTGAGCGATTGTTATACGGTGCAGCCATTGTACAGCTACAACCTGAGCGATTGTTATACGGTGCAGTCATTGTACAGCTACAACCTGAGCGATTGTTATACGGTGCAGCCATTGTACAGCTACAACCTGAGCGATTGTTATACGGTGCAGCCATTGTACAGCTACAACCTGAGCGATTGTTATACGGTGCAGCCATTGTACAGCTACAACCTGAGCGATTGTTATACGGTGCAGCCATTGTACAGCTACAACCTGAGCGATTGTTATACGGTGCAGCCATTGTACAGCTACAACCTGAGCGATTGTTATACTATGCAGCCATTGTACAGCTACAACCTGAGCGATTGTTATACGGTGCAGCCATTGTACAGCTACAACCTGAGCGATTGTTATACAGTGTAGCCATTGTATAGCTACAACCTGAGCGATTGTTATACAGTGCAGCTATTGTACAGCTACAACCTGAGCGATTGTTATACGGTGCAGCGGCAACCTGAGCGATTGTTATACGGTGCAGCAGCAACCTGAGCGATTGTTATACGGTGCAGCAGCAACCTGAGCGATTGTTATACGGTGCAGCAGCAACCTGAGCGATTGTTATACGGTGCAGCTATTGTACAGCTACAACCTGAGTGATTGTTATACGGTGCCGCCATTGTACAGCTAGAACCTGAGCGATTGTTATACGGTGCAGCCATTGTACAGCTACAACCTGAGCGATTGTTATACGGGGCAGTCGTTGTACAGCTACAACCTGAGCGATTGTTATACGGTGCAGCCATTGTACAGCTACAACCTGAGCGATTGTTATACAGTGCAGCTATTGTACAGCTACAACCTGAGCGATTGTTATACGGTGCAGCCATTGTACAGCTACAACCTGAGCGATTGTTATACTGTGCAGCTATTGTACAGCTACAACCTGAGCGATTGTTATACGGTGCAGTCGTTGTACAGCTACAACCTGAGCGATTGTTATACGGTGCAGCCATTGTACAGCTACAACCTGAGCGATTGTTATACGGTGCAGCCATTGTACAGGTACAACCTGAGCGATTGTTATACGGTGCAGCCATTGTACAGCTACAACCTGAGCGATTGTTATACTGTGCAGCTATTGTACAGCTACAACCTGAGCGATTGTTATACGGTGCAGCCGTTGTACAGCTACAACCTGAGCGATTGTTATACGGTGCAGCCATTGTACAGCTACAACCTGAGCGATTGTTATACTGTGCAGCTATTGTACAGCTACAACCTGAGCGATTGTTATACGGTGCAGCCATTGTACAGCTACAACCTGAGCGATTGTTATACTGTGCAGCTATTGTACAGCTACAACCTGAGCGATTGTTATACGGTGCAGCCATTGTATAGCTACAACCTGAGCGATTGTTATACGGTGCAGCCATTGTACAGCTACAACCTGAGCGATTGTTATACGGTGCATCCATTGTACAGCTACAACCTGAGCGATTGTTATACGGTGCAGCTATTGTACAGCTACAACCTGAGCGATTGTTATACGGTGCAGCGGCAACTTGAGCGATTGTTATATGGTGCAGCAGCAACCTGAGCGATTGTTATACGGTGCAGCGGCAACCTGACCGATTGTAATACGGTGCAGCCATTGTACAGCTACAACCTGAGTGATTGTTATACTGTGCAGCCATTGTACAGCTACAACCTGAGCGATTGTTATACAGTGCAGCCATTGTACAGCTACAACCTGAGCGATTGTTATACGGTGCAGCCGTTGTACAGCTACAACCTGAGCGATTGTTATACGGTGCAGCCATTGTACAGCTACAACCTGAGTGATTGTTATACGGTGCAGCCATTGTACAGCTACAACCTGAGCGATTGTTATACGGTGCAGCAGCAACCTGAGCGATTGTTATACGGTGCATCCATTGTACAGCTACAATGTGAGCGATTGTTATACAGTGCAGCTATTGTACAGCTACAACCTGAGCGATTGTTATACAGTGCAGCCATTGTATAGCTACAACCTGAGCGATTGTTATACAGTGCAGCTATTGTACAGCTACAACCTGAGCGATTGTTATACAGTGCAGCCATTGTACAGCTACAACCTGAGCGATTGTTATACAGTGCAGCCATTGTACAGCTACAACCTGAGTGATTGTTATACGGTGCAGACATTGTACAGCTACAACCTGAGCGATTGTTATACAGTGCAGCTATTGTACAGCTACAACCTGAGCGATTGTTATACAGTGCAGCTATTGTACAGCTACAACCTGAGCGATTGTTATACGGTGCAGCCATTGTACAGCTACAACCTGAGCGATTGTTATACGGTGCAGCCATTGTACAGCTACAACCTGAGCGATTGTTATACAGTGCAGCCATTGTACAGCTACAACCTGAGCGATTGTTATACGGTGCAGCCGTTGTACAGCTACAACCTGAGCGATTGTTATACGGTGCAGCCGTTGTACAGCTACAACCTGATCGATTGTTATACGGTGCAGCCGTTGTTCAGCTACAACCTGAGCGATTGTTATACGGTGCAGTCGTTGTACAGCAACAACCTGAGCGATTGTTATACGGTGCAGTCGTTGTACAGCTACAACCTGAGCGATTGTTTTACGGTGCAGCCATTGTACAGCAACAACCTGAGCGATTGTTATACAGTGCAGCCGTTGTACAGCTAAAACCTCAGCGATTGTTATACGGTGCAGCCGTTGTACAGCTACAACCTGAGCGATTGTTATACGGTGCAGCCGTTGTACAGCTACAACCTGAGCGATTGTTATACGGTGCAGCCATTGTACAGCTACAACCTGAGCGATTGTTATACGGTGCAGCCATTGTACAGCTACAACCTGAGCGATTGTTATACGGTGCAGCCTTTGTACAGCTACAACCTGACCGATTGTTATACGGTGCAGCCATTGTACAGCTACAACCTGAGCGATTGTTATACGGTGCAGCCATTGTACAGCTACAACCTGAGCGATTGTTATACTATGCAGCCATTGTACAGCTACAACCTGAGCGATTGTTATACGGTGCAGCCATTGTACAGCTACAACCTGAGCGATTGTTATACGGTGCAGCCATTGTACAGCTACAACCTGAGCGATTGTTATACGGTGCAGCCATTGTACAGCTACAACCTGAGCGATTGTTATACGGTGCAGCCATTGTACAGCTACAACCTGAGCGATTGTTATACGGTGCAGCCATTGAACAGCTAAAACCTGAGCGATTGTTATACGGTGCAGCCATTGTACAGCTACAACCTGAGCGATTGTTATACGGTGCAGCCATTGTACAGCTACAACCTGAGCGATTGTTATACGGTGCAGCCATTGTACAGCTACAACCTGAGCGATTGTTATACGGTGCAGCCATTGTACAGCTACAACCTGAGCGATTGTTATACGGTGCAGCCTTTGTACAGCTACAACCTGAGCGATTGTTATACGGTGCAGCCATTGTACAGCTACAACCTGAGCGATTGTTATACGGTGCAGCCATTGTACAGCTACAACCTGAGCGATTGTTATACTATGCAGCCATTGTACAGCTACAACCTGAGCGATTGTTATACGGTGCAGCCATTGTACAGCTACAACCTGAGCGATTGTTATACGGTGCAGCCATTGTACAGCTACAACCTGAGCGATTGTTATACAGTGCAGCCATTGTACAGCTACAACCTGAGCGATTGTTATACGGTGCAGCCATTGTACAGCTAAAACCTGAGCGATTGTTATACGGTGCAGCCATTGTACAGCTACAACCTGAGCGATTGTTATACGGTGCAGCCATTGTACAGCTACAACCTGAGCGATTGTTATACGGTGCAGTCATTCTACAGCTACAACCTGAGCGATTGTTATACGGTGCAGCCATTGTACAGCTACAACCTGAGCGATTGTTATACGGTGCAGCCATTGTACAGCTACAACCTGAGCGATTGTTATACGGTGCAGCCATTGTACAGCTACAACCTGAGCGATTGTTATACGGTGCAGCCATTGTACAGCTACAACCTGAGCGATTGTTATACTATGCAGCCATTGTACAGCTACAACATGAGCGATTGTTATACGGTGCAGCCATTGTACAGCTACAACCTGAGCGATTGTTATACAGTGTAGCCATTGTATAGCTACAACCTGAGCGATTGTTATACAGTGCAGCTATTGTACAGCTACAACCTGAGCGATTGTTATACGGTGCAGCGGCAACCTGAGCGATTGTTATACGGTGCAGCAGCAACCTGAGCGATTGTTATACGGTGCAGCAGCAACCTGAGCGATTGTTATACGGTGCAGCAGCAACCTGAACGATTGTTATACGGTGCAGCTATTGTACAGCTACAACCTGAGTGATTGTTATACGGTGCCGCCATTGTACAGCTAGAACCTGAGCGATTGTAATACGGTGCAGCCATTGTACAGCTACAACCTGAGCGATTGTTATACGGGGCAGTCGTTGTACAGCTACAACCTGAGCGATTGTTATACAGTGCAGCCATTGTACAGCTACAACCTGAGCGATTGTTATACAGTGCAGCCATTGTACAGCTACAACCTGAGCGATTGTTATACAGTGCAGCTATTGTACAGCTACAACCTGAGCGATTGTTATACGGTGCAGCCATTGTACAGCTACAACCTGAGCGATTGTTATACTGTGCAGCTATTGTACAGCTACAACCTGAGCGATTGTTATACGGTGCAGTCGTTGTACAGCTACAACCTGAGCGATTGTTATACGGTGCAGCCATTGTACAGCTACAACCTGAGCGATTGTTATACGGTGCAGCCATTGTACAGGTACAACCTGAGCGATTGTTATACGGTGCAGCCATTGTACAGCTACAACCTGAGCGATTGTTATACGGTGCAGCCATTGTACAGCTACAACCTGAGCGATTGTTATACGGTGCAGCCATTGTACAGGTACAACCTGAGCGATTGTTATACGGTGCAGCCATTGTACAGCTACAACCTGAGCGATTGTTATACTGTGCAGCTATTGTACAGCTACAACCTGAGCGATTGTTATACGGTGCAGCCGTTGTACAGCTACAACCTGAGCGATTGTTATACGGTGCAGCCATTGTACAGCTACAACCTGAGCGATTGTTATACTGTGCAGCTATTGTACAGCTACAACCTGAGCGATTGTTATACGGTGCAGCCATTGTACAGCTACAACCTGAGCGATTGTTATACTGTGCAGCTATTGTACAGCTACAACCTGAGCGATTGTTATACGGTGCAGCCATTGTATAGCTACAACCTGAGCGATTGTTATACGGTGCAGCCATTGTACAGCTACAACCTGAGCGATTGTTATACGGTGCATCCATTGTACAGCTACAACCTGAGCGACTGTTATACGGTGCAGCTATTGTACAGCTACAACCTGAGCGATTGTTATACGGTGCAGCGGCAACCTGAGCGATTGTTATATGGTGCAGCAGCAACCTGAGCGATTGTTATACGGTGCAGCGGCAACCTGACCGATTGTAATACGGTGCAGCCATTGTACAGCTACAACCTGAGTGATTGTTATACTGTGCAGCCATTGTACAGCTACAACCTGAGCGATTGTTATACAGTACAGCCATTGTACAGCTACAACCTGAGCGATTGTTATACGGTGCAGCCGTTGTACAGCTACAACCTGAGCGATTGTTATACGGTGCAGCCATTGTACAGCTACAACCTGAGTGATTGTTATACGGTGCAGTCATTGTACAGCTACAACCTGAGCGATTGTTATACGGTGCAGCAGCAACCTGAGCGATTGTTATACGGTGCATCCATTGTACAGCTACAACCTGAGCGATTGTTATACAGTGCAGCTATTGTACAGCTACAACCTGAGCGATTGTTATACAGTGCAGCCATTGTATAGCTACAACCTGAGCGATTGTTATACAGTGCAGCTATTGTACAGCTACAACCTGAGCGATTGTTATACAGTGCAGCCATTGTACAGCTACAACCTGAGCGATTGTTATACAGTGCAGCCATTGTACAGCTACAACCTGAGTGATTGTTATACGGTGCAGACATTGTACAGCTACAACCTGAGCGATTGTTATACAGTGCAGCTATTGTACAGCTACAACCTGAGCGATTGTTATACAGTGCAGCTATTGTACAGCTACAACCTGAGCGATTGTTATACGGTGCAGCCATTGTACAGCTACAACCTGAGCGATTGTTATACGGTGCAGCCATTGTACAGCTACAACCTGAGCGATTGTTATACAGTGCAGCCATTGTACAGCTACAACCTGAGCGATTGTTATACGGTGCAGCCATTGTACAGCTACAACCTGAGCGATTGTTATACGGTGCAGCCATTGTACAGCTACAACCTGAGCGATTGTTATACTGTGCTGCTATTGTACAGCTACAACCTGAGCGATTGTTATACGGTGCAGCCATTGTACAGCTACAACCTGAGCGATTGTTATACTGTGCTGCTATTGTATAGCTACAACCTGAGCGATTGTTATACGGTGCAGCTATTGTACAGCTACAACCTGAGCGATTGTTATACTGTGCAGCCATTGTACAGCTACAACCTGAGCGATTGTTATACAGTGCAGCCATTGTACAGCTACAACCTGAGCGATTGTTATACGGTGCAGTCATTGTACAGCTACAACCTGAGCGATTGTTATACGGTGCAGACATTGTACAGCTACAACCTGAGCGATTGTTATACTGTGCAGCTATTGTACAGCTACAACCTGAGCGATTGTTATACGGTGCAGACATTGTACAGCTACAACCTGAGCGATTGTTATACGGTGCAGCCATTGTATAGCTACAACCTGAGCGATTGTTATATGGTGCAGCCATTGTACAGCTACAACCTGAGTGATTGTTATACGGTGCAGCCATTGTACAGCTACAACCTGAGCGATTGTTATACAGTGCAGTCGTTGTACAGCTACAACCTGAGCGATTGTTATATGGTGCAGCCATTGTACAGCTACAACCTGAGCGATTGTTATACAGTGCAGCCATTGTACAGCTACAACCTGAGCGATTGTTATACGGTGCAGCCATTGTACAGCTACAACCTGAGTGATTGTTATACAGTGCAGTCGTTGTACAGCTACAACCTGAGCGATTGTTATATGGTGCAGCCATTGTACAGCTACAACATGAGTGATTGTTATACGGTGCAGCCGTTGTACAGCTACAACCTGATTGATTGTTATACGGTGCAGCCATTGTACAGCTACAACCTGAGCGATTGTTATACGGTGCAGTCGTTGTACAGCTACAACTTGAGCGATTGTTATATGGTGCAGCCATTGTATAGCTACAACCTGAGCGATTGTTATACGGTGCAGCCATTGTACAGCTACAACCTGAGCGATTGTTATACGGTGCAGACATTGTACAGCTACAACCTGAGCGATTGTTATACTGTGCAGACATTGTACAGCTACAACCTGAGCGATTGTTATACGGTGCAGTCGTTGTACAGCTACAACCTGAGCGATTGTTATATGGTGCAGCCATTGTATAGCTACAACCTGAGCGATTGTTATATGGTGCAGCCATTGTACAGCTACAACCTGAGCGATTGTTATACGGTGCAGTCGTTGTACAGCTACAACCTGAGCGATTGTTATATGGTGCAGCCATTGTACAACCTGAGCGATTGTTATACGGTGCAGCCATTGTACAGCTACAACCTGAGCGATTGTTATACGGTGCAGCCATTGTACAGCTACAACCTGAGCGATTGTTATACGGTGCAGCCATTGTACAGCTACAACCTGAGCGATTGTTATACGGTGCAGCCATTGTACAGCTACAACCTGAGCGATTGTTATACGGTGCAGCCATTGTACAGCTACAACCTGAGCGATTGTTATACGGTGCAGCCATTGTACAGCTACAACCTGAGCGATTGTTATACGGTGCAGACATTGTACAGCTACAACCTGAGCGATTGTTATACTGTGCAGACATTGTACAGCTACAACCTGAGCGATTGTTATACGGTGCAGCTATTGTACAGCTACAACCTGAGCGATTGTTATACAGTGCAGACATTGTACAGCTACAACCTGAGCGATTGTTATATGGTGCAGCCATTGTACAGCTACAACCTGAGCGATTGTTATACGGTGCAGCTTTTGTACAGCTACAACCTGAGCGATTGTTATACGGTGCAGCCGTTGTACAGCTACAACCTGAGCGATTGTTATATGGTGCAGCCATTGTACAGCTACAACCTGAGTGATTGTTATACGGTGCAGCCGTTGTACAGCTACAACCTGAGCGATTGTTATATGGTGCAGTCATTGTACAGCTACAACCTGAGCGATTGTTATACGGTGCAGACATTGTACAGCTACAACCTGAGCGATTGTTATACTGTGCAGACATTGTACAGCTACAACCTGAGCGATTGTTATACGGTGCAGCTATTGTACAGCTACAACCTCAGCGATTGTTATATGGTGCAGCCATTGTACAGCTACAACCTGAGCGATTGTTATACGGTGCAGCTATTGTACAGCTACAACCTGAGCGATTGTTATGCGGTGCAGCCGTTGTACAGCTACAACCTGAGCGATTGTTATATGGTGCAGCCATTGTACAGCTACAACCTGAGTGATTGTTATACGGTGCAGCCGTTGTACAGCTACAACCTGAGCGATTGTTATATGGTGCAGCCATTGTATAGCTACAACCTGAGCGATTGTTATACGGTGCAGCCATTGTACAGCTACAACCTGAGCGATTGTTATACGGTGCAGACATTGTACAGCTACAACCTGAGCGATTGTTATACTGTGCAGACATTGTACAGCTACAACCTGAGCGATTGTTTTATGGTGCAGCCATTGTACAGCTACAACCTGAGCGATTGTTATACGGTGCAGCCGTTGTACAGCTACAACCTGAGCGATTGTTATATGGTGCAGCCATTGTACAGCTACAACCTGAGTGATTGTTATACGGTGCAGCCGTTGTACAGCTACAACCTGAGCGATTGTTATACGGTGCAGCCATTGTACAGCTACAACCTGAGCGATTGTTATACGGTGCAGCCATTGTATAGCTACAGCCTGAGCGATTGTTATACAGTGCAGCCGTTGTACAGCTACAACCTGAGCGATTGTTATACGGTGCAGCTATTGTACAGCTACAACCTGAGCGATTATTATTAGAGATGAGCGCCTGAAATTTTTCGGGTTTTGTGTTTTGGTTTTGGGTTCGGTTCCGCGGCCGTGTTTTGGGTTCGACCGCGTTTTGGCAAAACCTCACCGATTTTTTTTTTGTCGGATTCGGGTGTGTTTTGGATTCGGGTGTTTTTTTAAAAAAACACTAAAAAACAGCTTAAATCATAGAATTTGGGGGTCATTTTGATCCCATATTATTATTAACCTCAAAAACCATAATTTCCACTCATTTTCAGTCTATTTTGAATACCTCACACCTCACAATATTATTTTTAGTCCTAAAATTTGCACCAAGGTCGCTGGATGACTAAGCTAAGCGACACTAGTGGCCGACACAAACACCTGGCCCATCTAGGAGTGGCACTGCAGTGTCACGCAGGATGTCCCTTCCAAAAAACCCTCCCCAATCAGCACATGACGCAAAGAAAAAAAGAGGCGCAATGAGGTAGCTGACTGTGTGAGTAAGATTAGCGACCCTAGTGGCCGACACAAACACCGGGCCCATTTAGGAGTGGCACTGCAGTGTCACGCAGGATGTCCCTTCCAAAAAACCCTCCCCAATCAGCACACGACGCAAAGAAAAAAAGAGGCGCAATGAGGTAGCTGACTGTGTGAGTAAGATTAGCGACCCTAGTGGCCGACACAAACACCGGGCCCATTTAGGAGTGGCACTGCAGTGTCACGCAGGATGTCCCTTCCAAAAAACCCTCCCCAATCAGCACATGACGCAAAGAAAAAAAGAGGCGCAATGAGGTAGCTGACTGTGTGAGTAAGATTAGCGACCCTAGTGGCCGACACAAACACCGGGCCCATTTAGGAGTGGCACTGCAGTGTCACGCAGGATGTCCCTTCCAAAAAACCCTCCCCAATCAGCACATGACGCAAAGAAAAAAAGAGGCGCAATGAGGTAGCTGACTGTGTGAGTAAGATTAGCGACCCTAGTGGCCGACACAAACACCGGGCCCATTTAGGAGTGGCACTGCAGTGTCACGCAGGATGTCCCTTCCAAAAAACCCTCCCCAATCAGCACATGACGCAAAGAAAAAAAGAGGCGCAATGAGGTAGCTGACTGTGTGAGTAAGATTAGCGACCCTAGTGGCCGACACAAACACCTAGCCCATCTAGGAGTGGCACTGCAGTGTCACGCAGGATGTCCCTTCCAAAAAACCCTCCCCAAACAGCACATGACGCAAAGAAAAATAAAAGAAAAAAGAGGTGCAAGATGGAATTGTCCTTGGGCCCTCCCACCCACCCTTATGTTGTATAAACAAAACAGGACATGCACACTTTAACCAACCCATCATTTCAGTGACAGGGTCTGCCACACGACTGTGACTGATATGACGGGTTGGTTTGGACCCCCCCCCAAAAAAGAAGCAATTAATCTCTCCTTGCACAAACTGGCTCTACAGAGGCAAGATGTCCACCTCATCATCACCCTCCGATATATCACCGTGTACATCCCCCTCCTCACAGATTATCAATTCGTCCCCACTGGAATCCACCATCTCAGCTCCCTGTGTACTTTGTGGAGGCAATTGCTGCTGGTCAATGTCTCCGCGGAGGAATTGATTATAATTCATTTTAATGAACATCATCTTCTCCACATTTTCTGGATGTAACCTCGTACGCCGATTGCTGACAAGGTGAGCGGCGGCACTAAACACTCTTTCGGAGTACACACTTGTGGGAGGGCAACTTAGGTAGAATAAAGCCAGTTTGTGCAAGGGCCTCCAAATTGCCTCTTTTTCCTGCCAGTATAAGTATGGACTGTGTGACGTGCCTACTTGGATGCGGTCACTCATATAATCCTCCACCATTCTTTCAATGGTGAGAGAATCATATGCAGTGACAGTAGACGACATGTCCGTAATCGTTGTCAGGTCCTTCAGTCCGGACCAGATGTCAGCATCAGCAGTCGCTCCAGACTGCCCTGCATCACCGCCAGCGGGTGGGCTCGGAATTCTGAGCCTTTTCCTCGCACCCCCAGTTGCGGGAGAATGTGAAGGAGGAGATGTTGACAGGTCGCGTTCCGCTTGACTTGACAATTTTCTCACCAGCAGGTCTTTCAACCCCAGCAGACTTGTGTCTGCCGGAAAGAGAGATCCAAGGTAGGCTTTAAATCTAGGATCGAGCACGGTGGCCAAAATGTAGTGCTCTGATTTCAACAGATTGACCACCCGTGAATCCTTGTTAAGCGAATTAAGGGCTCCATCCACAAGTCCCACATGCCTAGCGGAATCGCTCCGTGTTAGCTCCTCCTTCAATGTCTCCAGCTTCTTCTGCAAAAGCCTGATGAGGGGAATGACCTGACTCAGGCTGGCAGTGTCTGAACTGACTTCACGTGTGGCAAGTTCAAAGGGCATCAGAACCTTGCACAACGTTGAAATCATTCTCCACTGCGCTTGAGACAGGTGCATTCCACCTCCTATATCGTGCTCAATTGTATAGGCTTGAATTCCACCTCGTTACCACTTCTTGCTTCAGATGATGGCAGGGCAGGTTCAGTAGTTTTTGGTGGTGCTCCAGTCTTCTGTACGTGGTGACTGTACGCCGAAAGTGTCCCGCAATTTTTCTGGCCACCGACAGCATCTCTTGCACGCCCCTGTCGTTTTTTAAATAATTCTGCACCACCAAATTCAAGGTATGTGCAAAACATGGGACGTGCTGGAATTTGCCCATATTTAATGCACACACAATATTGCTGGCGTTGTCCGATGCCACAAATCCACAGGAGAGTCCAATTGGGGTAAGCCATTCCGCGATGATCTTCCTCAGTTGCCGTAAGAGGTTTTCAGCTGTGTGCGTATTCTGGAAACCGGTGATACAAAGCATAGCCTGCCTAGGAAAGAGTTGGCGTTTGCGAGATGCTGCTACTGGTGCCGCCGCTGCTGTTCTTGCGGCGGGAGTCCATACATCTACCCAGTGGGCTGTCACAGTCATATAGTCCTGACCCTGCCCTGTTCCACTTGTCCACATGTCCGTGGTTAAGTGGACATTGGGTACAACTGCATTTTTTAGGACACTGGTGAGTCTTTTTCTGACGTCCGTGTACATTCTCGGTATCGCCTGCCTAGAGAAGTGGAACCTAGATGGTATTTGGTAACGGGGGCACACTGCCTCAATAAATTGTCTAGTTCCCTGTGAACTAACGGCGGATACCGGACGCACGTCTAACACCAACATAGTTGTCAAGGCCTCAGTTATCCGCTTTGCAGCAGGATGACTGCTGTGATATTTCATCTTCCTCGCAAAGGACTGTTGAACAGTCAATTGCTTACTGGAAGTAGTACAAGTGGGCTTACGACTTCCCCTCTGGGATGACCATCGACTCCCAGCAGCAACAACAGCAGCGCCAGCAGCAGTAGGCGTTACACGCAAGGATGCATCGGAGGAATCCCAGGCAGGAGAGGACTCGTCAGAATTGCCAGTGACATTGCCTGCAGGACTATTGGCATTCCTGGGGAAGGAGGAAATTGACACTGAGGGAGTTGGTGGGGTGGTTTGCGTGAGCTTGGTTACAAGAGGAAGGGATTTACTGGTCAGTGGACTGCTTCCGCTGTCGCCCAAAGTTTTTGAACTTGTCACTGACTTATTATGAATGCGCTGCAGGTGACGTATAAGGGAGGATGTTCCGAGGTGGTTAACGTCCTTACCCCTACTTATTACAGCTTGACAAAGGGAACACACGGCTTGACACCTGTTGTCCGCATTTCTGTTGAAATAGTTCCACACCGAAGAGCTGATTTTTTTGGTATTTTCACCAGGCATGTCAACGGCCATATTCCTCCCACGGACAACAGGTGTCTCCCCGGGTGCCTGACTTAAACAAACCACCTCACCATCAGAATCCTCCTGGTCAATTTCCTCCCCAGCGCCAGCAACACCCATATCCTCCTCATCCTGGTGTACTTCAACACTGACATCTTCAATCTGACTATCAGGAACTGGACTGCGGGTGCTCCTTCCAGCACTTGCAGGGGGCGTGCAAATGGTGGAAGGCGCATGCTCTTCACGTCCAGTGTTGGGAAGGTCAGGCATCGCAACCGACACAATTGGACTCTCCTTGTGGATTTGGGATTTCGAAGAACGCACAGTTCTTTGCGGTGCTACTGCTTTTGCCAGCTTGAGTCTTTTCATTTTTCTAGCGAGAGGCTGAGTGCCTCCATCCTCATGTGAAGCTGAACCACTAGCCATGAACATAGGCCAGGGCCTCAGCCGTTCCTTGCCACTCCGTGTGGTAAATGGCATATTGGCAAGTTTACGCTTCTCCTCCGACAATTTTATTTTAGGTTTTGGAGTCCTTTTTTTACTGATATTTGGTGTTTTTGATTTGACATGCTCTGTACTATGACATTGGGCATCGGCCTTGGCAGACGACGTTGCTGGCATTTCATCGTCTCGGCCATGACTAGTGGCAGCAGCTTCAGCACGAGGTGGAAGTGGATCTTGATCTTTCCCTAATTTTGGAACCTCAACATTTTTGTTCTCCATATTTTAATAGGCACAACTAAAAGGCACCTCAGGTAAACAATGGAGATGGATGGATACTAGTATACAATTATGGACGGACTGCCGAGTGCCGACACAGAGGTAGCTACAGCCGTGAACTACCGTACTGTGTCTGCTGCTAATATAGGCTGGTTGATAAAGAGATGTCGTAGTATGTATGTATGAAGAAGAAAGAAAAAAAAACCACGGTTAGGTGGTATACAATTATGGACGGACTGCCGAGTGCCGACACAGAGGTAGCCACAGCCGTGAACTACCGTACTGTACTGTGTCTGCTGCTAATATAGACTGGTTGATAAAGAGATGTCGTAGTATGTATGTATGAAGAAGAAAGAAAAAAAAACCACGGGTAGGTGGTATACAATTATGGACGGACTGCCGAGTGCCGACACAGAGGTAGCCACAGCCGTGAACTACCGTACTGTACTGTGTCTGCTGCTAATATAGACTGGTTGATAAAGAGATGTAGTAGTATGTATGTATAAAGAAGAAAGAAAAAAAAACCACGGGTAGGTGGTATACAATTATGGACGGACTGCCGAGTGCCGACACAGAGGTAGCCACAGCCGTGAACTACCGTACTGTACTGTGTCTGCTGCTAATATAGACTGGTTGATAAAGAGATGTCGTAGTATGTATGTATGAAGAAGAAAGAAAAAAAAAACACGGTTAGGTGGTATACAATTATGGACGGACTGCCGAGTGCCGACACAGAGGTAGCCACAGCCGTGAACTACCGTACTGTACTGTGTCTGCTGCTAATATAGACTGGTTGATAAAGAGATGTCGTAGTATGTATGTATAAAGAAGAAAGAAAAAAAACCCACGGTTAGGTGGTATACAATTATGGACGGACTGCCGAGTGCCGACACAGAGGTAGCCACAGCCGTGAACTACCGTACTGTACTGTGTCTGCTGCTAATATAGACTGGTTGATAAAGAGATGTCGTAGTATGTATGTATGAAGAAGAAAGGAAAAAAAACCACGGTTAGGTGGTATACAATTATGGACGGACTGCCGAGTGCCGACACAGAGGTAGCCACAGCCGTGAACTACCGTACTGTACTGTGTCTGCTGCTAATATAGACTGGTTGATAAAGAGATGTCGTAGTATGTATGTATAAAGAAGAAAGAAAAAAAAACCACGGTTAGGTGGTATACAATTATAGACGGACTGCCGAGTGCCGACACAGAGGTAGCCACAGCCGTGAACTACCGTACTGTACTGTGTCTGCTGCTAATATAGACTGGTTGATAAAGAGATGTAGTAGTATGTATGTATAAAGAAGAAAGAAAAAAAAACCACGGGTAGGTGGTATACAATTATGGATGGACTGCCGAGTGCCGACACAGAGGTAGCTACAGCCGTGAACTACCGTACTGTGTCTGCTGCGACTGGATGATAAATAATGATATAAAAAATATATATATATCACTACTGCAGCCGGACAGGTATATATATTATATAATGACGGACCTGCTGGACACTGTCTGTCAGCAGAATGAGTTTTTTATAGAATAAAAAAAAAAACACCACACAAGTGAAGTCACACGACGAGTGTTTAACTTTTTCAGGCAATCACAATATAGTATACTACTAACTATACTGGTGGTCAGTGTGGTCAGGTCACTGGTCAGTCACACTGGCAGTGGCACTCCTGCAGCAAAAGTGTGCACTGTTTAATTTTAATATAATATGTACTCCTGGCTCCTGCTATAACCTATAACTGGCACTGCAGTGCTCCCCAGTCTCCCCCACAATTATAAGCTGTGTGAGCTGAGCACAGTCAGATATATAATATATACATAGATGATGCAGCACACTGGGCTGAGCAGTGCACACAGATATGGTATGTGACTGTCTTGTACTCCTGGCTCCTGCTATAACCTATAACTGGCACTGCAGTGCTCCCCAGTCTCCCCCACAATTATAAGCTGTGTGAGCTGAGCACAGTCAGATATATAATATATACATAGATGATGCAGGCATGCAGCACACTGGGCTGAGCAGTGCACACAGATATGGTATGTGACTGAGTCACTGTGTGTACCGTTTTTTTCAGGCAGAGAACGGATATATTAAATAAAACAACTGCACTGCTGGTGGTCACTGTGGTCAGTCACTAAACTCTGCACTCTCTTCTACAGTATCAGCCTCAGGTCAATCTCTCTCTCTCTCTCCTAATCTAAATGGAGAGGACGCCAGCCACGTCCTCTCCCTATCAATCTCAATGCACGTGTGAAAATGGCGGCGACGCGCGGCTCCTTATATAGAATCCGAGTCTCGCGATAGAATCCGAGCCTCGCGAGAATCCGACAGCGTCATGATGACGTTCGGGCGCGCTCGGGTTAACCGAGCAAGGCGGGAAGATCCGAGTCGCTCGGACCCGTGAAAAAAAACATGAAGTTCGTGCGGGTTCGGATTCAGAGAAACCGAACCCGCTCATCTCTAATTATTATACGGTGCAGCCATTGTACAGCTACAACCTGAGCGATTGTTATACAGTGCAGCCATTGTACAGCTACAACCTGAGCGATTGTTATACGGTGCAGCCATTGTACAGCTACAACCTGAGCGATTGTTATACAGTGCAGCCATTGTACAGCTACAACCTGAGCGATTGTTATACGGTGCAGCCATTGTACAGCTACAACCTGAGCGATTATTATACGGTGCAGCCATTGTACAGCTACAACCTGAGCGATTGTTATACGGTGCAGCCATTGTACAGCTACAACCTGAGCGATTGTTATACGGTGCAGTCGTTGTACAGCTACAACCTGAGCTATTGTTATACGGTGCAGCCATTGTACAGCTACAACCTGAGCGATTGTTATACAGTGCAGTCGTTGTACAGCTACAACCTGAGCGATTGTTATACGGTGCAGCCGTTGTACAGGTACAACCTGAGCGATTGTTATACGGTGCAGTCGTTGTACAGCTACAACCTGAGCGATTGTTATACGGTGCAGCCGTTGTACAGGTACAACCTGAGCGATTGTTATACTGTGCAGCCATTGTACAGCTACAACCTGAGCGATTGTTATACTATGCAGCCATTGTACAGCTACAACCTGAGCGATTGTTATACGGTGCAGCCGTTGTACAGCTACAACCTGAGCGATTGTTATACGGTGCAGCTATTGTACAGCTACAACCTGAGCGATTGTTATACGGTGCAGTCGTTGTACAGCTACAACCTGAGTGATTGTTATACCTGAGTGATTGTTATACGATGCAGCTGTTGTACAGCTACAACCTGAGCGATTGTTATACGGTGCAGCCGTTGTACAGCTATAACCTGAGCGATTGTTATACGGTGCAGCCATTGTACAGCTACAACCTGAGCGATTGTTATACTATGCAGCCATTGTACAGCTACAACCTGAGCGATTGTTATACGATGCAGCTGTTGTACAGCTACAACCTGAGCGATTGTTATACGGTGCAGCCATTGTACAGCTATAACCTGAGCGATTGTTATACGGTGCAGCCATTGTACAGCTACAACCTGAGCGATTGTTATACTATGCAGCCATTGTACAGCTACAACCTGAGTGATTGTTATACGGTGCAGCCGTTGTACAGCTACCATCTGAGCGATTGTTATACGGTGCAGCCATTGTACAGCTACAACCTGAGCGATTGTTATACGGTGCAGCCGTTGTACAGCTACAACCTGAGCGATTGTTATACGGTGCAGCCGTTGTACAGCTACAACCTGAGCGATTGTTATACTGTGCAGCTATTGCACAGCTACAACCTGAGCGATTGTTATACTGTGCAGCTATTGTACAGCTACATCCTGAGCGATTGTTATACGGCACAGCCTGAGCGATTGTTATACAATGCAGCCGTTGTACAGCTACAACCTGAGCGATTGTTATACGGTGCAGTCGTTGTACAGCTACAACCTGAGCGATTGTTATACGGTGCAGTCGTTGTACAGCTACAACCTGAGCGATTGTTATACGGTGCAGTCGTTGTACAGCAACAACCTGAGCGATTGTTATACGGTGCAGCCATTGTACAGCTACAACCTGAGCGATTGTTATACGGTGCAGCCATTGTACAGCTACAACCTGAGCGAATGTTATACGGTGCAGTCGTTGTACAGCTACAACCTGAGCGATTGTTATACGGTGCAGCCATTGTACAGCTACAACCTGAGCGATTGTTATACGGTGCTGCTATTGTACAGCTACAACCTGAGCGATTGTTATACGGTGCAGCCGTTGTACAGGTACAACCTGAGCGATTGTTATACGGTGCAGTCGTTGTACAGCTACAACCTGAGCGATTGTTATACGGTGCAGCCGTTGTACAGCTACAACCTGAGCGATTGTTATACGGTGCAGCTATTGTACAGCTACAACCTGAGCGATTGTTATACGATGCAGCTATTGTACAGCAACAACCTGAGCGATTGTTATACGGTGCAGCCATTGTACAGCTACAACCTGAGCGATTGTTATACGGTGCAGCCATTGTACAGCTACAACCTGAGCGAGTGTTATACGGTGCAGTCGTTGTACAGCTACAACCTGAGCGATTGTTATATGGTGCAGCCATTGTACAGCTACAAACTGAGCGATTGTTATACGGTGCAGTCGTTGTACAGCTACAACCTGAGCGATTGTTATACGGTGCAGCCGTTGTACAGCTACAACCTGAGCGATTGTTATACGGTGCAGCCATTGTACAGCTACAACCTGAGCGATTGTTATACGGTGCAGCTATTGTACAGCTACAAACTGAGCGATTGTTATACGGTGCATCCATTGTACAGCTACAACCTGAGCGATTGTTATACTATGCAGCCATTGTACAGCTACAACCTGAGCGATTGTTATACGGTGCAGCCGTTGTACAGCTACAACCTGAGCGATTGTTCTACGGTGCAGCAGCAACCTGACCGATTGTTATACGGTGCATCCATTGTATAGCTACAACCTGAGCGATTGTTATACAGTGCAGCTATTGTACAGCTACAACCTGAGCGATTGTTATACAGTGCAGCTATTGTACAGCTACAACCTGAGCGATTGTTATACAGTGCAGCTATTGTACAGCTACATCCTGAGCGATTGTTATACGGTGCAGCCGTTGTACAGCTACAACCTGAGCGATTGTTATACGGTGCAGCCGTTGTACAGCTACAACCTGAGCGATTGTTATACGGTGCAGCGGTTGTACAGCTACAACCTGAGCGATTGTTATACGGTGCAGCCGTAGTACAGCTGCAATCTGAGCGATTGTTATACGGTGCAGCCATTGTACAGCTACAACCTGAGCAATTGTTATACGGTGCAGCCGTTGTACAGCTACAACCTGAGCGATTGTTATACTGTGCAGCTATTGTACAGCTACATCCTGAGCGATTGTTATACGGTGCAGCCATTGTACAGCTACAACCTGAGCGATTGTTATACGGTGCAGCCGTTGTACAGCTACAACCTGAGCGATTGTTATACTGTGCAGCTATTGTACAGCTACATCCTGAGCGATTGTTATACGGTGCAGCCGTTGTACAGCTACAACCTGAGCGATTGTTATACGGTGCAGTCGTTGTACAGCTACAACCTGAGCGATTGTTATACGATGCAGCTGTTGTACAGCTACAACCTGAGCGATTGTTAAACGGTGCAGCTATTGTACAGCTACAACCTGAGCGATTGTTATACGATGCAGCTGTTGTACAGCTACAACCTGAGCGATTGTTATACGGTGCAGCCGTTGTACAGGTACAACCTGAGCGATTGTTATACGGTGCAGTCGTTGTACAGCTACAACCTGAGCGATTGTTATACGGTGCAGCTGTTGTACAGCTACAACCTGTGCGATTGTTATACGGTGCAGCCGTTGTACAGCTACAACCTGAGCGATTGTTATACGGTGCAGTCGTTGTACAGCTACAACCTGAGCGATTGTTATACGGTGCAGCCGCTGTACAGCTACAACCTGAGCGATTGTTATACTGTGCAGTCGTTGTACAGCTACAACCTGAGCGATTGTTATACTGTGCAGTCGTTGTACAGCTACAACCTGAGCGATTGTTATACGGTGCAGCCATTGTACAGCTACAACCTGAGCGATTGTTATACGGTGCAGTCGTTGTACAGCTACAACCTGAGCGATTGTTATACGGTGCAGTCATTGTACAGCTACAACCTGAGCGATTGTTATACGGTGCTGCTATTGTACAGCTACAACCTGAGCGATTGTTATACTGTGCTGCTATTGTACAGCTACAACCTGAGCGATTGTTATACGGTGCAGCCGTTGTACAGGTACAACCTGAGCGATTGTTATACGGTGCAGTCGTTGTACAGCTACAACCTGAGCGATTGTTATACGGTGCAGCCGTTGTACAGGTACAACCTGAACGATTGTTATACGGTGCTGCTATTGTACAGCTACAACCTGAGCGATTGATATACTGTGCTGCTATTGTACAGCTACAACCTGAGCGATTGTTATACTGTGCTGCTATTGTACAGCTACAACCTGAGCGATTGTTATACGGTGCAGCCGTTGTACAGGTACAACCTGAGCGATTGTTATACGGTGCAGTCGTTGTACAGCTACAACCTGAGCGATTGTTATACGGTGCAGCCGTTGTACAGGTACAACCTGAACGATTGTTATACGGTGCAGTCGTTGTACAGCTACAACCTGAGCGATTGTTATACGGTGCAGCCATTGTACAGCTACAACCTGAGCGATTGTTATACAGTGCAGCTATTGTACAGCTACAACCTGAGCGATTGTTATACGGTGCTGCTATTGTACAGCTACAACCTGAGCGATTGTTATACTGTGCTGCTATTGTACAGCTACAACCTGAGCGATTGTTATACGGTGCAGCCGTTGTACAGGTACAACCTGAGCGATTGTTATACGGTGCAGTCGTTGTACAGCTACAACCTGAGCGATTGTTATACGGTGCAGCCGTTGTACAGGTACAACCTGAACGATTGTTATACGGTGCTGCTATTGTACAGCTACAACCTGAGCGATTGTTATACTGTGCTGCTATTGTACAGCTACAACCTGAGCGATTGTTATACTGTGCTGCTATTGTACAGCTACAACCTGAGCGATTGTTATACGGTGCAGCCGTTGTACAGGTACAACCTGAGCGATTGTTATACGGTGCAGTCGTTGTACAGCTACAACCTGAGCGATTGTTATACGGTGCAGCCGTTGTACAGCTACAACCTGAGCGATTGTTATACGGTGCAGCCATTGTACAGCTACAAACTGAGCGATTGTTATACGGTGCAGCCGTTGTACAGCTACAACCTGAGCGATTGTTATACGGTGCAGCCATTGTACAGCTACAACCTGAGCGATTGTTATACTATGCAGCCATTGTACAGCTACAACCTGAGCAATTGTTATACGGTGCAGCCGTTGTACAGCTACAACCTGAGCGATTGTTCTACGGTGCAGCAGCAACCTGACCGATTGTTATACTATGCATCCATTGTATAGCTACAACCTGAGCGATTGTTATACAGTGCAGCTATTGTACAGCTACAACCTGAGCGATTGTTACACAGTGCTGCTATTGTACAGCTACAACCTGAGCGATTGTTATACAGTGCAGCTATTGTACAGCTACATCCTGAGCGATTGTTATACGGCACAGCCTGAGCGATTGTTATATGGTGCAGCTGTTGTACAGCTACAACCTGAGCGATTGTTATACGATGCAGCTGTTGTACAGCTACAACCTGAGCGATTGTTATACGGTGCAGCCGTTGTACAGCTACAACCTGAGCGATTGTTATACGGTGCAGCCGTTGTACAGCTACAACCTGAGCGATTGTTATACGGTGCAGCCGTTGTACAGCTACAACCTGAGCGATTGTTATACGGTGCAGCCGTTGTACAGCTACAATCTGAGCGATTGTTATACGGTGCAGCCGTTGTACAGCTGCAACCTAAGCGATTGTTATACGGTGCAGCCATTGTACAGCTACAACCTGAGCGATTGTTATACTGTGCAGCTATTGTACAGCTACATCCTGAGCGATTGTTATACGGTGCAGCCATTGTACAGCTACAACCTGAGCGATTGTTATACGGTGCAGCCGTTGTACAGCTACAACCTGAGCAATTGTTATACGGTGCAGCCGTTGTACAGCTACAACCTGAGCGATTGTTATACTGTGCAGCTATTGTACAGCTACATCCTGAGCGATTGTTATACGGTGCAGCCATTGTACAGCTACAACCTGAGCGATTGTTATACAGTGCAGCTATTGTACAGCTACATCCTGAGCGATTGTTATACGGTGCAGCCATTGTACAGCTACAACCTGAGCGATTGTTATACGGTGCAGCCGTTGTACAGCTACAACCTGAGCGATTGTTATACTGTGCAGCCGTTGTACAGCTACAACCTGAGCGATTGTTATACGGTGCAGTCATTGTACAGCTACATCCTGAGCGATTGTTATACGGTGCAGCCGTTGTACAGCTACAACCTGAGCGATTGTTATACGGTGCAGTCGTTGTACAGCAACAACCTGAGCGATTGTTATACTGTGCAGCCATTGTACAGCTACAACCTGAGCGATTGTTATACGGTGCATCCATTGTACAGCTACAACCTGAGCGATTGTTATACGATGCAGCTGTTGTACAGCTACAACCTGAGCGATTGTTATACGGTGCAGCTATTGTACAGCTACAACCTGAGCGATTGTTATACGGTGCAGCCGTTGTACAGGTACAACCTGAGCGATTGTTATACGGTGCAGCTATTGTACAGCTACAACCTGAGCGATTGTTGGCCCTCATTCCGAGTTGTTCGCTCGCAAGGCGATTATAGCAGAGTTACACACGCTAAGCCGCCGCCTACTGGGAGTGAATCTAAACATCTTAAATGTGCGACCGATGTATTCGCAATATTGCGATCAAAACCGAGTTAGCAGTTTCTGAGTAACTCCAGACTTACTCTGCCTGTGCGATCAATTCAGTGCTTTTCGGTCCCGGCTGACGTCATAAACACACCCAGCGTTCGCCCAAGCACTCCCACCGTTTCTCCAGACACGCCTGCGTTTTTTCCGGAAACGGTAGCGTTTCCTGCCACACGCCCCTAAAACGCCGTACATCCGCCCAGTAACACCCATTTCCTGTCAATCACAATGCGTTCTCCGGAGCGACGAAAAAGCCGTGAGTAAAATTACTTTCTTCTTAGTAAAGTTACTTGACGCATGCGCAGTGCGAACATTACGCATGCGCACTAAGAGAATTCTCACTGCGATGCGATGAAAAATACCGAGCGAACAACTCGGAATGAGGGCCGTTATACGGTGCAGCCATTGTACAGCTACAACCTGAGCGATTGTTATACAGTGCAGCTATTGTACAGCTACATCCTGAGCGATTGTTATACGGTGCAGCCGTTGTACAGGTACAACCTGAGCGATTGTTATACGGTGCAGCTTTTGTACAGCTACAACCTGAGCGATTGTTATACGGTGCAGCCATTGTACAGCTACAACCTGAGCGATTGTTATACGGTGCTGCTATTGTACAGCTACAACCTGAGCGATTGTTATACGGTGCAGCCGTTGTACAGGTACAACCTGAGCGATTGTTATACGGTGCAGTCGTTGTACAGCTACAACCTGAGCGATTGTTATGCGGTGCAGCCGTTGTACAGCTACAACCTGAGCGATTGTTATACGGTGCAGCTATTGTACAGCTACAACCTGAGCGATTGTTATACGATGCAGCTATTGTACAGCAACAACCTGAGCGATTGTTATACGGTGCAGCCATTGTACAGCTACAACCTGAGCGATTGTTATACGGTGCAGCCATTGTACAGCTACAACCTGAGCGAGTGTTATACGGTGCAGTCGTTGTACAGCTACAACCTGAGCGATTGTTATATGGTGCAGCCATTGTACAGCTACAAACTGAGCGATTGTTATACGGTGCAGCCGTTGTACAGCTACAACCTGAGCGATTGTTATACGGTGCAGTCGTTGTACAGCTACAACCTGAGCGATTGTTATACGGTGCAGTCGTTGTACAGCTACAACCTGAGCGATTGTTATACGGTGCAGCCGTTGTACAGCTACAACCTGAGCGATTGTTATACGGTGCAGCCGTTGTACAGCTACAACCTGAGCGATTGTTATACGGTGCAGCCATTGTACAGCTACAACCTGAGCGATTGTTATACGGTGCAGCTATTGTACAGCTACAAACTGAGCGATTGTTATACGGTGCATCCATTGTACAGCTACAACCTGAGCGATTGTTATACTATGCAGCCATTGTACAGCTACAACCTGAGCGATTGTTATACGGTGCAGCCGTTGTACAGGTACAACCTGAGCGATTGTTATACGGTGCAGCTATTGTACAGCTACATCCTGAGCGATTGTTATACGGTGCAGCCGTTGTACAGGTACAACCTGAGCGATTGTTATACGGTGCAGCTATTGTACAGCTACATCCTGAGCGATTGTTATACGGTGCAGCCGTTGTACAGGTACAACCTGAGCGATTGTTATACGGTGCAGCTATTGTACAGCTACAACCTGAGCGATTGTTATACGGTGCAGCTATTGTACAGCTACAACCTGAGCGATTGTTATACGGTGCAGCCGTTGTACAGGTACAACCTGAGCGATTGTTATACGGTGCAGCTATTGTACAGCTACAACCTGAGCGATTGTTATACGGTGCAGCCATTGTACAGCTACAACCTGAGCGATTGTTATACAGTGCAGCTATTGTACAGCTACAACCTGTGCGATTGTTATACGGTGCAGCTATTGTACAGCTACAACCTGAGCGATTGTTATATGGTGCAGTCGTTGTACAGCTACAACCTGAGCAATTGTTATACGGTGCAGCTGTTGTACAGCTACAACCTGTGCGATTGTTATACGGTGCAGCCGCTGTACAGCTACAACCTGAGCGATTGTTATACGGTGCAGCCATTGTACAGCTAGAACCTGCGCAATTGTTATATGGTGCAGTCGTTGTTCAGCTACAACCTGAGCGATTGTTTTACGGTGCAGCCATTGTACAGCTATAACCTGAGCGATTGTTATACGGTGCAGCCGTTGTACAGCTACAACCTGAGCGATTGTTATACGGCGCAGCCGTTGTACAGCTACAACCTGAGCGATTGTTATACGTTGCAGCCGTTGTACAGCTACAACCTGAGCGATTGTTATACGGTGCAGCCGTTGTACAGCTACAACCTGATCGATTGTTATACTGTGCAGCCATTGTACAGCTAGAACCTGCGCAATTGTTATACGGTGCAGCCATTGTACAGCTACATCCTGAGCGATTGTTATACGGTGCAGCCGTTGTACAGCTACAACCTGAGCGATTGTTATACTGTGCAGCCATTGTACAGCTACAACCTGAGCGATTGTTATACGGTGCATCCATTGTACAGCTACAACCTGAGCGATTGTTATACGATGCAGCTGTTGTACAGCTACAACCTGAGCGATTGTTATACGGTGCAGCTATTGTACAGCTACAACCTGAGCGATTGTTATACGGTGCAGCTATTGTACAGCTACAACCTGAGCGATTGTTATACGGTGCAGTCGTTGTACAGCTACAACCTGAGCGATTGTTATACGGTGCAGCTGTTGTACAGCTACAACCTGTGCGATTGTTATACGGTGCAGCCGCTGTACAGCTACAACCTGAGCGATTGTTATACGGTGCAGCCATTGTACAGCTAGAACCTGCGCAATTGTTATATGGTGCAGTCGTTGTTCAGCTACAACCTGAGCGATTGTTTTACGGTGCAGCCATTGTACAGCTACAACCTGAGCGATTGTTATACGGTGCAGCCGTTGTACAGCTACAACCTGAGCGATTGTTATACGGTGCAGCCGTTGTACAGCTACAACCTGAGCGATTGTTATACGGTGCAGCCGTTGTACAGCTACAACCTGAGCGATTGTTATACGGTGCAGCCGTTGTACAGCTACAACCTGATCGATTGTTATACGGTGCAGCCGTTGTTCAGCTACAACCTGAGCGATTGTTTTACGGTGCAGCCATTGTACAGCTACAACCTGAGCGATTGTTATACGGTGCAGCCGTTGTACAGCTACAACCTGAGCGATTGTTATACGGTGCAGCCGTTGTACAGCTACAACCTGAGCGATTGTTATACGGTGCAGCCGTTGTACAGCTACAACCTGAGCGATTGTTATACGGTGCAGCCGTTGTACAGCTACAACCTGAGCGATTGTTATATGGTACAGCCGTTGTACAGCTACAACCTGATCGATTGTTATACGGTGCAGCCGTTGTACAGCTACAACCTGAGCGATTGTTATACGGTGCAGCCGTTGTACAGCTACAACCTGAGCGATTGTTATACGGTGCAGTCGTTGTACAGCTACAACCTGAGCGATTGTTATATGGTACAGCCATTGTACAGCTACAACCTGAGCGATTGTTATACGGTGCAGCCGTTGTACAGCTACAACCTGAGCGATTGTTATACGGTGCAGCCGTTGTACAGCTACAACCTGAGCGATTGTTATACGGTGCAGTCGTTGTACAGCTACAACCTGAGCGATTGTTATATGGTACAGCCATTGTACAGCTACAACCTGAGCGATTGTTATACGGTGCAGCCGTTGTACAGCTACAACCTGAGCAATTGTTATACGGTGCAGTCGTTGTACAGCAACAACCTGAGCGATTGTTATACGGTGCAGTCGTTGTACAGCAACAACCTGAGCGATTGTTATACGGTGCAGCCGTTGTACAGCTAAAACCTGAGCGATTGTTATACGGTGCAGCCATTGTACAGCTACAACCTGAGCGATTGTTATACGGTGCAGCCGTTGTACAGCTACAACCTGAGCGATTGTTATACGGTGCAGTCGTTGTACAGCTACAACCTGAGCGATTGTTATATGGTGCAGCCATTGTACAGCTACAACCTGAGCGATTGTTATACGGTGCAGCCGTTGTACAGTTACAACCTGAGCGATTGTTATACGGTGCAGTCGTTGTACAGCTACAACCTGAGCGATTGTTATATGGTACAGCCATTGTACAGCTACAACCTGAGCGATTGTTATACGGTGCAGCCATTGTACAGCTACAACCTGAGCGATTGTTATACTGTGCAGCTATTGTACAGCTACATCCTGAGCGATTGTTATATGGTACAGCCATTGTACAGCTACAACCTGAGCGATTGTTATATGGTACAGCCATTGTACAGCTACAACCTGAGCGATTGTTATATGGTGCAGCCGTTGTACAGCTACAACCTGAGCGATTGTTATACGATGCAGCCGTTGTACAGCTACAACCTGAGCGATTGTTATACGGTGCAGTCGTTGTACAGCTACAACCTGAGCGATTGTTATATGGTACAGCCATTGTACAGCTACAACCTGAGCGATTGTTATACGGTGCAGCCGTTGTACAGCTACAACCTGAGCGATTGTTATACGGTGCAGTCGTTGTACAGCAACAACCTGAGCGATTGTTATACGGTGCAGTCGTTGTACAGCAACAACCTGAGCGATTGTTATACGGTGCAGCCGTTGTACAGCTAAAACCTCAGCGATTGTTATACGGTGCAGCCGTTGTACAGCTACAACCTGAGCGATTGTTATACAATGCAGCCGTTGTACAGCTACAACCTGAGCGATTGTTATACGGTGCAGTCGTTGTACAGCAACAACCTGAGCGATTGTTATACGGTGCAGCCGTTGTACAGGTACAACCTGAGCGATTGTTATACGGTGCAGTCGTTGTACAGCTACAACCTGAGCGATTGTTATACGGTGCAGCTGTTGTACAGCTACAACCTGTGCGATTGTTATACGGTGCAGCTATTGTACAGCTACAACCTGAGTGATTGTTATACGGTGCAGCCATTGTACAGCTACAACCTGAGCGATTGTTATACAATGCAGCCGTTGTACAGCTACAACCTGAGCGATTGTTATACAATGCAGCCGTTGTACAGCTACAACCTGAGCGATTGTTATACGGTGCAGCCATTGTACAGCTACAACCTGAGCGATTGTTATACGGTGCAGCCGTTGTACAGCTACAACCTGAGCGATTGTTATACAGTGCAGCCGTTGTACAACTACAACCTGAGCGATTGTTATACAGTGCAGCCATTGTACAGCTACAACCTGAGTGATTGTTATACGGTGCAGCCGTTGTACAGCTACAACCTGAGCGATTGTTATACGGTGCAGCCGTTGTACAGCTACAACCTGAGTGATTGTTATACGGTGCAGCCGTTGTACAGCTACAACCTGAGCGATTGTTATACGGTGCAGCCATTGTACAGCTACAACCTGAGCGATTGTTATACGGTGCAGCCATTGTACAGCTACAACCTGAGCGATTGTTATACGGTGCAGCCGTTGTACAGCTACAACCTGAGCGATTGTTATACGGTGCAGTCATTGTTCAGCTACAACCTGAGCGATTGTTATACGGTGCAGCCGTTGTACAGCTACAACCTGAGCGATTGTTATACTGTGCAGTCGTTGTACAGCTACAACCTGAGCGATTGTTATACGGTGCAGCCATTGTACAGCTACAACCTGAGTGATTGTTATACGGTGCAGCCGTTGTACAGCTACAACCTGAGTGATTGTTATACGGTGCAGCCGTTGTACAGCTACAACCTGAGCGATTGTTATACGGTGCAGCCGTTGTACAGCTACAACCTGAGCGATTGTTATACGGTGCAGCCGTTGTACAGCTACAACCTGAGCGATTGTTTTACGGTGCAGCCATTGTACAGCTACAACCTGAGCGATTGTTATACGGTGCAGCCATTGTACAGCTACAACCTGAGCGATTGTTATACGGTGCAGCCATTGTACAGCTACAACCTGAGCGATTGTTATACGGTGCAGCCGTTGTACAGCTACAACCTGAGCGATTGTTATACGGTGCAGCCGTTGTACAGCTACAACCTGAGCTATTGTTATATGGTGCAGCCATTGTACAGCTACAACCTGAGTGATTGTTATACGGTGCAGCCATTGTACAGCTACAACCTGAGTGATTGTTATATGGTGCAGCCATTGTACAGCTACAACCTGAGCGATTGTTATACGGTGCAGCCATTGTACAGCTACAACCTGAGTGATTGTTATATGGTGCAGCCATTGTACAGCTACAACCTGAGCGATTGTTATACGGTGCAGCCATTGTACAGCTACAACCTGAGTGATTGTTATACGGTGCAGCCATTGTACAGCTACAACCTGAGCGATTGTTATACTATGCAGCCATTGTACAGCTACAACCTGAGCGATTGTTATACGGTGCAGCCGTTGTACAGCTACAACCTGAGTGATTGTTATACGGTGCAGCCGTTGTACAGCTACAACCTGAGCGATTGTTATACTATGCAGCCATTGTACAGCTACAACCTGAGCGATTGTTATACGGTACAGCCGTTGTACAGCTACAACCTGAGTGATTATTGGCCCTCATTCCGAGTTGATCGGTCGCAAGGCGAATTTAGCAGAGTTACACACGCTAAGCCGCCGCCTACTGGGAGTGAATCTTAGCTTCTTAAAATTGCGAACGATGTATTCGCAATATTGCGATTACTAACTACTTAGCAGTTTCAGAGTAGCTCCAGACTTACTCTGCCTGTGCGATCATTTCAGTGCTTGTCGTTCCTGGTTGACGTCACAAACACACCCAGCGTTCGCCCAGGCACTCCCACCGTTTCTCCGGCCACTCCTGCGTTTTTTCCGGAAACGGTAGCGTTTTCAGCCACACGCCCCTGAAACGCTGTGTTTCCGCCCAGTAACACCCATTTCCTGTCAATCACATTACGATCGCCGGAGCGAAGAAAAAGCCGTGAGTAAAAATACTTTCATCATAGTAAAGTTACTTGGCGCAGTCGCAGTGCGAACATTGCGCATGCGTACTAAGCGGATTTTCACTGCGATGCGATGAAAAATACCGAGCGAACAACTCGGAATGAGGGCCATTATACGGTGCAGCCATTGTACAGCTACAACCTGAGCGATTGTTATACGGTGCAGCCATTGTACAGCTACAACCTGAGCGATTGTTATACGGTGCAGCCGTTGTACAGCTACAACCTGAGTGATTATTATACGGTGCAGCCATTGTACAGCTACAACCTGAGCGATTGTTATACGGTGCAGCCGTTGTACAGCTACAACCTGAGTGATTATTATACGGTGCAGCCATTGTACAGCTACAACCTGAGCGATTGTTATACGGTGCAGCCGTTGTACAGCTACAACCTGAGCGATTGTTCTACGGTGCAGCAGCAACCTGAGCGATTGTTATACGGTGCAGTCGTTGTACAGCAACAACCTCAGCGATTGTTATACGGTGCAGCCATTGTACAGCTACAACCTGAGCGATTGTTATATGGTGCAGCCATTGTACAGCTACAACCTGAGCGATTGTTATACTGTGCAGACATTGTACAGCTACAACCTGAGCGATTGTTATACAGTGCAGTCGTTGTACAGCTACAACCTGAGCGATTGTTATACGGTGCAGTCGTTGTACAGCAACAACCTCAGCGATTGTTATACGGTGCAGCCATTGTACAGCTACAACCTGAGCGATTGTTATACAATGCAGCCGTTGTACAGCTACAACCTGAGCGATTGTTATACGGTGCAGTCGTTGTACAGCTACAACCTGAGTGATTGTTATACGGTGCAGCCATTGTACAGCTACAACCTGAGCGATTGTTATACGGTGCAGTCGTTGTACAGCAACAACCTGAGCGATTGTTATACAGTGCAGCCGTTGTACAGCTACAACCTGAGCGATTGTTATACGGTGCATCCATTGTACAGCTACAACCTGAGCGATTGTTATACGGTGCAGCTATTGTACAGCTACAACCTGAGCGATTGTTATACGGTGCAGCGGCAACCTGAGCGATTGTTATATGGTGCAGCAGCAACCTGAGCGATTGTTATACGGTGCAGCGGCAACCTGACCGATTGTAATACGGTGCAGCCATTGTACAGCTACAACCTGAGTGATTGTTATACTGTGCAGCCATTGTACAGCTACAACCTGAGCGATTGTTATACAGTGCAGCCATTGTACAGCTACAACCTGAGCGATTGTTATACGGTGCAGCCGTTGTACAGCTACAACCTGAGCGATTGTTATACGGTGCAGCCATTGTACAGCTACAACCTGAGTGATTGTTATACGGTGCAGCCATTGTACAGCTACAACCTGAGCGATTGTTATACGGTGCAGCAGCAACCTGAGCGATTGTTATACGGTGCATCCATTGTACAGCTACAACCTGAGCGATTGTTATACAGTGCAGCTATTGTACAGCTACAACCTGAGCGATTGTTATACAGTGCAGCCATTGTATAGCTACAACCTGAGCGATTGTTATACAGTGCAGCTATTGTACAGCTACAACCTGAGCGATTGTTATACAGTGCAGCCATTGTACAGCTACAACCTGAGCGATTGTTATACAGTGCAGCCATTGTACAGCTACAACCTGAGTGATTGTTATACGGTGCAGACATTGTACAGCTACAACCTGAGCGATTGTTATACAGTGCAGCTATTGTACAGCTACAACCTGAGCGATTGTTATACAGTGCAGCTATTGCACAGCTACAACCTGAGCGATTGTTATACGGTGCAGCCATTGTACAGCTACAACCTGAGCGATTGTTATACGGTGCAGCCATTGTACAGCTACAACCTGAGCGATTGTTATACAGTGCAGCCATTGTACAGCTACAACCTGAGCGATTGTTATACGGTGCAGCCGTTGTACAGCTACAACCTGAGCGATTGTTATACGGTGCAGCCGTTGTACAGCTACAACCTGATCGATTGTTATACGGTGCAGCCGTTGTTCAGCTACAACCTGAGTGATTGTTATACGGTGCAGTCGTTGTACAGCAACAACCTGAGCGATTGTTATACGGTGCAGTCGTTGTACAGCTACAACCTGAGCGATTGTTTTACGGTGCAGCCATTGTACAGCAACAACCTGAGCGATTGTTATACAGTGCAGCCGTTGTACAGCTAAAACCTCAGTGATTGTTATACGGTGCAGCCGTTGTACAGCTACAACCTGAGCGATTGTTATACGGTGCAGCCGTTGTACAGCTACAACCTGAGCGAATGTTATACGGTGCAGCCATTGTACAGCTACAACCTGAGCGATTGTTATACGTTGCAGCCATTGTACAGCTACAACCTGAGCGATTGTTATACGGTGCAGCCTTTGTACAGCTACAACCTGAGCGATTGTTATACGGTGCAGCCATTGTACAGCTACAACCTGAGCGATTGTTATACGGTGCAGCCATTGTACAGCTACAACCTGAGCGATTGTTATACTATGCAGCCATTGTACAGCTACAACCTGAGCGATTGTTATACGGTGCAGCCATTGTACAGCTACAACCTGAGCGATTGTTATACGGTGCAGCCATTGTACAGCTACAACCTGAGCGATTGTTATACAGTGCAGCCATTGTACAGCTACAACCTGAGCGATTGTTATACGGTGCAGCCATTGAACAGCTAAAACCTGAGCGATTGTTATACGGTGCAGCCATTGTACAGCTACAACCTGAGCGATTGTTATACGGTGCAGCCATTGTACAGCTACAACCTGAGCGATTGTTATACGGTGCAGCCATTGTACAGCTACAACCTGAGCGATTGTTATACGGTGCAGCCATTGTACAGCTACAACCTGAGCGATTGTTATACGGTGCAGCCTTTGTACAGCTACAACCTGAGCGATTGTTATACGGTGCAGCCATTGTACAGCTACAACCTGAGCGATTGTTATACGGTGCAGCCATTGTACAGCTACAACCTGAGCGATTGTTATACTATGCAGCCATTGTACAGCTACAACCTGAGCGATTGTTATACGGTGCAGCCATTGTACAGCTACAACCTGAGCGATTGTTATACAGTGCAGCCATTGTACAGCTACAACCTGAGCGATTGTTATACGGTGCAGCCATTGTACAGCTAAAACCTGAGCGATTGTTATACGGTGCAGCCATTGTACAGCTACAACCTGAGCGATTGTTATACGGTGCAGCCATTGTACAGCTACAACCTGAGCGATTGTTATACGGTGCAGTCATTGTACAGCTACAACCTGAGCGATTGTTATACGGTGCAGCCATTGTACAGCTACAACCTGAGCGATTGTTATACGGTGCAGCCATTGTACAGCTACAACCTGAGCGATTGTTATACGGTGCAGCCATTGAACAGCTAAAACCTGAGCGATTGTTATACGGTGCAGCCATTGTACAGCTACAACCTGAGCGATTGTTATACGGTGCAGCCATTGTACAGCTACAACCTGAGCGATTGTTATACGGTGCAGCCATTGTACAGCTACAACCTGAGCGATTGTTATACGGTGCAGCCATTGTACAGCTACAACCTGAGCGATTGTTATACGGTGCAGCCTTTGTACAGCTACAACCTGAGCGATTGTTATACGGTGCAGCCATTGTACAGCTACAACCTGAGCGATTGTTATACGGTGCAGCCATTGTACAGCTACAACCTGAGCGATTGTTATACTATGCAGCCATTGTACAGCTACAACCTGAGCGATTGTTATACGGTGCAGCCATTGTACAGCTACAACCTGAGCGATTGTTATACAGTGCAGCCATTGTACAGCTACAACCTGAGCGATTGTTATACGGTGCAGCCATTGTACAGCTAAAACCTGAGCGATTGTTATACGGTGCAGCCATTGTACAGCTACAACCTGAGCGATTGTTATACGGTGCAGCCATTGTACAGCTACAACCTGAGCGATTGTTATACGGTGCAGTCATTGTACAGCTACAACCTGAGCGATTGTTATACGGTGCAGCCATTGTACAGCTACAACCTGAGCGATTGTTATACGGTGCAGCCATTGTACAGCTACAACCTGAGCGATTGTTATACGGTGCAGCCATTGTACAGCTACAACCTGAGCAATTGTTATACGGTGCAGCCATTGTACAGCTACAACCTGAGCGATTGTTATACTATGCAGCCATTGTACAGCTACAACCTGAGCGATTGTTATACGGTGCAGCCATTGTACAGCTACAACCTGAGCGATTGTTATACAGTGTAGCCATTGTATAGCTACAACCTGAGCGATTGTTATACAGTGCAGCTATTGTACAGCTACAACCTGAGCGATTGTTATACGGTGCAGCGGCAACCTGAGCGATTGTTATACGGTGCAGCAGCAACCTGAGCGATTGTTATACGGTGCAGCAGCAACCTGAGCGATTGTTATACGGTGCAGCAGCAACCTGAGCGATTGTTATACGGTGCAGCTATTGTACAGCTACAACCTGAGTGATTGTTATACGGTGCCGCCATTGTACAGCTAGAACCTGAGCGATTGTTATACGGTGCAGCCATTGTACAGCTACAACCTGAGCGATTGTTATACGGGGCAGTCGTTGTACAGCTACAACCTGAGCGATTGTTATACGGTGCAGCCATTGTACAGCTACAACCTGAGCGATTGTTATACAGTGCAGCTATTGTACAGCTACAACCTGAGCGATTGTTATACGGTGCAGCCATTGTACAGCTACAACCTGAGCGATTGTTATACTGTGCAGCTATTGTACAGCTACAACCTGAGCGATTGTTATACGGTGCAGTCGTTGTACAGCTACAACCTGAGTGATTGTTATACGGTGCAGCCATTGTACAGCTACAACCTGAGCGATTGTTATACGGTGCAGCCATTGTACAGGTACAACCTGAGCGATTGTTATACGGTGCAGCCATTGTACAGCTACAACCTGAGCGATTGTTATACTGTGCAGCTATTGTACAGCTACAACCTGAGCGATTGTTATACGGTGCAGCCGTTGTACAGCAACAACCTGAGCGATTGTTATACGGTGCAGCCATTGTACAGCTACAACCTGAGCGATTGTTATACTGTGCAGCTATTGTACAGCTACAACCTGAGCGATTGTTATACGGTGCAGCCATTGTACAGCTACAACCTGAGCGATTGTTATACTGTGCAGCTATTGTACAGCTACAACCTGAGCGATTGTTATACGGTGCAGCCATTGTATAGCTACAACCTGAGCGATTGTTATACGGTGCAGCCATTGTACAGCTACAACCTGAGCGATTGTTATACGGTGCATCCATTGTACAGCTACAACCTGAGCGATTGTTATACGGTGCAGCTATTGTACAGCTACAACCTGAGCGATTGTTATACGGTGCAGCGGCAACCTGAGCGATTGTTATATGGTGCAGCAGCAACCTGAGCGATTGTTATACGGTGCAGCGGCAACCTGACCGATTGTAATACGGTGCAGCCATTGTACAGCTACAACCTGAGTGATTGTTATACTGTGCAGCCATTGTACAGCTACAACCTGAGCGATTGTTATACAGTGCAGCCATTGTACAGCTACAACCTGAGCGATTGTTATACGGTGCAGCCGTTGTACAGCTACAACCTGAGCGATTGTTATACGGTGCAGCCATTGTACAGCTACAACCTGAGTGATTGTTATACGGTGCAGCCATTGTACAGCTACAACCTGAGCGATTGTTATACGGTGCAGCAGCAACCTGAGCGATTGTTATACGGTGCATCCATTGTACAGCTACAACCTGAGCGATTGTTATACAGTGCAGCTATTGTACAGCTACAACCTGAGCGATTGTTATACAGTGCAGCCATTGTATAGCTTCAACCTGAGCGATTGTTATACAGTGCAGCTATTGTACAGCTACAACCTGAGCGATTGTTATACAGTGCAGCCATTGTACAGCTACAACCTGAGCGATTGTTATACAGTGCAGCCATTGTACAGCTACAACCTGAGTGATTGTTATACGGTGCAGACATTGTACAGCTACAACCTGAGCGATTGTTATACAGTGCAGCTATTGTACAGCTACAACCTGAGTGATTGTTATACAGTGCAGCTATTGTACAGCTACAACCTGAGCGATTGTTATACGGTGCAGCCATTGTACAGCTACAACCTGAGCGATTGTTATACGGTGCAGCCATTGTACAGCTACAACCTGAGCGATTGTTATACAGTGCAGCCATTGTACAGCTACAACCTGAGCGATTGTTATACGGTGCAGCCATTGTACAGCTACAACCTGAGCGATTGTTATACGGTGCAGCCATTGTACAGCTACAACCTGAGCGATTGTTATACTGTGCTGCTATTGTACAGCTACAACCTGAGCGATTGTTATACGGTGCAGCCATTGTACAGCTACAACCTGAGCGATTGTTATACTGTGCTGCTATTGTATAGCTACAACCTGAGCGATTGTTATACGGTGCAGCTATTGTACAGCTACAACCTGAGCGATTGTTATACTGTGCAGCCATTGTACAGCTACAACCTGAGCGATTGTTATACAGTGCAGCCATTGTACAGCTACAACCTGAGCGATTGTTATACGGTGCAGTCATTGTACAGCTACAACCTGAGCGATTGTTATACGGTGCAGACATTGTACAGCTACAACCTGAGCGATTGTTATACTGTGCAGCTATTGTACAGCTACAACCTGAGCGATTGTTATACGGTGCAGACATTGTACAGCTACAACCTGAGCGATTGTTATACGGTGCAGCCATTGTATAGCTACAACCTGAGCGATTGTTATATGGTGCAGCCATTGTACAGCTACAACCTGAGTGATTGTTATACGGTGCAGCCATTGTACAGCTACAACCTGAGCGATTGTTATACAGTGCAGTCGTTGTACAGCTACAACCTGAGCGATTGTTATATGGTGCAGCCATTGTACAGCTACAACCTGAGCGATTGTTATACGGTGCAGCCATTGTACAGCTACAACCTGAGTGATTGTTATACAGTGCAGTCGTTGTACAGCTACAACCTGAGCGATTGTTATATGGTGCAGCCATTGTACAGCTACAACATGAGTGATTGTTATACGGTGCAGCCGTTGTACAGCTACAACCTGAGTGATTGTTATACGGTGCAGCCATTGTACAGCTACAACCTGAGCGATTGTTATACGGTGCAGTCGTTGTACAGCTACAACTTGAGCGATTGTTATATGGTGCAGCCATTGTATAGCTACAACCTGAGCGATTGTTATACGGTGCAGCCATTGTACAGCTACAACCTGAGCGATTGTTATACGGTGCAGACATTGTACAGCTACAACCTGAGCGATTGTTATACTGTGCAGACATTGTACAGCTACAACCTGAGCGATTGTTATACGGTGCAGTCGTTGTACAGCTACAACCTGAGCGATTGTTATATGGTGCAGCCATTGTATAGCTACAACCTGAGCGATTGTTATATGGTGCAGCCATTGTACAGCTACAACCTGAGCGATTGTTATACGGTGCAGTCGTTGTACAGCTACAACCTGAGCGATTGTTATATGGTGCAGCCATTGTACAACCTGAGCGATTGTTATACGGTGCAGCCATTGTACAGCTACAACCTGAGCGATTGTTATACGGTGCAGCCATTGTACAGCTACAACCTGAGCGATTGTTATACGGTGCAGCCATTGTACAGCTACAACCTGAGCGATTGTTATACGGTGCAGCCATTGTACAGCTACAACCTGAGCGATTGTTATACGGTGCAGCCATTGTACAGCTACAACCTGAGCGATTGTTATACGGTGCAGCCATTGTACAGCTACAACCTGAGCGATTGTTATACGGTGCAGACATTGTACAGCTACAACCTGAGCGATTGTTATACTGTGCAGACATTGTACAGCTACAACCTGAGCGATTGTTATACGGTGCAGCTATTGTACAGCTACAACCTGAGCGATTGTTATACAGTGCAGACATTGTACAGCTACAACCTGAGCGATTGTTATATGGTGCAGCCATTGTACAGCTACAACCTGAGCGATTGTTATACGGTGCAGCTATTGTACAGCTACAACCTGAGCGATTGTTATACGGTGCAGCCGTTGTACAGCTACAACCTGAGCGATTGTTATATGGTGCAGCCATTGTACAGCTACAACCTGAGTGATTGTTATACGGTGCAGCCGTTGTACAGCTACAACCTGAGCGATTGTTATATGGTGCAGTCATTGTACAGCTACAACCTGAGCGATTGTTATACGGTGCAGACATTGTACAGCTACAACCTGAGCGATTGTTATACGGTGCAGCCATTGTACAGCTACAACCTGAGCGATTGTTATACGGTGCAGCCATTGTACAGCTACAACCTGAGCGATTGTTATACTATGCAGCCATTGTACAGCTACAACCTGAGCGATTGTTATACGGTGCAGCCATTGTACAGCTACAACCTGAGCGATTGTTATACGGTGCAGCCATTGTACAGCTACAACCTGAGCGATTGTTATACAGTGCAGCCATTGTACAGCTACAACCTGAGCGATTGTTATACGGTGCAGCCATTGAACAGCTAAAACCTGAGCGATTGTTATACGGTGCAGCCATTGTACAGCTACAACCTGAGCGATTGTTATACGGTGCAGCCATTGTACAGCTACAACCTGAGCGATTGTTATACGGTGCAGCCATTGTACAGCTACAACCTGAGCGATTGTTATACGGTGCAGCCATTGTACAGCTACAACCTGAGCGATTGTTATACGGTGCAGCCTTTGTACAGCTACAACCTGAGCGATTGTTATACGGTGCAGCCATTGTACAGCTACAACCTGAGCGATTGTTATACGGTGCAGCCATTGTACAGCTACAACCTGAGCGATTGTTATACTATGCAGCCATTGTACAGCTACAACCTGAGCGATTGTTATACGGTGCAGCCATTGTACAGCTACAACCTGAGCGATTGTTATACGGTGCAGCCATTGTACAGCTACAACCTGAGCGATTGTTATACAGTGCAGCCATTGTACAGCTACAACCTGAGCGATTGTTATACGGTGCAGCCATTGTACAGCTAAAACCTGAGCGATTGTTATACGGTGCAGCCATTGTACAGCTACAACCTGAGCGATTGTTATACGGTGCAGCCATTGTACAGCTACAACCTGAGCGATTGTTATACGGTGCAGTCATTGTACAGCTACAACCTGAGCGATTGTTATACGGTGCAGCCATTGTACAGCTACAACCTGAGCGATTGTTATACGGTGCAGCCATTGTACAGCTACAACCTGAGCGATTGTTATACGGTGCAGCCATTGTACAGCTACAACCTGAGCGATTGTTATACGGTGCAGCCATTGTACAGCTACAACCTGAGCGATTGTTATACTATGCAGCCATTGTACAGCTACAACCTGAGCGATTGTTATACGGTGCAGCCATTGTACAGCTACAACCTGAGCGATTGTTATACAGTGTAGCCATTGTATAGCTACAACCTGAGCGATTGTTATACAGTGCAGCTATTGTACAGCTACAACCTGAGCGATTGTTATACGGTGCAGCGGCAACCTGAGCGATTGTTATACGGTGCAGCAGCAACCTGAGCGATTGTTATACGGTGCAGCAGCAACCTGAGCGATTGTTATACGGTGCAGCAGCAACCTGAGCGATTGTTATACGGTGCAGCTATTGTACAGCTACAACCTGAGTGATTGTTATACGGTGCCGCCATTGTACAGCTAGAACCTGAGCGATTGTTATACGGTGCAGCCATTGTACAGCTACAACCTGAGCGATTGTTATACGGGGCAGTCGTTGTACAGCTACAACCTGAGCGATTGTTATACGGTGCAGCCATTGTACAGCTACAACCTGAGCGATTGTTATACAGTGCAGCTATTGTACAGCTACAACCTGAGCGATTGTTATACGGTGCAGCCATTGTACAGCTACAACCTGAGCGATTGTTATACTGTGCAGCTATTGTACAGCTACAACCTGAGCGATTGTTATACGGTGCAGTCGTTGTACAGCTACAACCTGAGTGATTGTTATACGGTGCAGCCATTGTACAGCTACAACCTGAGCGATTGTTATACGGTGCAGCCATTGTACAGGTACAACCTGAGCGATTGTTATACGGTGCAGCCATTGTACAGCTACAACCTGAGCGATTGTTATACTGTGCAGCTATTGTACAGCTACAACCTGAGCGATTGTTATACGGTGCAGCCGTTGTACAGCAACAACCTGAGCGATTGTTATACGGTGCAGCCATTGTACAGCTACAACCTGAGCGATTGTTATACTGTGCAGGTATTGTACAGCTACAACCTGAGCGATTGTTATACGGTGCAGCCATTGTACAGCTACAACCTGAGCGATTGTTATACTGTGCAGCTATTGTACAGCTACAACCTG
Organism: Pseudophryne corroboree; assembly: GCF_028390025.1. Lineage (NCBI taxonomy): Eukaryota > Metazoa > Chordata > Amphibia > Anura > Myobatrachidae > Pseudophryne > Pseudophryne corroboree. Next base: position 490,122,009 of record NC_086451.1, read on the forward strand.
AGCGATTGTTATACGGTGCAGCCATTGTATAGCTACAACCTGAGCGATTGTTATACGGTGCAGCCATTGTACAGCTACAACCTGAGCGATTGTTATACGGTGCATCCATTGTACAGCTACAACCTGAGCGATTGTTATACGGTGCAGCTATTGTACAGCTACAACCTGAGCGATTGTTATACGGTGCAGCGGCAACCTGAGCGATTGTTATATGGTGCAGCAGCAACCTGAGCGATTGTTATACGGTGCAGCGGCAACCTGACCGATTGTAATACGGTGCAGCCATTGTACAGCTACAACCTGAGTGATTGTTATACTGTGCAGCCATTGTACAGCTACAACCTGAGCGATTGTTATACAGTGCAGCCATTGTACAGCTACAACCTGAGCGATTGTTATACGGTGCAGCCGTTGTACAGCTACAACCTGAGCGATTGTTATACGGTGCAGCCATTGTACAGCTACAACCTGAGTGATTGTTATACGGTGCAGCCATTGTACAGCTACAACCTGAGCGATTGTTATACGGTGCAGCAGCAACCTGAGCGATTGTTATACGGTGCATCCATTGTACAGCTACAACCTGAGCGATTGTTATACAGTGCAGCTATTGTACAGCTACAACCTGAGCGATTGTTATACAGTGCAGCCATTGTATAGCTACAACCTGAGCGATTGTTATACAGTGCAGCTATTGTACAGCTACAACCTGAGCGATTGTTATACAGTGCAGCCATTGTACAGCTACAACCTGAGCGATTGTTATACAGTGCAGCCATTGTACAGCTACAACCTGAGTGATTGTTATACGGTGCAGACATTGTACAGCTACAACCTGAGCGATTGTTATACAGTGCAGCTATTGTACAGCTACAACCTGAGCGATTGTTATACAGTGCAGCTATTGTACAGCTACAACCTGAGCGATTGTTATACGGTGCAGCCATTGTACAGCTACAACCTGAGCGATTGTTATACGGTGCAGCCATTGTACAGCTACAACCTGAGCGATTGTTATACAGTGCAGCCATTGTACAGCTACAACCTGAGCGATTGTTATACGGTGCAGCCATTGTACAGCTACAACCTGAGCGATTGTTATACGGTGCAGCCATTGTACAGCTACAACCTGAGCGATTGTTATACTGTGCTGCTATTGTACAGCTACAACCTGAGCGATTGTTATACGGTGCAGCCATTGTACAGCTACAACCTGAGCGATTGTTATACTGTGCTGCTATTGTATAGCTACAACCTGAGCGATTGTTATACGGTGCAGCTATTGTACAGCTACAACCTGAGCGATTGTTATACTGTGCAGCCATTGTACAGCTACAACCTGAGCGATTGTTATACAGTGCAGCCATTGTACAGCTACAACCTGAGCGATTGTTATACGGTGCAGTCATTGTACAGCTACAACCTGAGCGATTGTTATACGGTGCAGACATTGTACAGCTACAACCTGAGCGATTGTTATACTGTGCAGCTATTGTACAGCTACAACCTGAGCGATTGTTATACGGTGCAGACATTGTACAGCTACAACCTGAGCGATTGTTATACGGTGCAGCCATTGTATAGCTACAACCTGAGCGATTGTTATATGGTGCAGCCATTGTACAGCTACAACCTGAGTGATTGTTATACGGTGCAGCCATTGTACAGCTACAACCTGAGCGATTGTTATACAGTACAGTCGTTGTACAGCTACAACCTGAGCGATTGTTATATGGTGCAGCCATTGTACAGCTACAACCTGAGCGATTGTTATACGGTGCAGCCATTGTACAGCTACAACCTGAGTGATTGTTATACAGTGCAGTCGTTGTACAGCTACAACCTGAGCGATTGTTATATGGTGCAGCCATTGTACAGCTACAACATGAGTGATTGTTATACGGTGCAGCCGTTGTACAGCTACAACCTGAGTGATTGTTATACGGTGCAGCCATTGTACAGCTACAACCTGAGCGATTGTTATACGGTGCAGTCGTTGTACAGCTACAACTTGAGCGATTGTTATATGGTGCAGCCATTGTATAGCTACAACCTGAGCGATTGTTATACGGTGCAGCCATTGTACAGCTACAACCTGAGCGATTGTTATACGGTGCAGACATTGTACAGCTACAACCTGAGCGATTGTTATACTGTGCAGACATTGTACAGCTACAACCTGAGCGATTGTTATACGGTGCAGTCGTTGTACAGCTACAACCTGAGCGATTGTTATATGGTGCAGCCATTGTATAGCTACAACCTGAGCGATTGTTATATGGTGCAGCCATTGTACAGCTACAACCTGAGCGATTGTTATACGGTGCAGTCGTTGTACAGCTACAACCTGAGCGATTGTTATATGGTGCAGCCATTGTACAACCTGAGCGATTGTTATACGGTGCAGCCATTGTACAGCTACAACCTGAGCGATTGTTATACGGTGCAGCCATTGTACAGCTACAACCTGAGCGATTGTTATACGGTGCAGCCATTGTACAGCTACAACCTGAGCGATTGTTATACGGTGCAGCCATTGTACAGCTACAACCTGAGCGATTGTTATACGGTGCAGCCATTGTACAGCTACAACCTGAGCGATTGTTATACGGTGCAGCCATTGTACAGCTACAACCTGAGCGATTGTTATACGGTGCAGACATTGTACAGCTACAACCTGAGCGATTGTTATACTGTGCAGACATTGTACAGCTACAACCTGAGCGATTGTTATACGGTGCAGCTATTGTACAGCTACAACCTGAGCGATTGTTATACAGTGCAGACATTGTACAGCTACAACCTGAGCGATTGTTATATGGTGCAGCCATTGTACAGCTACAACCTGAGCGATTGTTATACGGTGCAGCTATTGTACAGCTACAACCTGAGCGATTGTTATACGGTGCAGCCGTTGTACAGCTACAACCTGAGCGATTGTTATATGGTGCAGCCATTGTACAGCTACAACCTGAGTGATTGTTATACGGTGCAGCCGTTGTACAGCTACAACCTGAGCGATTGTTATATGGTGCAGTCATTGTACAGCTACAACCTGAGCGATTGTTATACGGTGCAGACATTGTACAGCTACAACCTGAGCGATTGTTATACTGTGCAGACATTGTACAGCTACAACCTGAGCGATTGTTATACGGTGCAGCTATTGTACAGCTACAACCTGAGCGATTGTTATATGGTGCAGCCATTGTACAGCTACAACCTGAGCGATTGTTATACGGTGCAGCTATTGTACAGCTACAACCTGAGCGATTGTTATACGGTGCAGCCGTTGTACAGCTACAACCTGAGCGATTGTTATATGGTGCAGCCATTGTACAGCTACAACCTGAGTGATTGTTATACGGTGCAGCCGTTGTACAGCTACAACCTGAGCGATTGTTATATGGTGCAGCCATTGTATAGCTACAACCTGAGCGATTGTTATACGGTGCAGCCATTGTACAGCTACAACCTGAGCGATTGTTATACGGTGCAGACATTGTACAGCTACAACCTGAGCGATTGTTATACTGTGCAGACATTGTACAGCTACAACCTGAGCGATTGTTTTATGGTGCAGCCATTGTACAGCTACAACCTGAGCGATTGTTATACGGTGCAGCCGTTGTACAGCTACAACCTGAGCGATTGTTATATGGTGCAGCCATTGTACAGCTACAACCTGAGTGATTGTTATACGGTGCAGCCGTTGTACAGCTACAACCTGAGCGATTGTTATACGGTGCAGCCATTGTACAGCTACAACCTTAGCGATTGTTATACGGTGCAGCCATTGTATAGCTACAACCTGAGCGATTGTTATACAGTGCAGCCGTTGTACAGCTACAACCTGAGCGATTGTTATACGGTGCAGCTATTGTACAGCTACAACCTGAGCGATTATTATTAGAGATGAGCGCCTGAAATTTTTCGGGTTTTGTGTTTTGGTTTTGGGTTCGGTTCCGCGGCCGTGTTTTGGGTTCGACCGCGTTTTGGCAAAACCTCACCGATTTTTTTTTGTCGGATTCGGGTGTGTTTTGGATTCGGGTGTTTTTTTAAAAAAACACTAAAAAACAGCTTAAATCATAGAATTTGGGGGTCATTTTGATCCCATATTATTATTAACCTCAAAAACCATAATTTCCACTCATTTTCAGTCTATTCTGAATACCTCACACCTCACAATATTATTTTTAGTCCTAAAATTTGCACCAAGGTCGCTGGATGACTAAGCTAAGCGACACTAGTGGCCGACACAAACACCTGGCCCATCTAGGAGTGGCACTGCAGTGTCACGCAGGATGTCCCTTCCAAAAAACCCTCCCCAATCAGCACATGACGCAAAGAAAAAAAGAGGCGCAATGAGGTAGCTGACTGTGTGAGTAAGATAAGCGACCCTAGTGGCCGACACAAACACCGGGCCCATTTAGGAGTGGCACTGCAGTGTCACGCAGGATGTCCCTTCCAAAAAACCCTCCCCAATCAGCACATGACGCAAAGAAAAAAAGAGGCGCAATGAGGTAGCTGACTGTGTGAGTAAGATTAGCGACCCTAGTGGCCGACACAAACACCGGGCCCATTTAGGAGTGGCACTGCAGTGTCACGCAGGATGTCCCTTCCAAAAAACCCTCCCCAATCAGCACATGACGCAAAGAAAAAAAGAGGCGCAATGAGGTAGCTGACTGTGTGAGTAAGATTAGCGACCCTAGTGGCCGACACAAACACCGGGCCCATCTAGGAGTGGCACTGCAGTGTCACGCAGGATGTCCCTTCCAAAAAACCCTCCCCAATCAGCACACGACGCAAAGAAAAAAAGAGGCGCAATGAGGTAGCTGACTGTGTGAGTAAGATTAGCGACCCTAGTGGCCGACACAAACACCGGGCCCATTTAGGAGTGGCACTGCAGTGTCACGCAGGATGTCCCTTCCAAAAAACCCTCCCCAATCAGCACATGACGCAAAGAAAAAAAGAGGCGCAATGAGGTAGCTGACTGTGTGAGTAAGATTAGCGACCCTAGTGGCCGACACAAACACCGGGCCCATTTAGGAGTGGCACTGCAGTGTCACGCAGGATGTCCCTTCCAAAAAAAACCCTCCCCAATCAGCACATGACGCAAAGAAAAAAAGAGGCGCAATGAGGTAGCTGACTGTGTGAGTAAGATTAGCGACCCTAGTGGCCGACACAAACACCGGGCCCATTTAGGAGTGGCACTGCAGTGTCACGCAGGATGTCCCTTCCAAAAAACCCTCCCCAATCAGCACATGACGCAAAGAAAAAAAGAGGCGCAATGAGGTAGCTGACTGTGTGAGTAAGATTAGCGACCCTAGTGGCCGACACAAACATCGGGCCCATTTAGGAGTGGCACTGCAGTGTCACGCAGGATGTCCCTTCCAAAAAACCCTCCCCAAACAGCACATGACGCAAAGAAAAATAAAAGAAAAAAGAGGTGCAAGATGGAATTGTCCTTGGGGCCTCCCACCCACCCTTATGTTGTATAAACAGGACATGCACACTTTAACCAACCCATCATTTCAGTGACAGGGTCTGCCACACGACTGTGACTGATATGACGGGTTGGTTTGGACCCCCCCCAAAAAAGAAGCAATTAATCTCTCCTTGCACAAACTGGCTCTACAGAGGCAAGATGTCCACCTCATCATCACCCTCCGATATATCACCGTGTACATCCCCCTCCTCACAGATTATCAATTCGTCCCCACTGGAATCCACCATCTCAGCTCCCTGTGTACTTTGTGGAGGCAATTGCTGCTGGTCAATGTCTCCACGGAGGAATTGATTATAATTCATTTTAATGAACATCATCTTCTCCACATTTTCTGGATGTAACCTCGTACGCCGATTGCTGACAAGGTGAGCGGCGGCACTAAACACTCTTTCGGAGTACACACTTGTGGGAGGGCAACTTAGGTAGAATAAAGCCAGTTTGTGCAATGGCCTCCAAATTGCCTCTTTTTCCTGCCAGTATAAGTACGGACTGTGTGACGTGCCTACTTGGATGCGGTCACTCATATAATCCTCCACCATTCTTTCAATGGTGAGAGAATCATATGCAGTGACAGTAGACGACATGTCCGTAATCGTTGTCAGGTCCTTCAGTCCGGACCAGATGTCAGCATCAGCAGTCGCTCCAGACTGCCCTGCATCACCGCCAGCGGGTGGGCTCGGAATTCTGAGCCTTTTCCTCGCACCCCCAGTTGCGGGAGAATGTGAAGGAGGAGATGTTGACAGGTCGCGTTCCGCTTGACTTGACAATTTTCTCACCAGCAGGTCTTTCAACCCCAGCAGACTTGTGTCTGCCGGAAAGAGAGATCCAAGGTAGGCTTTAAATCTAGGATCGAGCACGGTGGCCAAAATGTAGTGCTCTGATTTCAACAGATTGACCACCCGTGAATCCTTGTTAAGCGAATTAAGGGCTCCATCCACAAGTCCCACATGCCTAGCGGAATCGCTCCGTGTTAGCTCCTCCTTCAATGTCTCCAGCTTCTTCTGCAAAAGCCTGATGAGGGGAATGACCTGACTCAGGCTGGCAGTGTCTGAACTGACTTCACGTGTGGCAAGTTCAAAGGGCATCAGAACCTTGCACAACGTTGAAATCATTCTCCACTGCGCTTGAGACAGGTGCATTCCACCTCCTATATCGTGCTCAATTGTATAGGCTTGAATTCCACCTCGTTACCACTTCTTGCTTCAGATGATGGCAGGGCAGGTTCAGTAGTTTTTGGTGGTGCTCCAGTCTTCTGTACGTGGTGCCTGTACGCCGAAAGTGTCCCGCAATTCTTCTGGCCACCGACAGCATCTCTTGCACGCCCCTGTCGTTTTTTAAATAATTCTGCACCACCAAATTCAAGGTATGTGCAAAACATGGGACGTGCTGGAATTTGCCCATATTTAATGCACACACAATATTGCTGGCGTTGTCCGATGCCACAAATCCACAGGAGAGTCCAATTGGGGTAAGCCATTCCGCGATGATCTTCCTCAGTTGCCGTAAGAGGTTTTCAGCTGTGTGCGTATTCTGGAAACCGGTGATACAAAGCGTAGCCTGCCTAGGAAAGAGTTGGCGTTTGCGAGATGCTGCTACTGGTGCCGCCGCTGCTGTTCTTGCGGCGGGAGTCCATACATCTACCCAGTGGGCTGTCACAGTCATATAGTCCTGACCCTGCCCTGTTCCACTTGTCCACATGTCCGTGGTTAAGTGGACATTGGGTACAACTGCATTTTTTAGGACACTGGTGAGTCTTTTTCTGACGTCCGTGTACATTCTCGGTATCGCCTGCCTAGAGAAGTGGAACCTAGATGGTATTTGGTAACGGGGGCACACTGCCTCAATAAATTGTCTAGTTCCCTGTGAACTAACGGCGGATACCGGACGCACGTCTAACACCAACATAGTTGTCAAGGCCTCAGTTATCCGCTTTGCAGCAGGATGACTGCTGTGATATTTCATCTTCCTCGCAAAGGACTGTTGAACAGTCAATTGCTTACTGGAAGTAGTACAAGTGGGCTTACGACTTCCCCTCTGGGATGACCATCGACTCCCAGCAGCAACAACAGCAGCGCCAGCAGCAGTAGGCGTTACACGCAAGGATGCATCGGAGGAATCCCAGGCAGGAGAGGACTCGTCAGAATTGCCAGTGACATTGCCTGCAGGACTATTGGCATTCCTGGGGAAGGAGGAAATTGACACTGAGGGAGTTGGTGGGGTGGTTTGCGTGAGCTTGGTTACAAGAGGAAGGGATTTACTGGTCAGTGGACTGCTTCCGCTGTCACCCAAAGTTTTTGAACTTGTCACTGACTTATTATGAATGCGCTGCAGGTGACGTATAAGGGAGGATGTTCCGAGGTGGTTAACGTCCTTACCCCTACTTATTACAGCTTGACAAAGGGAACACACGGCTTGACACCTGTTGTCCGCATTTCTGGTGAAATACCTCCACACCGAAGAGCTGATTTTTTTGGTATTTTCACCTGGCATGTCAACGGCCATATTCCTCCCACGGACAACAGGTGTCTCCCCGGGTGCCTGACTTAAACAAACCACCTCACCATCAGAATCCTCCTGGTCAATTTCCTCCCCAGCAACACCCATATCCTCCTCATCCTGGTGTACTTCAACACTGACATCTTCAATCTGACTATCAGGAACTGGACTGCGGGTGCTCCTTCCAGCACTTGCAGGGGGCGTGCAAATGGTGGAAGGCGCATGCTCTTCACGTCCAGTGTTGGGAAGGTCAGGCATCGCAACCGACACAATTGGACTCTCCTTGTGGATTTGGGATTTCGAAGAACGCACAGTTCTTTGCGGTGCTACTGCTTTTGCCAGCTTGAGTCTTTTCATTTTTCTAGCGAGAGGCTGAGTGCCTCCATCCTCATGTGAAGCTGAACCACTAGCCATGAACATAGGCCAGGGCCTCAGCCGTTCCTTGCCACTCCGTGTGGTAAATGGCATATTGGCAAGTTTACGCTTCTCCTCCGACAATTTTATTTTAGGTTTTGGAGTCCTTTTTTTACTGATATTTGGTGTTTTTGATTTGACATGCTCTGTACTATGACATTGGGCATCGGCCTTGGCAGACGACGTTGCTGGCATTTCATCGTCTCGGCCATGACTAGTGGCAGCAGCTTCAGCACGAGGTGGAAGTGGATCTTGATCTTTCCCTAATTTTGGAACCTCAACATTTTTGTTCTCCATATTTTAATAGGCACAACTAAAAGGCACCTCAGGTAAACAATGGAGATGGATGGATACTAGTATACAATTATGGACGGACTGCCGAGTGCCGACACAGAGGTAGCTACAGCCGTGAACTACCGTACTGTGTCTGCTGCTAATATAGACTGGTTGATAAAGAGATGTCGTAGTATGTATGTATGAAGAAGAAAGGAAAAAAAACCACGGTTAGGTGGTATACAATTATGGACGGACTGCCGAGTGCCGACACAGAGGTAGCCACAGCCGTGAACTACCGTACTGTACTGTGTCTGCTGCTAATATAGACTGGTTGATAAAGAGATGTCGTAGTATGTATGTATGAAGAAGAAAGAAAAAAAAACCACGGGTAGGTGGTATACAATTATGGACGGACTGCCGAGTGCCGACACAGAGGTAGCCACAGCCGTGAACTACCGTACTGTACTGTGTCTGCTGCTAATATAGACTGGTTGATAAAGAGATGTAGTAGTATGTATGTATAAAGAAGAAAGAAAAAAAAACCACGGGTAGGTGGTATACAATTATGGACGGACTGCCGAGTGCCGACACAGAGGTAGCCACAGCCGTGAACTACCGTACTGTACTGTGTCTGCTGCTAATATAGACTGGTTGATAAAGAGATGTCGTAGTATGTATGTATGAAGAAGAAAGAAAAAAAAACCACGGTTAGGTGGTATACAATTATGGACGGACTGCCGAGTGCCGACACAGAGGTAGCCACAGCCGTGAACTACCGTACTGTACTGTGTCTGCTGCTAATATAGACTGGTTGATAAAGAGATGTCGTAGTATGTATGTATAAAGAAGAAAGAAAAAAAAACCACGGTTAGGTGGTATACAATTATGGACGGACTGCCGAGTGCCGACACAGAGGTAGCCACAGCCGTGAACTACCGTACTGTACTGTGTCTGCTGCTAATATAGACTGGTTGATAAAGAGATGTCGTAGTATGTATGTATGAAGAAGAAAGGAAAAAAAACCACGGTTAGGTGGTATACAATTATGGACGGACTGCCGAGTGCCGACACAGAGGTAGCCACAGCCGTGAACTACCGTACTGTACTGTGTCTGCTGCTAATATAGACTGGTTGATAAAGAGATGTCGTAGTATGTATGTATAAAGAAGAAAGAAAAAAAAACCACGGTTAGGTGGTATACAATTATAGACGGACTGCCGAGTGCCGACACAGAGGTAGCCACAGCCGTGAACTACCGTACTGTACTGTGTCTGCTGCTAATATAGACTGGTTGATAAAGAGATGTAGTAGTATGTATGTATAAAGAAGAAAGAAAAAAAAACCACGGGTAGGTGGTATACAATTATGGATGGACTGCCGAGTGCCGACACAGAGGTAGCTACAGCCGTGAACTACCGTACTGTGTCTGCTGCGACTGGATGATAAATAATGATATAAAAAATATATATATATCACTACTGCAGCCGGACAGGTATATATATTATATAATGACGGACCTGCTGGACACTGTCTGTCAGCAGAATGAGTTTTTTATAGAATAAAAAAAAAAACACCACACAAGTGAAGTCACACGACGAGTGTTTAACTTTTTCAGGCAATCACAATATAGTATACTACTAACTATACTGGTGGTCAGTGTGGTCAGGTCACTGGTCAGTCACACTGGCAGTGGCACTCCTGCAGCAAAAGTGTGCACTGTTTAATTTTAATATAATATGTACTCCTGGCTCCTGCTATAACCTATAACTGGCACTGCAGTGCTCCCCAGTCTCCCCCACAATTATAAGCTGTGTGAGCTGAGCACAGTCAGATATATAATATATACATAGATGATGCAGGCATGCAGCACACTGGGCTGAGCAGTGCACACAGATATGGTATGTGACTGAGTCACTGTGTGTACCGTTTTTTTCAGGCAGAGAACGGATATATTAAATAAAACAACTGCACTGCTGGTGGTCACTGTGGTCAGTCACTAAACTCTGCACTCTCTTCTACAGTATCAGCCTCAGGTCAATCTCTCTCTCTCTCTCCTAATCTAAATGGAGAGGACGCCAGCCACGTCCTCTCCCTATCAATCTCAATGCACGTGTGAAAATGGCGGCGACGCGCGGCTCCTTATATAGAATCCGAGTCTCGCGATAGAATCCGAGCCTCGCGAGAATCCGACAGCGTCATGATGACGTTCGGGCGCGCTCGGGTTAACCGAGCAAGGCGGGAAGATCCGAGTCGCTCGGACCCGTGAAAAAAAACATGAAGTTCGTGCGGGTTCGGATTCAGAGAAACCGAACCCGCTCATCTCTAATTATTATACGGTGCAGCCATTGTACAGCTACAACCTGAGCGATTGTTATACGGTGCAGCCATTGTACAGCTACAACCTGAGCGATTGTTATACGGTGCAGCCATTGTACAGCTACAACCTGAGCGATTATTATACGGTGCAGCCATTGTACAGCTACAACCTGAGCGATTGTTATACGGTGCAGCCATTGTACAGCTACAACCTGAGCGATTGTTATACTGTGCAGCTATTGTACAGCTACAACCTGAGCGATTGTTATACGGTGCAGTCGTTGTACAGCTACAACCTGAGCGATTGTTATACGGTGCAGCCATTGTACAGCTACAACCTGAGCGATTGTTATACAGTGCAGTCGTTGTACAGCTACAACCTGAGCGATTGTTATACGGTGCAGCCGTTGTACAGGTACAACCTGAGCGATTGTTATACGGTGCAGTCGTTGTACAGCTACAACCTGAGCGATTGTTATACGGTGCAGCCGTTGTACAGGTACAACCTGAGCGATTGTTATACTGTGCAGCCATTGTACAGCTACAACCTGAGCGATTGTTATACTATGCAGCCATTGTACAGCTACAACCTGAGCGATTGTTATACGGTGCAGCCGTTGTACAGGTACAACCTGAGCGATTGTTATACTGTGCAGCCATTGTACAGCTACAACCTGAGCGATTGTTATACGGTGCAGCCGTTGTACAGCTACAACCTGAGCGATTGTTATTAGAGATGAGCGGGTTCGGTTTCTCTGAAACCGAACCCGCACGAACTTCATGTTTTTTTCACGGGTCCGAGCAGACTCGGATCCTCCCGCCTTGCTCGGTTAACCCGAGCGCGCCCGAACGTCATCATGACGCTGTCGGATTCTCGCGAGACTCGGATTCTATATAAGGAGCCGCGCGTCGCCGCCATTTTCACACGTGCATTGAGATTGATAGGGAGAGGACGTGGCTGGCGTCCTCTCCATTAGAAATTAGATTAGAAGAGAGAGAGAGATTGTGCAGAGTCAGACAGAGTTTACCACAGTGACCAGTGCAGTTGTTGTTAGTTAACTTTTATTTATTTTAATATATATCCGTTCTCTGCTATATCCGTTCTCTGCCTGAAAAAAAACGATACACAGCAGCAGCCAGTCACACAGTGTGACTCAGTCTGTGTGCACTCAGCTCAGCCCAGTGTGCTGCACATCAATGTATAAAAGGCAAAGCTTATAATAATTGTGGGGGAGACTGGGGAGCACTGCAGGTTGTTATAGCAGGAGCCCCCAGGAGTACATAATATTATATTAATTTAAAATTAAACAGTGCACACTTTTGCTGCAGGAGTGCCACTGCCAGTGTGACTAGTGGTGACCAGTGCCTGACCACCAGTATAGTAGTATATTGTTGTATGTATTGTATACTATCTCTTTATCAACCAGTCTATATTAGCAGCAGACACAGTACAGTGCGGTAGTTCACGGCTGTGGCTACCTCTGTGTCGGCAGTCGGAACTCGGCAGGCAGTCCGTCCATCCATAATTGTATTACAATATATACCACCTAACCGTGGTATTTTTTTTTCTTTCTTTATACCGTCGTCATAGTGTCATACTAGTTGTTACGAGTATACTACTATCTCTTTATCAACCAGTGTACAGTGCGGTAGTTCACGGCTGTGGCTACCTCTGTGTCGGCAGTCGGCAGGCAGTCCGTCCATCCATAATTGTATTATTATTATAATATATACCACCTAACCGTGGTTTTTTTTTCATTCTTTATACCGTCGTCATAGTGTCATACTAGTTGTTACGAGTATACTACTATCTCTTTATCAACCAGTGTACAGTGCGGTAGTTCACGGCTGTGGCTACCTCTGTGTCGGCAGTCGGCAGGCAGTCCGTCCATCCATAATTGTATTATTATTATAATATATACCACCTAACCGTGGTTTTTTTTTCATTCTTTATACCGTCGTCATAGTGTCATACTAGTTGTTACGAGTATACTACTATCTCTTTATCAACCAGTGTACAGTGCGGTAGTTCACGGCTGTGGCTACCTCTGTGTCGGCAGTCGGCAGGCAGTCCGTCCATCCATAATTGTATTATTATTATAATATATACCACCTAACCGTGGTTTTTTTTTCATTCTTTATACCGTCGTCATAGTGTCATACTAGTTGTTACGAGTATACTACTATCTCTTTATCAACCAGTGTACAGTGCGGTAGTTCACGGCTGTGGCTACCTCTGTGTCGGCAGTCGGCAGGCAGTCCGTCCATCCATAATTGTATTATTATTATAATATATACCACCTAACCGTGTTTTTTTTTTCATTCTTTATACCGTCGTCATAGTGTCATACTAGTTGTTACGAGTATACTACTATCTCTTTATCAACCAGTGTACAGTGCGGTAGTTCACGGCTGTGGCTACCTCTGTGTCGGCAGTCGGCAGGCAGTCCGTCCATCCATAATTGTATTATTATTATAATATATACCACCTAACCGTGGTTTTTTTTTCATTCTTTATACCGTCGTCATAGTGTCATACTAGTTGTTACGAGTATACTACTATCTCTTTATCAACCAGTGTACAGTGCGGTAGTTCACGGCTGTGGCTACCTCTGTGTCGGCAGTCGGCAGGCAGTCCGTCCATCCATAATTGTATTATTATTATAATATATACCACCTAACCGTGGTTTTTTTTTCATTCTTTATACCGTCGTCATAGTGTCATACTAGTTGTTACGAGTATACTACTATCTCTTTATCAACCAGTGTACAGTGCGGTAGTTCACGGCTGTGGCTACCTCTGTGTCGGCAGTCGGCAGGCAGTCCGTCCATCCATAATTGTATTATTATTATAATATATACCACCTAACCGTGGTTTTTTTTTCATTCTTTATACCGTCGTCATAGTGTCATACTAGTTGTTACGAGTATACTACTATCTCTTTATCAACCAGTGTACAGTGCGGTAGTTCACGGCTGTGGCTACCTCTGTGTCGGCAGTCGGCAGGCAGTCCGTCCATCCATAATTGTATTATTATTATAATATATACCACCTAACCGTGGTTTTTTTTTCATTCTTTATACCGTCGTCATAGTGTCATACTAGTTGTTACGAGTATACTACTATCTCTTTATCAACCAGTGTACAGTGCGGTAGTTCACGGCTGTGGCTACCTCTGTGTCGGCAGTCGGCAGGCAGTCCGTCCATCCATAATTGTATTATTATTATAATATATACCACCTAACCGTGGTTTTTTTTTCATTCTTTATACCGTCGTCATAGTGTCATACTAGTTGTTACGAGTATACTACTATCTCTTTATCAACCAGTGTACAGTGCGGTAGTTCACGGCTGTGGCTACCTCTGTGTCGGCAGTCGGCAGGTATCCAATACTAGTATCCAATCCATCCATCTCCATTGTTTACCTGAGGTGCCTTTTAGTTCTGCCTATAAAATATGGAGAACAAAAAAGTTGAGGTTCCAAAATTAGGGAAAGATCAAGATCCACTTCCACCTCGTGCTGAAGCTGCTGCCACTAGTCATGGCCGAGACGATGAAATGCCAGCAACGTCGTCTGCCAAGGCCGATGCCCAATGTCATAGTACAGAGCATGTCAAATCCAAAACACCAAATATCAGAAAAAAAAGGACTCCAAAACCTAAAATAAAATTGTCGGAGGAGAAGCGTAAACTTGCCAATATGCCATTTACCACACGGAGTGGCAAGGAACGGCTGAGGCCCTGGCCTATGTTCATGGCTAGTGGTTCAGCTTCACATGAGGATGGAAGCACTCAGCCTCTCGCTAGAAAACTGAAAAGACTCAAGCTGGCAAAAGCACCGCAAAGAACTGTGCGTTCTTCGAAATCCCAAATCCACAAGGAGAGTCCAATTGTGTCGGTTGCGATGCCTGACCTTCCCAACACTGGAGGTGAAGAGCATGCGCCTTCCACCATTTGCACGCCCCCTGCAAGTGCTGGAAGGAGCACCCGCAGTCCAGTTCCTGATAGTCAGATTGAAGATGTCAGTGTTGAAGTACACCAGGATGAGGAGGATATGGGTGTTGCTGGCGCTGGGGAGGAAATTGACCAGGAGGATTCTGATGGTGAGGTGGTTTGTTTAAGTCAGGCACCCGGGGAGACACCTGTTGTCCGTGGGAGGAATATGGCCGTTGACATGCCAGGTGAAAATACCAAAAAAATCAGCTCTTCGGTGTGGAGGTATTTCACCAGAAATGCGGACAACAGGTGTCAAGCCGTGTGTTCCCTTTGTCAAGCTGTAATAAGTAGGGGTAAGGACGTTAACCACCTCGGAACATCCTCCCTTATACGTCACCTGCAGCGCATTCATAATAAGTCAGTGACAAGTTCAAAAACTTTGGGTGACAGCGGAAGCAGTCCACTGACCAGTAAATCCCTTCCTCTTGTAACCAAGCTCACGCAAACCACCCCACCAACTCCCTCAGTGTCAATTTCCTCCTTCCCCAGGAATGCCAATAGTCCTGCAGGCCATGTCACTGGCAAGTCTGACGAGTCCTCTCCTGCCTGGGATTCCTCCGATGCATCCTTGCGTGTAACGCCTACTGCTGCTGGCGCTGCTGTTGTTGCCGCTGGGAGTCGATGGTCATCCCAGAGGGGAAGTCGTAAGCCCACTTGTACTACTTCCAGTAAGCAATTGACTGTTCAACAGTCCTTTGCGAGGAAGATGAAATATCACAGCAGTCATCCTACTGCAAAGCGGATAACTGAGGCCTTGGCATCCTGGGTGGTGAGAAACGTGGTTCCGGTATCCATCATTACTGCAGAGCCAACTAGAGACTTGTTGGAGGTACTGTGTCCCCGGTACCAAATACCATCTAGGTTCCATTTCTCTAGGCAGGCGATACCGAAAATGTACACAGACCTCAGAAAAAGAGTCACCAGTGTCCTAAAAAATGCAGCTGTACCCAATGTCCACTTAACCACGGACATGTGGACAAGTGGAGCAGGGCAGGGTCAGGACTATATGACTGTGACAGCCCACTGGGTAGATGTATGGACTCCCGCCGCAAGAACAGCAGCGGCGGCACCAGTAGCAGCATCTCGCAAACGCCAACTCTTTCCTAGGCAGGCTACGCTTTGTATCACCGCTTTCCAGAATACGCACACAGCTGAAAACCTCTTACGGCAACTGAGGAAGATCATCGCGGAATGGCTTACCCCAATTGGACTCTCCTGTGGATTTGTGGCATCGGACAACGCCAGCAATATTGTGTGTGCATTAAATCTGGGCCAATTCCAGCACGTCCCATGTTTTGCACATACCTTGAATTTGGTGGTGCAGAATTTTTTAAAAAACGACAGGGGCGTGCAAGAGATGCTGTCGGTGGCCAGAAGAATTGCGGGACACTTTCGGCGTACAGGCACCACGTACAGAAAACTGGAGCACCACCAAAAACTACTGAACCTGCCCTGCCATCATCTGAAGCAAGAAGTGGTAACGAGGTGGAATTCAACCCTCTATATGCTTCAGAGGTTGGAGGAGCAGCAAAAGGCCATTCAAGCCTATACAATTGAGCACGATATAGTAGGTGGAATGCACCTGTCTCAAGTGCAGTGGAGAATGATTTCAACGTTGTGCAAGGTTCTGATGCCCTTTGAACTTGCCACACGTGAAGTCAGTTCAGACACTGCCAGCCTGAGTCAGGTCATTCCCCTCATCAGGCTTTTGCAGAAGAAGCTGGAGGCATTGAAGAAGGAGCTAACACGGAGCGATTCCGCTAGGCATGTGGGACTTGTGGATGCAGCCCTTAATTCGCTTAACAAGGATTCACGGGTGGTCAATCTGTTGAAATCAGAGCACTACATTTTGGCCACCGTGCTCGATCCTAGATTTAAAGCCTACCTTGGATCTCTCTTTCCGGCAGACACAGGTCTGCTGGGGTTGAAAGACCTGCTGGTGACAAAATTGTCAAGTCAAGCGGAACGCGACCTGTCAACATCTCCTCCTTCACATTCTCCCGCAACTGGGGGTGCGAGGAAAAGGCTCAGAATTCCGAGCCCACCCGCTGGCGGTGATGCAGGGCAGTCTGGAGCGACTGCTGATGCTGACATCTGGTCCAGACTGAAGGACCTGACAACGATTACGGACATGTCGTCTACTGTCACTGCATATGATTCTCTCAACATTGATAGAATGGTGGAGGATTATATGAGTGACCGCATCCAAGTAGGCACGTCACACAGTCCGTACTTATACTGGCAGGAAAAAGAGGCAATTTGGAGGCCCTTGCACAAACTGGCTTTATTCTACCTAAGTTGCCCTCCCACAAGTGTGTACTCCGAAAGAGTGTTTAGTGCCGCCGCTCACCTTGTCAGCAATCGGCGTACGAGGTTACATCCAGAAAATGTGGAGAAGATGATGTTCATTAAAATGAATTATAATCAATTCCTCCGCGGAGACATTGACCAGCAGCAATTGCCTCCACAAAGTACACAGGGAGCTGAGATGGTGGATTCCAGTGGGGACGAATTGATAATCTGTGAGGAGGGGGATGTACACGGTGATATATCGGAGGGTGAAGATGAGGTGGACATCTTGCCTCTGTAGAGCCAGTTTGTGCAAGGAGAGATTAATTGCTTCTTTTTGGGGGGGGGTCCAAACCAACCCGTCATATCAGTCACAGTCGTGTGGCAGACCCTGTCACTGAAATGATGGGTTGGTTAAAGTGTGCATGTCCTGTTTTGTTTATACAACATAAGGGTGGGTGGGAGGGCCCAAGGATAATTCCATCTTGCACCTCTTTTTTCTTTTCTTTTTCTTTGCATCATGTGCTGATTGGGGAGGGTTTTTTGGAAGGGACATCCTGCGTGACACTGCAGTGCCACTCCTAGATGGGCCCGGTGTTTGTGTCGGCCACTAGGGTCGCTAATCTTACTCACACAGCTACCTCATTGCGCCTCTTTTTTTCTTTGCGTCATGTGCTGTTTGGGGAGGGTTTTTTGGAAGGGACATCCTGCGTGACACTGCAGTGCCACTCCTAGATGTGCCCGGTGTTTGTGTCGGCCACTAGGGTCGCTAATCTTACTCACACAGTCAGCTACCTCATTGCGCCTCTTTTTTTCTTTGCGTCATGTGCTGTTTGGGGAGGGTTTTTTGGAAGGGCCATCCTGCGTGACACTGCAGTGCCACTCCTAGATGGGCCCGGTGTTTGTGTCGGCCACTAGGGTCGCTTATCTTTCTCACACAGTCAGCTACCTCATTGCGCCTCTTTTTTTCTTTGCGTCATGTGCTGTTTGGGGAGGGTTTTTTGGAAGGGACATCCTGCGTGACACTGCAGTGCCACTCCTAGATGGGCCCGGTGTTTGTGTTGGCCACTAGGGTCGCTAATCTTACTCACACAGCTACCTCATTGCGCCTCTTTTTTTCTTTGCGTCATGTGCTGTTTGGGGAGGGTTTTTTGGAAGGGACATCCTGCGTGACACTGCAGTGCCACTCCTAGATGGGCCCGGTGTTTGTGTCGGCCACTAGGGTCGCTTATCTTACTCACACAGCGACCTCGGTGCAAATTTTAGGACTAAAAATAATATTGTGAGGTGTGATGTGTTCAGAATAGGCTGAAAATGAGTGTAAATTATGTTTTTTGAGGTTAATAATACTTTGGGATCAAAATTACCCCCAAATTCTATGATTTAAGCTGTTTTTTAGGGTTTTTTGAAAAAAACACCCGAATCCAAAACACATCCGAATCCGACAAAAATAATTCGGTGAGGTTTTGCCAAAACGCGTTCGAACCCAAAACACGGCCGCGGAACCGAACCCAAAACCAAAACACAAAACCCGAAAAATTTCAGGCGCTCATCTCTAATTGTTATACGGTGCAGCCGTTGTACAGGTACAACCTGAGCGATTGTTATACGGTGCAGTCGTTGTACAGCTACAACCTGAGCGATTGTTATACGGTGCAGCCGTTGTACAGGTACAACCTGAGCGATTGTTATACTGTGCAGCCGTTGTACAGCTACAACCTGAGCGATTGTTATACGGTGCAGCTATTGTACAGCTACAACCTGAGCGATTGTTATACTGTGCAGCCGTTGTACAGCTACAACCTGAGCGATTGTTATACGGCACAGCCTGAGCGATTGTTATATGGTGCAGCTGTTGTACAGCTACAACCTGAGCGATTGTTATACGGTGCAGTCGTTGTACAGCTACAACCTGAGCGATTGTTATACGGTGCAGCCGTTGTACAGCTACAACCTGAGCGATTGTTATATGGTGCAGCTATTGTACAGCTACAACCTGAGCGATTGTTATACTGTGCAGCCGTTGTACAGCTACAACCTGAGCGATTGTTATACAGCACAGCCTGAGCGATTGTTATACGGTGCAGCCGTTGTACAGCTATAACCTGAGCGATTGTTATACGGTGCAGCCATTGTACAGCTACAACCTGAGCGATTGTTATACTATGCAGCCATTGTACAGCTACAACCTGAGCGATTGTTATACGATGCAGCTGTTGTACAGCTACAACCTGAGCGATTGTTATACGGTGCAGCCATTGTACAGCTACAACCTGATCGATTGTTATACGGTGCAGCCGTTGTACAGCTACAACCTGAGCGATTGTTATACGGTGCAGCCATTGTACAGCTACAAACTGAGCGATTGTTATACTGTGCAGCTATTGTACAGCTACATCCTGAGCGATTGTTATACGGTGCAGCCGTTGTACAGCTACCATCTGAGCGATTGTTATACGGTGCAGCCATTGTACAGCTACAACCTGAGCGATTGTTATACGGTGCAGCCGTTGTACAGCTACAACCTGAGCGATTGTTATACGGTGCAGCCATTGTACAGCTACAACCTGAGCGATTGTTATACTGTGCAGCTATTGTACAGCTACATCCTGAGCGATTGTTATACGGCACAGCCTGAGCGATTGTTATACAATGCAGCCGTTGTACAGCTACAACCTGAGCGATTGTTATACGGTCCAGTCGTTGTACAGCAACAACCTGAGCGATTGTTATACGGTGCAGCCATTGTACAGCTACAACCTGAGCGATTGTTATACGGTGCAGCCATTGTACAGCTACAACCTGAGCGAGTGTTATACGGTGCAGTCGTTGTACAGCTACAACCTGAGCGATTGTTATACGGTGCAGCCATTGTACAGCTACAACCTGAGCGATTGTTATACGGTGCTGCTATTGTACAGCTACAACCTGAGCGATTGTTATACGGTGCAGCCGTTGTACAGGTACAACCTGAGCGATTGTTATACGGTGCAGTCGTTGTACAGCTACAACCTGAGCGATTGTTATACGGTGCAGCCGTTGTACAGCTACAACCTAAGCGATTGTTATACGGTGCAGCTATTGTACAGCTACAACCTGAGCGATTGTTATACGATGCAGCTATTGTACAGCAACAACCTGAGCGATTGTTATACGGTGCAGCCATTGTACAGCTACAACCTGAGCGATTGTTATACGGTGCAGCCATTGTACAGCTACAACCTGAGCGAGTGTTATACGGTGCAGTCGTTGTACAGCTACAACCTGAGCGATTGTTATATGGTGCAGCCATTGTACAGCTACAAACTGAGCGATTGTTATACGGTGCAGCCGTTGTACAGCTACAACCTGAGCGATTGTTATACGGTGCAGTCGTTGTACAGCTACAACCTGAGCGATTGTTATACGGTGCAGTCGTTGTACAGCTACAACCTGAGCGATTGTTATACGGTGCAGCCGTTGTACAGCTACAACCTGAGCGATTGTTATACGGTGCAGCCGTTGTACAGCTACAACCTGAGCGATTGTTATACGGTGCAGCTATTGTACAGCTACAAACTGAGCGATTGTTATACGGTGCATCCATTGTACAGCTACAACCTGAGCGATTGTTATACTATGCAGCCATTGTACAGCTACAACCTGAGCGATTGTTATACGGTGCAGCCGTTGTACAGCTACAACCTGAGCGATTGTTCTACGGTGCAGCAGCAACCTGACCGATTGTTATACGGTGCATCCATTGTATAGCTACAACCTGAGCGATTGTTATACAGTGCAGCTATTGTACAGCTACAACCTGAGCGATTGTTATACAGTGCAGCTATTGTACAGCTACAACCTGAGCGATTGTTATACAGTGCAGCTATTGTACAGCTACAACCTGAGCGATTGTTATACAGTGCAGCTATTGTACAGCTACAACCTGAGCGATTGTTATACAGTGCAGCTATTGTACAGCTACATCCTGAGCGATTGTTATACGGTGCAGCCATTGTACAGCTACAACCTGAGCGATTGTTATACGGTGCAGCCGTTGTACAGCTACAACCTGAGCGATTGTTATACGGTGCAGCCGTTGTACAGCTACAACCTGAGCGATTGTTATACGGTGCAGCCGTAGTACAGCTACAATCTGAGCGATTGTTATACGGTGCAGCCATTGTACAGCTACAACCTGAGCAATTGTTATACGGTGCAGCCGTTGTACAGCTACAACCTGAGCGATTGTTATACTGTGCAGCTATTGTACAGCTACATCCTGAGCGATTGTTATACGGTGCAGCCATTGTACAGCTACAACCTGAGCGATTGTTATACGGTGCAGCCGTTGTACAGCTACAACCTGAGCGATTGTTATACTGTGCAGCTATTGTACAGCTACATCCTGAGCGATTGTTATACGGTGCAGCCGTTGTACAGCTACAACCTGAGCGATTGTTATACGGTGCAGTCGTTGTACAGCAACAACCTGAGCGATTGTTATACTGTGCAGCCATTGTACAGCTACAACCTGAGCGATTGTTATACGGTGCATCCATTGTACAGCTACAACCTGAGCGATTGTTATACGATGCAGCTGTTGTACAGCTACAACCTGAGCGATTGTTATACGGTGCAGCTATTGTACAGCTACAACCTGAGCGATTGTTATACGATGCAGCTGTTGTACAGCTACAACCTGAGCGATTGTTATACGGTGCAGCTATTGTACAGCTACAACCTGAGCGATTGTTATACGATGCAGCTGTTGTACAGCTACAACCTGAGCGATTGTTATACGGTGCAGCCGTTGTACAGGTACAACCTGAGCGATTGTTATACGGTGCAGTCGTTGTACAGCTACAACCTGAGCGATTGTTATACGGTGCAGCTGTTGTACAGCTACAACCTGTGCGATTGTTATACGGTGCAGCCGTTGTACAGCTACAACCTGAGCGATTGTTATACGGTGCAGTCGTTGTACAGCTACAACCTGAGCGATTGTTATACGGTGCAGCCGCTGTACAGCTACAACCTGAGCGATTGTTATACTGTGCAGTCGTTGTACAGCTACAACCTGAGCGATTGTTATACGGTGCAGCCATTGTACAGCTAGAACCTGCGCAATTGTTATATGGTGCAGTCGTTGTTCAGCTACAACCTGAGCGATTGTTATACGGTGCAGCCGCTGTACAGCTACAACCTGAGCGATTGTTATACGGTGCAGTCGTTGTACAGCTACAACCTGAGCGATTGTTATACGGTGCAGTCATTGTACAGCTACAACCTGAGCGATTGTTATACGGTGCTGCTATTGTACAGCTACAACCTGAGCGATTGTTATACTGTGCTGCTATTGTACAGCTACAACCTGAGCGATTGTTATACGGTGCAGCCGTTGTACAGGTACAACCTGAGCGATTGTTATACGGTGCAGTCGTTGTACAGCTACAACCTTAGCGATTGTTATACGGTGCAGCCGTTGTACAGGTACAACCTGAACGATTGTTATACGGTGCTGCTATTGTACAGCTACAACCTGAGCGATTGTTATACTGTGCTGCTATTGTACAGCTACAACCTGAGCGATTGTTATACTGTGCTGCTATTGTACAGCTACAACCTGAGCGATTGTTATACGGTGCAGTTGTTGTACAGCTACAACCTGAGCGATTGTTATACGGTGCAGCCGTTGTACAGGTACAACCTGAACGATTGTTATACGGTGCAGTCGTTGTACAGCTACAACCTGAGCGATTGTTATACGGTGCAGCTATTGTACAGCTACAAACTGAGCGATTGTTATATGGTGCAGCCGTTGTACAGCTACAACCTGAGCGATTGTTATACGGTGCAGCCATTGTACAGCTACAACCTGAGCGATTGTTATACAGTGCAGCTATTGTACAGCTACAACCTGAGCGATTGTTATACGGTGCTGCTATTGTACAGCTACAACCTGAGCGATTGTTATACGGTGCAGCCGTTGTACAGGTACAACCTGAGCGATTGTTATACGGTGCAGCCGTTGTACAGCTACAACCTGAGCGATTGTTATACGGTGCAGCCGTTGTACAGGTACAACCTGAACGATTGTTATACGGTGCTGCTATTGTACAGCTACAACCTGAGCGATTGTTATACTGTGCTGCTATTGTACAGCTACAACCTGAGCGATTGTTATACTGTGCTGCTATTGTACAGCTACAACCTGAGCGATTGTTATACGGTGCAGTCGTTGCACAGCTACAACCTGAGCGATTGTTATACGGTGCAGCCGTTGTACAGGTACAACCTGAACGATTGTTATACTGTGCAGTCGTTGTACAGCTACAACCTGAGCGATTGTTATACGGTGCAGCTATTGTACAGCTACAAACTGAGCGATTGTTATACGGTGCAGCCGTTGTACAGCTAAAACCTGAGCGATTGTTATACGGTGCAGCCATTGTACAGCTACAAACTGAGCGATTGTTGGCCCTCATTCCGAGTTGTTCGCTCGGTATTTTTCCTCGCATCGCAGTGAAAATCCGCTTAGTACGCATGCGCAATGTTCGCACTGCGACTGCGCCAAGTAACTTTACTATGAAGAAAGTATTTTTACTCACGGCTTTTTCTTCGCTCCGGCGATCGTAATGTGATTGACAGGAAATGGGTGTTACTGGGCGGATACACGGCGTTTCAGGGGCGTGTGGCTGAAAACGCAACCGTTTCCGGAAAAAACGCAGGAGTGGCCGGGGAAACGGTGGGAGTGCCTGGGCGAACGCTGGGTGTGTTTGTGACGTCAACCAGGAACGACAAGCACTGAAATGATCGCACAGGCAGAGTAAGTCTGGAGCTACTCTGAAACTGCTAACTCGTTTGTAATCGCAATATTGCGCGTACGTCGGTCGCAATTTTAAGAAGCTAAGATTCACTCCCAGTAGGCGGCGGCTTAGCGTGTGTAACTCTGCTACATTCGCCTTGCGAGCGAACAACTCGGAATGAGGGCCGTTATACGGTGCAGTCGTTGTACAGCTACAAACTGAGCGATTGTTATATGGTGCAGCCGTTGTACAGCTACAACCTGAGCGATTGTTATACGGTGCAGCCATTGTACAGCTACAACCTGAGCGATTGTTATACTATGCAGCCATTGTACAGCTACAACCTGAGCGATTGTTATACGGTGCAGCCGTTGTACAGCTACAACCTGAGCGATTGTTCTACGGTGCAGCAGCAACCTGACCGATTGTTATACGGTGCATCCATTGTATAGCTACAACCTGAGCGATTGTTATACAGTGCAGCTATTGTACAGCTACAACCTGAGCGATTGTTACACAGTGCAGCTATTGTACAGCTACAACCTGAGCGATTGTTACACAGTGCAGCTATTGTACAGCTACATCCTGAGCGATTGTTATACGGCACAGCCTGAGCGATTGTTATATGGTGCAGCTGTTGTACAGCTACAACCTGAGCGATTGTTATACGATGCAGCTGTTGTACAGCTACAACCTGAGCGATTGTTATACGGTGCAGCCGTTGTACAGCTACAACCTGAGCGATTGTTATACGGTGCAGCCGTTGTACAGCTACAACCTGAGCGATTGTTATACGGTGCAGCCGTTGTACAGCTACAACCTGAGCGATTGTTATACGGTGCAGCCGTTGTACAGCTACAATCTGAGCGATTGTTATACGGTGCAGCCGTTGTACAGCTGCAACCTAAGCGATTGTTATACGGTGCAGCCATTGTACAGCTACAACCTGAGCGATTGTTATACTGTGCAGCTATTGTACAGCTACATCCTGAGCGATTGTTATACGGTGCAGCCATTGTACAGCTACAACCTGAGCGATTGTTATACGGTGCAGCCGTTGTACAGCTACAACCTGAGCGATTGTTATACGGTGCAGTCATTGTACAGCTACATCCTGAGCGATTGTTATACGGTGCAGCCGTTGTACAGCTACAACCTGAGCGATTGTTATACGGTGCAGCCGTTGTACAGCTACAACCTGAGCGATTGTTATACGGTGCAGCCGTTGTACAGCTACAACCTGATCGATTGTTATACGGTGCAGCCGTTGTTCAGCTACAACCTGAGCGATTGTTTTACGGTGCAGCCATTGTACAGCTACAACCTGAGCGATTGTTATACGGTGCAGCCGTTGTACAGCTACAACCTGAGCGATTGTTATACGGTGCAGCCGTTGTACAGCTACAACCTGAGCGATTGTTATACGGTGCAACCGTTGTACAGCTACAACCTGAGCGATTGTTATATGGTACAGCCGTTGTACAGCTACAACCTGATCGATTGTTATACGGTGCAGCCGTTGTACAGCTACAACCTGAGCGATTGTTATACGGTGCAGTCGTTGTACAGCTACAACCTGAGCGATTGTTATATGGTACAGCCATTGTACAGCTACAACCTGAGCGATTGTTATACGGTGCAGCCGTTGTACAGCTACAACCTGAGCGATTGTTATACGGTGCAGTCGTTGTACAGCTACAACCTGAGCGATTGTTATATGGTACAGCCATTGTACAGCTACAACCTGAGCGATTGTTATACGGTGCAGCCGTTGTACAGCTACAACCTGAGCGATTGTTATACGGTGCAGCCGTTGTACAGCTACAACCTGAGCGATTGTTATACGGTGCAGTCGTTGTACAGCTACAACCTGAGCGATTGTTATATGGTACAGCCGTTGTACAGCTACAACCTGAGCGATTGTTATACGGTGCAGCCGTTGTACAGCTACAACCTGAGCGATTGTTATACGGTGCAGTCGTTGTACAGCAACAACCTGAGCGATTGTTATACGGTGCAGTCGTTGTACAGCAACAACCTGAGCGATTGTTATACGGTGCAGCCATTGTACAGCTAAAACCTGAGCGATTGTTATATGGTACAGCCATTGTACAGCTACAACCTGAGCGATTGTTATACGGTGCAGCCGTTGTACAGCTACAACCTGAGCGATTGTTATACGGTGCAGTCGTTGTACAGCTACAACCTGAGCGATTGTTATATGGTACAGCCATTGTACAGCTACAACCTGAGCGATTGTTATACGGTGCAGCCGTTGTACAGCTACAACCTGAGCGATTGTTATACGATGCAGCCGTTGTACAGCTACAACCTGAGCGATTGTTATACGGTGCAGTCGTTGTACAGCTACAACCTGAGCGATTGTTATATGGTACAGCCATTGTACAGCTACAACCTGAGCGATTGTTATACGGTGCAGCCGTTGTACAGCTACAACCTGAGCGATTGTTATACGGTGCAGTCGTTGTACAGCAACAACCTGAGCGATTGTTATACGGTGCAGTCGTTGTACAGCAACAACCTGAGCGATTGTTATACGGTGCAGCCGTTGTACAGCTAAAACCTCAGCGATTGTTATACGGTGCAGCCGTTGTACAGCTACAACCTGAGCGATTGTTATACAATGCAGCCGTTGTACAGCTACAACCTGAGCGATTGTTATACGGTGCAGTCGTTGTACAGCAACAACCTGAGCGATTGTTATACGGTGCAGCCGTTGTACAGGTACAACCTGAGCGATTGTTATACGGTGCAGTCGTTGTACAGCTACAACCTGAGCGATTGTTATACGGTGCAGCTGTTGTACAGCTACAACCTGTGCGATTGTTATACGGTGCAGCTATTGTACAGCTACAACCTGAGTGATTGTTATACGGTGCAGCCATTGTACAGCTACAACCTGAGCGATTGTTATACAATGCAGCCGTTGTACAGCTACAACCTGAGCGATTGTTATACGGTGCAGCCATTGTACAGCTACAACCTGAGCGATTGTTATACGGTGCAGCCATTGTACAGCTACAACCTGAGCGATTGTTATACGGTGCAGCCGTTGTACAGCTACAACCTGAGCGATTGTTATATGGTTCAGCCATTGTACAGCTACAACCTGAGCGATTGTTATACGGTGCAGCCGTTGTACAGCTACAACCTGAGTGATTGTTATACGGTGCAGCCATTGTACAGCTACAACCTGAGCGATTGTTATACAATGCAGCCGTTGTACAGCTACAACCTGAGCGATTGTTATACGGTGCAGCCATTGTACAGCTACAACCTGAGCGATTGTTATACGGTGCAGCCATTGTACAGCTACAACCTGAGCGATTGTTATACGGTGCAGTCGTTGTACAGCAACAACCTGAGCGATTGTTATACGGTTCAGCCATTGTACAGCTACAACCTGAGCGATTGTTATACGGTGCAGCCGTTGTACAGCTACAACCTGAGTGATTGTTATACGGTGCAGCCATTGTACAGCTACAACCTGAGCGATTGTTATACGGTGCATCCATTGTACAGCTACAACCTGAGCGATTGTTATACTATGCAGCCATTGTACAGCTACAACCTGAGCGATTGTTATACGGTGCAGCCGTTGTACAGCTACAACCTGAGTGATTGTTATACGGTGCAGCCGTTGTACAGCTACAACCTGAGCGATTGTTATACTATGCAGCCATTGTACAGCTACAACCTGAGCGATTGTTATACGGTGCAGCCGTTGTACAGCTACAACCTGAGTGATTGTTATACAGTGCAGCTATTGTACAGCTACAACCTGAGCGATTGTTATACTATGCAGCCATTGTACAGCTACAACCTGAGCGATTGTTATACGGTGCAGCCGTTGTACAGCTACAACCTGAGCGATTGTTATACGGTGCAGCCGTTGTACAGCTACAACCTGAGCGATTGTTATACGGTGCAGCCGTTGTACAGCTACAACCTGAGCGATTGTTATACGGTGCAGCCGTTGTACAGCTACAACCTGAGCGATTGTTATACGGTGCAGCCGTTGTACAGCTACAACCTGAGCGATTGTTCTACGGTGCAGCAGCAACCTGAGCGATTGTTATACGGTGCAGCCATTGTACAGCTACAACCTGAGCGATTGTTATACTGTGCAGCCATTGTACAGCTACAACCTGAGCGATTGTTATACTGTGCAGCCATTGTACAGCTACAACGTGAGCGATTGTTATACGGTGCAGTCGTTGTACAGCAACAACCTCAGCGATTGTTATACGGTGCAGCCATTGTACAGCTACAACCTGAGCGATTGTTATACAGTGCAGCCGTTGTACAGCTACAACCTGAGCGATTGTTATACGGTGCAGTCGTTGTACAGCTACAACCTGAGCGATTGTTATACAATGCAGCCATTGTACAGCTACAACCTGAGCGATTGTTATACGGTGCAGCCATTGTACAGCTACAACCTGAGCGATTGTTATACGGTGCAGCCATTGTATAGCTACAACCTGAGCGATTGTTATACGGTGCAGCCATTGTACAGCTACAACCTGAGCGATTGTTATACAGTGCAGCCATTGTACAGCTACAACCTGAGCGATTGTTATACGGTGCAGCCATTGTACAGCTACAACCTGAGCGATTGTTATACAGTGCAGCCATTGTACAGCTACAACCTGAGCGATTGTTATATGGTGCAGCCATTGTACAGCTACAACCTGAGCGATTGTTATATGGTGCAGCCATTGTATAGCTACAACCTGAGCGATTGTTATACGGTGCAGCTATTGTACAGCTACAACCTGAGTGATTGTTATACGATGCAGCCATTGTACAGCTACAACCTGAGCGATTGTTATACGGTGCAGCTATTGTACAGCTACAACCTGAGCGATTGTTATACGGTGCAGCCATTGTACAGCTACAACCTGAGCGATTGTTATACGGTGCAGCCATTGTACAGCTACAACCTGAGCGATTGTTATACAGTGCAGCCATTGTACAGCTACAACCTGAGCGATTGTTATATGGTGCAGTCGTTGTACAGCTACAACCTGAGCGATTGTTATACGGTGCAGCCGTTGTACAGCTACAACCTGAGCGATTGTTATACGGTGCAGCTATTGTACAGCTACAACCTGAGCGATTGTTATACGGTGCAGCCGTTGTACAGCTACAACCTGAGCGATTGTTATACAGTGCAGCCATTGTACAGCTACAACCTGAGCGATTGTTATACGGTGCAGCTATTGTACAGCTACAACCTGAGCGATTGTTATACGGTGCAGCCATTGTACAGCAACAACCTGAGCAATTGTTATACTGTGCAGCTATTGTACAGCTACAACCTGAGCGATAGTTATACTGTGCAGCCATTGTACAGCTACAACCTGAGCGATTGTTATACGGTGCAGCTATTGTACAGCTACAACCTGAGCGATTGTTATACGGTGCAGCCGTTGTACAGCTACAACCTGAGCGATTGTTATACGGTGCAGCTATTGTACAGCTACAACCTGAGCGATTGTTATACGGTGCAGCTATTGTACAGCTACAACCTGAGCGATTGCTATACGGTGCAGCCGTTGTACAGCTACAACCTGAGCGATTGCTATACGGTGCAGCCATTGTACAGCTACAACCTGAGCGATTGTTATACAGTGTAGCCATTGTATAGCTACAACCTGAGCGATTGTTATACGGTGCAGCCATTGTACAGCTACAACCTGAGCGATTGTTATACGGTGCAGCCATTGTACAGCTACATCCTGAGCGATTGTTATACGGTGCAGCTATTGTACAGCTACAACCTGAGTGATTGTTATACGGTGCAGTCATTGTACAGCTACAACCTGAGCGATTGTTATACGGTGCAGTCATTGTTCAGCTACAACCTGAGCGATTGTTTTACGGTGCAGCCATTGTACAGCTATAACCTGAGCGATTGTTATACGGTGCAGCCGTTGTACAGCTACAACCTGAGTGATTGTTATACGGTGCAGCCATTGTACAGCTACAACCTGAGCGATTGTTATACTGTGCAGCTATTGTACAGCTACAACCTGAGCGATTATTATACGGTGCAGCCATTGTACAGCTACAACCTGAGCGATTGTTATACGGTGCAGCCATTGTACAGCTACAACCTGAGCGATTGTTATACGGTGCAGCCGTTGTACAGCTACAACCTGAGCGATTGTTATACGGTGCAGCCTTTGTACAGCTACAACCTGAGCGATTACTTTCTGCAATAATGAGATCATAGAGTAACATTCTCATGAATATCTATGAGCCCAGATGGGGTTAGTGGGTGCAGAGAGTAGCCCCATGCAGCGCACATCACTGATTGCCAATAGATAATTACACGTGTGTTATTCATGTGCGCCTAGGATGTATAACGTGTGCAGTGATAATTGCACAGTCCACATTCACTGAACACATAAGATGAACACTAATTCTTGCATATCCCAGCATTTGGCTTACCATACAGCTACCCGGTCTGGGTCATTGCACATGTGACTGCAGGCGGATGCAAGTGGCGACTCCCAGCTCTCAGGGCGCAGCAGCTGCTATATATTAGTGTTCTGTAGGAGTGTCCTGTCGCTGCATTGCCATGGCTGAGGACAACGCAGGTTATAAAGAGACCAGGTGCTCTCACACTGTACGCCTACGTTTCCACTAGCCACGTGCAGCTGCATCACTGTATCTACAGTAGTTCATTAACATACTTTCACTTGAATGAAAATAAAGGAAAGTTATGAGAAATACACAAGATTACAGTAGATGTCAAAATCGGGAAAAAATGCATTAATCGTATATTTTGTACAAGAAAAATGTATGAAACCAAAATTCAAAGAATGTGATTTATTTTAAAGTTGAACATGAGAAAAGGGAAAATATCTGTACCCCCAGATGATGGTGACTCCGTCCTGTACCAATGTGGCCACAAGCCCAGGATAATGTGATGGGAGTGACACCTATGATATTAGTAACATGTATTATATGATAACACATATAGTATATAGGTGACACTAATCTTTTCATGCATCAAGTTTGGAGGAATAACCTCACATCCACATAAATCATTTTCAGCATTTGTGAACTGATTAAATTTCAGCTTTAAAATGTGTTTCATGAAGAGAAACCTGTTTTTGTGAATTTCCCAAATAGCGTTTATTTTATTGTGTTTGCGCCGATCTTACAAAATAATGGAAATTGTGGTGATTTTTGATACTTGACAGAAGATGTATATACACGTGTACAATAAGCTTCTTACAAATGCTTCTAGCTTCATGTTTAATACAAGATACAATAATATTCTGCTGAACATTTACGCCCGTTCCAAACACAACTGAGAATAACATGATGTAAAACAGCACATTTTCTTGTCAGTGACGCCCTCTGGTTACAGCGCGTTGCCCATAAGGCAATTGCTGGACAGCCAGTAACTTGTTCTATAAAGTTTATACTGCTGTGTAACGTTGGGGGAGATGTATCGAGCCTTGGAGAGAGAGACAGTGGAGAAGTTGTGCAAAGCTCCCAACCTCTTGTGTGATTTATCTAGCACAGACGGTAACATTATACTATAAGCTGATTGGTTGCTTTGGGCTACTTCTCCATTTTTTCTCTTTCCAAGGCTCGATACATCTCCCCCTGTGTGACAGCTGGTTGTCCGCCGGCCGAGGTTTCGGTCTCCCCGGTGAGGGCACTGCCTGTATAATGTATATGAGTGGTAATGTATCCGCAGAATAATAAATGTTACATATTATTAGTTTAGGAAGAGAGAAAAGGGGGAATGTAAGGCAAGTCTTTGTGATTAATGTACATTTCTGGGACAATATGAACTAGAATAGTGCATTAAATGGGTACGAGCTGCAGCACAGCGGGTAGGCCTGGCACACGCGCTGGGTGCTCTCTACCTGGGGAGGCTTGTGACCTCATTCCCCAACCCCTGACTCTCAGCATAGGTGACCCGCAGCCAGCAGACTCACATGTAACCAGGCTATACCATTGTGCCAGTGGACATGGGCATTATAAGCACTGGATGAGTGCCATTATGTTATGTTTTAGGTGCCCCCCAACCATTGGCACCCTAGGCAACTGCCTAAAGGTAGCTCCAGCCCTGATAACTGGAAGATCACTCACAGGTCTCTGTCTCCTCCACCCACCCAGACTATGAGGTGTTCAGTAGGGATCTGGTGTACAGTCCCTGGTAAAAAGCTGAGACATCCCCTGCAGTGTCCGGGACCCTGTAGCCCATGCCATTGGGCTCCCCAACATTCATCAGGCTACTAATGGAAAATGGGTGGTTAAAGTCATAGTGAGAGTTCTGTCCAATTTCTTCAGGGGTTAATTCCATGAAATAAGCTCCTGTCCCCCTCCCATGCTCCCCGTCCTCCAGCAAAGATGTGTGACATTCTCCGTGTTCCTCCTTCCCCTCCACCAGTGACTCCACTTTCTCTGAGACCGGAGTCCCTGATGTTTCTTTGGGGGTTTGAGTAGCTGCTTTTTGCTTTAAAGCCAACTTGAATCTCTTCTGCCTCCTTAGATAGCAGCCATTCTCAAACATGTCTCCTGAGTTTGGATGCAAGGCCCAGAATGAGCCTTTGCCTGGCCTGTCTGGGGCCCTGGAAACTCTCACAAAGCAGTCATTGAAAGAAAGGGAATGCCGTATAGAGTTCTGCCATCTCTGCTGGTTTTGGCGGTAGTAGGGGAAGAGATCCATGATCCACTGGTAGATCTCGTTGAGCGTGAGCATCTTTCCCGGGGCCTGCTGTATAGCCATGGTAATGAGGGAAATGTAGGAGTATGGGGGTTTGGAGTGAGCTGCATACCTCCGCTCGTACCTTTTTGCAGTCTCCCTTGGTTGGCTAGGACTGGTGTAGGACTGATAGGCCAGTCCTGAGGCTGCCGTAGGTATGGAGGAAGCTGGGTATGGGCCAGAGGCTGGTGGGGCCACAGGGCTGAGGGTCATGTATGAGTTGAGTGGTGTCAGTGGTCCCATAGTAGTTGCTGATGGATACATCTGGGAAAGAGAGAGAGAGCGAATACACAGGTGAAGAAGAGAAACTGAAGAACGGTCGGGAACTTAGAGTAGTGACATTTATGTTTTCCTGTTCTGCTCTGTACCCTAAGGAAACAAACAGGAGACACAAATATCTGTAACCGGTTCT